>NC_083095.1:112744952-113379861 GCF_949774975.1 Lagenorhynchus albirostris | reverse complement strand
AGTCATCGGGAAAGCAGAAATTAAACTACAATTTTAATTATCATTACAGGTCTATCAAAATGGCTAGAATGAAAAAGACAGGCAATAGCAAGTTGGTGGAGATGTGGAGCAATTGGAACTTGTATACACTGTTGATGGGCCAGGTAACTGGTATAATCACTTTGGAAAACTAGTTTGTAATATCTACTAAACTGAACATATGCATCTCTATGACTTAGTAAGTCCACTCCTTGGATATATCCATGACAGATATGTGTACATATATATCCGCTGAAACGTGAATAAGAACATTCAACGCAAGAGGGAAGACATATGGGAACATATGTTTATGTATGACTGATTCACTTTGTTATAAAGCAGAAACTAACACACCATTGTAAAGCAATTATACCCCAATAAAGATGTTAAAAAAAAAAAACATTCATAGCACCACTTTAATAGTCTAAAATTGGAAACTACCCAAATATACCTCAATAGTAAAATGAATAAATAGTGGCATATTTGTACACTGGAACATAATACTGTAATGAGAATGAACAGACTATGTGGGTAATATCTCAAAAAAATAATGTTCAATGAAAGAATCCCAGCACAAAATAGAATGTATTCTATGGTTTGATGGAAATGAAGCTCCAGAACAGGCCCAAGTATTATATCATGTTAGAAGTCAAAATAGTGAGTAATTTTATCAGAGGCATTAGGTAGTGACTGGAAAGGAACATGATGGGGACTTCCGAGGTTCTGTTAACAGGTAAGTGCACTGTGTATAAATCTATCCAGCTGGACACCTATTATTTGCACAATTTCTCTATGCATGTTATAGTTCAATAAAATGTGTACTCAGTAAAAATATACCTCATCCTTTAGGCATTGGTCATTGACTGAAGGTACTTCATGTACTGGAGGATTTATGAACATATAAATTACATGATGTCATCTGCACTATATCTAGGCCAACACTTTTCAGAATAGACAGAGTATGAAAAACACAGCATCTTGGTATTTTCCCCCTTCTTTATTGAACTTACCATCAATAAAATTCCCACCTGAAAGTTAAAAATACTAGTCAAATACTTTGTTTACATTTGCAATACTACCTTTATATAATCAGTCGCTCATATTCATTTACCTAAATTTTTCATTGTGTCAGCTAACAAATTTTTATGTGAAAATTAAGACAAAGAGAATCAATATATGTAGGGAACTATTTAAGCACAGACTTATTCTTTTCTCTTTCCCTTTTTATTTATTCATACTACATTGTAATTTAACTTAATTCAACAACTATTATTGATTGTTTGTGATGTGCAAGCCACATATTGTGCTATGGGAATACAAAAGAACCCTAGGATATAATCCCCACATTTAAGCAAAAGTATAGAAAAACTCATGTCTTTGGGGTTAGATGGATACACTGGAGGAAAGATTTGAGACAGCAAGGGAGACAGAGACATGAATTTTTGTCTTGAATCCATCACTTACTGCCCTGTCAACTTGGGCAAACCATTTTACTCCTAGAAGGCTCAGTTTCCTCTTGTGTAAAATGGGACTGTAACTCTATCCCCCTTTCAGGTTGTTTTGTGAAAACTCAGTGAGATAACACTGTATAAATGTGCCATCACTGAAATATACTTTATAAATGGCAGTAATTGTAACAATTAATTGTAGTTGTAACAAGAACTACCATATTAAAAGACTATTACAGTAACTTGGTTAAAAAGGATTAGACACAGAAAATGACATTGTTTAGCCAATTTTTCATCTCTATTATTCAGAAATAGTGAATTGTACAATATTTTATTTTGATATAATGTAAAAATTACAGAAAGGTTGCAAGACTAGTTCAATGAACTCCCATATATTCTTTACTCAGACTCAACAATGGTCAATATTTTGCCAAATTTGCATTATGTCTCTATTTCATATATATTAAATATATATACACATACATATCTAGATGTATAAAAATATATAATTATTTTTATGAAATATGGTAAGGGAAATATCCATTGATTTCTATGTTCTTGAATGTTTGTATGTATTGAATTTTGTCAAATAATTTTTCAGCATCCATGGAGACTATCATCTGCATTTTCTTCTTATGCCTATTAATATGTTATATGCTATTAGTGGATTTCCCAATAATAAACTAGCCTTTTGTCTTAGTCTGTTTGGGCTGCTATAACCAAATGCCACAGACTAGGTGGCTTATAAGCAACAGACATGTATTTCTCACAGTTCTAGATCTAGGAAGTCCAAGGTCAAGGCTCCAGCATGGTCATGTTCTGGTGGAGGCCCTTTCGGTCTTGCAGAATGTGACTTCTTTTATCTTCACAGTGTGGAAGGGGCTTGGTAGTTTTCTGGGGCTTTTTTAAAAAAGATCCTAATCACTTTATGACTAGAGACCCTGAAGATATCTCCGTTATCTTTAAGATCCAATAAATTTACCAGGATCTGTTTCAAAGCTGACAATTCCAAGTTGATTTTCTAGTATTAAGTCAGCCTTGTCAATTTGTACCTGGAAGTCTTTTATTTCTATAAAATTTTCTTTTATTACAGTTTTAAACATAAATTCTATTGCTTTCTTTTGTTTTTCCTTCTCCAGGGACTCTATTTCCACATATTAGATTTTCTTTACCTATCTTCCATTTCAACAACTGTCTCTGACTCTCTTTACTTCTTTGGAAACTCCAATTACACATATAAGAAGTTATCACTTGCTAGTATTAGTCCATGCTGACCTCTCACTCAGCTCGGGAGTCATACTAATGATTCCTTGTATTTTCTTATTAACTCTTACTCTAATCAAGCTATAATGTGGAGACTCCCCCCTTTTTTTTTTATCATGTTAACCTTAGTGTTTACATCAGTGTTTGTAAAAAGTAGGAGCTCAAAAAACTTTGAATAAATGAATTGGAATTAATCATTCAAGGGCTAAAAGGATTGGCTAAATAACTATGGAGACCACTACATATAAATAATTATCTTATGATGTATTCTTGTGACTGAATATATATATATAGGATAATCTGAGGATGAGTGGAGTCACAAAATAGTACAGTTCATTTGAAATCTGGGAATTTACCCTGTTCTCTTCACTATCTCATTAGTTATCATTTGTTTTTTGGTTCATTTATTGCTTCTTTCAAGCTGAAGTACCTCACAAACTTATTCCAAAAGCAGATAACAATAGCATCAATACATATTGCATGACACCGAATGCTGCTACCAGATAAGTATTATCAATTTAATATACAGAAAAAATTCTAGGGATTGGTGAGGAGGGGGCGGGGTGTGGCCAGGCCAGCTCTGGGGACGCCACATGCTGCATCTGCCCCCAGGCACGCCCGCCGCCGCTGCCCTTGCTGCGGAGCCATGAGGAGCCCTGTGGAGCTGAGCTCACGAGCTAACCCTAGCCAGGGGCCTGGAGCCAGCCGGCAGGCATCCTGGAGGCGGCAGCACAAGGAGGAGCCTGACACACATACTTGGCCCTGTGGGGGGTGCGGCATTGGTGGCTCCGGCCCCTGGACCAGGGAGGGGTGGCCCAGGACCCCGCATCTACTTTCAGAGCCACCCTGGGGCTGCAGGCGAGGGCCCAGGTGGTGCAGACGATGAGGGACCAGTGAGGCGCCAAGGGAAGGTCACAGTCAAGTACAACCGCAAGGAGCTACGGAAGCGCCTCAACCTGGAGGGGTGGATCCTGGAGCAGATCGCTCACCTCTACAACTGCCAGGAAGAGGAGATCCTGGAGCTGGAAATTGATGTGGATGAACTTCTGGACATGGAGAGTGATGAATGACACCCGAGTTGCCAGGGTCAAGGAGCTGCTGGTTGACTGTTACAAACCCACTGAGGCCTTCAGCTCTGGCCAGCTGAGCAAGATCTGGGGCATGCAGAAGCTGAGCACACCCAAGAAGAAGTAAGGGTCCTCAACCCAGGTGAACCATGGCTCCCACAGGACAACTGCTGACCCCCAATCTCGTAGCAACAGCAATACCAGGGGAGCCCTGTGGCCAGGCCTGGTGCCATGAGCAGGGCTCCCCATGCCCCTGGCCCAGGGGCCTCTTCCCTGCACCCTCAGTTTTCCATTTTTTGGGTTTTAGTATTATTAAACTGATGGGACTTTTTGTGCTTTTATACTGACTGTGGTGCAGGTCCTTTAGCAGAGCTAGGATATGCCTTTGATGCAGTTAAAAAAAAATTCTACTGTATATATAGCAAATCAGCTTCCATTATCCTTGGAGCTAGACAATAAATGAAAATTTTAGTGAAGAATGTTATTATAGAAGTTTTAAGATATAGAGAAAAATCAATGTGTAAAGACCTCTGAAATTGTTTATCCTTTAAAAGTACTCCATTTGTGAGTTCTTAATACCTTTTCATCAGTCAGGAAAATAGTGAATAAAGTTGCATTTCTCTTAGTGTTACATTAATTTAACTCTCATTTTCTACCAAAAAATCCAACAAATTTATCTGAAGCAGTACTGCCTATATATGTGTGGGGTTGCTGTTGAGAAACTCAGCTGTTCAAATGAAGTCAAGTAAAAGGCTTTTAAACTTAAGACCTGTCTTTTTCCTTGTACTAACTACAGCCACTATAAAGTTTAAAAAATATTTAACTCATATACAATACATTTTGGTCCTTTAGAAGAATCAATTAAATCCAAATAAAAAATACATCAATCTGATGCTTTATCTACACAGTTAATTGATTACTAAATATATACTAATTGTAATGTTTATTTTTAAGAATGGGAAGATTTATTAATACTTCACTAAAATATCAATATAAAATAATTGGACCTGCCTCTGCAGCAGACCCTCCAACACTAACACAGAATAGGCTTTTGCTTCCCCTGGCTGCTTTCACTAAGGCATGACCCACAGGAGTCTCCTCTCAATGTCCAGAGATAGCCTCATCCACCAGAGGGCAGACAGCAGAAGCAAAAAGAACTACAATCCTGCAGCCTGTGGAAAGAAAACCACATTCAAAGAAAGCAAGACAAAATGAAAGGCAGAGGACTATGTACCAGATGAAGGGACAATAGAAAACACCAGAAAAACAACTAAATGAGGTGGACATAGGCAACCTTCCAGAGAAAGAATTCAGAATAATGATAGTGAAGATGATTCAGGACCTTGGGAAAAAAAATGGAGGCAAAGATCAAGAAGATGCAAGAAATGTTTAACAAAGACCTAGAAGAATTAAACAACAAACAAACAGAGATGAACGATAGAATAACTGAAATGGAAAATACACTAGAAGGAATCAATAGCAGAATAACTGAGGCAGAAGAACAGATAAGTGACCTGGAAGACAGAATGGTGGAAATCACTAGCACAGAACAGAATAAAGAAGAAAGAATGAAAAGAAATGAAGACACCCTAAGAGACCTCTGGGACAACATAAAACGAACCAACATTTGCATCATAGGGGTCCCAGAAGGAGAAGAGAGAAAGGACCTGATAAAATATTTGAAGAGATTATAGTCAAAAACTTCCCTAACATGGGAAAGTAAATAGCCACTCAAGTCAAGGAAGGGCAGAGTCCCAGCCACAATAAGCCCAAGGAGAAACATGCTGAGACACACAGTAATCAAACTGACAAGAATTAAAGACAAAGTAAAATTATTAAAAGCCAAAAGGGAACAACAACATACAAGGGAACTCCCATAAGTTAACAGCTGATTTCTCAGCAGAAACTCTACAAGCCAGAAGGAGGTTGCACGATATACTTAAAGTGATGAAAGGGAAGGATCTACAACCAAGATTACTCTACCCAGCAAGGATCTCATTCAGATTCAATGGAGAAGTCAAAAGCTTTACAGACAAGCAAAACTAAGAGATTTCAGCACTAAGAGATTTCAGCACACCAAAACAGCTCTACAACAAATGCTCAAGGAACTTCTCTAAATGGGAAACACAAGAGAACAAAAGGACCTACAAAAACAAACCCAAAACAATTAAGAAAATGGCAATAGGAACATACATAACGATAATTACTTAAATGTGAATGGACTAAATGCTCCAAACAAAAGACACAGGCTCACTGAATGGATACAAAAACAAGACCCATACATATGCTGTCTACAAGAGACCCACTTCAGACCTATGGACACATACAGACTGAAAGTGAGGGGGTGGAAAAAGATATTCCATGCAGAAGGAAAGCAAAAGCTGGAGTAGCAATACTCATTATCAGATAAAATAGAGCTTAAAATAAAGAACGTTACAAGAGACAAGGAAGAACACTCCATAATGATCAAGGGATTAATCCATAAAGAAGATACAATAATTATAAATATATATGCACCCAACATAGGAGCAGCTCAATACATAAGGCAACTGCTAACAGCTATAAAAGAGGTAATCGACAGTAACATAATAATAGTGGGGGACTTTAACACCTCACTTACACCAATGGACAGATCATCCACACAGAAAATTAAGGAAACACAAGCTTTAAATGACACAATAGACCAGATAGATTTAATTGATATTTATAGGACATTCCATCCAAAAACAGCAGATTAAGTTTCTTCTCAAGTGCACACAGAACAGTCCACGACAGATCACATCTTGGGTCACAAATCAAGCCTTGGTAAATTTAAGAAAATTGAAATCATATCAAGCATCTTTTCTGACCACAACGCTATGAGATTAGAATTACAGGGAAAAGAAAATGTGAAAAACATAAACACATACAGGCTAAACAATGTTACTAAATAACTAAGAGATCACTGAAGAAATAAAAGAGGAAATCAAAAAATACCTAGAAACAAATGACAATGAAAACATGATGATCCAAAACCTATGGGATGCAGCAAAAGCACTTCTAAGAGGGAAGTTTACAGCAATACAATCCTACCACAAGAAACAAGAAAAATCTCAAATAGGCAATCTAACCTTACACCTAAAGGAGCTAGAGAAAGAAGAACAAATAAAATGCAAAGTTAGTAGAAGAAAAGAAATCATAAATATCAGAGCAGAAATAAATGAAATAGAAACAAAGAAAACAATAGCAAAGATCAATAAAATAAAGGCTGCTTTTTTGAGAAGATAAACAAAATTGATAAACCTTTAGCCAGACTCATCAAGAAAAAGACGGAGAGGACTCAAAGCAATAAAATTAGGAATGAAAAAGGAGAAGTTACAACGGACACTGCAGAAAAAAGCATCATAAGAGACTATTACAAGCAACTCTATGCCAATGAAATGGACAACCTGGAAGAAATGGAGGAATTCTTAAAAAGGTATAACCTTCCAAGACTGAACCAGGAAGAAATAGAAAATATGAACATACCAACCACAAGTAATGAAATTGAAACTGTGATTAAAAATCTTCCAACAAACAAAAGTCCAGGACCAGATGGCTTCACAGGTGAATTCTATCAAACATTTAGAGAAGAGCTAACACCCATCCTTCTCAAATTTTTCCAAAAAATTGCAGAGGAAGGAACACTCCCAAACTCATTCTATGAGGCCACCAGACACCAAAACCAGACAAAGATACTACAAAAAAGGAAAATTACAGACCACTATCACTGGTAAATATAGATACAAAAATCTTCAACAAAATACTAGCAAACAGAATCTAACAAACATTAAAAGGATCATACACCATGATCAAGTGGGATTTATCCAAGGGATGCAAGGATTTTTCAATATACACAAATCAACTAATGTGATAAACCATATTAACAAACTGAAGAATAAATCCATATGATCATCTCAATAGATGCAGAAAAGACTTCTGACAAAATTCAACACCCATTTATGATGAAAACCCTCCAGAAAGTGGGTATAGAGGGAACCTATGTAAAATAATAAAGTCCATATACCACAAACCCACAGCAAACATTATTCTCAATGGTGAAAAACTGAAAGCATTCCTCTAAGATCAGGAACAAGACAAGGATGTGCACTCTAACCACTATTATTCAACATAGTTTTGGAAGTCATTGCCACAGCAATCAGAGAAGAAAAACAAATAAAAGGAATACAAATTGGAAAAGAAGAGGTAAAACTGTCACTGTTTGCAGATGACATGACAGTATACATAGAGAATCTTAAAGATGCTAACAGAAAACTACTAGAGCTAATCAATGAATTTGGTAAAGTAGCAGGATACAAAATTAATGCACAGAACTCTCCTGTATTCCTATACACTAATGATGAAAAATCTGAAAGAGAAGTTAAGGAAACACTCCCATTTACCATTGCAACAAAAAGAATAAAATACCTAGGAATAAACCTACCTAAGGAGATGAAAGATCTGTATGCAGAAAACTATAAGACATTGATGAAAGAAATTAAAGATGATACAAACAGATGGAGAAATATACCATGTTCTTGGATTGGAAGAATCAATAATGTGAAAATGACTATACTACCCAAAGTAATCTACAGATTCAATGCAATCCCTATCAAACTACCAATGACATCTTTTACAGAACTAGAACAAAATATTTCACAATTTGTATGGAAACACAAAAGAGCCCAAATAGCCAAAGCAATCTTGAGAAAGAAAAACAGAGCTGGAGGAATCAGGCTCCCTCGGATTCCAGACTATACTACAAAGCTACAGTAATGAAGACAGTATGGTACTGGCACAGAAACAGAAATATAGATCAATGGAACAGGATAGAAAGCCCAGAGATAAACCCACACACATATGGTCACCTTATCTTTGAGAAAGGAGGCAAGAATATACAATAGAGAAAAGACAGCCTCTTCAATATGTGGTGCTGCGAAAACTGGACATCTACATGTAAAAGACTGAAATTAGAACACTCCCTAATACCATACACAAAAATAAACTCAAAGTTGATTAAATACCTAAGTGTAAGGCCAGACACTATAAAACTCTGAGAGGAAAACATAGGAAGAAAACTTTTTGACATAAATCACAGCAAAATCTTTTTTGACCCACCTTCTAGAGAAATGAAAATAAAAACAAAAATAAATAAATGGGACCTAATGAAACTTAAAAGCTTTTGTACAGCAAAGGAAACTAAAACAAGATGAAAAGACAACCTTCAGAATGGGAGAAAATATTTGCAAATGAATCAATGGACAAAGGATTAATCTCCAAAATATATAAACAGCTCATGCAGCTTAATATTAAAAAAACAAACAACCCAATCAAAAAATGGGCAGAAGACCTAAATGGACATTTCTCCAACGAAGACATATAAATGGCCAAGAGGCACATTAAATACAAGTCAAAACTACAATGAGTTATCACCTCACATTAGTTAGAATTTTCATGATTAGAAAATCTACAACAACAAATGCTGGAGAGGGCATGGAGAAAAGGGAACCCTCTTGCACTGTTGGTGGGAATGTAAACTGATACAGCCACTAGGGAGAACAGTATTGAGGTTCCTTAAAAAACTAAAAATAGAACTACCATATGACCCAGCAATCCCACTGATGGGCATATACCCACAGAAAACCATAATTCAAAAAGACACATTCACCGCAATGTTCATTCCAGCACTATTTACAATAGTCAGGTCATGGAAGCTACCTAAATGCTTATTGACAGATGAATGGATAAAGATGTGGTACACATATACAATGCAATATTACTTAGCCATAAAAAGGAATGAAATTGGGTCATTTGTAGAGATGTGGATGGACCTAGAGACTGTCATACAAAGAGGTCAGAGAGAGAAAAACAAATTTCCGAATATCATATATTAACGCATACATGTGGAATCTAGAAAAATGGTATAGATGAAGCAGTTTGCAAGGCAGAAATAGAGACACAGATGCAGAGAACAAATGTATGGACAGCAAGGGGGGAAAGCTGGGGTGGGGGGGTTGTACTGGGATGAATTGAGAGATTGGGATTGACATATACACTAATATGTATAAAACTGCAAGGCAGTTTATATCTCAGAGGGAATTTCTCTGTTCCAGGAAGATTTCTTTCAAGTAGCTAATAAAAGGTGAACACATCAGCAGAAAAATGGTCAAACTCATGAATGGAAAAGGAAATACAAATGACTAGACAGGAAAAGATGATCAACTGTACTTGTTGTTAGAAAAGGAAAATCCAATCCCAAGATAATTCACCCAAGAGATTGATAACAATTAAGCATATTCATAATACCTGGTATTGGCAAGATATGGAGAAGCAGACACTTTCAAAACCATTAACAGAAATCTTTAATGATACAACCTTACTGGAAATTACTATCAATACTGGATTACATTTCTTAGCCCACTGCTTTTTTCTCTTCGCAATCACTACTGTCTTCATTTTTTGTGACCTTGATAACTATGTAGATAACCTATTTAGTGTCTTGGTTCTCAGCTCTGAGCTCCACTCTCCCTTGGGTTTGTCCTCCCTCCCACAACAGCCATCCCTTTCTATGGTCTGACCTTAGATCATGTCGGTACCAACAAGCGCACTCACTCTAAATCTCAATTTTTAGCATTCTGCTCTTTGAAAGGCATCGTGCTCTTTGACTACTACTTTACCTCGCTCCCTCTTATATCCACTGAGACCCACATTTTCTCTCTAAATGACCTCATTCATAACTTTACTTTCTCTTTAACTACCTGAGAGTCTACGGTCCATGTCTGTAATCTCTTTTATTATATATACCCTCAAATACTTGGCGTCTCCCTTTGTCATACTCTCCTGGCCAAGGACAAACCTGTGTAAAACCAATTCCTTATCTCTTCTGTGCCTGTATCCTAGTGTCTCAACAGGACTGGAAAAAACATCACCATGCTGGCTGTTGTTATCTAAAATAATGGCCACAAATGTCAACAGGGCCCTCCATATGGACAGCCGTCTCCACAGTTCACTAAGCACTTGGTCCCTATGCTCTGAGAGTATTATTTTATATTCCTGTTCTTCTCTTTCCACAAACATACAAGAACCCTTGTCCTCTCTTCACTCTTAGCAGATCACTGAGATTCCACTACCACATTTACCATTTTGCCTCCTAAAGCCATGTACTTTTCCTCTCCTCTTGCTACTATGACTGAACTACCTCTACTACTACCTAAAGCTAAGCAGTCCACTTGTGTACTGAATAATAGCCAACTTCTCCCACTCAAAGACTTGGCTGTTGCAATCATGTACTATCTCTTCTGCATCATAAATTTTTCCTCTGTGCAACTGAATTATTCCCATAACCACAAAAACATATGACATATTTCTATTATAAAATGGATTTTTAACACTAAAATGAAGACCAAAGGGATCAAAGAATTAACATGCATACAGAAATAACATTAGAAACTAACAACATATTTTGCTGGATAACATTGAAACTAAAAGAAACCATAAAGATAGATCATATGATATTTAAAAAACCTTATAACAAAAATAATGCAATTTAAATGGAATCCAACCTGAAAAAAAAATACGCAGCAATAGTTTTAAAAATTAAAAGGTATATTGTATAAAGAAGCCATACAGATTAAAAATTAAAATAGTATTCATTGAATTAAAGACCAATATTTCAAGGGCAGGGACATGAATTAAAAAAAACAAGTAAAATTAGTCAACAAACATACGAAAAAATGTTCAATTCCTTAGTTATGAAAGAAATTCAAAGTATAAACACATAACGAGGAACCACTTTATTAAAACAGCAAACTTAAAGTCTTTCCAATATTCTATTCTGTTGAAGGTGGGCTGAAACAAGCATAGCCATCCCCTGGTGACAGTGCACACTGGTGAAAACTTCAGTACATGATTTGGTAACACATTTCAAGAAATATACACAGTATTAATCATACTGTTGATATTCAATGATTCTACTGGGAATTTGCCCCAAGGATGTAAACAAAATGAGGAAAAATCATAATACAAGAACATTTTCATTGTAGTGTTATTCATTGTAATTTAAAGAATGCTATTAACCTGATTATCCAAAAATAGAGAGTTGGTTAAAAAGCTGAGGTTTACGGATGTGGTGAAATATTATGTAACTACTGAAAAGATTCTGAAACTCTATCAATATGCCAAAATTCATAAAACATGAAAAAATACAGAAGTGCATTTATGCTATTATTACAGGTATACAAAATTCTGTGTGCATATGTAGCAGTAGAAAATGGAGAAGAAGGATCATGGCTAACTTAAAAATCTATTTCTGTTATGATTATTGAACAATAAAACATAAGTTAAATAAATTCAAAATTACCAACAAAGGAACCATTTTTCTTGCATCGTGAAGCAGAGAATTATTGTTTCTATTTTATATTTTAATTGAAGCTTTAGATTACCCAGTCTAATGAAAACTGGCAAAGGCACTGGCTTCTGACTTCTCCTTTTGGAACAGCAATATACCTACACATAAATGGCATTCATGAGGAATTAAGTAGCTATTCAATGCAAAGACGTTGGACATAATATTGTTATTAATGGAATCTTACCAACATGTTTTATATTTAGAACAATTCCATGTAGAAGAGAGGGAGAGGGAGAGAGGGAGGATGAGAGAGGAAGAGAGGGAGGATGAGAGAGGGAGAGAGGGAGGGAAGAAGAGACAGAGGGGGAGAGAGGGAGAGAGAATTTTAGACAGACCTTATGCAGCAGGAGAGAGGCAATTTGAGAAGCTTGGCATCTAGGAAGGAATCCATAGGGAAGACGATCTTGTCTTGTACTAGTGAAGTTGTGAGTGGGTTTGAGAAGAAGGGAGAAAAGAGGAGGACACTTAAAAGTAGACTGTTGGAGCTTTGACCCTGCAGAAGAGGCGTAAGGAAGAGTGGAGCACTTAGTCTGATCTGAGGATGTGAGTGGGGTTCCTGGGCTCAGAGTGACGCTGTCAAGTACAGCAGAGGAAGAACAGCTTTGGAAAAAGGATGAATTATTGATTTCACTTTGGGATTCTAGAGATATTTCTCCACCACCAACCCTCTAGAGAGGCTAATTGTAAGTCACAGATACATAGATCAAAGCAGTTCAAAAGGCAGAGAAATTGTACCTAAATACAAATATGAACCGTGGATCCAAGTGGATCATGTGCCTTTAAGGCAAGGGTATATGCATTAAGATATATTCTACTTAGCATTTTAGAATTGAGGAGATTCTGAGTATATGAACCCAGGAATTCACTCAGAAAGAGGATGCCTCATGTTGACTAGCGTAGAGGGGTGAGCCATACTTAAATCTACATTTTAAAAATGTGCACGCTTATAATCGGTGAGCACAAAGCCTTGGAAAAAAGGGAACTGAAGGTTTAAAATACAACTCTTTTGTAGACACAGCACTTTCTACTAGAAGAAAAGCCAGCAGATGGGCATCTTTATATTGTGATCCCCTTTCCATCCATATTTTAGTAGAAGAATCAGGGCCATTAGGAGACACTCATAGGAAAATCAATTGAATTTGTAAGGATTTAATCACAAACTTTATGAGGCTTAGAATTTACTGTAGGATCATAGCTGCTGGTTCAGTAATTTGACCTGAAAATCTCACTTGGTCTGGGCCAAAAATGTGGCCCTTCTTCTTCTTTTTACTGAGAAAGCCTATAGGCTTTCCTTACATGTAAACCCCATCATATACTTTGCTAAGCTGATGATTGCTTGGGATCTATTTACCTTATTTCTACTTATAAACACACTCACCCCTGCTAACTAGACAAATTTCTGAGTTTTAGATAGTCAAAGAACATAAGATAAAAGATGTAAGGACATAGGAGTAATTACTTTATTGTATACCCAAATTGTAGCAATACTTAAACATAGTCAAAAACCATTTTTAATTTCATGGGTTTCAAGTGATGATTTTAATCATTATCCTATAAATGTATAATACAAACTATACTGGACAGATTCTGGAGAAGGTGGTTTACGCACCTCAGCTGTGTCCTAACCACCTGTGTGACCTTGAGCAATCGTTTGATGTTCCTTGTTACCAGTGTTCTTGTTTACAACCGGACAGAGTTGGACTAACTGACCTCCCTCTGGTAGGTCTTAAATTCCAACTCGCCTGATTCTCCTCATAAAAGATTCCCTATCACTCAACTTCCTCCATGGCCTGACTTTTGGGAAAATGGCCCAACTCTGAAGATGTTAACATATGGGAGCCTGGAAAATAAACAAACTATATGGATCTGGGGAAGGGAAGGGCTGTAATGTGAACAATCAAATCAATCATAAATGAGACTCAGATTTTTATGATAAAAATACCAAATGTTTGAGTATTAAAACTTTTATAAATTTTGGAGCATCTCTTGACTGAGTTTCTTTGCAGCTTATGTAATAGATGCAGCAACAATATTTAGCTGCTGTTGAATATGTATGTCAAGCTTGCCAGCTGGAAATTATTTCGTGACTAAAATATCACACATAGAATCAAAGAGCTAAAGATGGACATGCATTTCCTCTTTTGGAACCTTCTGGGGACTTGCCAACATAGAAAATAGTTGAGGCTCAGTGGTAACTACTGAGAGCAATTATCCAAAAAGAAACTCATTTTACCATGGGGAAGAAGCATGTTTGTTACCATACACACCCAACTGGTGAACACATCCACACGTAAGCCAAATACTCTCACTGCAGGCAGCCAACAGAGAAATGTAAATTCTAAATTTCACAAGCTATAGACTTATAGGGTTAGTAATGATATTTAAAATCAGTAGTTGAAAAGATTTTGCAATACATTTACTGGTTTTAAAATTTTTCATTATAACAGGTCTTTCCATCCCTTTTCAACTGGTTAACTCCTGCCTGTTCTTGAGATGTCAGCTGTAAAATAACTTCCTTAGGGAATACTTTTCTGAATTGCCTGACAAAATAAAATGTCCCTCTCAGCTGTTCTAATAGCACAATATACTTATCTTTTATAGCAGATATCACAGTTACTTTTACCTAAATAAGCATGAATATTTGATCAGTACCTGTCTTCTTGACAAGACTCCTGCTCCATAAGGGCAGAGATTCTCTCTTTTTGGTCCCAAGTACCTACCAGAGTGCCTGACACAGAATAGACATTTCAATATTAGCTCACTAACAAGGATGTATTGTACAACACAAGAATATAGCCAGTATTATGTAGTAACTATTAATGGAATATAACCTTTAAAGTTTGTGAATCACTATGTTGTATACCTGTAACTTGTATAATACTGTACATCAAATATACTTCAATTAAAAAATAATTAATATTAGCTTATTTAGTGGTCAAATAAATGAGTAACATTTTTTTGTGGATGTAAGGAATGCATTTAAATAAAAATTATAGGTCAATTCACATCTTAAGAATATTTTTGCAGTAGCCTTCCTTTAATGATCTTACCAAATGACTATTTGGTACTTCCTGGGATTACAGATATGGAGTCCACATAATCTGGATTCTCTAAGACTGTTCCAGTTTCAAATATGTTGTTTCACTTTATATGGAAATACTCTCTTACTTGTCAGACTACGTGTCCTGTTATTTTGTTAAGAAGAAATTGTAAATGTAACTACAGGATATTCTGAATTCCAGAAAATGCTACTTTACTAGAGAAAGTAATTTGCATAATATAAAACCAACAGTCTTCAAAACTACTTTCTCAGCTGAAATCAATTCATATTATATAGATTGCAGCACATATTTTAAATAGATCTGTTTTACAGAATGTAGATATTACAAGGATGGTGAGACAAAAATTCATTTCATCAAAACTTTGAAGTTTAAATAAAAGAGTTTAAAATAAATAAAACCAGATGGATGTATATTAGGGGCATATCCTGACAAAATATGATAATGCATACTTGACACTCTATTAGATATTCTAAATATTCAGACATTACAGAAAGAGGAAGTAGTTCTAGGTAAATTCTGAGAACCTGTATAAAGACAGAGGACAAATATTGGAAAAGTATTGTGATTCAGAGAAGTAAAATTGGTAGAGGTGGTCTTTCAATACAGTTATACAATATTCAAGGAGATCTGAAATTTTAAAATTTTAATTGTGTATTCTGCAAATTTTGCTCATGTTATAAAGCTGTATGGAATCAGCTTTATACATTACTTTTCTTGAATATGTAATTTAACGAAACCACACAGTCACCAAAATAAATCCCCAAATCTGATACTCTCTTTGCAAAAATTACTCCTCCTTGAGTAGTGGGTTAAGAAATCACTTTGTTTGCAAGGGCAATGAGAATCAAAAAAATATTGCTGTTATTGTTTTGGGTGTTATCATCTCCTGTCTAGATTTTCTCTAAAGAGAGTTTGCAGCATGTTTCATGCTACGTGAAATTCCCCATGGAAAGACCTGGATCACTAAGTAGGCAAAATCTGTCCAAACCCACGCACCAACTGTTCTCTCAGTTACACTAGCTATTGAATATAGCTGCCAAGTTCCAGAATCTCTCTGTGGAATAAGCGAATGAAAGACCTCCATTACCCTGCAGGCTCATTCTGCTTCTTGAAATTCCTGAGATAGTATTTAGTGTAGTTATCAATCTCAGGGGCTCAGTCTTCCATGGAGTGCAAAGAAAATGTGATTTCAATTCTCATACAAACAGTTGTATTCGGTTAGTAAAAATTTAAGCAAGATAACCCCTTCAAAAGGAATGGCGTATGAAATATGACTTGACAAGTCATTTAACCTCTGTGTACCTCAATTTCTATTAGTATTTAACACTGATTTACCTCATAATATATTGACAAGTTTAATAGCCTAATGAGCAAGTAGCACATTTAAAAATGTTTAAACTTATAAATGAAAGGCAGAATTCAATATGAAAGGAGCATGCAAAGACTAATAAATACAATTTTAAGATTTCTATATATTTTATCCCAACTCATCTAAAAACTCTGAAAGCTTATTCCAGTTGGGTTTGGCTACCAAGAACTAACCAAAATATTTAAGATACCATAATTTGAAGAGTTTAAAACTAAATGTAATAATTCTTTATCACCCTAAGTGGAATAAGAGTTGGTAAATCATAACTTTTTTCCTTATTCACAAAAAAAGTGAATATAGAATCTGAGACTACCACTCATCAAATATTTCAACTCACCAGTAAAGACTGTTTTATGGTTAAATTAAAGATATGCTCGAGTATGAAGCATGCTCTGAAAAATGAAATGATAGTCAATTATACATTTGTTCATAGGTTGATACTCTCAAATTGCCTTATTATTTTTGGTAATAAAGTATTTTGGTGACAAGTGTGCATTTCAGTATATCATATGCCTTCGTTTAACTGTAAAAGATAAAATAACATTAAAATTCAATTTTTACTATCTAAATAAAATCTCTTACATTTCATCCACAACTATATTACTCTTCAGTTTCTGATACTTACTTTTAAGTGACATGACATATTTCTCCTTAGGCAAATAGAAGCAGATTAAAGGAATAGCAAAATGGCAATGCTACCATTACACTGACTTCAAAGTTTCAATATCGATTTCCCATACAGATGAAGAATAAGAATTAGTAGATGAGGGCTTCCCTGGTGCCGCAGTGGTTAGGAATCCACCTGCCAACGCAGGGGACACGGGTTTGAGCCCTGGTCCGGGAAGATCCCACATGCCACGGAGCAACTAAGCCCGTGCACCACAACTACTGAGCCTGCGCTCTAGAGCCCACAAGCCACAGTTACTGAGCCCACGTGCCACAACTACTGAAGCCCGAATGCCTAGAGCCCGTGCTCCGCAACAAGAGAAGCCACCGCAGTGAGAAGCCTGCGTGCTGCAACGAAGACCTAACGCAGCCAAAAATAAATAATAAAATAAATTTAAAAAAGAATTAGTAGATGATAAAATCAGAAATTAGTGAACGTGGGTAGAATTCAACTAAGGGAAAAACTAATTAAAATTACAAGTACATAAATATTCATAAATAATACTGGTACCTATTCAGAATGGAAATTACCTGTTTGTGCATCTACATGACAGAATCTGACAAAGACAAATGATGCAGATATCGCTAGTTATAGTTAATATATTAAGCCTACATGTAACTTTATGTTTCCATATTTACTTACATGAAAACACATTTTATGGTTCATGAGAAATAACTATTATAATTTGAGAAAAATAATGGACAATGTGTTAAAGTTAAACCTTTCCATTTTTGAAAAGGTAAAAAAATGGCCCACATGGGAAGTTCATAAAAGAATAATCCTTTAACATGTTAGCCTCGAGTTGTCTCTAATTTTCTTTTTAGCCTAAAAAATGAAAACATCTATATGACATTCCTGCTTATAAATCACTTTTTTTTTATAAATCACTTTTTAAAAGAGCATTATTGAGATACAATTTACATAGCACAAAGTTCATCTGTTTAATGTATACAATTCAAAGAGGGTGGGCAGACAGGGTGGGCACTCCTGCTAAGGGTTGCAAGCTTTCTTTTTGCAATGATGAAATGTTCTAAATTTAGATTATGATGATGGTTGCACAACCTTGTAAATATATCAAAGCACTTCAAGCACTATCTCATTTCATGCTACAAAAGCCTTTTAAGAGCCAAGACTCCAGGGAAGGATGGCATTCATATGTAAGAAACTTTAAGAAATTATACAAGACTTGGGAAACATGGGACACAGCAAAAGAAAGGAGGCATAGGAGGGAACAACTGGTAACTGCAAGGCAGCAACCCACCAGGACTTGGTTAACGACCCTTTTATAGTTGCTGGTGGTACTGCAGCAGACAGAACAGAAAGGCCCTGCTTTTATGGAGTTTATATTCTATAGGGGAAATGGACAAATAAGCATGCCTGTGGGTGATAGATTGGGGGTGGATCGATTTTCCTATTTTACAAGGTGGCAAGGCTTTCCTTCCTAGAGACCTGAAGTTGATACTGCAAGCAGAGGGGATAGCACATGCAGAGAACCTGAGGGAGAGATGTGTTTCATATGATTAGGGAAGGGCAAGGAGGTCAGAGTGGCTTACTCAAAGTGAAGGGCTGAAACTGCTGAGTTCAGAGAAAGCCACCAGCTACTGTGTAGGGCCTTGTAGTCCAGGGTAGGGACTCTGGATTTCATTCTGAGTGTGATGAGGGTTATGAGCAGAAGAGTGACATGATTTGATTTTTGTCAGTTCAAAGCAAAGAAACAATAAAGAGATGTTTTCAGAATTGGAGAAATATCTGAGTAAAGATGTTTTAAGGACCCATTGAGTACCAGGCAGAATTAACAATGGAAAAAACTCTTCCACATATTTTCAACATAAGAAATTTCAAGTTAAAAATATCTAGTAAGCACCCAGGCTGAAGCAAAACAGAACAGATTGTGTGCAAAGAAAAAAAAATGTCATTCTGGTCTTATATTCCTTTGTTATAACCCTGAACACCACAAGGCAATAGAAAAATGTTTATAGAGTTCTGAAAGAAAACAAGTATGACCCAACAATGACATACTTAGCCACTTAGTCATTCAAGTACAACAGAGAGATATTATCAGACATGCAGGGTCTTAGAATATAAAACCATGTATACTTTCTAGTAAGATTTACAAATATATGCTAGAAAAAAAACTAAATCAAGATCAGGGATGACACTGTTTCAAAAAAAATTCAAGAATAAAAAAATTCAAGAATAAAGCAAAAGTAGGATAAAATGCAATACCACATTTTCACATAAAAAGTATTTTGGTTAATTATAATGTAAAAACTTAAAGGTATAAAAGTATTTGTATGTCAAATTTGAGAAAAACATTTATTCATTCATTCTTTTTTGTGCTTCTCTGTAACTTTCAAATTTCCCATAATTGCTTTTTTCAATCATAAAAATAATATTACAAATTTTTAATAAAGAAACCATCCTGTCATGTCCTCTGGTATCTAATAAAATGTTATGTTCCACATTTTCTATATATTCTAAGAGGTGAAAAAATAGTTTTTAGATCATAAAATACATAGGTATTTAATTTAGATCTAACTAGTTCAGTAGTTTTCAACTCATGTTTCAGCACTGAGTACTCCATTCAATGTTAATATTCATTGGGCACTTATTCATAGATGCCAGGCAATCTTCTAACCACCTTGTTTGTAGCATCTCATTTAATCCTCACAATAATATAATTTATCAGACAATGAAATTGAGGCATAGAGTTGACACAAAACTTGCTGGATGTCACATGGATAGTAAGCAGTGGAGATGGATTTTGTACTCATCCTGTGTGATTAAAGCCAGTGTTCTTTGTTACTTAGCACTCTGTGGAAGATATCCTCTGAAATAACACCAACTGATCCCCGCCTTCAGGCATTCACACCCTTGAGTAATCCCCTCCTCTTGAGGGTACATTGGACCTAACGAATGACTACTAATGCATAGAATACAACAGAAATTAGGAGATAACACTTTTGTGGTTGGGTTATAAGAGACTGTGAATTCCACTTGCTATAGACTCACTCACTATTGCTTTTTTGGCTTGAACACTTTGATTAAATAAGATGTCATGTTAGAGATGTCCCCTTGGCAAGCAACTGCAAGGGAAGAAGTGAGGCCATCAATCTAACAGCTTTTGAGAAACTGAATTATGCCAACTACCACATTAGAGAGCTTGGAAGAAGATGCTTCATCAGTCGAGCCTTCAGATGAGACCACAATTTTGAATGACATCTTGATTTCAGCCTTGTAAAAGACCCTCAAATAGAGGTCACAGTTGAACCATGACCAGACTACTGACTGTGGTAGGCAAAATAATGCACCCCTCAAAATGTTCAGTTGGAATTAAGTTTGCTAATAAGATGACTTTAAGATAGGGAAATGATCTTGGATTTCTAGATAGGCTCAACATAATCACTAGGGTACTTAAGGTAAAAGAGGGAGGCAGAAGGGTCAGTGTCAGAGTGATGCAGTGTAAGACAGACTTGAATAAATATTGCTGGCTTTGAAGATGGAAGGTGGCCACAAGCCAAGAAATGTGGGAAGCCTCTAGAAGCTATAAAAGTAAGGAAATGGATCTTACCCTAGAGCCTCCAGAAAGAAAGGCAGCCCTGCCAACACTTTGATTTATCCCAGAAAGACCCACATCACACTTGAACTACAGAACTGCATGAAATAATCATTGTTTGAAACACCGGTTCTGGGAATATTTTGCTACACAGCAAGAGATATCTAATAAACATACTCTGTCACACAGAAGAAGAATCAGCTGCTTTGTAGTCTTTCTGTCTGAACACCCCATGTGCCACCAAAGTAGTCACTAAACTTTTGACCTAGAGTGTCCCATAGAGCACAAAAGCTAGAGCAACTGAGCTAGACTAACTTCTCAGGAGATGCAGAAATTCCTCTCAACAGTATCACTATGAGGGACTACAAATATTGAGAAAAGAATAACCCAATATTATAGGCCTTGTTTGTCTTTGGGTCTTTTAATGTGATCTCACAATGCCAGGTAGTACTTGTAAGATTTTCTTAGGTTGAGTAAGAGATGATTTTTTTTTTTTGGAGAAGTCAAATTTATTTAAAAATTGAAGTATAGTTGATTTACAATATTATATTAGTTTCATGTGGACAACATAGTGATTCAATATTCTTATACTGCATTTAAAGTTATTATAAAATATTGGCTATATTCCCTGTGCTATACAATATATCTTTGTTGCTTATTTATTTTATACGGAGTAGTTTGTTAATCCCTTACTCTCACCTTGTCCCCCCTCCTCCTTCTCCCCAGTGGTAACCACTAGTTTGTTTCCTTTATCTGTGAGTCTGTTTCTGTTTTGTTATATTCATTCCTTTGTTCTATTTTTTAGATTCTACATATAAGTGCTAACATACAGTATTTGTCTTTCTCTGTCTGACTTATTTCAGTAAGCATAATATCCTCCAGGTCCACCCATGTTGTTGGAAATGCTAGAATTTCATTCTTTTTAATGTTTGAGTAATATTTCATGCTGTATATATACCACATCTTCTTATCCATTCATCTGTAGATGGACACTTAGGTTGCTTCCATATCCTGGTTATTGTAAATAATGCTACTATGAACACTGGGATGCATGTGTTTTTTCAAATTACTGTTTTCATTTTCTTTGGATATATATCCAGGAGTGGAATTGCTGGATCATATGATAGTTCTATTTTTAGTTTTCTGAGAAACCTCCATTCTGTTTTCCATAGAGCTACACCAATTTACATTCCCACAAACGATGTACTAGGGTTCCCTTTTCTCTACATCCCTGACAACATTTGTTATTTGTGTTCTTTTTGATTATAGCCACTTGGACAGGTGTGAGATGATATCTCATCATGATTTTGATTTGCATTTCTCTGGTAATTAGCAATGATGAACATCTTTCCATGTGCCTGTTGACCATCTGTAGGTTTTCATTGAAAAGTGTCTATTCACATCTTCTGCCCATTTTTTAATTCAGTTGTTTATTTTTTGATATTAAGTTGTATGAGCTGTTTATATAGTTTGGATATTAACCCCTGTTGGTCATGTCATTTGCAAATACTTTCTCCCATTCCGTAGGTTGTCCCTTTGTTTTATGGTTTCGTTTGCTGTGCAAAACTTTTAATTAGGTCCCGTTTGTTTATTTTTGCTTTTGTTTCCTTTGCCTTAGGAAACAGATCCAAAAAAAAGATTGCTACTATTTACGTCAAAGAGGGTTATGCCTATATTCTCTTCTAGGAGTTACAGAACTATATAAAACTGTAAAGTTCCAGGTCTTACATTTAGGTCGTTAATCCATGTTGAGTTTATCTTTGTATATAATGTGAGGAAATCAAACCTCTGGTTTGATGGTTTCTTTAGTGGCATGCTTGTGTTCCTTTCTCCTAGATTTTGTGTATTTAATGTACGTTTATGATTTGTGATTACTATGGAGTTCATATATGTTGACCTATAACTATATCTACTTGTTTTAAACTAGTCACTTAAGTTCAAACACATTCTAAAAGATCTATATATTTTTACTCCCCTCTCCCAAGTTTTGTGTTTTTGATGTCATAATTTACATCTTCATGTTTATCTCTTAAGTGTTTATTGTAATTATAGTTAATTTTATGATCTGTTTTTTTGTCTTTTCATCTTTGTACTAGCTTACTTAAGTGGTTAATCCACAGCCTTGACTATATATTTGCCTCTAGTAGTGGGACTTTTCCTTTCCTATAAATTTTTGCTTTTGTTGTTTAATTTTCTTTTCCGCTTAGAGAAGAAACTTTAACATTTCTTCTGGGGTTGGTTTAATATTGATGAACTCTTTTACGTTTTGCTTGTCTAAGATGTTCTTTATCCATCCTTCAATTCTGAATGATAATCTTACTGGGTAGAGTATCATAGGTTGCAGGTTTTTCCTTTTTAGCACTTTAAAAATATCATGCCACCCCCTTCTGGCTTGCAAAGTTTCTGCAGAAAAATCAGCAGATAGTCTTACAGGGGTTCCCCTGTATGTGACTCTTTATTTTTCTCTTTCTCTTGCTGCCTTTAGAATTCTCTTTAACTTTTACATTTTAATTATATGTCTTGGTGTCGGTCTCTTTGGATTCATGTTGTTTGGGATTCTCTGTGCATCCTGTACCTAGATGCCTTCTTCAGGCTTGGGAAGTTTTCTATCATAATTTCATCAAATACATTTTGGCTCTTCTTTCTCTCTTTTCCTTCTGGAATCCCTGTGATGTGAAAGTTATTATACTTGATGTTGTCTCAGAGGTCCCTTAAACTGTCCTATTTTTAATTTGTTTTCCTTTTGCTATTCTGACTGGGTGATTTCCATTATTCTATCTTTCAGATCACTTATGCGTTCTTCTGTACCACCTAGTCTGCTCTTAATTCCTTCTGGTGTGTTTTTCATTTCAGTTACTGTATTCTTCAGCTCTGAACGGTTCTTTTTTTATATTTACTAATTCTTTTTAAAAATCATCACTGTGTTCATCTATTCTTTTCCCTAGTTCAGTTAACATTATTACTATTGCTTTGAAACCCTTTATCTGGTAAATTATTTATCTCTGTTTCATTAGGTTTTTTCAGGGTTTTTGTTGTTGTTATTGCTGTTGTTGTTCTTTCATTTAAAACAGATTCCTCTGTCTTCCCATTTTTCCTTGACTTTCTCTATCTCTATGAAATTAGGTTAAGCAATCATCTATCCCAGTCTTGAAGGAGTGTCCTTGTGTAGGAGTGTTCCTTTGCAGTCTGTGTGTGCCCAGTGGCTTTGGTGGGAGAACTGGACCTGAAATGAGTATGAGTCACATCTTCCCCCAGGGTGTGCTAGCAGCTATCACCTTGGTGGGAGGTGGGGCTGGAGATGGAGTGGCTAGAGCTAGAGCCAGGTGTGAGTCAGGGCTTCTCCTATGCTCAGTGGCCAAAACTGCCTTATCAGGGGTACAGGCAGGTCCAAAGGTGCAGGAACAGAAGCCCTGAGGTTTGGGTTCAAGCTGGTTCTGTTCCCTGTAAGTGTGCTCTCCTCCTTCCCAGCATCAGCACCTTTGCCCCAGAAGGGAGCAACGCTGGAGAGAGGGGGCACAGTAGGTTCTTGGCATGAGTTGGGACCCATGCTTTGGCAGTCCCTGCAGACCAGAGTTCAAGACTGCTTCCAATCTGTCACCTGCATGAGTGCCTTCACCCTGTTCAGATGCAGTGCTGGGTCAGAGCCAGCTCTGTCCTCCATACCTGCACACTCTCCTTGGCAACAACAGCCTTTGCCCTAGTGGGGAGCTGCGCTCTGGAGCAATGGGGGTTGGGAAGGTCCTCAGCGTGGTCAAGGGTGCATGCTGGGGCAGTTTCCAGAACCTGGCCAGGGTCCCAGGCAGTCTCAGTCTTCTTCCTCCACCATGCTTCGGGAGCAAGCAAGTGTGTGCATGCTCTTCATGGGTGGACTCCAAGTTTCTCACAGCCCCCGTCCCCCCCGCCCCCACTGCCAATCTCACTGATCTTCAAAACCAGCCAAGAGGACTCATCTTCCCAGTGTCAGACCTCACAGCTGGGGTGCCCAGTAAGTGGTTCAAACTGCTCACTCCCCAGGGAGGCTCTCCAAGCCTGTGTAAGCATCCCCCTTCTTTGTCCCTTCCTAGGGGTGCAGGTCCTGACCTGATCACTTTCTTTCCCTTCCAACCTGACTCCGTGTGGATCTTTCTTTTCGGCGTTTGTTGTAGAAGAGTCTTTCTGCCAGTCTCCAGTTTGTCTTCAGTGAGAACTGCTCCACATGTACGTGAATTTTTGATGTCTTCATGCGGGGGGAGGTGAGCTCAGTGTCTTCCTACTCCTCCATCTTGATCTCCTCTGGGATGGTACTTCTTCAGCCTCATGTGTAAGTGGTGATTCTCCTGTGCTTGTCGTTTTCCTGCTTGCATATGACTTACCACTGGTTGCTTCTCTTTGCCTCTGAAGAATCTTCACACATACCTCCACCCCATAACCTTGTGCCCAGCTTTCATTCTTTTTGCTTTCTGCCTCTGTGTTTCTCTAAGCCCGAGAAGTGGTTCTTGGTCATCATTTTGTGGCACCCTTCCATCTATACAGTGATTTATGAGGTATGACGCAATGAAGATTTTATTCATCATAATGATGCTACTAAAGTTTATAGATAAGTTACTTCACTCTTTTTAAAAGAAAAAACTATTATTTTAGGTCTTGTATTATGATTATAATATTATAATAAATAGTATTTTATTTTAAAATATATTAAAATAATTTCACTCATACTCTCTTAATGCTGAAGTTGTTCCTACTGGGAGAGAAATGGCTGGAGTCTCCTGCAGCACATGCCATTTGTGTAGCTAGTCAGCCTCAGCTCTAGTTGGACCTATTTAGAAGTCAGGATTAGCATTTTGGAGCACTCCAATGACAAGTAGTGTACAGTGCACTGAAGTCTCTTGGGGAGTTGGAGAAGAGGTTCCCAACACAGAGCACAGCACAGTGGACTCACCTTCTCCAGCAGACATCTCTGTTCTGTCTCCAAAGTGCCTCTCATGCTCCAACCTGCTCTCTCCAGCATCAGACTGTCACCAGGTATAATCTCTGTCTTCCTCTCCCACTAAGCTTCTAGAAATGCCCTCTTCTTGCCCCTTTTCAGCTCTTTTGCCATCTTGAATAGCCCATCGTTATGAGACTGATATAAGTCCAAGGTTACACCACCACAAGCCACTCACAGGTGGTTTCTTAATAGGGTGAAAACTACGTGCATCTTGTTTCTATTATGCTTTCAGCGTCTGCTCTAAAGCACAAAGCGACTTTAAACAGGGCCTTTTCCCTTATTCTCAAATTATAACCAGGCATCATACATAGTCTGTAACTGGCAGTCATCCCAAGAGAACCAACAGGAGGTCATTCGTTCAGAGCTTTCCCTGGAATGTCTCCAAATAAAAAAAACATGGCAAAAGCATGGTTTCTGGGCTCCTTATCAGGCGAAAGTTTCTGGAAAGCTGGTTTATACCAATTGCCATCACCTTCCTGGGTTTTCATTGTTGCCAAAACATTTTCACTTGCTGGGTATTGTGGATCTCCAAACAAAGACAAAGTTTCTTGATCAAAATATTAACCCAGAAGCTACAGATATTTGTATTCTTTGATTCCATCTGTATATCTGCAGGCACTGTTGCACTTGTGATTGATTTGATTTGATTTAATGAGGAGAGTAAATTTAAAAGTTCCACAAATAAAGCCAAGTAGTTTAGATAATGTTCATGTATTGCTAAATCATCTTGTCTTCTTTAATACCTACCAGGGGCTGCAAGGCAGCAATTAGGATCTTACGGCCAAGATATTTAAATATTTATATTTCCCATTTGAGTTTTTCTAAACTAATTTTAACAATTACTTTCAATTTGTTATTATTAATTTTTGTTTTTTAACTAAAACTGCTAATAGGGAAGAAAACTCTGAGTTTTTGTTAGTTTTTCTTTACTTTTCTTTTTATTTTCCCCCTATCTTTTCCCAGATGAGATATGGCTAAAAGATAAATAGCAGGAAAACAACAGAGGGGAAAGTGAAGCGTTAAATACATATTTTTCATATAAGTGGTAATTTACTACGTTATGCTACTGACATATGCAAACCCATTTCTTTGTTTTCAGCAACTGCCAACTTTATTTTCTTAATTGCACTCTTACTACATTTTCCTCCTGGCAATTATGACCTACTACAGATTTCACATTCAAATGCTCCATTCAAATACCTTGCCCAAGGGATGTGATAATTGGCCAGGAATATCTTAATTAGTTTTAAGAGAAAAAATTGTTATGTTTAAATATAACATTCTCATTATAGGTATTTAAAAATAAAGAGTTAGGTACACAAAAACAGGACCAAAATTGTGTCAAATTCCCAATTATTATTGGGGAAATTATGTCTATACTCTATTGGTATTTGAAAATTAATGAATATGGAAATAAGTCTGGATGTTCTTTTGTGGGATTTAAGTCTTACTGCTGTGTATTTTTAAATGATTCAAAAATTTTTATTTGATTACCTATCATGTTCTAGGAGTGAGGATTCAACTACAAATGGGATTGTAAAGTTTCTGACTCCATGAAGCTTGTTTTTAAGTTTCAGAGCAGTGTTTTTAAACTGCTGGCCCAACTCAACAATGGGTCATAAAATCAATTTAGAGCACTGTAACTAAAATTAAAAAAAAATATATATGTAATTTTAGTTAGTATATTTACATATATATATACACACACACATATAAATTGAAAAAAAGAATAAGAAATAAATTTTGAGGGTTTATATTACCTCTACACTTGTCAAGACTCCATGTGTCATGAAACTTTTGTTTTGGTTGTGTGTGTATCTGGGTGTGTATATATACTGTGCTATTGTAAAAATGTAGTTTTTGCTTTGGATTGTGACCCAAATGCTTACAAATAGTTCCATAAAAGAAAGAGAAAAAATTAGTAAACAAGTGAATAAAGAACTAGGCTAAATAAAAAGACTCAGATACAGTAAGTGTTTGAAAGAAAAAAGGGGGTGGATTTTGTGGGAGTGGAGTGACGGATGGGATGGTCAGGGTAGGTTATGAAAAGGAATGAAATGTGAACTAAGACCTGCAGGGTGGGATAGAGCCCGCTATACAGAGAGCAGGGAAGAGCTTTAAAGGTGGAAGGAAGAGCCAATGTGAATGCCCTGCTGTAGAAGCAAATCTGGCCCAGATGAGGAATAGGCATGAGGGTGCTGTGGTTACAGATAAATGAGAGGGAAAGGGAATGAGATGCACTTGGAGGGTGAATAGACTCAGACTACACAGCATGTCATAAGCCATGGTTTTAAAAAAAATGGGTTTTGGCTGACTGAAAGGGGAAGATTTTGGAAGCTTTTATATGCCAGAGAAAGTCTTGATCTAATTTAAATTTGTGTGGGTTAGTCTGGATGTTATGAGCACAATGGATTAAAGGAAAGCAAGAGTGGAAATGTGCAAAATATTTAGGGGGCTATTACAGCTGTCAAAGCAAAGGAGGTCTGTGGCTAGAACTAATTGGAGGTAGTGGAGATGGAGAGAAGGGTACAGAGCTAGGTATGTTTTGGAGGTAGAACAAGTATCGTTTGCTTATGGATTTCTGTGTGTTGTGTCTCTGTGGATGGTGGTAGACTGAGAGAAATAAAGGAATCAAAGATAATGTCTAAAAACTATACAAATGGTGGCATCTTTTGCTGGAATGGCAAAGGCCAAGACAGGAATAGAATTTGGGTGGGGAGGTTTTAATTCTAGAGGTTCATTTTTTTTTTTTTTTGGTACGCGGGCCTCTCACTGTTGTGGCCTCTCCCGTTGCGGAGCACAGGCTCCGGACGCGCAGGCTCACGGGCCCAGCCGCTCCGCGGCATGTGGGATCTTCCCGGACCGGGGCACGAACCCGTGTCCCCTGCATCGGCAGGTGGACTCTCGACCACTGTGCCACCAGGGAAGCCCTAGAGGTTCATTTTTAACAGGTAATTTTGAGATCAAATAGACACAGTTTTCATCCACAGCACTGATTCAATTTTATAATTATATATTTATTTGTGTAATTATTTGCTCATTATAGAGTAAAAAGTTCCTCAAGGTGGGAGTCATGTTTATTTTGTGTGTTGTATTGATCCTTGTTTTCCCAGCACAGAGCAAGCATGCAGGGAATACCTATTGACCTAATGACATAAAGGTGTTGTTATTAATGAACACTTTTATGAATGTCAGTGATGGACTTTCCTTTGGTGATCATTTTTTTTCAAAGAAATCAAGTTTTAACAGAAGAAAATTTCTACCTGCCTAATGGTGAGGCAAGAACAATGAGATGTCTTTACAGAACCATGAAGCTAGGGTCACTGACTAGTTAATCACTTGCTTCTACACACCAGCCTTCTAGAACAGTTGTTTCTCACACTTTAGCACACATGAGATTCATTTGGAAGTCTTGTTAAAATAGGGAAAGCTGAACCTTATGCTCAGAATTTCTTATTCAGTAGGTCTGGGGTAGGGTCTGGGGATTTGCATTTCTAACCACTTCCCAGGTGATACTGGTGATGCTGGTCCAGGGGAAATCAGTGCTCTAGCAAGAAAAGGTTCTTAATCTGGGGTTCACAGATCCCTGGAAAAAGTCTACAAAAGCGCTATGGGGGATTTACATACACATCCCTGAAAAGATATATACACATTTTTCATGTATATGCTATGTGCATCTTTCTGGTGATAGAGCCTGAATATTTCATCACGTACTCAAAGGCCTTCAACACTTAATTAAGAGTAGTGGTACTCAATCTTGGATATATAATACAACTCCCTGAAGTCTTGGTTCTTCTATTCAATTGCTGTGTGACTTTGGGCAAAATACTTAACTTCTCTGTGCCTCAAGTTCTTCATGTATAAAATGGAGCTAACATAATAGTACCTACTTTATGGGCTTGTTATGAAGTTCAAATAAGTTAATATTTGCATATCGTTTAGAGAAGTACTTAGTAAGTGCTAAATAGGTGATTGCTAAATAGGATTATAAACCTTATTCTTTTTTTTTTAAGTGTAGGATCCACCTCTGGTGATTCTAATGTACAGCCAGGGATGACAACCACTGCTCTGTAATGAAAAGAGGGCAAGAGATAGATGAGTGCCTTTCTTGAGAATGTGGTGTTAATTTCCTCTCAGCGTAGCAGACTTCCCTTCCCAGAGGAGCTTTGCTAGGAAACTAGAGAGGGCTAGCAAGAGCCCTAGCATCTTAGAAGTGAATTCTCTTCCTAAAACCTCAAGAGCTGATTCATGCTGACCTTTTTTCTTGTGGTAGGGGGAGGGGCTGAGGCAAAGCAGCAGAAGGAAGAAAGTTGGTTTTATCCAAGCTGATTATTTCTTTTGTTTAAAATCAATGCAAACAATAAAAGCCTGTCCTAATATAGGAAAATGCTAACATTATAAAGAAATGATCAGAGAGGTAAATACTGTGTGAGCAAACTAGCCTTCGAAATGACACCAGTGACCCTTGCTTCCTGTAGTTCATGTCCTTGTGTGCTTCCTTCTACACTGAATGTAGCTGAACTGTGTGATCAATAAGATATCGCAGAAGGGACAAAGTCTAACTTCCCAGGCTAGGTTGGAAAAGACATTGCAGTTTTCCCACCCTTTGTCTTGCGTTGTTCACTCTGGGAGAAGCTAGCTGTCACACAGAGAGGACCGTCAAGCAGTTTGTGGAGAGGAAAACAAAGAACTGAGGCCTCCCACCAACAGCCCATAGTGGCTTGACAGCCACGTGGGAGAGCCACGTGGGAGAGCCACGTGGAAACTGACTCTTCCAGCCCATCAAGCTTTCAGCAACTGCAGCCCTGGTTTCTATCTTAACTGTAACCTCACAAGAGACCCCAACCCCAAACCTCCTATTCTGCAGAAACCATGAGAGATACTACATACTGATTTATGTTTTAATTCACAAAGTTTTGGGATAATTTGTTACGCAGTGATACATAACTGATGAAGTAAACTTAAACTTTTATTTTTTAGATGCCTGAGCTGAGAGTTTCCCTTTGGCCATTTTGGTGCCACTGCAGGTGATCTGCTCATTTTATTTTTCCTAACCCTTTAAGCCCACGTAAGATACAAGGAAATGGTTAGCGAGTAAAATAGGCACACTCTATGCAGAGAGAAAGAGAACCCAGTCTCCTGCTTTGTGTTTTCCTGAGGCCTCACATCCAGAGAGAAAAAAAGTAACAAGACTCTTGAGCTGTACCAAGCTCAACAGTTAGTGGTCAGCTATGCAGGACCCTAATTGAGTCGACAAAGTCTAATACTATCTTAAAAGAAAAATGCAAGAAAGCTCAAAGTTTCTTAGGAGCACAGATGGCCAGGTTGCCAATCTAAACCCCCCTGAATTGTTGGTGTCCACTACTGTTCTTTATTTCAAAACCAAATAAACCAAAGAATAATGTGAGAAACGAGTAGATTTTTCCTGGTTAAGGCTGAGTTTGGGCTGAGAGAAAATGACCATGAAGACCTTTAAGTGCTATTTATATACTGGTCATATAACAATTTGAAATAGCTGAATAGGTGTTGCTCCATCACTCGGTTCTGATAAACCAGGTTACTTGGCTTTTGGAAAATAATTTCCATCTACCTGAGATTTTGCTGAAGTTCACCACTGTGGGTAGACAGACTTAAAAATGGTTGCACTGAACCTCAGAACATACATGGGGTGTGTCTGACAAAAATATTTGCCTATGCAGCCAGAGAGATCACATCCATAGCCTAAATTAACTTAGACCTGTTTTTGCTGTGTGATTACCTTCTGAGTTGGAGATTTGGGGACCCAGAAAAAGTGGGTGATCAGTTAATTACATCCTACTCTGATATGCTCACTTCTATCCAGGGAACACAATATAGTACTCAGATCAGCATATTTTAATTAATTTTTACCAAAATCAATTATAAGGCGAGTTAGTAGGTGATTACAGGGTGAGATTAATGATAGCATTACAAACACTCCTGAACACTTGTTTTTTTCTTTCCTGTTATCTAGAAGCCAAATATTGTAGTCAGCATGTTCTAGATTAATTACACACACAGCTCATCCTCTCTGTCTATTCCAGAAATACAAAACAAGTAGTTTCAACTTAATCATGGGGGGCAGAGAAGAGGAATTGCCAGAGAGGAAGCAACTGCGAAATGCATTTACTCTAAGTGTGAGCAGGGCTCGGGTCTCCCCAGTTGAGGTCATTTGAATGAACACTGATGCTTTCCTTTAGAGTAAAGATGAAATGAGGCAAGAAACCCCTAACTGTCTGGGAAATAACATGTTTAGAAGGTGAAAAGCAGAGTCAAATAAGCTTCATGTCTAGTTTCCATTTTATTTCCTTTTAAGTGTGTGCCCACTTCCAGCTCACCAGGGTAAGCAGGATTTAGTTTGCCATCCCCACCCCTCCCAGTTTTAAATTTTAATGCTTTTTCTCCTTATTCTGATTTCAGGTCTTTTGGAAGGGATAAGCAAGATGTCCCAAACACCTTAGTGTGTGCAATCTGCTGGTAAGTCCTGAGTGTACCAGGTGTTCGAGAGGATAATAAAGAAGGGGTGAGGGACTGGTGGGGAGTAAGGGGAAAACATAAGACAAGTGGAGGAAGGCAGGGCTGAAACCCATCTGTCTACCTTGGTCTTGCCCTGTTTTTTTAACATCTACTTTCACTGATTTCTATTTCCTTATTAAATTCCAGGGGGTTGGCATTTAAAGGTTTTAGACTTTAGATTATATAATTTGACAGCTAATTTTTATTAACCAGCCTGTGAAATCTGTTTGATGGCTAAAATTTGGCTCTAACTCATAGAAGTAGAATTTTACCCTATGTTTTGCATGCTGTGCTTGCTAATGTGAAATAGTTTGTCATATGTTGGGAAGCCTTTGGCTAAGGATTGAATCTCAAAGGCTTATGTGATGAAAGACATCTTGTTGAACTGGAGCTTTGATATGCTGTTGCCCAAATATCAATATGGACAATTCAAGTGATGAATAATGTACTTTAATATAGAATGGACTGGAAATTTATAGAAAGTTTTAACAATGTGCATTCCTGGGCCCTAACATAGAAGAAAATCACTCTGAATCATGTAGTTAACCTACACACACATTCATATACACATTGTTTTAGTGCACCTTGGATTTTCATTGAATGATTATTTATTCAGCCCCTACATGTGCCAGGCATCTGTTAAGGACTGAATATGGTCAATGTGGACCCTTCCCTCAAAGAGGTCAAAACTTCATATAATTGAGAATGTCACTAGTAAGACCATCTATTCTACTTAATAAAAATTTTCTGTAAAATATATATGAAGCATGCTGGACAGTTAAATGTGAAAAATACTGTTATGCAAAGCCTTACCAACATCTCCAAAGTCACACTGAAAAGAAAAATAAAACATAAATAGATGGCAAAGCTAGTTATCTCCTTTCTATAACATTTAGCTTTTACAGCATTATGGTTCAAAAAAAGCATTAAATGTTTCAAAATACATTGAGTTTTGCTCTATTCAAAATAATAAATAAAGATGTAAAGAAAGATGTTAACATTAGAGGAAATTTATTTGCCTTTGTTGTAATTTGACTCCAAGGCAAAAAAATGAAAAATGACTTGACATGAATGGTGTATGAGCTTCTATTTTTCCCTTGAAGAGGAGATTAAACAAAATAAGCAACTTTTTCATTCTTTTCTAATGAAGGTTCACTTTCCTCTATGTTACTGAATACTCCTGGACTTTTCTTAACCTAAGAATTGTATGCCTACTGGCTGAGTCATCAATATCTTTCCTGTCATTTTTCTCCCATTGAGTTTCGTGCTAATGGACTTGGCCCAGTCCATTCCCTTCCTCCCTTTATTTTCTTGAAAATTACTTTTTACTTCTCTTCTCCTTTTAAAAATTATTATTTAAATTCTTCTTTTCTTTCTCTTTACTTACAAACTTTTAAAAATTGATATTTACACATCAGTCTGCTCCTTGAACTTGTTTTTCTTTCCTAATTTGTTCTTACATAGTTGATGCATCCATACCATCCCTCCACTTTAACTTTGCATTATAAGGGACATTTTTCTGACTTACTTATATATCTTCAAAAATCATTGTGCGTTCACTGGTCAGAATGGCCGCCATGAAGCAGTCTACAAATAACAAATACTGGAGAGGGTGTGGAGAAAAGGGAGCCCTACAACACTGTTGGTGGGAATGTAAATTGGTGCAGCCAGTATGGAAAACAGTATGGAGGTTCCTTCAAAAACTAAAAATAGGGCTTCCCTGGTGGTGCAGTGATTGAGAGTCTGCCTGCCAATGCAGGGGACACGGGTTTGTGCCCCGGTCCGGGAGGATCCCACATGCCGCAGAGCCGCTAGGCCCGTGAGCCATGGCCGCTGAGCCTATGCGTCCGGAGCCTCTGCTCCGCAGCGGGAGAGGCTACAACGGTGAGAGGCCCACATACAGCAAAGAAAAAAAAAAAAAAAAAACTAAAAATAGAACTACCATACGACCCAGCAATCCCACTACTGGGCATATACCCAGAAAAGATGAAAACTCTAATTTGAAAAGATACATGCACTCCAGTATTCATTGCAGCACTATTTACAGTAGCCAAGACATGGAAGCAACGAGAGTGTCCATCAACAGATAAATGGATAAAGATAGTGTGTGTGTATGTATACACACACACACACACACACACACACACACACACATGGAATATTACTCAGCCATAAAAAAGAATACAATAATTCCATTTGCAGCAACATGGATGAACCTAGAGATCAGCATACTAAGTGAAGTAAATCAGACAAAGACAAATATTATATCACTTATATGTGGAATCTAAAGAAATGATGCAAATGAACTTACAAGACAGAAATAGGCTCACATAGATAACAAACTTGTGGATACCAAAAGGGAAAGAGAAGGGGGAGGGACAAACTAGGAGGTTGGAATTAGTAGATACACATTACTATATATAAAAAAGATAAACAACAAGGACCCACTGTATAGCACAGGGAACTATATTCAATATCATGTAATAACCTATATTGGAAAAGAATCTGAATATATACGTTTAACTGAATCACTTTGCTGTATACCTGAAGCTAACACAACATTGTAAATCAGCTATATTCTAATTAAAAAAAAATCACGTGTGTTCATCTCAGCAATGGAAGAAGGCACTATGTTGATTATACATTCCCTAGATTAGTAGTTCTTAAATTTTAGCATGCATCAGAATCATTTGGAGATCTTATTTAAAAAAAAAAATCAAAAACAGATTGCTGGGCCTCAATCTGAAACAGTAGGTGTGGGGTGGGACCCAAGAATTTGCATTTCTAACATCTTCCCAGGTGATGCTGATGCTTGCTGGTCTGGGAACCACACTTTGAGAACTACTGGCCTAGTGAACCAGGAAAACTTAAGAAGTACCAGTAAATACACTTTGTTCTTTTTTTTATTTGGGGGTGTGAGGCAAATACAACACAGGATCCCTCAAATAAGCTGTCACATATAAACTGATATATCAGTACAGAAGTCATGTTTCAGTTCATGGTTTGACTCATGTGACCTGCAATTTAAATGAACAGAACTGGTCTTTTTGCAATAATGAACACTGAGAGTTAGTAACCATTTACTTTTGTTTTGTTTTCATTTTTTGTCCATTAATCTAGACTTGGAATTCTGTGTGAAGATATGTCAAAACAAATTAGTGGGTTGCTGTAGAAAAGCAGGTGGGGACTGGTGAACAGAGTGTGACTGGAAGAGGTATTTCACAATTTGTTAAGGAAGGAAAGCATTATAATCCTACCGTCTTCTCTTACCACACACAAATGCATGAGCAACACACACACATATACACACACACTGTTTCTGTGTGTAAATCAAAGGTATTTAGATTTTTTCCCCCCCACATCTGTGATTATTAAAACCTTCCTAGAACTGCTACAACCACAACATGTGGTAAAAATAATTATCGGGACTACATACTTACAAAACATTTCTCCTTTATATGAGTGATTGTAACTGGTTTGTGTGATTTGTGCCAAATTGTGACTGGAAATTTGAGTTTGGGAATGGAACGTATATCTTTGCTTTTGTCTGTTTGTAGACATAGGCTTATATTCATGCATGCATTCATTGATTCATAACATTTTTTATTAAAGGTCAGAGAAAGGGACAGTAGGAAGATTCATACAAAGATGAATGAGAGTTCAGGGCATGGTGGATGATGTACCTGTGAAGTAAAGCACATGCATAAATAGTATAATAGGAAGTATTCAATATTATGGGAGAATAGGGAAGAAGTACATAATTCTCAGGGAAAACTTGACAGAAGTAACATTTGAATTGGACTTTGAAGAATGCATGAGTCTTTGCTGGGGATGGCAAGTAGGAGAAAGCCTGGGCGGGGGTGGGGGGCATCATGCACACCTCCTGGGGAATAAGCTTGTGTAAGGATTTCAGGGACATTTTGAACAGGTGGATGTAGGTAGAGCATATAGTATGTGTATGGAGCAAAGTATCAACCACTAGGGCTGAAATCAGGTACAGAAAGGAGAGGAGGGAGCTGGTGTAAGCTAGGCTAAGGAATCTGGACCTTATCCAGTGGTCCAGGAGTTGTCTACAAAGGAAGACCCATATCAGTGAAGGCAGAAGCAGGAAAGATGTGTCTGAACAAGAACAGCAGTAAGAATCGTAGAAAGAAAAGTTACTGAAGAGAATTTCATATATAGAGCTTTTAGTACAGATGTGCTAATAGGATGCAGAGAAGAGAAGTCAACCACGATTTCCCAATTTTTAGTTGAAGCGACTGTACTGTTTATGATGCCATTTGATAATAGCAGGAATGCAGAAGTGTCTTAAAGTTGTGTTGAACTGTCTCTATGGCATTCTGGCAGCCATTGCCAAAGTACCTAAGTCTTAGCAAAAAGCTTTCAGAACAGGAAAATGACTTATTAGTCATATGAAATATAGGATAGAATTTGTTCAGGTATAAGACATTATCCACTAAAAGCTAATATTTTATCAGTGAGCATTGTATTTTGAGTCATTCAACAGTTGCTTCCGGACAAGAGTAATATTGAAGATTCTCAACAGGATGAGGGAAAGCCACCTGTCATCTCTCCTTGGTTGAGAAATACCAACATCTCTGTTACTTATGGGAATTGCTGTACCTCTGAGGAGTGTTGCAACACGGAAGGACACCAAACAGGTTGAGAACCACTACTCTACGAAAAGGAGGTCAGAGAGATCCTTTACAAAGGGCTCCCAATCTTGGCTCCAACCACAGTCTCTGAAGAATACAGAGGCATAGCTTGAATCTCTGTCATTCCAATAAGGTTAAGGAAGATTGGGAGGAGGAAACAGGAGACGAAAGAAATCAGTTGTTTCCAGGGAGGTTTTACTGATTGCAGAAATTAGTCAGAAGCCAATCTTTTCTACCAAAATATGAGGATCAAGATAAACTGACAACCAGTGATTTGTGAGAGTAAACTTAAAAATCAGCAGAAAATTACTGATAGGAAGACAAGAAAGGTGACAAGTATCAAATCACAGTTTGAGGGTATGAGCTAGACCAGAAAGATGTTAAGGACAAGAATATTCTAAGGGAGGCTAGAGAAGTTCATGGGTCAATAGTTCAGTTCTTTCCGTATAGCCGAAGTGGTCAGCGAGACCAGGAGAGATGTGACCATGACTTTGTGTTCTCATTGTTTTCGTTCCTACAAGGTCAAGGGCAATGTTCTTAAATGCACAGGGTGGCCTGAGACCTGTATGTGGGTGAAGAGCAATAAAAAAAAATTATACTTCTTTGAGAGAAGGCCTCCGAAAATAAATGTAAGAGAGTAAGATATGCTAAAGATATTCAATATGCAAATACTCAAATTCATACATCAAGAGAAGATAGTGCATGGAAACGGTGAGAGCAGAGTTAACGGCAACAGTCGTGCTTATTAGGATGATGAGATAGTGAAAGATTACAAAGGCAGTCTAACAATTTTCACCTATTGATGAGGACCAACATGATAACTAAGCAGCAGACCAGAAAGATTGGCGGTAAAAAGATAGAATGTCCAGTGTTAAAGCCTTGCTGCTACTCAGTGTGTGGTGCACTAACCAGATGCCTGGGCATCATCTCAGATTTTGGTAGAAATGGAGAGAACCACCTACCCTGCCCCCAAAAAGGTCTACTCAACCAGAATCTGCATTTTAACAAGATTCCCGGGGACTATTGTACACATTAAAGTTTGAGGAGCTCTGATCTGGGAGACTTTAAATAAGGCCAGGTGAAAGATGATTGTATTCTGCATATCATAATTAATTCCATCTCTGCCGAAGTTAATTAAGTAAAACAGTCATTTTTAACTAATCTATTTTCAATGATTTTTAATTATTTTTCTATTCAAAGATTCATCTGAGAATGTGGCAAATGCTTTAGATACTCTTCTCCCATCCCATCCATCCTTACAAGCGGATGCAATTTCAGAATATGACTTAAAGCCCAGCCACAAATTCCAATTTAAGGAGTAGTATTTAAAGAATCCCAAGCACTACTCTACAGAATTATTAATTAGAAACCACCTGAATGCTTGAGGACCCAATCCACCAAATGGCTGCTATCTTGGGGCCTAGCTGGGTTTGCTTTTAATAGAGACTTTGAAGACACCCACATACGTTACACAATCAGGGCCCTGAACAGGACTGCCTTGATTGCCAGGCAACCCAGTTCTATGGATACCAAGATGACATATAAAACGTGTGCCGTCAACTGCAATCGCCAAGTAAAACTTTCAGTCACAGGCATCTAGACATTTGGGTGGTATTATAAATCATCTGAAAGTTTTTGTTTACTAAATTATAATCCTCAAGATTGTGATAATGGCTAATGTTTGAGTATTTATTATGCACTAGGAAATTATCTGCTCCTTGCCCCCGTATCTCTCTCTCTCTCTTCCTTTCTCCTTAAAACAACCTTGTAAGGTAGGTATTTTTGTCCCTAATTTTAAAATATGGAAACTGAGACTTACTTTAGTAAACTGTCCAAGATCATAGCTAACAAATTAATGGAAAGTAGCGGAGCCTGAACTCACACATAGATCTAACTTACTGCAAAACCTGTATTTTTACCAGCCAGGCTAAAGACTATAAAAGCCTTTAGAATAACTGCTTTAGAAAAAAATTCTGCAAAACCAACTCTATTTCACTATAAAATGAAATATTTCATCAGGGACTCTTTTCTTCCTAAACTACCTTTTTCACAGAAAGTACATCTTTTGTGTAAAATAATTTATTCTGGTTCATTCAGCAAGTTATCACCAAAGTTTGATACTGCTTATCAAATTTGTAAGGTGATTAATGTCAAATCTGAAAACAAAATAAGACAGCTCATATAGACTGAGTAAAGTTGGGGGAAAAGTTATTTTATTTTTAAATTAAATTATTCTTTTCGTAGCAGCTGATGAGTTCAAGAAGTAAAGCAAAAAGCTGCATCAAAAAGCCTTAAGTCCATAAATTCTAACTCGCTTCTCTGTTGACCTGACTTCATCAGAGGTTACTTACAACTTGGGCCAGGTGCTTTAATCATAAGACAAACTATGTAGCCCAAATTATATAACAACACAGAGTCTTTCTAGGCCAATAGCCTGAAGCACTCCTCCACAGTCAATTAATTTTAACAACATTCTATAAGGCAAATAGGGAGAGTAAGAACATTACTATCACATGCAAAAGAGCCTGCCAGAAGAATGTTTTTAAGTATACGCCCTCTATTCTGTGAGGTATTCCTAGTCCTTATTTTCTTTAACAATTATTATTCATGTCACATTTTTTAAAATGTCACAGTATGAAGCCATCTATTACATTGAAATGGTGAAAGGGAAAGGACGGAGAGATAGGGAACAAATGAACATGGATTTGTAAACACTGTCCTAGGAGTTTTAAACCTTAAATGATCCCTAAAGGAGACTGTTTTGAGACTTTCACAGATCTTTCTCCATTTATATAATAATAATGCTCTCCTCCCATTAGCACCGTGATTTTGAAGTATAGTGTATTTGAGGTATCATGTAATCCTCACACCAACCTGGGAACTCTTATCACCTTTTTACTGAAAGGAAAACTAAAGTTTGGAGATGTTATACATTAATTGCCCAAGCTGGTGCAGCTCATAAGTGAGAAAGCTTTCTGAAACTGGGTTTCCCAGACTCAGATCTCTTGCTGCCTCCCAACTAGCAATACTAGAAATGTTTAGTTTGAACGTAAGTATCTGGCTTTGTCTGTGAGGCTCTTTGTATAAGGTTGTCCCATTTGTAATTTGATTCAAGTAAACGAACACATACTAAGCTTCTATTAAGGTTCAGTGAATACAGAAATGAGAAATACAATCTTTACACTCAAAAGCCTTCTCATCTGGTGTAGAAGATACATAAACCAGGAACTGCAATCTAAATTACTCCCTTACTATGCTCATTATGCCTTCCTGAAAATGGGTGTGAATGTGCAAACTAGTGAACTGGACACTTTAGGTGAATTGTATGGGATGCGTTATATATTATATCTCAATACAGCTGCTATTAAAAAAATAAAATAATAAATTAAAAAAATATTTAAAAATTTGTGTTAAGGAAAGGATTCTAGTCTCCAGAAAACCTAAGATAATCACAAAATAATTACTTACCCTTGATCTTGGACGTGACTTTTAATAATACAATCTCAGCATTTTGGGATACTGCTTTTGCACAAAATTATTAACTTCTAATCAATAAACATCCAACCAAAGTTATGGTGCTTTACATGTAGCATTTCTAATTTCATTGTTGTTTCAAACAAATGTTATATTTTTTGAGACTTACATTTCCTGACATAAATATTATACTTAGTTGTCTAAAATTACTACTTATTTTTTAAAGCAAAGGTAACATAAAATAAAACATCCAATAGTTGCACAAATGTTATATAAATAAAGATAGAGGCCCTGTCCAAACGAAATGTGCACTGGTGGGCAATGCCACTGTGGAACGGTCCCAAATAGTCAAGTTCCTCTGAAATACGGGCAGGAGCGGCTCCTTGCCCATTGCCCAGCCCTCTGATCCAGTGTGAACTTTTCATTTTACAGGTGAGGACAACGAAACACGAAGGTGTTGACCTCTTAAAATATTCCCAAGATCACATAGAAAAGGATCACAAACAGAAGTCTCTACTGCTTTTTCTACCACTACACTGAGTTGGGATTAACTGGTAAAGTCTTTACTGATACAACACATAGTTATCAAGTAGTTTCTATTTTCTAGGCTTCATTCTAGGCAATATTGATATGTTGATAAAAATCACAGGCAAAAAATTTGCACTGTGGCAAGGAAGACAGATAAGAAGCCCGAGTAAACAAGTAAATAAAGGATAGTAATTAGTTGCTATGCAGGGGATTAAGATAAGGTTATTATTCATGGAGGTGACTTTAGCTCCTGAGCCCTACATGGCTGCTTGTGAAGAGTGGTGGGAAGAGAAATCCAGGCAGTAAACGAGCTGATGAAAAGGTTGTGGTTGGTAGGAGGCAGAGGTAGAGAAAGCAGGATTGATCAATACAATGGAGAAGGAACGCTTCACTGCAGAATAAGGAGTTTGCATCTCTGAGCAAGTTCTGGTATAATTTTAAGGATAAATCCTAATTTATCTAATTAGGTGGTAAACCCAGACTTTACCAGAAAATCAGGTACTAAAGTCTATTGTGTACCTTCTTTTTCAAATAAGGAAAAGTACTGTATGCTTCCTCTGTGTGCCCTAGCAAGAAGCTTACATTTCAGCAAAACTAAGAAAAAAATAGTGGCACAACGAGCACAAACTCAATCAATCATCTTCCACTCTGCCTGTTCTAAGCTGTCAATCTGAACAGGACATGTCCCTCCTGAAATCCCTTTATGGTCTGTCGTTTCTCTTAGCAGAGTCAAACCTCTCATCATGGCCCACAAGGCAGCACATGCTGGTCCCTGACAATTTCTCCAGCCTCACTTCCTGCTACCTGTTGCTCAGAGGACCAGCTGAGTTCTCTTCTCAGATGAACCCTGTGCTCACTCTACTTGTTAATGCTTTGTCCTTGACCAGGACAAGACAGAGATGCTTCTTGCTCAACTCTTCCCAAAGTGAACTCCTACTTATACTTCAGGTCTTTGTCAAGACAACACTTCCTCAGAGGAAGTTCCTCTAGAAAACCTGCCTTACCCCCTTGTCCTAAGTCTGACTTAGGAGCTTCACCTCCAGATATTCCATCATCTTTAGCACTGACCACCCCCACATTGCAACCGTCTACATATTTGCAGCTGTCCTGCATAATCTTGTTGAGGGCAGGGACCATAGCTGTCCTGTTCATTGTTGTATCTTCCATACTGAGTGCAGTCTGGGCATTTAGCATCTAGGGGCTTAATACATAGTGAATAAGTGCAAAGAAAACTTTCTACTAGGTTTTAAATTCCTAGAGAGCAGGAACCCTTGGCTGGTTAAACATACTACCTCCAACTCTAAACACAAGGTGAGTGCTCAAAGAAATTTATAGTTTTCAACTGAGAGCTGCATTTCCCATACTTTACATTCTATGATTTGAGTATATTGAAACTGGAGTTTCTGGTGAAGAGCCCTGCCTTTGTCTTTGCACCAGCTTTGGCCATATTTTAACCTGCCCAGCCATCGGAATACCATTTCTAAGTCTAGGTAGACAAATATCTGAACTAATATTACTCATCTACCCTCTCAATATGGTCTGATTTATGCCATAAAGTATTCCTGCATCTAAACTTTGTCTTACATATGAAATACTCACTATTATCCTGCAACTTAGACCATTTGATTTAAAATGCATTTCTTCAGGGCTTTTAAATACCTTGCGATCTTTATCTTTCCACAATGTGGAAATCAGTTTCAGAACTAAACTGATCACAGTGATCGATGTTTTGATGCAACAGTTCCTTACATTTAAAATCAAGAACACAAAATCAAAATTTAACTAAAACGTATACTCTTAATAAGTTTAAATATTTGTACCTACCTTCTAGTGCATCTTTCATATCCTGAGCAAAAAGGGTCCACATAATTTCAGCACTTATTTTTCCCATGTTCAGTTCTTGAGGAAACCTAAAAGCAAACACAGATATTAGTAGATCAAAAAGAAAAATGTGCCTGAAAAAAAACACTTCACATTACACAGACACCACGGTAATTATTACATTGTTTATAAATACTTTTACTTATGAGATTTCTCTTTATAAATTTTCAGGGGTAGGGAAAAAAAGCTGAACACCAGAGTGTGGCGATAAAGACAATTATTGGGTGAAAGGAAAACAGACTTCATTACATCAGTGCCAATGTAATGCTGCCCAGGGTTCCTAATGGATGTCTTATGCTGTGTGTCTCCTTGTGTCTAAAGAGTCCCTTTAGTTTTATCAAACACTTTGTCTTCATATGTCTCAATTTGAGGATAGGCCAGATGAATCTGAGGAGCAGATACCATATAACAGCAAAAACCACAGCTCGCATTCAGCTGTCAGCCATTTTTCTCGCAGCAAACTTGAGTGCTTCCATTCTCTATTTGCTTAAAGCAAATTATTTCAAGAAAGATTCCTCACTCCTCTGGTAAAATGGCCCGTGGTGGACCCATTAATCAGGACTCCAGAACTACCAGGCAGGCTGTGTAGATCAAACAAGCTTAAGCCAAAGACAAGATTCCTACTGCTGCTGAATATGTATTCTGTTTGTATGTGTTTTCAATCTCATGATAAGCCCGGCGAAAATAATTTCATTCATTTCATTTCATCGTAAACACTCAGCCCATGCCAACATGCAAGACTGAAAGTATTTTCTGTTCTAACAAATATACATTATATATTTTATGCATTGAATATATTTTTTATAAAGTGCATGTATATAAATGTTTATATACATATATACAAGCCAACATATTAAGGAAATATATATAGATATATACATATATATGTAAAGTAACAAGAATAACTCTCACATTTATTTATTTTTTATTTTTAAGATTTTTTTGATGTGGACCATTTATTTTGTTTTTAAAGTCTTTATTGAAAGTTAAGACTTTTCCTTCCTATGCAGGGGGTGCAGGTTCAATTCCTGGTCTGACAACTAAGATCCCACATACCTCACAGCCAAAAAACCAAAACATAAAACAGAAGCAATACTGTAACAAATTCAATAAGGACTTCACATTCATTTATATCTTTGAGTCCAAATCAAAAAAAGAGAAAAGAGTAATATAACCCTGAATGGGACAGAAAGGGTTACTTAAGTAAATATGACCTCAGTATAACCTCAACAAAGAAAAGACCACATATCCTACATACTATTTCACCAAACCACATCATGTTTCGTCAAATATCCCTTACTAATTTCCATCTATCAATTTATCTAATAATGTCAACTGTACTTTAAAACTTAAATGTGGATGCATTATTAAGTATTAAAACAGAACACTTCTTATGATCAAAAAATAAATATAACCTAGATATATACAAAATTAGTTTTCAACAATAAATTTTACCCCTTTTATATAAAAATAACCTTTGGCAAGTAATGTTTCATTTGTGGATAGCTACGAATATCCCATATATGTAGTATATTAACTTTTATGTAATAGTTACACAACAACAAAATTGTAAGTGATATAATTACAGTGATTTAAGCTCGTAAAATGAGGAAATCTATTATTTTAATTTTTTGACTCCAGAATAAAGAATGTATTAATTCTGTTTATGGTGCCCTGATAAAAAAAACAAAGACATTGGGAGACCTTCAAGATGGCGGAAGAGTAAGATGTAGAGATCACCTTTCCCCCCAACAAATACATCAGAAATACATCTACAGGTGGAACAGCTCCTATAGAACACCTACTCAATGCTGGCAGAAGACCTCAGACCTCCCAAAAGAAAAGAAACTCCCCACGTATCTGGGTAGGACAAAAGAAAAAAAGAAAAAACAGAGACAAAAGAATAGGGACAGGGCCTGCACCTCTGGGAGGGAGGTGTGAAGGAGGAGAAGTTTCCACACACTAGGAAGCCCCTTTGCTGGTGGAGACTGAGGGTGGCGGAGCTGGGGGAGCTTCGGAGCCACGGAGAGCGCAGCAACAGGGGTGTGGAGGGCAAAGTGGAGCAATTCCGACACAGAGGATCGGTGCCGCCCAGCACTCACCAGCCCGAGAGGCTTGTCTGCTCACCCTCCAGGGGCGGGTGGGGCAGGGAGCTGAGGGAGAGGACCGGGGTTGGCGTGAACACAGCCTGAAGGGGTTAGTGCACCACAGCTAGCTGGGAGGGAGTTCAGGAAAAAGTCTGGAGCTTCCAAAGAGGCAAGAGACCATTGTTTCAGGGTGTGTAAGTAGAGGGGATTCAGAGCACCGCCTAAACGAGCTCCAGAGATGGGCACGAGCCGCGGCTATCAGCGCGGACCCCAGAGACGGGCATGAGATGCTAACACTGCTGCTGCCGCCACCAAGAAGCCTGTGTGCGAGCACAGGTCACTCTCCATACCTCCCCTCCTGGGAGCCTGTGCAGCCCGCCACTGCCAGGGTCCCACGATCCAGGGACAACTTCCCCGGGAGAACACACGGTGCGCCTCAGGCTGGTGCAATGTCATGCTGGCCTCTGCCGCAGCAGGCTCACCCCACATCCATACCCTCTCACGCCCCGGCCTGAGTGAGCCAGAGCTCCCGAATCAGCTACTCCTTTAACCTTGTCCTGTCTGAGCAAAGAACAGATGCCCTCAGGCTACCTATATGCAGAGGCGGGGCCAATCCAAAGCTGAACCCTGGGAGCTGCCAGAACAAAGAAGAGAAAGGGAAATCTCTCCCAGCAGCCTCAGGAGCATGGGATTAAATCTCCACAGTCAACTTGATGTACCCTGTATCTGTGGAAAACCTGAACAGATAACGAATCATCCCAAAATAGAAGTGGTAGAATTTGGGAGCAACGGTATACATATATTCTTCCTTTTTCTCTTAGTAAGTGTGTATGTGTATGATTCTTTGTGTGATTTTGTCTGCATAGCTTTGTTTTTACCATTTGTCCTAGGGCTCAGTCTGCCATTTTTTTTAGTATAGTTTTTAGCACTTGTTATCATTGGTGGATTTGTTTTTTGGTCTGGTTGCTCACTTCTTTCTTCCATTCTTTATTTGTTTTTTCTTTTTTTTATTACTTTTGAATTTTTAAAATTTTAATAATTTTTTATATCAATAACATTATTTTATTACTTTTCCTTCTTTCTTTCTTTTTTTTCCTCCCTTTTCTTCTGAGCCGCGTGGCAGACACGGTCTTGGTGCTCTGGCCACGTGTCAGGCCTCTGCCTCTGAGGTGAGAGAGCCGAGTTCAGGACACTGGTCCATCAGAGACCTCCCGGCTCCACGTAATATCAAACGGCGAAAGCTCTCCCAGAGATCTCCATCACAACGTGAAGACACAGCTCCACTCAACAATCAGCAAGCTACAGTGCTGGACACCCTATGCCAAACAACTAACAGGACAGGAACACAACCCCACCCATTAGCAGAGAGGCTGCCTGAAATCATAATAAGGTCGCAGATGCCGCAAAAGACACCACTGGACATGGTCCTGCCCACCAAAAAGACAAGATCCAGCCTCGTCCACCAGAACACAGGCACAACTCCCCTCCACCAGGAAGCCTACACAACCAACTGAACCAACCTTAGCCACTAGGGGCACACCCAAAAACAATGGGAACTACGAACCTGCAGCTGGCGAAAAGAGGACCCCCAAAACAGTAAGTGAAGCAGAATGAGAAGACAGAGAAACACACAGAAGATGAAGGAGCAAGGTAAAAACTCACCAGACCAAACAAATGAAGAGAAAATAGGCAGTCTACCTGAAAAAGAATTCAGAGTAATGATAGTAAACATGTTCCAAAATCTTGGAAATACAATAGAGAAAATACAAGAAACATTTAACAAGGACCTAGAAGAACTAAAGATGAAATAAGCAACGATGAACAACACAATAAATGAAATTAAACATGCTCTAGAAGGGATCAATAGCAGAATAATTGAGGCAAAAGAACGGATAAGTGACCTGGAAGATAAAATAGTGGCAATAGCTACTGCAGAGCAGAATAAAGAAAAAAGAATGAAAAGAATTGAGGACAGTCTCAGAGACCACTGGGACACATCAAACACACCAACATTCGAATTATAGGGGTCCCAGAAGAAGAAGAAAAAAAGAAAGGCACTGAGAAAATATTTGAAGAGATTATAGTTGAAAACTTCCCTAATATGGGAAAGGAAATAGTTAATCAAGTCCAGGAAGCACAGAGAGTCCCATACAGGATAAATCCAAGGAGAAACATGCCAAGACACATATTAATCAAACTATCAAAAATTAAATTCAAAGAAAAAATATTAAAAGCAGCAAGGGAAAAACAACAAATAACTACAAAGGAATCCCCATAAGGTTAACAGCTGACCTTTTAGCAGAAACTCTGCAAGCCAAAAGGGAATGGCAGGACATATTTAAAGTGATGAAAGGGAAAAACCTACAACCAAGATTACTCTATCCACCAGGCTTTCATTCAGATTTGAAGGAGAAATTAAAACCTTTACAGACAAGCAAAAGCTAAGAGAATTCAGCACCACCAAACCAACTTTACAACAAATGCTAAAGGAACTTCTCTAGGCAGGAACCACAAAAGAAGAAAAAGACTTACAATAACAAAACCCAAACAACTAAGAAAATGGTAATAGTAACATACATATTGATAATTACCTTACATGTAAATGGATTAAATGCTCATACCAAAAGACACAGACTGGCTGAATGGATACAAAAACAAGACCCATATGTATGCTGTCTACAAGAGATCCACTTCAGACCTAGGGACACATACAGACTGAAAGTGAGGGGATGGAAAAAGATATTCCATGCAAATGGAAACCAAAAGAAAGCTGGAGTAGCAATTCTGATATCAGAAAAAATAGAATTTAAAATAAAGACTATTACAAAAGACAAAGAAGGACACTACATGATGATCAAGGGATCAATCCAAGAAGATATAACAATTATAAATATTTATGCACCCAAAATAGGAGGACCTCAATACATAAGGCAAATGCTGACAGCCATAAAAGGGGAAATTGGCAGTAACAAAATCATAGTAGGGGACTTTAACACCCCACTTTCACCAATGGACAGATCATCCAAAATGAAAATGAAAAAGGAAACACAAACTTTAAATGATACAGTAAACAAGATGGACTTAATTGATATTTATAGGACATTCCATCCAAAAACAACAGAACACACTTTCCTCTCAAGTGCTCATGGAACGTTCTCCAAGATAGATCATATCTTCGGTCACAAATCAAGTCCTGGTAAATTTAAGAAAAGTGAAATTCTATCATGTATCTTTTCCAACCACAATACTGTGAGACTAGATATCTATTGCAGGAAAAAATCTGTAAAATATACAAACACATGGAGGCTAAACAATACACTAATTAATAACCAAGAGATCACTGAAGAAATCAAATAGGAAAAAAAAAAAACCTAGACACAAATGACAGTGAAAACACAATGACCCAAACTTACCGGGTGCAGCAAAAGGAGTTATAAGAGGGAACTTTATAGCAATAGAATCCTACCTCAAGAAACAAGAAACATGTCAAATAAACACCTTACTTTACACCTAAAGCAATTAGAGAAAGAAGAACAAAAAACCCCCAAAGTCAGCAGAAGGAAAGAAACCATAAAGATGAGATCAGAAATAAATGAAAAGGAAATGAAGGAAACAAGAGCAAATATCAAAAAAACTAAAAGTTGGTTCTTTGAGAAGATAAACAAAATGGACAAACCATTAGCCACACTCATCAAGAAAAAAAGGGAGAAGACTCAAATCAATAGAATTAGAAATGAAAAAGAAGTAACAACTGACACTGCAGAAACACGAACGATCATGAGAGATTACTACAAATAACAATACACCAATAAAATGGACAACGTGGAAGAAAAGGACAAATTCTTAGAAAAGCACATCTTCTGAGACTGAATCAGGAAGAAATAGAAAATATGAACAGACAAATTGCAAGCACTGAAATTGAGACTGTGATTAAAAATCTTCCAACAAACACAAGCCCAGGACCAGATGTCTCCTCAGGTGAATTCTATCATTTAGAGAAGAGCTAACACCTATCCTTCTCAAATTCTTCCAAAATATAGTAGAGGGAGGAACACTCTCAAACTTATTCTACAAGGCCACCATCACCCTGATGAGAAAACCACACAAAGATGTCACAAAGAAAGAAAACTACAGGCCAGTATCAGCGATGAACATAGATGCCAAAATCCTCAACAAAATATTAGCAAACAGAATCCAACAACACAATAAAAGGATCATACATCATGATCAAGTGAGGTTTATCCCAGGATTGCAAGGATTCTTCAATATACGCAAATCAATCAATGTGATACAGCATATTAACAAACTGAAGGAGAAAAACCATATGATCATCTCAATAGATGCAGAAAAAGCTTTTGACAAAATTCAGCACCAATTTATGATAAAAAACCCTCCAGAAAGGAGGCATAGAGGGAACGTCCCTCAACATAATGAAGGCCCTATATGACAAACCCACAGCCAACAGCATTCTCAATGGTGAAAAACTGAAACCATTTCCACTAAGATCAGGAATAAGATGAGGTTGCCCACTCTCACCACTATTACTCAACATAGTTTTGGAAGCTTTAGCCACATTAATCAAAGAAATACAAGGAATCCAAATCGGAAAAGAAGAAGTAAAGCTGTCTCTGTTTGCAGATGACATGATACTATACATAGAGAATCCTAAAGACGCTAACAGAAAACTACTAGAGCTAATCAATGAATTTGGTAAGGTAGCAGGAGACACATTAATGCACAGAAATCTCTTGCATTCCTATACACTAATGATGAAAAATCTGAAAGAGAAACTAAGGAAACACTCCCATTTGACACTGCAACTAAAAGAATAAGATACCTAGGAATAAACCTACCTAAAGAGATGAAAGATCTGTATGCAGAAAACTATGACACTGATGAAAGAAATTAAAGATTATAAACATATGGAGAGATATAGCATGTTCTTGGATTGGAAGAATCAACATTGTGAAAATGACTCTACTACCCAAAGCAATCCACAGAGTCAATGCAATCCCTATCAAACTACCAATGGCATTTTTCACAGAACTATAACAAAAAATTTCACAATTCATATGGAAACACAAAAGACCCCAAATAGTCTAAGCAATCTTGAGAAAGAAAAATGGAGCTGAAGGAATCAGGCTCCTGGACTTCAGACTATAGTACAAAGCTACAGTAATCAAGACAGTATGGTACTGGCACAAAAACAGAAATATAGGTCAGTGGATCAGGACAGAAAGCACAGAGATAAACCCACGCACATATGGTCACCTTATCCTAGATGAAGGAGGCAAGAATATATAAGGGAGAAAAGACAGCCTCTTCAATAAGTCGTGGTGGGAAAACAGGACAGCTACATGTAAAAGAATGAAATTAGAACATTCCCTAACACCATACACAAAAATAAACTCAAAATGGATTAAAGACCTAAATGTAAGGCCAGACACTATAAAACTCTTAGAGGAAATCCTAGGCAGACACTCTATGACATAAATCACAGCAAGATTCATTTTGACTTACCTCCTAGAGAAATGAAATAAAAACAGAAATAAACAAATGGGACCTAATGAAACTTAAAAGCTTTTGCACAGCAAAGGAAACCATAAACAAGATGAAAGACAACCCTCAGAATGGGAGAAAACATTTAAGAGTGAAGCAACTGACAAAGGATTAATCTCTAAAATTTATAAGTAGCACATGTAGCTCAATATCAAAAAAACAACCAAATGAAAAAAAGGGCAGAGGACCTAAGCAGATATTTCTCCAAAGACGATATACAGATTGTCAACAAACACATGAAAGGACGCTCAACATCACTAATCATTACAGAATGCAAATCAAAACTACAATGAGATATACCCTCACACCAGTCAGAATGGCCATCATCAAAAAATCTACAAACAATAAATGCTGCAGATGGTGTGGAGAAAAGGGTACGCTCTTGTAGTGTTGGTGGGAATGTAAATTGATACAGCCACTATGGAGAACAGTATGGAGGTTCCTTAAAAAACTAAAAATAGAACTACCATGCAACCCAGCAATCACACTACTGGGCATATACCCTGAGAAAATCATAATTCAAAAAGAGTCATGTACCACAATGTTCATTACAGCTCTATTTACAATAGCCAGGACATGGAAACAACCTAAGTGTCCATCGACAGATATGCCACAATGGAATATTACTCCACCATAAAGTGAAATGAAATTGAGTTATTTGTAGTGACGTGGATGGAACTAGTGTCTATCATACAGAGTGAAGTAAGTCAGAAAGAGAAAAACAAATACCGTATGCTAACACATATATATGGAATCTAAAAAAAGGAAAAAAGAAAAAAATGGTTCTGATGAACCTAGGGGCAGGACAGGAATAATGATGCAGATCTACTAGAGAATGGACTTGAGGATGGGGAGAGGGAAGGGTAATATGGGACGAAGTGAGAGAGTGGCATGGACATGTATACACTACCAAATGTAAAATAGATAGCTAGTGGGAAGCAGCTGCATAGCACAGGGAGATCAGCTTGATGCTTTGTGTCCACATAGAGGGGTGGGAGGGAGATGCAAGAGGGAGGAGATATGGGGATATATGTATATGTATAGCTGATTCACTTTATTATAAAGCAGATACTAACACAGCATCATAAAGCAATTATACTCCAATAAAGATGTTAAAAACTACATTATACAAAAAGCAAACTAAAGAGCATTATCTCTCATAAAATTGATGCAGAAGTCCTCAAAAAAAAATGACAAATTCAATCCTTAAATATATTCAAGGATAATACATCATGAGCAACAGACTTATCCAGAAATGCAGCATAGGTTCAACATTCAAAAATGAATCAATGTGATACACCATATTTATAGACTAAGGAGAAAATTTTTAGCATGTCAATAGATGCAGAGAACGTATCTGACAAACTTCAACATTTGTTCATGCTAAAAACAAAACAAATGAAAAACAAAAACAAATATCCTAAAACTAAGAAATTAAAGGGAACTACCTTAGCCTTATAAAGAGAATCTGCAAAAACCTACAGCTAACATCATACTAAGATAAGGATCAAGGTAATGGTATTTACTCTCACTATTCCTATTAAACACCGTACTGGAGTTCCTAAAGATTGTAAACAGGCAAGAAAAAGAAATAACGTCAGAGGCATATAGAAATAAAACTCTATTTGCAGACAACATGATCATCTACATAGAAAATCTACAAAAAACTACAAAAAAGCTACTAAATAAGTTCAGCAAGGTCACAGAATATGAAGTCAAGACACACAATCATTGTATTTCTATATTCTAGCAATGAACCATTGGAAATTGATATTAAAACAGCAATATATTTACAATAGCAGCAAAAGATGAAATACTTAGGCATAAATCTAGAATATATGTACAAGATTTATATGAGGAAACCTGCAAAGTACTGAGGAGAAACATGAAGTAAAGCTTAAATAAATGGAGAAATATGTTGTATTCATGAATTGGTATATTTAATGTCATTCGAATGTTAATTTTTCCCAAGTTGATTTACAGATTCAATGCAATCTCACCCAGAATTCCAGCAGAACTCTTTTTGTAGAAACTGACAAATTCATTCTAAAATTTACATGGTGAAGCAAAAGAACTAGAAGAGCAAAAATGGTATTTATTAAAATAGCTGAAGGATTTACAACACCTGTCTTCACAGCTTACTATGAAACTATAGTAATTAAACAGTGTATCTTCAAGATAAATTAATTTTCAATAAGATGTTACATGAATTCAATGGAGAAAAGATAGACTTTTCAATACGTCTGCTAGACTAGTTGGGTATCCATATGCAAAAATTTTAAAAAAATTGTAAACCTGGACCCAAACTTCACAACATATTAAAAAAAACTCAAAACGATCACAGACCTAAACACAAAACCTAAACTATAAATCTTCTAAAAGAAAACACAGAAAATCTTATGATCTTGCATCAGGCAACAGTTGCTTAGGTCTGTCACAACAAGTGCAAACCATAAAATAAAATACTGATAAATTGGACTTCATGAAAATTAAAATCTGCTTTTAAAAAGAAACTGTTCAGAAAATGAAAAGAAGAGCAATTGACTAGGAGAAAACAATTTGCAGAATGCGTATCTGATAAAGGACTTATATCTGGAATATCCAAAGTACTCTCAAATCTCAATAATAAGAAAAAAATTGCCCAATAAAAAATGGACAATTGATCTGAATGACAATTTAGCAAAGAAAATAATTAGATAGAAAATAAGCACATGAAAATATGTATGGGTGGTGATGTGATGAATTGGGAGATTGGGATTGACAATATATACACTAATATGTATAAAATGGATAATAAGAACCTGCTGTATAAAAAAATAAATAAAATAAAATTCAAAAAAAGAAAAGAAAATATGTCAACATCATTAGTCATTAGGTACTTTCAAATAAAAATTATTGATATAATGTGATACCACTACATGTCTACTAAAATAGCTTCAAAACAAAACAAAACAAAATGACACCTGACAATATGAAGGGCTGGGAAATGTGTAAAGATACAGAGAAGCTGTATCTTTACAGCTTCTGTAAAGGTAGACTGGAATTCTGATACACTGCTGCTGAGAATGCAAAATATGACAGTCACTTTGGAAAGCAGTTTGGCAATCAAGTTAAATATATTTAACTTGATTTAAATATTTATCAGCAGTCCCACTCCAGGTATTTATCCAAGAGAAATGAACCTTATATTTATACAAAAACTATGTATGTTGCTTAATTTTCAATCACCAAAAACTGCAAATAGCCAATGTCTTTCAGCTGATGAATGGATAAATAAATTGAGATAGGTTCATAAAATGCAATCTACTAAGTAAAAGGAATAAACAACTGATACATGTTAACAGTGTGGATGAGTATCAAATGAATTATGCTAAAAGAAACTGGATTCAAAAAAACCTATATAACTGTATGATTCCATCTATAATATATTATTGAAAAGGCAAAAGTATAAGGACAGAAAACATATCAGTGGTTGCCAGGGGCCTGGGATAATATTTTTATCACCATTTTTGGGGTGATAAAAATATTCTGTATCTTGGTTTTGATAGTAGTTATATGACCATATGTTTGTTTTCTATTTCATCAATTTCTGCTCTTCATTATTTTTTACCTTCTACTTTTGGGGGGTTTAATATGTTGTTCATTTTCTATTAAGAAAGATACTTAGATAATTAATTTTGGGGCTTTGTTCCTTTCTAACAAGTGTATTTAAGGTATAAATTTCTTTTAGGAACTGCATTTAGCGGCATCCTAATATGCTGTATTTTCATAGTAATCCAATCAAAAGTTTTTACATTTTTAATCCTGATTTCTTAACTTCCAACTATTCGGGGATTTTCTAAGTATCTTTCAGTTGCTGTTTTCTACCTTAATTAAACTAAGGTTAAAGAACATATTCTGAATAGTTTCAATATTTTGCAATTTGTTGAGACAATTTACATCCAGTATATAGTTAATTTTGATAAGTCTTTATTTTTCATCTACTGTCTACTTGAACTTCCTTCTGAATATTTTCTTCTGGACCATCTTCATATTTACTAATTCTCTCTTCAGCTGTGTCTAACAACCGGTAAATCCATATGCTCAGTTATTAATTTCATTTGTTGTAGATTTCAGTTCTAGAATTTCCATTTGATCCTTTCATTAGTTTTAAATTCACTGTTTCTCCATTTTCTTACTTAATTTCTTAAATATATTAATTATAGTTATTATAACATCTGTATTTCTAGATTCTATTACATTAATCTCTTAAAATGCCTACTTTTAAAAATTTTTTTGGGGGGTGGGGGGGCTGCACCACATGGCATGCAGAATCTTAGTTCCCTGACCAGGAATGGAACCCATGCTCCCTGCAGTGGAAGCAGGGAGTCTTAACCACTGGACCATCGGGGAAGTTCAATGCCTACTTATTTCTGATTGAAAGAATTGTGTGTGTGTGTGTGTGTGTGTGTGTGTGTGTGTAAACTTGAGTCTCTGGGTGATACTGGTATTCTTTCAGAAAGGATTTATTTTTCTTCTGGCAGTAGTGTTTTAAAGTTGGTAGAGATGACCTTAATCCAATTAGGGACTGGGCTTATTCAAAGCAGGTCAATATTTTATTCATACTGTCTCCTAGGACATATTCCTTCATACCCAAACTGTATGCTTGGGAGGTTTCACCAGGACCCATTACTTTGTAGGGCCTTATTTCCTATTATTCTACTGATCCCATGTTCAGCTTTCTCAGTTTTTCAACTGGCACTTTCTCAGGCTCTCAGCCTCTGCCTCTAGGCAGATCAGTTGATGCCTCTAGGGGAGAGGGTTGGCATATACCTGACACACTTTTCTAGTAAATACATGCATATATCATAAAGATATAAAAAAATTCATGGGGGTAAAAAGATCAAACCTATTCTAATAGTTAGGTTTGGGCAAGTAGTAAAGGGAATTGAATTCAGGGAGGCATATATACACGTCTTCAATTCAATTTGCAATGTTTTGTTTATTTTAGACAAAAACTAAAAAGTTTATAATTTTACAAGCAGTAAAATAAGAGGTAATATAATACAAATGAGTGCTAACATATTTAGCATTTAAGAAGTAATATTTGTTAATAAGTTGCTATTAATTGAAGGCCTAGCATGTGCTATGCACAGCACTAAGGGCTAAATAAAATACACACAGTCCTTGCCCCTCATAAGTTTACAACCTAGTAGAAATGACAGTTAAAAAAAATATATATATATATGTATAAAACATATCATATGATATATATTTGATAAGTCTCACAAAGAAAGCTAGAGGGTGAAACAATAGAGCTGGCTGTGAAAACAGTGGTTTTAGAAAATCAAGGGTCTGGAGAAACAACTCCTCCTCTTTACTGCTTCTTAGGGGCTGTGACAGCAGCTTATTTTCAATGGAGGGTCACTCCTGTAGCCTGTACAGAGATGCGAAGCAGCAGCATGAACAAGTTTGGCAAGAGAAGATTCAGAACTTCTGGTATCAAGGACCAACAGTGATAGGAACCTTGGTGTATGCTGTAAATGATAGTGACTGCCATGATATCAAAGGGGAACAGAAGAAGAGCAACATGGGGAATGGGAACATGGATAATAAATAGAAAAGGAGACTGCAGAACATCAGCTGTAGGTGAGAGAATACAGAGGAGCTAGACCAAGGAGCAAGGGCAAAAAGAGCCAAAGGTATCCTGAGTGGCTGCTATTTTTCTATTCTTGGGTCTACACTTGGGTGATGTGACTTAAAGAAACATGGATCACTACTATATATAAAATAGAAAAACAAGGACCTACTGTATAACATAGGGAACTATATTCAATATCTTGTAATAACCTATAATGGAAAAGAATCTGAAAAAGAATAGATAAATGTATGTATAGCCAAATCACTTTTCTGTACACCAGAAACTAACACAATATCATAAATTAATTATATTTCAATTAAAAAAAAGAAACATGCATCATAATGGAAAGGGACATTTTACTTAATTTGCACTAAGTACAAATTACTAAACACAATAAAGGTAAGAGTATATGATGCAGAAGTATATACTGGTGCAGTCATTCACAGAAGTTATTTGAAGAAAGTTAAGATTTGTATGTACTTTTCGAGGAGGATAAAGATTAACTGGTGGAAGGGATAAGCTATGCATCCCAGTTAATGGTTGTAATTACCATAAGAAAAGACTCTCAAAGTGACTTTTAAAATATTTTTCCTTTAATCTAGACTGTTCAATCAAATAACTTCAAAACAGGGAATCTAAAAATAAGCTATTAGTGTCAGGATTTTCTCAGTTGCATAAGCAATGTCAAGTTTGATTTTCATTCTTGAAAAACTGAGGTTTAAGGGTTCTCATTATTACTGTTGAGGATTTAACAAAAACTTAAACCAAAACCAAACTACCACTTAAAATAAAAACAACACACAAAAAAAATACACACTAGATATATAAAAGGCAAAGGGATAATACTATTAAAACAAGAAGAATTGTTACAAATATGAAGAAAAAGAGGGATATTAGAAAAAATGGCTGAGATGAATGGACAATCTAAAAAATTAAACAACACAAAAACCTAGTAAATATAGAAAAAGCATGCTCACTTCTCTAATATTCAGAGAAATTTCAATTAAAATAATACTAAAATTTTTTTACTAAGGACATTTCAGGCTAGAAAACAAGCAGAAAATATTAATGAAAATTCAGGACCTGTCTGAACCTGATTTACAAAAGCTATTTAATGACTCTCTACAGGATTTCAGTTTTTATGTTATTCCGATACCCGCATTATTTCCACTCCCTTCTCTCCTGTGTCCCAGGAGTCCCCTCCATAGACTGCATCATCATGGTGTTATATGAAACTACAAAATAATATGCACCTATCAAAAAGAGCAAGATAGGTCTGCCTATATTGACATGAAAAGATGTCTGTCAAGCTGTTGTAAGTGAACAAAGCAAATTACAGATTAGTGTACATATTATCCTATATTTTGTAAAAAAAAAAGAGTAAAAATAAATATTATTAAATGAATTTCTATGCTTATACATGCACAAAATAGTAGTTGGAAAAAATACACCCAACTACTGAAAATTTGTAAGGAGTGGGTAAGGGAGTCTTATTTTTGGTTTTTATTTGTTTTCTTCATAAAAATGATACATAAACATTTAGAACTTTCACTTTCTACTTCGAATAGGCCTGTGAAGTTGAATATGATCATTTTAATAAACACAAAAATTTAAATAAATTCTGAAATAAACATCAAAGGGCATTTTACTAAATACTATAATTATTTTTATAAAGCTAAATAACATTCATTTATTTCTCACAAAATTCCTATTTGATTGTTGTCATTCTCATTTTTCAAATGAGGAACTGGTGGTTAGAATTAGAGCCTTGAGCTCTTTTCCCAAAGCTCATGATCTCTCCAATAAAGAAGCAGCAAATATTCAATTTTTTTTGATACTTAGAAGAGGCATAAAGATAACTTTGACTACACGCATTTTAGACTTAGGAACGTTAGAGATTAAGAAACATGTCCTAAAACAGGAAACACATCAATGACAGAATCAATAACAGAGCTTATGCTTCTTGATCATATTTCTTTTTCATTCTTTTTCTTATGACAATAACAGAAATTCCCAAGCATTGAAAATGTCTTCACAGCTAATTCTTTTGTTTTGTTTTGTTTAAGCCTATTGATTTTGCCTTAAAATATTTACAGTTCAAATCATTAGCTTCATATTTTATGTAATAGTCTATCTTTAAATTTAAATCTCAAGATTTACTTCTTGTCAAGCTCTGATTCCATACAGAAGATAATCTTTAGGGTCTGAGACATTACTCTGATATCTGTTTTACAAGTTTTGCTTATTGTGTATTATGACATGCTAGCTTCAAATTTGGTTTTCTTACTATTACCTATAGGAAATAATAGATATCCTTGTGCTAGAAAAAAATAACTCAAAGATCCTTTGTTTACCTAATCGTTACATAAGTTCTTCTGAAGTCTATATTTTTATTTTACTTTACTACCTCTCTATGGTATTTTTGGTGCATTTGGAAGTACTTCTCTGGCTCTGTCTTACATAAATCCTACTTAACTAAAAAACCTCAGTAGTCAGCCCTGAATCCAGATAGCACACTTGGTCATCCACCTCTTCCGCAATCCACAGCATCTTCTCCTTTCTACTCTCCTGTGGATTCTTCCTTTGACATACCCTTAGAATTTGTCCCTGCCCTGCTCCTACCGTCACATCTCCAGTTCAAGTCTTTACCCTCCCTTGCCTCAAGAGCTGAACTAACCTGTTAGTTTATCTATTTGCTCCATTTCTTCCTCTTCAAATTCATCCTCTAGACTACCACCTAATTTACCTTTTAAGAACATAGGCTGTAGTATTTCAAACCACTACTTTAAAACCATCAATTGTTTGTCACACATTCATTAGCATAGAGAAGTTTCAACTCATTAAGATGACTTGCCTGGCCAATGACAATCTGACCCCCACTTTAACTCTATCTCTACTCTCCAACACTTTCCATGCTCCAGCCACCCAGACTACTTATAATTTCTTAACATATCTGATGTCCCATGTCTTCTGATCACTTTCCCCTAACTGTTCTCTCTCTTCCTCAATTTCCATTTGATCATAAATACTTTGTTCCTTCAAAGCAGCTCCTCCCGCTAAAGTCTTTTGTTGTAATGAAGGCAGAATTAGCAGTGATTAATTAGCTGTGAGGGATAAGGGCAAAGGAAAGTTTACAGTGACTATAAACTGAATCATAGCACACTTAATATTAACAGTTAGTGATAGTATTGGTGCTTTGTACTGTGTAAATTCCATAATTTTACTGTTGCCACAAGATTTAACTTATCTAGTCTAATTTTATTGACATTTGCTTTATAGTTCAGAACTGATGAAGTAACATGAATTTTTTTTCTCTTTAAGCAGTTGTGGCCAGCATTAGAAAACAATTCTCCATCTAGCATCTCTTCACTAACAGATAATATTAATTGTGCTTATATAATCTTCTATATACATATTTTTATATTTGCATTTATTTATTTGTATATATGTATGTATGTATGTATATTTCCTCTCCACGCAATTTAAACAGAAGCCAGGATATAACCTGGTGACAACATCTGCAAAGCTAACAGTTTCCAAAATAACTTCTTTATTCCCACCTACTCACTGAAAAAGGGGAGAAAAATTCACAACTATATACAACCAGTAAGAGAAGGAAATCAGAGCTTGGAATGAGAGGAGAGACACCTAGTATTTCTCATAACAGATTTTATCAAGTTCTGAGTAACTACTAGCTAGATTCTACGTGTCCATTTTTAAGGGGCAACAAAATAATCATATTCCCATAAGAGTGTATTTTTGCACTGTGTTCTAATTTCCTTTGTAGATATGAAATTATATAATCTCACTCTGGCATCAAATTTCATATGCTATGTCTATGTGGTCTCCTCAGTATCAAATAATGATTCAAATGGCAGAGTTGTTTTCTTCCAACACATTCCACAGTTGAATATTTCTGCCTTTTCTTTGGGCTGGCTAAGAAGTCTACACCATTTGCACATTTGCCAGAAGCTTATTTTCTGTAATTTAAAGCAGTTCTGGCTATTTCCTGTGCACAAGTCACAGAAGTGTAATGTAGTGGTTAAGCCTCAATGTAATCCAAAAGACAGAGATTTGATTTCTCCTCTGCTACTTAACTAATTGACCCAGTGGAGCACTGAGTAATCTCTTTAAAACTCAATTTCCTCATCTGTCAAATGGGGATGATAATAATTGCAACTTGGGCCTTTCTAGGGCTGTTACGAGGATTAAATGAGATTTTACACGTATATAACTTGTACACAGCCACTGGCCACAGTGAACACTCAATAAAGGCTTGCTGCTGCTGATAAGGAAATTTTAACTATAAATAAGACATACAAGAAAATATTATTTAGACTCCACTGATTTCTAATGTGAAAAAAATTATCACAGAAAATGAATGGAAGTTTACATTTGTGTTGCTAGTTATTAGTCTCCAGAAAAAAAAATTGCTAATAAAATTAATATCAATAAACTTGATTGCAGAGGGAAATTATTATACACTAACAGGAGTAAACTGGTTTCACAAATTTCAGAAATCTCTAGCCATACACTAACAATTTATATGCTAATTATAAATGAATTCCAAACTATGATACAAGCAGGACTAAAAGAGTTTTTAACTTTCCATGACCATTTCCTAACCTCATAGAAATTAGTATATATATATAAAAGTTAAAACAAGTACCCATATAATATGGTACGTTAAATACTCATATTTCATTATTCATATTTAAAAAATAAAATTGGTCCTCTTCATCCTGGTCCAAGTTAATGTACACAAATTGAATTCTAGAATGTACAGCTTCACCTCTTCTTCATTTTCCATGTAGTTATAGCTTAACTTAGTCTATTATTTACAAAAAGAGGTTTAATGAAATAACTGATCCATTCCAACATTATTTGAATGTCTCCTGTTTTTAATTTGCAGCAATTAATACAAAGCATGTTTTAAACCTTGACTCCTATGAGACACAACAATTTAATAACCCAATTTATTATCTTGAAAATGTCTTAGTGAAATAAGGAAAACACAATCTTCTACTGCCAAATTTGATAATACTGATTCATTAGTCACAACAGATAAAATTAGAATCCATTAAATGTGAAGGTTTTTTTTTTTTCTTTTTTTGCGGTTCGCCGGCCTCTCACTGTTGTGGCCTCTCCCGTTGCAGAGCACAGGCTCTGGACGCGCAGGCTCAGCGGCCATGGCTCACGGGCCCAGCCGCTCCGCAGCATGTGGGATCTTCCCGGACCGGGGCACAAACCCGTGTCCCCTGAATCGGCACGGGGACTCTCAACCACTGCGCCACCAGGGAAGCCCTGAAGTATTGTTTTCACGTGCAAAGTTTGCCTTTGAAGATAAGTGTATTCATTGTTACAAATGAGTAAGCAATGGTTCTAATATTATGTGTCATGTATGCAACTGAACCTTCATTGTCACAGTCAGAAGTCAAGACATTTAGCTTGCTCCGCTCTTTTAACATGGTTATCTTTTTTTAAAATCAGCTTTTGTTAACATGTTCTCCATTTAAGAGAACTAGACTTGCCTTAGTGCAATTAACTGCCATTACCATGGAGAGAGAGAACCACGGATAATGAACTTTATTAAGTAGGACTCTACTAGTAAATTACAAACTAGCCTTACAAGTTAAAGCTATATTAAAGGGCAACTAAAACGTATCATAACATTTCAGTTCAGGGTGAAAGTTAGCTTAAGCATTTGGAGTGTGAACTCAACAACTGGCCGTTTCCTGTGGTGATCATCTTTCCTTTTGTACTTAAGTTCTCTTGTACTAAAAAGCAAGTAGGTCACTAATGCCATTTAAACCCAACTACCCTTTTATCTTTTTGTTTTCTCTTTATTTACATCTACAACCTAAGGTATTATTTAATAAACTTGGATCTTTAAATACATAATTTAAATATGAAAAATAAAATTTGGGATGGATCTCGATTAACTACTGAAATCAGCATTTTGTAAGACACACCTGGCAGTGGCAAAGGAGGTAGAGATGGCAGAAACAGCTTTAAAAAATGTGGGTAATGTGCTTGGGGTGAAGAGTAAACAGAATTTACTGACCTCAGGTCACGTTTCTCAAGCTACTCCAGTGTTTCCAGATTACAGACCTGGGGAAAGCAAGTCCTCATATTCACGTTGGAGGCAGGGAGCTTGAGGCACTGAACGCCAAGAGATGGGAGTTAACATCTGATGAGCATCTAGTCAATGACAAGCACTGGGCTAGGTGCTTCTAAGCATTATCTCCTCGAATCCGGATAATGGTCCTCTGTGTTTTAACTCCCAAATTTTTCAGATTGAACTCTCAATTTTTTCCAGTTTTAACTCCCAATCTTGTGGAAAACAGTGGAAAACAGTCCAAAAAACGTTGCAAAAACAGTCCAAAAAACGTTGCAAAACTTTTCTAAGGTCTTAAGGCTCAGTCTCCCTCACGCAAAAATATTAGATCACTAAGCCACTCAAGCCACACTGATCTTTGCATACTTAAAACATAGTCCTCTTTCTTTATTTTTACTTATTACTGAAGTACTCATCTCATTAAAAAATACTAAGATGGTTTACAAAATATAATAAGATGAGATTTGTCTTCAAAGTAGAGACCTTAATGCCTGTTGGATGACTGACCGACAAACATCTTGCCTGCCCGAGCAGCAGTGAAGGGAGACCCTTCCATCTAAAAGCTGTTTCCCAAGTGTAATGTATAATTATGAATGGATCTCAAGGACACTGCATTGTTACAAAGATTGCTTAGAACTAATTCCCTTAAATCCTCTCACTGTGGTTCAGCATTCACTTTTATCTGTCTGTATTCATTGAAAAAGCACATGTACTGTCTGATTGTTCCTGTCTGGTGCCAATAAAATTAATATCAAATTTCTGCTAAGAGTTTCCCACAATAAACTTTTAGCAGGCCATTTATGGTAAAGAGCTTGGATGTGATTTTACTAAACCAAAGCAACCATCTATTGTTCTGTCTCAATTACATGTTAGGAAGGGAGAAGGGAGTATCACTGAGAAAAATCTGTAATTGGCCTTAGACAAAGGCAGAGGCAGGATAAGTATGGAAGTGGCAAATTTTGTACACCCAATAAACATGAGTTTGGAGCCCAGCAGAACACTGCAGGCCCCCCCTCCGTCCACCCCCAAGTACTAGAGAGTTGTTTTACACATACTAAAACTGCCACCAGAGGTAAAAAAGCTAACTGCATGATGACCAGACTGTAGCCATGACATAAACTGCTCCAACTTGAACAGTACTGAATCTATGGGTAGCACAATTCCAAGAACTGGCCTCAAGACAATGGGATTAACATTATTGCTCCTAATAATCTATATCTTTGTGGGCATCAGAATAATTGTAGCTTGCCCTGCCCATATATGTAAGCGACAACTAAAACTGTCAGCAAAGAGATGCTACAGACCCACGTTGACAATTTCCACTCTGAGAATACAGCACCCTATGTCAGTATGAAGAAGGTACAGAAGATAGACCTTGGCCCCTAATCCCATAGAAATGGAATGACGTTCTGACAAGTGAGGATCTGTCAGCAGCTCTTTGCAGGAAACCACCCTCAGCAGGAAGCCCCTGTTCCTGTCACTTTAGCAAAGCTATATTGTAACTAACTTTTAAACCAGGCACCCCCATGCTCTACTTATCTCTGGCCCAAGTGCACCTTTCAAATCTTTTAATCAATACCTTGCCTGACTTGTCAGTTCTTTCCATTGATCAAAGAAGTAGAAATGAAGAATAAGCAATGAAATGTAGAAATGAAGATTACCAGATCTCTCCCCTAGCTTCCCCTCCAGTCATCTCCCGAACAAACTGTGTGACTAAACTGTGTGAATGAGATACCATCTAGAGGAAGATCACAAGAAGTCAACGAGCCTGCACGCAGTAGGGGGATGGTGACAACTCTGACCCCCATCTCTATGATTAACTGAGATTACTTCCCTCCTTTCCCTTAAATGTTTCATGGTCAAGCAGAATTTTTGGAGGTGGTTTTTGGGGGATGTTGAGTCCATCATCTCCCCAGACTATGGACATTCTGATTAAAGGCGCCTGTCGTTTGCTGCCAACATTTGTGAGTGTGTGGGAGCAGCAGGACCCCCATTCGATAACAAGTGGAACTTCGTCTCTTCATCTGACACTATGCTAAGGTGGTAAAAATAAGAAAAGACATGGTCTTTTCCTTCAAAAACTTTTTAGCATAGTGGAAGAAACAGATTTATATACATATACTCATAGTACCATACTATAAATGCAATGATAGAATGTAAATTCATGGATGAACCATAATGTGGCACCTATACATCTTGGATGCATTAGGCAAGACTAGCTGGAAGACGTAATGCTTCAGTTAAGTCTTAAATCTTAAGGGTAAAGCAAAGTGTGGAGGGAACTTGGAGTTAGATAGTAGAAAGTCCATTAAGTGTTTTGTAAAACTATCTTTGCTGAAGAAAAGAAATAACTAAAAAAACAAAAACAAACAAAACAAACAAGAAACCTGACTAACCAAATTACTACTTCTCGTTCTCTCTAACCTAAGGAAATACTGGCCACATACCAGGTGACAGCAACTGAAATATGGACATGAAAGCATAGTGTTGCAGTCTGTTTGCCTTGCCATCTATGGGAATCTGCAGCTCCATCCAATAAATAAAGGAGCCACTTTTACGGCATCAACTCTTCCTACTGTTTCTCCCATTGATTAAGCCCCAATCACATGGCCTTTTTTGCTGCTACTCCAGCATGCCAGGCTTCAGCTCTGAAACTTTGTACTTGCTATTGATTCTCCTGTTTACAGTTACCAAAGCTTAGTTTATGTTTGCCTTCCTCTGATCCAAGCTTCAATTCAAATGTCACTTTCTCCAAGAGTCAATTTGTAGCCATTGAAATTGACATATTAGCACTGATCTTCACTTCTGCCAAGTCATTGTTTTCAGTATTGTCTTGCTTTACCTTCACCATAGCATTTATCAATACCTGAAACATGGTATTATCTGTTTATTTTTAGGTGCCTTGCTACCTAACTCCTCTACCCCCCAGGAAAAGTAATAAAGAACTTTTTTTGTCTTGTTTATTGCTGAATCTCCAGTTTGTAACATATTGCCCAGTAATCAACATAAGTTAAATGAATGAAACCTTCTAAACCAATGGTAGCCATCACTATCTCCAAATAACAGCTCTGCAACAGACCTAGAGAACAACCAGTTTAGAATCCAGCAGGAGGACACAGGGGGCCTCCAGGAAGAAAATATGTTTAAAAAAAAAGAGAAGAAAAATGAGGATATAAAAATAAAATGATATTAGACATAGAAATGTAGAAAGGTATGAAGTTAGATTCTATAGAGTTATTAAATGTGGGCCTGGGTTCTGACATTTCTTGCACCTAATCCACAAGGGAAAACTGATCATTTTCGTGTATCCTAAATGCTTGGGAAGTAAGGTTTTTAACACAGAGAATTCTGGAAAAAAAAAAATTCTTTCATGGTTTCTCCTGAGGGTGCCAGTGAGTACGCACTACACATTTACATTTTTCTTACAGTAAATTACAAATTGTATGCATTTTGTCTATTGGTTTATATACAACTACAACTGGTGCCATCATATGGCATATCTTGCACTTTAAACTTTTGTCATTATTGTTTCAGGTTTATCATGACCAGATTCAGATTAATCACTGAGACATCAGAAATGTCTGGATGGACCTAAAGGATTAATGCCCTGACTTACGGGATTTTTCCCCACAGTTAATCATTTTGTTAATGCAGAGGGTTGCTTAGATTCTAATTCTGCCACTTACTAACTGTGCTTCAGTTTCATCGTCTGCACTCTGGGGATGTTAACAGCACTGATTCTATTATAATTACATTTAGGATTCAATTAAACATTAAACTGTAAAAAATGCTTAGTACAGTGTCTGGCTCCAATGAATTTCCCATCCCTATACGATGGTTGTAATATTTATAACATAGATATCTAGTTGTACATAAATCATCTGGCAAGCATAATAAACTGAAAATCCAAGATGAGCCTTTTGTTTTCTCTATGATGTGCAGTCAGGGAGGCAGAAAATTGAAATCTTCAGAAGTGACTGAATTAGTACAATTCTTAGTTAGCAATCTTACAACAGTACTCTTATGCTCTTAGAAAAATATTCTTATTCTTTCCAGATAACGTGTTATTGTTTTGGGAATTTGCAGAGAAACACCTTATCTATTTTAAAATTTAAGTCGGCTGTAATTAACATTAGTAGAAGCTTTCAAAATGACTTCTTTTTTGTGTGTGTGCTTTTATTCAGGTAGTGTTAGCCCAGGTTTTCAGATTTTCTGGCTATCCATTCTCCCCAATGTAAACCCTAGCTCTGCAGAACTGTTTACTCATAGGAAATATATTGTTTGCTTATATCCCAGCAATTGAAATTGAAGCATTCCTTTACACTTCAACAGCAACCTAACTGCAACTATAGTGGAATACACATGTTGCTCCATGTAATATCATAATGGTTTAGTTATGCTACTTTGGCTATAAGGATCACAGCTCAAGTAACTGCAAATAACTAGAAGGTAATTTTGATAAGTATACTTTGCACAATGGAGAAACAAGACTAAACTGCCTTGCCACATTGTACTGGAACCCAAGGAAAGCTGAACTAGGTTTAACAGATGGAGCAAACACCAGTAGTCAGTCTCCTTGCACCAGGAACAAAAAGCTCCTTCCGAGGTGAAGGCGTTAGGGGAGTGCGGTGAGTGACCACAGTCAGGATCCTCACCTAAGAAGTCCACCAGGGCTTCCCTGGTGGCGCAGTGGTTGAGAGTCCGCCTGCCGATGCAGGGGACACAGGTTCGTGCCCCGCTCTGGGAAGATCCCACATGCCGCGGAGCGGCTGGGTCCGTGAGCCATGGCTACTGAGCCTGCGCGTCCAGAGCCTGTGCTCCGCAAAGGGAGAGGCCACAACAGTGAGAGGCCCGCGTACCGCAAAAAAAAAAAAAAAAAAAAAAAGAAGTCCACCAATACCAAGACTCTGCTATTCTCATCGTTTCTGCTTTTCCTTGCAAGCATCCTTTCCCTTCTTTTACTGAAAACTGCCTTCTTCTCCTTCAACCATGTTTATCTCCTGGCTTCTATTTACACATCATTTTGATTTATTCTTAATTTTGGATCACTTACTATAGCCATCTCCAAACTCATAACCTTTCAATGTCTATTCTTGTCAACTATCTCAATCTCTGGATTTCTTAGTCTAATTCCAAATCTAGTTTTTTTATTAGATTACCTTAACAAGGGATTAAGGTGAGGAATTTGATCTCAGAATGACCTGTGATTGTGGCAGGCACAGTTTAAGGTTCATGTTTGATTTTGTATATCTCTTTCCCGATTAAATCTTTGTGGCCCCAGCTTTGCACAGTACCTGGCAACTATCAAATATTCATTACATATTTATTTAAATGAGAATTTTAATGAAAAATAATAAAAGTAAATAGAGCAGAAAAAAAGAATGGAATAAAAATCTTTAAAAGAAAGAATTGAATATTTGCCTTATCTTTCCTATACTTGTTCTATTTCAGGGTAGTGATACAAGAAATTTTCACATACTGCGATATGGGGAAGTCATTCTGGCTTATATATGAGTTAACTTGAATTTTATGCTAACTAAAACAGCCTGTTTGTGGCCTATCAAACATAAGCTGTGCTTGTGTTTTAATTATTAAAAAGCAGGGTGTACTGAGCAGAAGTAAAGAAAGACCACGTTAAAGATTAGATGCCTCCCTTCCCGGGGCACCAATGCTGGTACTCCTTCGATGATAAGACTCCCTTCCCAGGTGCCAAGGCTATACTGACTCACTGTGTACGTGCTGATTTGTTTTTTTTGACACCTTGAAGGAATGTATCCCTGGCTTGTTTCATGTTCTTTGTTCTGACAAGATATAAAACTGTGCTGATAACCATGCTTCTATGGAGCAGTTCCTTGGAGTTTTCTGGGAGGCTGTTTTCTAGGCTAGAGTTCTCAGTTTGACTCAAATAAAATTCTTTTCTATTTCTAATATAGGTTATTTATTGATTATTTTCATCGACAATAACCAGATAAGCAGCCCTAGCTGATGAAGGCAAGTCCTTCTTTACAGAAAAATTCTAACTAAATGTTGAACAAATAACATTATAAAATCACAATTTTGCCATCCCTAATTGAATAACTTATTCTGAAATGATTATAAATAAATGAAAGCATTAGAGGAGAGGTCAACAGAAACATTGAAATGGAAGGATCAGGCTGGCAGCACTGATCAATCTTGGCATGACCACAGGGGGAACAACGAGACTTAATGTGACCGCGGATGTGATGGAGTATGAAGTACACAGATTCACCTGTGAGTTATTCTTGAAAAACAAACAAACAAAAAAGGAATTTGAAAGATAGCCTTTAAGCTAATGCTCAGCTATGGGGAGTACAGAATACGGTGGAACAAATTAAATATAAGAAAGAGACAAGCAGAATGATCCAGAAAGTAGAACATTCTAAAGGACAATGAACATGGCTTCTTTAAGAAAGTAGTGGCATGGATAAAAGAGAAGTTAAGGGAGAGGAATTACGAGGAAAGAGACTTATGACACAAAATAACCAAAATGTAGTATGTGGACCTCATCTGAATCCTGACTAAAACAAAACAAATGTAAAAAGGGATTTTTAAGAAAAACAGCAGCATTTGATTACGGGAAGGGGTACACGATACTAATGCATTACTGTTAGTGTTATTAGTTGTGAGACTGACATTGTCATATGTAAGAAAATAACCATAATTTTTAGGGATGAAATGATATATGTCTTAGATTTGTTTAAAAGAATTCAGCAAAGGAAAAAAAAATAATAAAGCTCAATGTATAGGTGAAGAAAATATGACAAAATCTTAGTAATCGTTGAGTTTGAGTTATGGATATACAGCTCCATTGTATACTCTCTCTACTTTTTAGCATAATGAACAGTTTTGTAACAAAGTTTTAAATAGAAAAATAATTTAGGGAAGCCACAGTGCAAGCAAAGACATCAACAGCTTTAATACTTTGAAGAGCATTAGTTCCAAAACAGAAAGAAGATGTACATCTTTGATCAAAGTAGCTTAAACCCAATTTTCTCACTGCAGCAAATGAAGCATACTATGTTTTAAAACATAAAATTTGAAAATAATGTTATGGCTTATCCCACAGCCTTGACAAAATAAAAGCAGCATACCTCATCTTCACAAATGAAACAGCAGATTTTTGAAAATTGTTCCATTTTCTATTCAACATATTGGAGCCTCTCTGATATATACTCTTAATGCAGAGAGAAAATAAATTGAGCCTTCACTGTGGCTCAATACTTTGGAAAGATGCTAAAAGAAATTATAGACAATAATAAAATACATGCAAATACACAGGACCACAGAATGGATGAAACATATTTTTGCTTACATTTTGGTCAGCAGTACAAAAACAAAGTAATGTTAAGTCAGAATAATTTAAATAATCAGAGTAAAATTACACGAATATTTTAAAAGATATAAGATTTCTTACTTTCAAGCATATTTAGTGAACCTCCCCTACATTATACATTTGGTTGTCATCAGTCTAAAGGAATTTCACAGCTAGGTATACAATTGCCTACTGCATATGATTCATGGAAGTCATACAAATAGCCAAATCTCTATATATCCAAATATAACTCACTGGATACTTCTTTTAACTATGTACTTCCTTACACTGAGACTTCCTCCTGAATTTATTATCTCAATTAATGGTGCTCCCATAAATATAGCGTGCTCATTGTCTCCATCTTCTTTCCTAACCTTCCACTCAATGCAGTTAGTCAACAAGATCTCTTGATTTATCTCCTAAATATTTCTCAGATCTGATCCTACCTCTCCATCATCTTATCCAAAGTCCTCATATTTTCTCACTGGATTACTGCTGGAGCCACTTAACAGTTACCTACACTTACAAAAGAAAGAACATAATAAGAAATAGAGAAGACACCAATTTACTTTAAAACCAAAAACAATATTGAGATTTAATGAAACCAAAATCTGTTTCTTTTTTTTTTTTCAGAAGACTAATAAAATTCATAAATGGCTAGCCAGTTAGACAGGAAAACAGACAGAAGATACATAATATCAATATTAAGAATGAGAGAAGAGAAATGACTTCAGATTTTATAGACATTAAACGCATAATAGAGAAATGTCATGAGCAACTGTATAACAGCAAATTGCCACTTAGGTTAAATGGAAAAATTCCTTGAAAGACAAATAACAAAAACACAATCAAGAACAAGCAGTTTTGGGAGGAACCAAGATGGCAACATAGGAACTTCCCTCCACCCACAGATGCAATGAATGTACAATGACACTACACATGGAGAAATTCCCACTGAGAGAAATCCAGTGGCTCACAGGACTATAGCAAATAAAGACGTATTTGTCAGTGGGCGCACATCACTCCCTGTGGCTGTCTCCTCAAGGCTCAGCCCAGAAAGAGCAGGTAAAAATGCCCATCTCCCAGTCTTGCCCTGGAGGGATTTGACTGCATACTTTACAACTTAATGCCTGAGGGTCTGGCTTCTAATTTAGCATGCATCTAGAGGCTGGCTGAGATCTTTCTTAGAGCCCAGAGGAGCTGGTGGGCACTTCCCTGCCCACCTCTTGCTTGATTCTCCCTCTTGCTTGATCCAACAATGAAACCAAACCACCAGTACTTCCCTGGAAGGAGCCTGTCCACATATTTAATGCATCAACTTTTATGGCTGCAAGCTGAGGGATGGGTTCCCAAATCATGTAGCTCTGATAGCCAGTGGGTTTTTCATTCACAAGTCCCACAGGACTAGAGCAAACAAAACAAGCAGCTTTTCCACAGGTGCAGAAGCACCCCGCTTGTCCCTCCTCCACTATCATGGCTATCCACCTGGGCTCAGTGCAGAGGAAGCAGGCAATAATGCCAATCTTCCAATTTCTCCTTCCAAGGGGCTTAACTATATCTTTTCCCATCTATTGCCTGAGGGTACAGCTTTTAGTTAGCCTGCATCTAGGTGCTTTTATCCTTTTCCTTGAAACACTGACCAGTCTTGGCACACCCTCAATTAGGGAGCCACTAAGAACAAAGATGGCAGCTTGGACAACCATAAAGGTTTGAGAGACAACCAGGAGCTTGGGCTGGGCTGATTGATGAGACAGTCTGTCTAGACTGGGAGAGGTGGTTGTCTAATCTAATGTGCAGAAACCAACACAAAGAGTCAAGGAAAATGAAAAAAAAAATAAGAAGGAAATATGTTCCAAACAAAAGAACAAGATAAATCACCTGTAACTGACCTTAATAAAATAGAGATAAGTGATTTACCCAATAGAGAGTTCAAAATAATGGTCATAAAGATGCTCACTGAGGTCAGAGAACAATGCATGAACAAAGTCAGGATTTCAGCAAAGAGAAAATATAAAAGACAAAGACAGAATCCTAAAAGTAGCAAGATAAAAGGAGTTTGTTACACTGAAGGGGATCCCCATAAGACTATCAGTGAATTTTTCAGCAGAAATTTTGCAAGCCAGGAGGGAGTGGAATGATTTTTCAGAATGCTGAAAGAGAAAACCTGCCAACCAATAATATTCCACATGGCAAAGTTGTCCTTCAGAATTGAAGGAGAGACAAAGAGTTTTCCAGACAAAAGCCGAAGTTAATCGCTACTAGACCCATAGATATACGGATCAATAGAACAGAGAGTACAGAATTGGACTCACACATATAATTAATTGATTTTTGACAAAGTTACCAAAGCAATTCGATGGGGATAGGATAATTTTTCTAACAAATAGAGCTGAAAAGATTAAACATATGAAAAAAATCCCAAATAATCTTAAACTCTATATCATACCGTACACAAAAAATAACTGGAGATGAACCACAGATCTCAATGTAAGATATCTAGAAGAAAACTACAGTATTGCAACTTGACTCTGGGTGTTGCAACGTTTTCTTAAGTAGGACACAGAAAGCCCAAATTATAGAAGAAAATAATCAACAAATTGGACTACTCTATCAATTATTTTCTTAAAAACAGCTCTCCAAAAGAAACTAGTAATAAATGGAAGAGAAAGTCACAAACTAGGAGAAAATATTGCAACATTTACATAACAGTAGACCTTTATTTAGTATAATTAAAGAGCCATTACAACTCATTAATAAGAAGATAAACATCCCAATTTGGAAATGGCAAAAAGATTTGAACAGACATTTCACCGAAGAAGATATATGTATTGCAAATAAGCAGATGAAAAGATGGTCAATATCAGTACTTAGGAAAGTGCAAATTAAAACCACAAGGAGATAACACTACACTTATTTGAATGGCTAAAAGTAAAAAGTCTAATTGTACTAAGTGTTGGAAATATACAAACACTTTGGAAAGTGGTTTGGCAGTTTTAAGAAATATTAAACATGTACATATTACATGACCCAAAGAAAATAAAAGAATATGTCTACACAAAATCTTGCAAACAAATATTCACAGAAACCTAATCTTGAAAAAAAATCCAAATTTACCCCCTAACCTTAACCCTAATCCTAAGAGATGAATGGATAAACATTTTGTGGTGTATCTATATAGTAGAATATTACTCAAAAATAAAAGGAGATGAAGTATTGATACCCACAACCACCTGGATGAATCTCAAAACAGTTGTAATTAGTGAAAGAAATTAGACAAAGAAATGTACATAATATATTATTCCTTTATACAAAAGGATAAAAATTTCTAACTAATTTGTAGTATTAGAAAGCAGACCATTGGTTGCCTGGGGTGGGTTGCATAAGGCACACAGAAACTCATTGGGGTTACAGATATCTTTATTATCTTGATTGTGGTGATGGTTTCATGGTTAGATGCATATGTCAAAACTAATTAAATTTTTAACTGTATTCAGTTATACCTCAATACATCTATTTAAAAGGGAGAGAGAGACCCACATTGAAAGATCTGAAAATACTGTGCTTAATAGTTTTCAGTTTCAATGAAATAGAAACACCTGGAAAGCCACTTCATAAAATTAATCTTTAAAATGTGAAGACGTATCACTCAAAGAAATACTCTAGTACATCAGTTAATCCATGGAGTAGGAACAGAGAGAACAGATACCAATTACACATATGGATTTACTTTAATGTACTCATTAATTCAACCAATATGTATGCCTGGATACATACCAGTGTACAAAATAAAACAAATCCTTCCCCTCATGTTTACTTTCTGCAACTATTATAAATTGTTATCAAACTTGAATAAGCAAATGCTTGCAATATTTTTTTAATCAAAATAACCATGAATACTTCATTCAATTAATTATTTATATCAATAATCTTAGATATTAAAAACAAGAAAGATATAAAAATAAGACTATATTTTTAAATCATCCATTCTCTTGCCATTACCTTCAAAATAAAAACCAAAACTTGTTTTAGCTGGACATGTCCTTCACAAACTGACCTGTGCCTTCATACTCTGGTGTATACAAACCACATAAGGGATACTTTATTAATAATGCAGACTTCTGTGCCAAATTCAGATCTTAACTCCGTAGATTTGGCATGGAGCTCAGAATCTGCATTCACAACTATCAGCCTATTTGATCCTAATAGTCTAACTACCCAGTGAGATAATTAGTGATGCCTAAATGTGATGACACATTGCACAAATAAAGAAACGTGCATGAATGGAAATCTCACCAAATTACACAAATGCAACATTGGCCACTAAGAGCACACCTTGCTATCTAGGTGAGTTCACTTAAAATATAGATTTAATTAAATGAGAAACAAAATGCAATGATCCTTAGTAAAGCAAAAAATCTTTAGAACATCTTCAAAATCTGAGCAAATACAATCATAAAGCATAGATTCCCAACAGAGGGAAAGCGTTCAGCTTTATTAGAACTAGGTTTTCACTGGAACAAAAGTGACTCCAAACTGACACTATAAACAAAAATAAAAAGCAAGACAAAGACATTTCTCTTCTTTCCTTGTGTCCTTGCTCATTTTTATACTTAGTAGACTTAATTTAGCTCATAATTTAAAATTTATTTTTGCCATAAGTAAATGCATTCCCTCCACTTCCTTTAACACAGTCACAAAAAAGTAACTAAAATCTTTGTATATCTTTAATGGTATATGATTAAGGATGATTTGGGGGAACTTTGATTCCATGATTTTATAATGTTATCTTTTAATATCCTGAATATTTGGTAAATGTAAAGAATTCATTTGATTAAAAATAAAATCCTTTCTAAGAACCTTTAATTAGCATTTCTCAGCAGATGTTTGTTTTCATTCCATTCTCATTAATCAACTGACCTACCCCAGCCCGAGGGCACAGTCTTGAAACAAGTTATTGATGTCCCTACCTTTAGGAAATCTGTATCTTCAAGAAAGATCCAAAGAATGAATGAGAAAACATATCTAGCCCACAAAGCTGTCCAGGAGGAACTGAGGACATGCCATATGTTAAAAGAGAGGATCTAGTCCTGAGCTATCAGAAGAGAATAAGAGAAAGTCTCTACAGATGGTCATCATAATACACTCTGGCATCAGGCAGAAAAGGTGGATATAAGGGGAAAAGGAAGAAGAAAGTGTAAAGGTAAACCTAATGATGCTGTCATTGCCTATCAAAGAGAGGAATACTTTCTCCACATTTAGAATAAATTCAGGGCAGGTGAAAATGGGTGGTGAAGAAACAGGAAAGGATAAAAATTGGAATACTTACAGGTATTTCTTCTATAATTGGAATTTCAATTGTATTCCACACAAGCTTTTTGACCCTAACTGTCTTGACCAGTACAAAAAATTAGAAATAATAAAACCAGTTCTCCATATTAAGCCTGAATGTACATCATGGTCTGTCTATTTCTGCTATTCCTGCTGCCCACAGGTTTTCAGGTATGACCAATATGTCAGGATATTCTCTCCATTACCAGATTGCAAATGCCCTGCGGGCAGAGTCAGCTGTTATTTTGGTTGTATAGCTCTCGACGTGTAGGTGTGAAATAAATCCTAAATGTGCAACATTAAAGGTGGACTGAATCTTGGAAATTATCTGGTAATATATCCTTATTTTATATATGAGGAAACTGAGACCCAGGGAAATTAGATAATTTGCCCAAGGTCTCATAGCTAGTGTTAAGTTGGTAAGTTGATGATTTCAGAGTCTTCTAGAACAGCCACGAATTTTAATTCATCTGCCTTGCTAACCTGCTCATAATTTACAAATTCTATGCATGGAGGCATAGGCTTAGGTTATTTGAGAAAATGGACTTGTTCTCTTAAATACTGCATTAAATTTGTTACATCTAGCATACACAACTATTTTGAAAGCAAGTTTTTTTGAAAAATCCTTACTATTAGTAAAGTCATGGTGGAATATGTTAATACTCTTTAACATTCTTCTTAGTTTCGGGGGATTGCATTTTTTTTTATTTTAAGACAATGAAAGAAACCAGTGGAAAGAAGAAATTTTTCTACATCAAATAAAAATAAATTTGTGGGAAATATTTGTCTCCACATCCAAATAATCACTCTGTATGAGGCTGAAACTAAAAATTCATAATATCACTGAATTAATATTTACTGATAAAAATTATACTGCTTTCTATAGCTTGATTTTGGAAAAGTTTGTCATTGTCATGAGAGTATAAGCCATACTTCAAATATTTTGTTTTCTTAACTTTAGTGGAATAAAATCCATTTATTACCAAAACAGTGTACTTACTGATTCAGGACAGGAGTGTAGGCAGTTTTATCCTCATCAATAATCGTGACCATCAGTGTAATAAGTTGGGGCCAAAAATCCAAATTCTTGGTGGTTGGTCCCTGATCTTCCCGAGGAATGTCCCGTTTCTTACTCTGCTCACAAGGTCACGCAACATGCAAAAGAAAAGGTTAAATGGTATGACTTTAGTTAGATGTCACTGTCAAACAGGAGGATTAGAGAAAAGGGGTAATGGAACAACTCTCAGATCATGCTAGCCAAAGCTATTAAATTCAGGTTTCCTCTCTTCATTGAATGCATCCCATAGGGTAAAGTCACAATGGCCAGGCTTGAACTCCTAAATACTTTGGTTCTGGAATGGAGGTTTCTCTTCCTCTATTGCAGTTCATGACCTTAGGAATTATTATTGTAGAAATTATCCCTTTAATGTGGCTTCTTCCAAGGCAAAAGGTCGAATTCTGTTTGTACAATGATGTGTGTGTGTGTGTTGTATATAAAATTTGTCCTGCCTATTTGTCCATAGTCACACTGGTAGTAAAGTGGGCTGAACTCAAGCAAGACTGCCTGGTTACAAAGCCAGTACTGTTAAATACGACAGCATATACAAGTTGCATGAATGGTCTGGAACTCTCTCATTCCACTCACAAATGTATCTAGTTAACAAAAACTTCCTAAGTCTATCTTTTTTGTGTGTGCATGTATGTGTATTTAAATCATATTGGGATCCTTCTTGATTTACCATACTGAATGAATTCTCCACTCTCACCTCTAGGAAGAGTGTTGCCTCAATGATCTAAATTTACAGTGAGATTAACAGAGTATAATAACAGTTTTGAATGTTTTAACATCTAAACTTCATATTCAACAAACACAATTCCTTTGAACACACAAATAAATTATTCTGGTCACTTTGTTTGGTGGGCATTCTTCTTATAACACTTCTTTCACATGTACTTTTTTAAATAAGGCAAAAAAGATAAAGACAAGACAATTTTCACTCAAGTATATGACTCAGTGGGAAGCATACTGTTTCCTTGTTTTTGCTGAATTATTTATAATCTTATATATCCAGGGTATCTGAAAGCTCCAATGTGTAGCTCAGGAAATTTATGGGCTCTCATACAAAAGGTGGATTCGATTTTACTTGATCCAATCTTTTGCCCTATCCAACTACCATGTCTTTTCCAAAGAACAGCCACCCTCTGCTGAATGGTTGTATGCCTATCGTCTAATGCTGCCCAAGACAGGTAACCAGATTTGGATGAGTCATCACACTATTATATTCTCACTTAAGTTAAAATATAACCCTGTGTTAAATCCACTTACTGTTAGAGGCCTCATACACAGACTATAATGCACCTTTAGGGACTTTAATTTTCCTAGGGTGCTTCCAAATGCTGTTGATTTACCTTTAAGCTCAAAATTTAACAGATACTAAAAGTCGAAGAGCTAAAATAGTCAAAAAATTAGTGGCTAGGACAAATTACTTCAAATTGGCAGAATGAACTATAAGCAGTCTCCAAAGGATCTTAAGAATCTTATATATCTGGTCCCTGAGAACCACTTGAAACTCTGGCAGCCTTCCTCTTTTAATTCCTTAGGTACACCAAGGCACATCAGAAGATCTTTAATAAGAAAAAGGCAGCAAAAAAGGCTTACAAATGTCTCACTTTGCCTATTATTAAATTACATTTTCTATTGAAATTTATCTTTCTTTTACGAACAAGAATTTATTATGGTCACAATAACATAATTATTTATTCATTACATTAAGCTCAACAGATTTCCTTCTCTATGATGTAGTTAGAAAGCCAGAGAACCTGGTGAGTTGTGAAGATTGTAAGTAAAATTAGTTCTGATGGCAACGGTGGACTATATGAGAATACTATCATTAATCATCTTGATGTGTATATAGCCAAACTATATGCCTAACGTTTCAAGTAATGTGAATAAATAAAAATAAATGACTACTGATGACATGTCTAACACCAGAGTCACTTATCATCATTCTGCAAAGAGTGATCTGGGAAATGGCAGAGACCAAAATAGTTGAATATACATTAATTCCAAAGTCCCTTAGTTGTCACAGATTACTTTTTTATGACATCAGAGGATTACAGTTGGTAATGATTTTTGCATAAAATTCTGTATGCTGCATCAGAATAAACCAAACCTGATGCTGAGTCATGAAGTTTTTACGTACCACATATCAGTAGCATAAATCATGCTTTATGTATTTTACTAGTGCATTTGAATAAACTGCATGTTTGAAACATGTAGTACAACCATTATACAAGAATACTTGACTGCTTAGGAACTCAGTTTTTCTAAGTAACACTTTATGAATAGTTAAGAAGTCTACTGGGGCATTTGAAATTGTGGTTGGAAAAATTAAGATAATGGCAGTAGAAATTCTGAAAGCTAGTAATAAGTGTATTAATATTTACTAAAACCCCTATGAATTAATATGTATCACAAGAAAAATTTAATAAAATATATTTATATTATATAAAAGTATAATATATATTAACCTCATTAATAACAAATAAAATACAATAGGTTTATAAAGCTATGACTTAGTATGTCAATCTTAATATGGTCATTGTTATTATAGTGTCTAAAAATTATTTTGTTAATAGATAATTGAGGAAAGAGATATGAAAGAAAGACTGTGAAAGTATAATGGGGAGAGAAATGTTTAAAAGTAGAAAGTCACCAGGGTGTAGGATCAGCTGAAAAACCTTCTAGTCATCATATTTATAAAGGATATTTCAGTACAAAAAGCTTGTACAGACAAGCTGATAAGATGTACATTATACTTTCACAATATCAAAGAAGAAAATATGAAGATACTCCATTAAGAAGAGATCAATATACAGAGAGAACCATTATATATAAAAAAGTGTTGAAATAACAGATTATATCTTCATGGTAGTAGGACCTAGCAACACTTCTAAGGTTTCTACAACATATTTCTGTTCCATCCCATGTATTTGTTCAATAAGCATATAATTTTGAAATACCTCCTCTAAGGAGCTGGCCAGACAAGGGTTGGGGGGAGATATTTGGTAGATTAATGCAGTAGGATGTTTAAATGCAAAGGCACATGACACTAATTGGGGAATTACTAGCAATGTGAGGCTGCAGGCTTTTGACAAGTTTCTCTAACATTAGTTCTACTGGATATTAGTGAGTATCACACACACACACACACACACACACACACACACACACACACACACACACACACACACACACACACACACACACACACACGGTCCATGCTCAAATTGAGGAAATTTTGCTTAAATGAAGTTAAGTACGTTATTTCCAGACTTCTTGTAGTAAGATGCTAATGTACATTGTGATTCTCTAAGATGGAGGTTCTCAAACTTTAGTGTTTTTCAGCATCACTGGGCAGGCTTGCTAAAACACAGATCGGTAGGCTCTACCGCCAGAGTTTCTGATTCAGTAGGTCTAGGGTGAAGCTTGAGAATTTGCATATATAATAAAGTCTCAAGTAATTCTGGTGCTGTTGGTCCCAGGGCCAATTTGAGAGTCTTCTACTCCCCTCCTATTCCCCACATCCCATCTTGTAAAACATTCCACAGAAAAAGTGTTCCTCTGAGTATACTTTGGGAAACAAAAGGCTAGAGAGATGCAGGGGTCAAATACTGAAAGACATTTTGTGTTATATGAAGGGATTTGCATTTAAACTAAATTTGATGAGGACTATTATATGATTTTAAACACGGGAATACTTAATTACAGTTGTGTTTTTAAAAAATGATTTGGCAGTAGCAGGAAGTTTAATAAATTAAAACTTATGAAATAGTCAATAAATAAAATTGATAGGTTTATGAAAATACTATGAAATAGTTAGGTAAAATTAATAGAACTCATTATGTAAATGGTGAGAAAGAAGAGAGAGAGGGAAAAGTCAATGAAACTACCCATAAGGTAATTAGGTAAACCAGCCTGGAGTTTAGAAAGCACTCTGGACTACGGAGATAGCTTGAAGAATTCCAGGATGTATGTGGTAGCTGAAATTACGGAGTAAACAAGTTTACTCAAAGAGAGAGAGAGAAGACTACATGGCTAGAGGAAAAACCTTGGGGATAAAGTCTAAAAGAGAATAACATTTTATGAAAGAGGGGAATAGATGGGGGAGTGAGGCCCCCGTTGAAATGGGAGAAAATGGGATCCAGAGTAAATGTTGGAGGATTAGACTTGAATGTAAATGAAGAGCAAGGCTTCCTCTGAGTCAGGCAATAAAGATCTTGCAGATAAGTCTTGTTGATGGTGAGAAAGGACAGCTAGAAATTTCTATCCTGAGAAAAGGGGAGGAGTAAATAGTAAAAGTTTGAAACAACCTCTGCAAGGAATGAAAGTGGGCCTTGAGTTGGACCCAGAGTGGCCCTGCCAGGGAGCTGGGGAGCGCTGTTGAGGGTGGGGCCCTGCACTTACAAGGATGCTACTCTGGACCATCATGAGTTTCCTCCAGGACTGGATTCAGAAATCAAGGAAACAGAGTGTTGGATTTACTACTGGAGGGCAATGAAGTAGGAAAAGGATTTAAGTGTTTGACCAGAATGGTTGGAGTGTTGGAACAAATATATTTTATGGTCCAGAGGAAGGAAGAAGAGAAATGGGAGGGAAGATGGAGGAGTAGATCTAGAAAAAGGAGGGAGGAGAAAGGAAGGACAGCAGATTGTTGGAGGAGGAAGTTTGTGTTTAGGCATTCAGACCATGGCGGGGCAGGGATAGAGATCACGTAAAGGGCTCTAGAGTGAAGGTCGAGAAGAGCTGAGGAAAATGATACCTCAGGTAAGATAAGGAAGCTGTGGTAACTCTAAAAAGAACTTACAGAATTTGTGTGCGTGTGAGCAGGTGACCGCTGCAGTGTACGTAGAAAGATGGTCTTCTTTCAAGGTAAGTGATGGCTGAAAGTTTTGGCAACAAGGCTTATAGATGGAAAATCAGGACAGCGTGAATATAAAGACACAAAAGAAAATGAAATAGAGGTAAGCCTGAGTATTAAAAAAGAAATAAGCTTTAAATTATAACAAAAAGGCTAGCAAAGTAAATTAATATTAAAATATGAACTAGATAGCTCTTTTATAATAAGTTTGCAACATCCTCTGACTCTGAGTTGGCTGTATGTCTTCTCATACTTCGGAGATAAGGACATCTTAGTCCTAGCAGTTCACAGGTTAGAAAAATTGGAACTTTGTTACTGGTTTTGGAAGCAGAACATAAAGTTTCAAATGCTCAGGGGATTTGAGATCTTTATGAAGAGCAACGTGGACAGTTTATCAGCCAGGAGAAAGGAGGACATTTATACTGGCCTTCACTTAGGCAGGATTAGATACAGTTTCTCTAGGTACCCTTCCCTCAGCAGGTGGAACATTTTTTACATCCGTGGAGACACGCTTCTTGCTTCTCTCTCCAAAACATTACTGCCTTTCCTTTATCGTCTAATAATACTTCTACCATCTCCAAAAACAGCAACAGAGGCATCTTTTTAACTCATTCCATGGTCAGTTCTGACAACAAACTTGCAGCCTTGGAGACTTAATATACAAATGAACAATGGCCAGACCACATATGACAGAAATCTGACCCACAATCTCCAGAACCAGTTTGGGAAACCAACCCAAAATCTCTGCAACAGTCGGCCCAGAATGATCAGGACTTAGTCAATGACTGCCAGTTTCCTTATATTTTACCCTGACTTCTAACTCAGGACCAAGCATTGAAAGCCAAATATGTCACCCAAATCATGCACACAAGATGCCTTCTTCTAGCTAGGTGACTCCCCGTTTCCCCAGGCCAACAAGCTCTGATCATACTAGACCTGAAACCGTCCTTGCTGTTTTCACTATAAAGCATCCCACTTCCCTGTCTGCTGTTGAGTCTGGGCCAAATAAAAGTGATGTTGGCTGCCTTCGCTGTTTGAGTAAGATCTGAATAAACAGCCTCTGTCTGTTCTCATTTGGGTGGTCTTCATTGATTTTCAAACATCAAAGCCAAACATTAAAATCCTGATTTCAGAGATGAAGAAACTGAGGGTTACCTTATTTCTGACCGCTTCTTCTTCACTAAAAACAGAACATGTAGACCACATTAAAAAATGTATAGCTTTGGTTTTCTCTTTATATCCTCAACTCCAAGCCCTGGTTACATAGTTTATAGACACAGATGACAACCATTACCTCCCACTAATAATAATGGGCTGATTTTTATCCTGAGTTATATATCTTGAATGAGAAGGAATGCTTTCAGAAAATAAAATTATGGATGCTTATGTGAAATCCCTGCACAGGTCCTGCATTCTTGAGACTCACAACTGCTCAGCATTCACCTGCAGTTTGAGAGTTACAGGCACAAGGAGGGTTTGGTTCTAAGTTAATTGCCAGTTGTTTCCCCCCCCAGTTTTAGAGCTTTCTTTTTTTTCAACCATTTTTAAAGTATATTTAATTTACACTGTTGTGTTAGTTTCAGGTGTACAACAAAGTGATTCAGTTGTATGTATATATACGTATAACTTTATAACTTGTAATTCTATAAAGGAAACTTTAGTAAGAACTTTGGGGACACTGGATACTGATGAATGATGAAAGAGTATTAATTAACAAAGCTCCGTAAATTAGGAGTTTGGGATTAATATTAAAAAACAGATATAAATATGGATATCTATTCTTTTTCACATTTTTTTCCATTACAGTTTATTACAAGATATTGAATATAGTTCTCTGTGCTATACTGTAGGTCCTTGTTATTTATCTATGTTATATATAGCAGTGTGTATATATTAATTCCAAACTCCTAATTTATAGAGCTTTCTTAATTGATACTGCTTTATAATCAGTATCCAATGTCCCAAAAGTTCTTACTAAAGTTACTAGTTAATCCTTACAGTTCATATAACTGCAGTCATTTTATCTGCTTCTCCCAATTAGTGTCGGTTTAATTCCATTCAACTTTGGGCAGGATGGACAACCAGACATGGACATAATAGGAGATCCAGAGAGTGAAGTTCCAGCACTTCACAGACTCCCATTCTACTTGCCCAAATATAGGAAACCATCAAAATGACACTATAGTGTCCAGAATGACTTCACTAAAATTGCTTATCTTGGTAATTCCAGAAGGCTAAATCCTTGTTTGACTGATTACACTTAGGGAAAATGATGTGAGTCTCTGATCAAGGTGTGAAGGGGTAGATAGGAAATTTAAAAAGCAGGATGTTAAAATATTTCAGGGAGACTTGTACCTAGAACAGGAAGAAAATAAACAAGGAGAAAGATTGTTAAGATGTATTAACTGTATGTGAGAAACTTGGTCACCACACCGAAGAATTCTACAATTCTTTCTCAGCTCAGACAAAGGCAGTCAACTGGATTCCAGGGTCTTGCATTTGGAGTAAAATCAAGGAGACTGTCCACAAGCAAGATAAGAGAGGAAGAGATACAGAAGTTTAAATCAGCGAAGAAGTAAATGCAAATCTTTTTTGCTCACTTCTTAACAGCCAAGAACTCACAGACCTACCCACACTGCTATACCTCTTTGTTCTTGAGTCACAGTGTAGTACTGAAAAGGCTACTGAAACATTTACTGCAATTTCTGCATTCTAGAGATGAGTAAACAGCCTGACAGATGAGGAAACTGAGCCTGACACAAATTACTCAGCTAAATGGCAGAAGACAGAGTTGGATTTTGTTTGTTAAGGCATAAAGAAGCAAATTAAGTTACTGATCAGCAGGTTCGTGACCCCTCCCTCTAATTAAAAAGTTTGAAAATGACTGCTAAATGGAAGCATTAGTATTTGTAACTGATGACCTAAGTCTCCTTATACATCTTAAGAGCTAAGATAAATGGGGCATCCATTTTAAGGTGGTGCCAATATTTCCCATTACTTATTGAAAAAAAAATTTTTTTGCCTTTGGCAAAGTTTATTTCATCTCTACTTAGACCATTTGCAAGTTTATCACCTTTTTATCTACCTAATTCTTCAAAGGTTTTTCCACTGTTAATCTTAAATGCCTTCTTCACCACTGAATTTTCCTGATGTATAGTAAGTCACTTAAACTTGGTCATGAATGGGAGAGACTCTGGGAAGTTATCCTGAATGAGGCTTAGTGCCTGGATTCTCTAATGAGCTGGATCGTGATCATACACATAATGAATAGCCCTGAGTATTCTGGTTATCTGTGAGTCAACCTGAGTTTACTTTCATCACAAAGTTGTGCCACTGTTGCTTTCTAACTAAGCAACTCTGCTAACTGGGGCAGAGTCTAAATTCCAGTTGCCATAATTAATTGTATAACTAGCTTTTAAAATCCATAGCAAAAATGCTTTGGGACAATGTGAATTGTAACTTTTGCAGAGAACTTAAAAGAAACATACCAAGCAGTGAAATCTGAGACTATATGCAAAGCTGCCACTGCCCAGTGTTTTTCTAAGTCTGGTCCATAGATCATCTACATCAGAATCACCTGGGTTTCTTATTAGAAATACATACACTTGATTTTAGAGTCCCTGTTGCAGACCTACTAAATTAAGATAACTAGACTTATGCCTGGGAGTCTGGACTTAACACGTACAGCTCTGCTCTTCCGAAATCCTCACATCCATAGGTAGAGCTCACTACTAAATTGTCAGTCAGTTAAAAATAGGTCTGTTTTTGTTTGTTTTTTTGTTTGGTTTTTTTTTTAAAGGAAGGGTAATACAGCTCTTCCTGGATGCCAATGTCAGTCATAGGTTGCTAGATTTTGCATTCTGTGTGATAACAAAAGACTTCTCTTTTATCTTTACATATGACGAATTTCCAACTACATAGTTATCTAATTTTAAGAGGAGGTGGAGTAACTTATTGGATATTTATGTGGTGCCCATTCCAGGTGTTGATAAGATTGCTATGCTGATCCCTTTGTAACACATTACTTTTTAAATTAAGAGTCACTAGGAAATTACTGTTATACCCAAATAACTTAATTTACTGTTGCTAATTGAGAACAAAAAAATTGAGCACCTAGTAATTAGAGTAATTACTAAAAACCAAAAATATGTTAATATGGTTAGAAAAAAACAAGGAATTTCCATATATTAGAATATTGTATTTGTATTACAGCAAAACAGAATCTTCACTGGGTCTTTTCAGCTTCAGTAAGTTTGAGATATGCTGACACTTAAATTGCCAAAACTGCATTTCAAAATTTGGACACTCCATGTGGTTTTTAAAATCTCTATATGATTCCTTGAATTTCAATAGACTGTACATAGTTAATGATCTATACATACTATAAATTGTCATAACTTTGAATGTGGACTTTAAATATATCCACACAAATTAGTTAACAGTATGGAATAATAGAAAAAAAATAATTGAACATGGAATCAGGAACTTATATTTTGTTCTAAGCTTACATTAATTTGTCCAAACTTGGGCAAGGAATTAATTTCTTCAAATTTGGATTCTTAATATTGAAATCAGAGTATACATACCTAATCCTATTTTTCTGGTAGTTCTAGCAAGTATATAAGTAGAACATCTTCAGTAAGAGACATTTATTACCATAACAGGTGAATACTCACTTTTAATTAAATTTATGGTAAATGCTCTGCTAATTGACAAGGTTCTTGTTCAAATTCTGAGAGATGTATAAGACAGTTTCTTGAACATAAAATATTAATATTTTAATGGATAACCTAATAGTTTTCCCCTTTTCTCTTTACAAAAATTAAACTTGCATTAAAAAGAAAAAAACTGTAATAGGTCACATCTAGAAGGCATTTATTTTCAATTTAAGATATTACATATTAAAGACAACTAGTAGTACTGAGACCAAACTCAGGAGTACCATGAGAGATGACTTCAAATACATGATGGACTGTGGTATAGAAAGAGATTAGAAGAGAAATTGGATTTGTCTTGCATGGTCAAGAAAACAAAACTAGTACTTGTGAGTAAAACTTTCAATAGAGAAGATTTTAGTACAACATAAGGAAAAAATGTCTAAATATCAGATCTCTACAAATGTTATAAACCTCCAGCCATTTAAAGGTATACAAGAAATCCTTTGTCCATGTTGTATCTAAAAATTGACCACAATCTCTGGGTTTCTTTTTAATATACTGTCTATGATTATACTCCAGTAACTAAATTCACAGAGATGAACACATAAGTTTTGAGCATTTGATGGGATGTTGATTACAAATACGTTACTTTTTTTTATGGCCTTACTGATGTGCAATTGATATACAAAAACAGCATTTATTAATGTACACAGTTTGATGAGTCTAAACATATGTATACATCCACGATAGAATCACTAAAAACAAGGTTATAAACCTAGCCATTGCCTCCAAAAGTTTCCTTGTGTCCCTTTCCTCCCATCCCTTTCCCCTGTAGTAAGAATATTTTACAGGAGCCCTATCCTCCCAACAAATTTTTAAATTCACAATATCATATTATTAACTATAGGCACTATGTTGTATAGCAGATCTCTAGAACTTGTACAACTGTAACTTAATACCCATCGAATATATGACTACTATTTTTAAAGGGTAGAATACACTGTGGCAGAGAAAGGATAGCTGTTCACCATATCTGTTTCCCCTTTTCCTTGAGTACACAGCTAGACTACTGAGGAGGATTTAAGATGCCTTTAAATTCTTTGATAATCCTTTCATAAAAGGTATGCCTATATTTCCTTCCCTTGAATATGCGTGACTTTGACCAAAAGAATATGGTAGAAGTGACCTATCTCTGTGTCGAGGCTGAGGTTTTAAGAAACTGGCAACTCCCAATTCCTATTTCTTGGACCACCTGCTCTTAAAATCCAGCCACTAAATTGTGAGGACACCCAAGTAGCCCCATGGAGAAGTCCATGTGGAGAAGAACCAACAGACCTGGTGCAGTTCCCAGATGACAGCCAGAATATCTTGCTAGCCATATGAGTAAGCCTCTGGGAAGTAGATTCCCCAGCTCCAGTCAAGCCAGACCAGCTGAAGCTGCACAGAGTGGAGATGAGATTTTGACACCCAGACCTACCCACATGACAGATTTGTGAGCAAAATAAGCTACTGTTACAGTTTTCAACCACTACGATTTATGGTGGTTTGTTAACTAGAACAGAATTTAATGCTGGAAGTGGGGTGTTAACGTTAAAAACCTAAAACCTGTGGCATTGATTTAGGATTGAATGGTAGGCAGAAGCTAGAAGGGCTTCAAGAATATCGTTAGTGAAATCGGAAGACTTGCTGGTGAGAACCTAAAGGACAGTGAGGATATTGTTATTTTAGGCCAGATAAAAGGTGACTCCTGTTATTTAGCAGGGAATATTTGTCAACATTGTCACCTGCAATAAATATAGAAAGCAGAAAATGTGAGCTGGTGGATTTGGCAGAATAATGAATCTGTCCAGTGGTTTCTCAAAGTCATGTAGAACATAAAGCTGGAAAGACAGATGAGCTAAAAAACAAATGAATCATTTTCCAAGCAGAATTCCAAGGAAATATAAAGGAGCCAGGACTTTCTGGGTTCAAAATGAAAACTTTTTCATCCTTAATCTCCCCAGAACACAAGACTTTCAAAGCGAGAAAGAGTTTCAGGAAACGTATCAAACCCAGGGTACTTTACTAGCATGACTCTATGGTCATGCAAAGATGTCTAGGTCCAAAGCAGGGTTCCTGAGAGGGTTATGAATATTTAAAGTGTATGCAGTACAGCAGAAGCAAGAAGAACTACAATCCTGCAGCCTGTGGAGAAAAACCACATTCACAGAAAGACAGAAAAGATGAAAAGGCAGAGGGCTAGGTACCAGATGAAGGAACAAGATAAAACCCCGGATAAACAATGAAGTGGAGATAGGCAACCTTCCAGAAAAAGAATTCAGAATAGTGATAGTGAAGATGATCCAGGACCTCAGAAAAAGAATGGAGACAAAGATGGAGAAGGTGCAAGAAATGTTTAACAAAGATCTACAAGAATTAAAGAACAAACAAACAGAGATGAACAATACAATAACTGAAATGAAAAATACCCTAGAAGGAATCAATAGCAGAATAACTGAGGGAGAAGAACGGATAAGTGACCTGGAAGACAGAATGGTAGAGTTCACTGCTGCGGAACAGAATAAAGAAAAAAGAATGAAAAGAAATGAAGACAGCCTAAGAGACCTCTGGGACAACATTAAACGCAACAACATTCGCATTATAGGGGTCCCAGAAGGAGAAGAGAGAGAGAAAGGACCTGAGAAAATATTTGAAGAGATTTTAGTTGTAAACTTCCCTAACATGGGAAAGGAAATAGCCATCCAAGTCCAGGAAGGGCAGCAAGTCCCATAAAGGATAAACCCAAGGAGAGACATGCTGAGACACATAGTAATCAAATTGGCAAAAATTAAAGACAAAGAAAAATTACTGAAAGCAACAAGGGAAAAACAACAAATAACATACAAGGGAACTCCCATAAGGTTAACAGCTGATTTCTCAGCAGAAACCCTACCACCCAGAAGGGAGTGGCATGATCTACTTAAAGTGATGAAAGGGAAGAACCTACAACCAAGATTACTCTGCCTGGCAAGGATCTCATTCAGATTCGATGGAGAAATCAAAAGCTTTACAGACAAGCAAAAGCTAAGAGAACTCAGCACCACCAAATCAGCTCTACAACAAATGCTAAAGGAATTTCTCTAAGTGGGAAACACAAGAGAAGAAAAGGACCTATAAAAACAAACCCAAAACAATTAAGAAAATGGTCATAGGAACATATATACTGGTAATTATCTTAAACGTGAATGGATTAAGTGCTCCAACCAAAAGACACAGGCTCACTGAATGGATACAAAATCAAGATAAGTATATATGCTGTCTACAAGAGACCCACTTCAGACCTAGAGACACATACAGACTGAAAGTAAGGGGATGGAAAAAGATATTCCATGAAAATGGAAATCAAAAAAAAGTTGGAGTAGCAATACTCATATCAGATAAAATAGACTTTACAATAAAGAATGTTACAAGAGACAAGGAAGGACACTACATAATGATCAAGGGATCAATCCAAGAAGAAGATACAACAATTATAAATATATATGCACCCAACACAGAAGCACCTCAATACATAAGGCAACTGCTAACAGCTATAAAAGAAATCGAAAGTAACACAGTAATAGTGGGGGACATTAACACCTCACTTACACCAATGGACAGATCATCCAAACAGAAAATGAATAAGGAAACACAAGCTTTAAATGACACAATAGACCAAATAGATTTAATTGATATTTATAGGACATTCCATCCAAAAACAGCAGATTACACTTTCTTCTCAAGTGTGCATGGAACATTCTCCAGAATAGATCACATCTTGGGTCACAAATTAAGCCTTAGTAAATTTAAGAAAACTGAAATCATATCAAGCATCTTTTCTGACCACAACACTATGAGATTAGAAATCAATTACAGGGAAAAAACGTAAAAAACACAAACACATGGAGGCTAAACAATACGTTACTAAATAACCAAGAGATCACTGAAAAAATCAAAGAGGAAATAAAAAAATAACTAGAGACAAATGACAATGAAAACATGACAATCCAAAACCTATGGGATGCAGCAAAAGCAATTCTAACAGGCAAGTTTATAGCTATACAAGCTTACCTCAAGAAACAAGAAAAATCTCAAACAATCTAACGTTACACCTAAAGGAACTAGAGAAAGAAGAACACACAAAATCCAAAGTTAGTAGAAGGAAAGAAATTGTAAAGATCAGTGCAGAAATAAATGAAATAGAAACAAAGAAAACAAGAGCAAAGATCAATAAAACTAAAAGCTAGTTCTTTGAGAAGATAAACAAAATTCATAAACCATTAGCAGACTCATCAAGAAAAAGACGGAGAGGACTCAAATCAATAAAATTAGAAATGAAAAAGAAGTTACAACAGACACTGCAGAAATACAAAGCATCCTAACAGACTACTACAAGCAACTCTATGCCAATAAAATGGACAACCTGGAAGAAATGGACAAATTCTTAGAAAGGTATAAACTTCCAAGACTGAACCAGGAAGAAATAGAAAATATGAACAGACCAATCACAAGTAATGAAATAGAAACTGTGATTAAAAATCTTCCAACAAACAAAAGTCCAGGACCAGATGGCTTCACAGGTGAATTCTATCAAACATTTAGAGAAGAGCTAACACCCATCCTTCTCAAACTCTTCCAAAAAAATTGCAGAGGAAGGAACACTCCCAAACTCATTCTATGAAGCCACCATCAGCCTTATACCAAAATCAGACAAAGACACTACAAAAAAGAAAATTACAGACCAATATCACTGATGAATATAGATGCCAAAATCCTCAACAAAATATTAGCAAACAGAATCCAACAATACATTAAAAGGATCACACACCATGATCAAGTGGGATTTTTCCCAGAGATGCAAGAAGTGTTCAATATACGCAAATCAATGTGATACACCGTATTAACAAATTGAAGAATAAAAAACATATGATCATCATCTCAATAGATGCAGAAAAAGCTTTTGACAAAATTCAACACCCATTTATTTATTTATTTATTTATTTATTTTTTTAACATCTTTATTGGAGTATAATTGCTTTACAATGGTATGTTAGTTTCAGCTTCACAACAAAATGAATCAGTTATATATATACATATATTCCCATATCTCTTCCCGCTTGCGTCTCCCTCCCTCCCACCCTCCCTATCCCACCCCTCCAGGCGGTCACAAAGCACCGAGCTGATCTCCCTGTGCTATGCGGCTGCTTCCCATTAGCTAGCTACCTTACTTTTGGTAGTGTATATATGTCCATGCCTCTTTATCGCTTTGTCACCGTTTACCCTTCCCCCTCCCCATAGCCTCAAGTCCATTCTCTAGTAAGTCTGTGTCTTTATTCCTGTTTCACCCCTAGGTTTTTCAGGACATTTTTTTTTAAATTCCATATATATGTCTTAGCATACGGTATTTGTCTCTCTCTTTCTGACTTACTTCACTCTGTATGACAGACTCTAGGTCTATCCACCTCATTACAAATAGCTCAATTTCGTCTCTTTTTATGGCTGAGTAACATTCCATTGCATATATGTGCCACATCTTCTTTATCCATTCATCCGATGATGGACACTTAGGTTGTTTCCATCTCCTGGCTATTGTAAATAGAGCTGCAATGAACATTTTGGTACATGACTCTTTTTGAATTATGGTTTTTCTCAGGGTATATGCCCAGTAGTGGGATTGCTGGGTCATATGGTAGTTCTAGTTGTAGCTTTTTAAGGAACCTCCATACTGTTCTCCACAGTGGCTGTATCAATTTACATTCCCACCAACAGTGTAAGAGGGTTCCCTTTTCTCCACACCCTCTCCAGCATTTATTGTTTCTAGATTTTTTGATGATGGCCATTCTGACTGGTGTGAGATGATATCTCATTGTAGTTTTGATTTGCATTTCTCTAGTGATTAGTGATGTTGAGCATTCTTTCATGTGTTTGTTGGCACTCTGTATATCTTCTTTGGAGAAATGTCTATTTAGGTCTTCTGCCCATTTTTGGATTGGGTTGTTTGTTTTTTTGTTATTAAGCTGCATGAGCTGCTTATAAATTCTGGAGATTAATCCTTTGTCCGTTGCTTCATTTGCAAATATTTTCTCCCATTCTGAGGGTTGTCTTTTGGTCTTCTTTATGGTTTCCTTTGCTGTGCAAAAGCTTTTAAGTTTCATTAGGTCCCATTTGTTTACTTTTGTTTTTATTTCCATTTCTCTAGGAGGTGGGTCAAAAAGGATCTTCATGTGATTCATGTCCTAGAGTGTTCTGCCTATGTTTTCCTCTAAGAGTTTGATAGTTTCTGGTCTTACATTTAGGTCTTTAATCCATTTTGAGCTTATTTTTGTGTATGGTGTTAGGGAGTGATCTAATCTCATACTTTTACATGTAGCTGTCCAGTTTTCCCAGCACCACTTATTGAATAGGCTATCCTTTCTCCACTGTACATTTCTGCCTCCTTTGTCAAAGATAAGGTGACCATATGTGCGTGGGTTTATCTCTGGGCTTTCTATCCTGTTCCATTGATCTATCTTTCTGTTTTTGTGCCAGTACCATACCGTCTTGATAACTGTAGCTTTGTAGTATAGTCTGAAGTCTGGGAGCCTGATTCCTCCAGTTCCTTCTTTCGTTCTCAAGATTGCTTTGGCTATTCGGGGTCTTTTGTGTTTCCATACAAATTGTGAAATTTTTTGTTCTAGTTCTGTGAAAAATGCCAGTGGTAGTTTGATAGGGATTGCATTGAATCTATAGATTGCTTTGGGTAGTAGAGTCATTTTCACAATGTTGATTCTTCCAATCCAAAAACATGGTATATCTCTCCATCTATTTGTATCATCTTTCATTTCTTTCATCAGTGTCTTATAATTTTCTGCATACAGATCTTTTGTCTCCTTAGGTAGGTTTATTCCTAGATATTTTATTCTTTTTGTTGCAATGGTAAATGGGAGTGTTTTCTTGATTTCACTTTCAGATTTTTCATCATTAGTATATAGGAATGCCAGAGATTTCTGTGCATTAATTTTGTATCCTGCCACTTTACCAAATTCATTGATTAGCTCTAGTAGTTTTCTGGTAGCATCTTTAGGGTTCTCTATGTATAGGATCATGTCATCTGCAAACAGTGACAGCTTTACTTCTTCTTTTCCGATTTGGATTCCTTTTATTTCCTTTTCTTCTCTGATTGCTGTGGCTAAAACTTCCAAAACTATGTTGAATAAGAGTGGTGAGAGTGGGCAACCTTGTCTTGTTCCTGATCTTAGTGGAAATGCTTTCAGTTTTTCACCATTGAGGATGATGTTTGCTGTGGGCTTGTCATATATGGCCTTTATTATGTTGAGGAAAGTTCCCTCTGTGCCTACTTTCTGCAGGGTTTTTATCATAAATGGGTGTTGAATTTTGTCAAAAGCTTTCTCTGCATCTATTGAGATGATCATATGGTTTTTCTCCTTCAGTTTGTTAATATGGTTTATCACATTGATAGATTTGCGTATATTGAAGAATCCTTGCATTCCTGGAATAAACCCCACTTGATCATGGTCAACACCCATTTATGATAAAAATTCTCAAAAGGTGGGCACAGAAGGAATCTACCTCAACATAATAAAGGCCATATACGACAAACCCACAGCAAACATCATTCTCAATGTTGAAAAACTGAAAGCATTTCCTCTAAGAACAGGAATGAGACAAGGATGTCCACTCCCACCACTGTTATTCAACATAGTTTTGGAAGTCCTAGTCACAGTAATCAGAGAAGAAAAAGAAATAAAAGGAATACAAATTGAAAAACAAGAAATAAAACTGTCACTGTTTTCAGATGACATGATATTTTACATAGAGAATCCTAAAAATTCCACCAGAAAACTAATAAAGCAAATCAATGAACTTGGTAAAGTTGCAGGAAACAAAATTCATGCACAGAAATCCCTTGTATTCCTATACACTAATGATGAAACATCTGAAAGAGAAATTAAGGAAACACTCCAATTTACCATTGCAACAAAAGGAATAAAATACCTAGGAATAAAGCTACCTAGGGAGACAAAAGACATGTATGCAGAAAACTCTAAGACACTGCTGAAAGAAATTAAAGAAGATACCAACAGATGGAGAGATATACCATGTTCTTGGATTGGAAGAATCAAAATTCTGAAAATGACTATGCTACCCAAAGCAATCTACAAATTCAATGCAATCCCTATCAAATTACCAATGGCATGTTTTACAGAACTAGAACAAAAAAAATCTGAAAATTTGTATGGAGACACAAAAGACCCCAAATAGACAAAGCAGTCTTGAGGGAAAAAAACGGAGCTGGAGGAATCAGACTCCCTGATTTCAGACTATACTACAAAGCTATAGTAATCAAGACAGTATGGTACTAGCAAAAAAACAGAAATATAGATCAATGGAACAAGACAGACAGCCCAGAGATAAACCCACGCACCTATGGTCAAGTAATCTATGACAAAGGAGGCAAAGATATACAATGGAGAAAAGACAGTCTCTTTAATAAGTGATGCTGGGAAAACTGGACGGCTACATGTAAAAGAATGAAATTAGAATACTTCCTAACACTGTACACCAAAATCAACTCAAAATGGATTAGAGGCCTAAATGTAAGACTGGACACTATAAAACTCTTAGAGGAAAACATAGGAAGAACACTCTTTGACATAAATCACAGCAAGATATTTCTTGATCCACCTCCTAGAGTAATGGGGAAAAAAAACAACAATAAACAAATGAGACCTAATGAAACTTAAAAGCTTTTGCACAGCAAAGGAAACCATAAACAAGACGAAAAGACAACCCACAGAATGGAAGAAAATATTTGCAAACGAATCATTAGACAAAGGATTAATCTCCAAAACATATAAACAGCTCATGCAGCTCAATATTAAAAAACAAACAACTCAATCCAAAAATGGGTAGAAGACCTAAATAGACATTTCTCCAAAGAAAACATACAGATGGCTAAGAAACACATGAAAAGCTGCTCAACATCACCAATTATTAGAGAAATGCAAATCAAAACTTCAATGAGGTATCACCCCACACCAGTTAGAATGGGCATCATCAGAAAATCTACAAACAACAAGTGCTGGAGAGGGTGTGGAGAAAAGGGAACCCTCCTTGCACTGTTGGTGGGAATGTAAAATGATACAGCCACTATGGTGAACAGTATGAAAGTTGCTTAAAAAACTAAAAATAGAATTATCATATGACCCAGCAATCCCACTATTGGGCATATACCCAGAGAAAGCCATAATTCAAAAAGACACATGCACCCCAATGTTCATTGCAGCACTATTTACAATAGCCAGGCCATGGAAGCAACCTAAATGCCCATCGACAGACGAATGGATAAAGAAGATATGGTATATATATACAATGGAATATTACTCAGCCATAAAAAGGAACGAAACTGGGTCATTTGTAGAGACGTGGATGTATGTAGAGACTGTCACACAGAGTGAAGTAAGTCAGAAAGAGAAAAGCAAATATCGTATATTAACGCATATATGTGGAACCCAGAAAATGGTACAGATGAACCGGTTTGCAGGGCAGAAATTGAGACACATAAGTAGAGAAAAAAATGTATGGACACCACAAGGGGAAAGCAGCGGGGGTGGTGGTGGTGGTGGTGGTGTGATGAATTGGGAGATTGTGATTGACATGTATACACTGATGTGTATAAAATGGATGACTAATAAGAACCTGCTGTATAAAATAATTAAATTAAAAAAGGAATATGAAGTCACACACAGAGAAAATAAAAAAATAAACTGTATGCAGTAGACTTCCTGAGTATCTTAAGCAAGTTCCTTTCAGAATTTTTGTACTAGAAAAAAAGGGGCTTGTAGTAATCTTACAGGTGTGCCTCATGGCTCCTTTCAACTAGACAAAAAGACTTCTAAGAATCTTAATTGCATTGTCCTACAGCACATGACTTTTAATCCAAGGTAAAGGTCTGTCTTAGAAAGAAACATGGGTGTTGCTTTTGTCTAATAGAATGTCCACAGATATTTGAAGTAAATTATTATCACTTTGGATCTAAAGAGACTAATGAAAAGAGGGCTTTAGATTCCAAATTTCTACGGGTAGGAAGCAGGCTAGAAGTCTACCCAAAGGTTCTTACGGAACAGGATAGATGACTCAAGGGCGAGGCCAAGAACTCAGAGAATGGAGCCAAGAGTCACAGAGAAACCCCTCGAGAGCAGGACTGGGCCCCAGTGAGTAACAGGCAACATGTTTCTGCTTAGATTTCAGAATTTCCATGGACATGAGACCATCATCTCTCCCCTACTTTTGAACAGAAATGTCTGTTGAAACTTACACTATTTCTATCTCACCATTGTCTATGGGGCGTGTGGGAGGTGGCAGACAACTTGGCTCTTTAGCTTCCAGGTATTTAGGTAAAGAGGAATCACACTTCAGAAACAGGACCCAAGGAGCTTCATCTCTATCTGGATGTGATTTAAAGGAATCCTGAATCTCAAGTATGAGCCTGATGTTGAAATAGCATGAGAATTTGTGAAGTGTTGGAAGTGAGTGCATGAGTACAATTTGCACTTGAGAGAAATGTAAAGAATCCTTGGAAGGCCCACAGGGAAATGCACCAAGGCCTCAAGATAACAGCCTCAGCTAAGTTTCTGGATGACAGTTGTTACCAACTTTCTAGCCATGTGTATAAGCCATCTTCGAAGTGGACGCTTCAGGCCCAGCTGAACCACTTAAACTAGTGTTGCACGGAGCAGAGATGAGCCATCCCAGCTGGGCCCTCCCCAAGCTGCAGATGCAGATTCATGAGCAAAATAAATTATTGTTTTTCTCCAGCTGTTGAGATTGGTATTGGTTATTACAGAGCAATCAGATAACCAGAATAACTATATTTCCTAGCCCCCTTTGCAGTTAGTTGTGGAAATATGACTGAGTTCTAGCCAATAGAATGTGAGCAGAACTGCTTAAGCCTCTAAACCTTCCACTTACAACCCTCTATGCTCTTCTTCCCTCCCACTTTTCTATGCAAAACCATAGCCACTTTACTACCATGTTTAAGATGGTAGAATCACAGGATAGAAGGGACCGGATTCTCTAAATTACTGCTTGGAGGAGTGAAGCAGACGCTTGTGGACAATAGTGTCACACCTCTTAAGCCCACCGCATTTCAATGAAACTATGGTGAGTAATTCCATGTATGACGTCAGGGTCCCACATCAAGCACTTGCTGCAACCTCTCTCTGATTTGCTGCCTGGGGCTTTTTATAGAGTCACGGAAGGCTCTTCTGTCACATTCAGGTGTGGCCCAGACGTGTAGAGGAGTCAACACCTCAGCCTGCCTGTATTAATTTCCGAGGGCTGCCATAACAAATTACCACAGACTTGGTGGCTCAAAACAATAGAAACTTACTCTCTCACAGCTCTGGAACCGAGAAATCCAAAATCAGATCCAATTGGCTTGTTTCTTTCTGCAGGCTGCCAGGAAGAATTCCTTCCATGCCTCTCTCCTAGCTTCTGATGACTGGGGGCAACCCTTGATGTTCTTTGGTTTGCGGATGCAATAACTCCCATCTCTGCTTCTATATTCACATGCCCTTCTTCTGTATATTGCTGTGTCTTCTTTTCTGTCTCTTATAAGAACACCTGTCACTGGATTTACTCTAATCTCTAGCTGCTGACCTTAGCTACATCTGCAAAGGTCCTTATTCTATATAAGCTCACATTCTGAGGTCCTGGGTGATACCATTCAACCCACCACACTCCCCATCATCCACTGGGACAATTCTGAGGTACGTGCCATGTAATTTCCCAGTGGGCTTCCAAAGGAACAGACCTCAGCTGACCACAGAGACAACCAGCTCATGATGCACCCTTTATTGCTTTTCTGTATTCTTTATCTCATTTTCCCTATACACTCAACTTCTCCTTCCTGGGATCATGTCTCAGATAAACTACCTACAAGTTCTTCTTTTGAGTTCTACTTCCAGAGAACCCCAACTATGACAGGAACATCCATTTTTACAAACTGTACATGAGTGAGAATAAAACGTATCACTCCCATTTGAATTTAAGGTTTTTTGTCTTACCATATGCTTTGATCTGTAATAAGACAAGCCCATTTTTTCTTTATAAAATTTAAACTCCTGTTTTTTTTCCTATGTTTCAGACATCATCCACATTTTTCTTTTGTTTCTGTCATTGTTATCTTCTCAAAACCTTTCTGTCCCTAAAGGAATCAGAGAAAGCCTTATGTTTTCTCTTAGGCTTAGCCATTCTTAGATGTTTCAGGAAAGCAATTTTTAGATACTTTATTCTTGAAATTGACATAAATAATTTCCCTCCAACACTTAAGTTCCTATAGGTACTCATTCATGAAAAAGGAATATAATTTCTTTGAAAGGAAGCAGTTACTGATAGATACAATGCTGCAGCAATCTGAAGTAGACTCAGTGCCTCTTTTCAATGGATTAAGAATTCTCTTAAGATAGAAATAATAAAGTCTCTCACTCCAAATACAAAAGACCCAAGGAAATCAAAGAATCACATGGAGGAAATAAAATTATGTGGTTGAAAAAAGAGAGAAATTTTGCTGCTAAGCAGATGTATTTTTTTCCTACTGTCTTGTAACAAACTGCCACAAGTTTAGCAACTTTAAACAACACATTTATCGTCACACAGTGTCCACAGGTCAGGAGTCCAGGCATAGCATAACTGGGTGCTCTGTTCAGTCCCACAGAGCTGCAGTCAAGGGCTGGCCAGAGTTGGGATCTTATCTGAGGCTCAGAGTTCTCATGCAAGCCTGCATGGTGTAGCAAAATTAATTTCCTTTTACATGTAGAGTCCATGGCAGCTTGATTTGCCAATGTCTCTGACCTCAGAAAAGGCCCAAGCTTCCTTTTAAAGAGCAAACCTGATTAGGTCAGGCCTACCCAGTGTAATACCTCTTTTCATTAATTCAAAGTCAAACTGATCAGGAACCTTAATTACATCTATAAAACCCTTTGCCTTTAACATACAATCTAATTGTGGGTTTAGGTTTTTGCTTAGGTTTATGGGTTTTGGCATATTCTATTGGCTAAAAGCACGTCACAGATTCTGCCCACAGTTAAGGAAGAAACATTATATAAGAGCATGACTCATTGAGAGTTATCTTAGAATTCTGCTAACCTCTACAGGGCAAAAGTTATTTTAATACTTTATTCAGGAGGAAAATGATATCAAAGACCCTAAGCTTGTCTTCTGAAAGGCAGAACAGATATTCTGAATAAACCTCTCAATTGCCAGAACTGGGGTATTGAATGAAAGTCTGTAATTTGTAAAATATACAGCCATTTTGGAAAACAGCTTGGCATTTTCTAGTAAATTATGAACCTATTCCAACTCTCTGTAATTTCACTTATCGGCACATATCCTAGAGAAACCCTTGCATTTATTCACCAGGAGACATATGAAGAAATGTTTAGAGAAATAGTGTTTATAATAGCCACACTTCTCCAAACTGGAAATACTCCAACTCTCCATCATCTATAGAATATATAAATAAATTGTGATTTATTTATATAATGGAATCTCCATAGAGTACTGCAAATGAATGGCCAACTGAATAATGGATACCATGGTACTCTGCTCAGATTCCCTCTTTAGGGCCTGGCACCAATCCCCCTGCTACTGGTAATATTGGCTGCTGAATGAAGGCTTATAGCTGTGTGCTTCAGTGGGAATTGCCCTCAGAGACAAGAAACTGATTCACCCAAGATTTCTCCTTCTTTCAGAAGGCACCACAGATGACTGGCTTATGCTCTGATACTCAAGTTCAGTTGCTTTGCCTCAACTTTGTCCCTCAAAGCAGGGACAGCTTTGAAGGGCCATCCCTGCTCCAGACCTTCCTACAGGATTGCTGAGCTCTTGCCATGTAACCACATGGCAAGTCAGCTTCTCCCTCTGCCCGATTCTGCCTTTACCACCTCCTTGCAGGTATATTTCTCTAGAGTTGTGCTGTCCAATACAGAAGCCCATTAGCTACATGTAGATATTTAAATTTACATCTAAATTAAATTAATTCAAGCGCTCAAGTCATATGCAGCTTGTGGCCATGGCTACTACAGGAGGCTGTGTAGATATAGAGCACAGTCACCATTCCAGATAGTTCTAATGGACAGCCCTGCTTTAGAGCACTCTTGGGTGAAACTTCTGCATGCAATTCCCCACCTCAGAATCTATTTCCAGGGAACCCAAGCTAAGCTGAATTGTTACACAGCCTGGTGCATATGAATCTCAAACATAAGGCTAAGGAAAAAGATCATGACACAAGAACATATTCAATATGATCTCTTTTATATCAATTTAAAAGAAAGTAGTATTAGATATTAACTAATTTAGAGAAATGTTTATATGTGGTGAAACTATAAGAAAAAGCAAAGACATCATTAACGTAAGCTGCACCACAGTGGTTATTTCTGGGAAGCAGAAGCTAACAGGGAAACCTTTTTCTGAATCTGGGCTACAAATACTTAAGTGTCCACCTCATTATTATTTTTTTAAAACGTAACTGTTCACTATTTTTTACTTAGGATATTTTTCAAAATAAAAGTATTAAAAAATAATCTGAGCTCTTATGGAAAAGGAGATTGATTCTTTTTGCATTATTTTTAGTTCTATCAGTAAGATAGAACCCACTGATACAACATATTACCATTGTTAAGGTGTCTTTTATTTTAAACAAAGCTGTAGTAAAGCCATAGACAGATCCTGTGAGCTCAATAATTACACATGCAAATAAGCTTGGAGACATCAAACAGAATGGTAAGATCTATAATTTACTTATATATTTCTATAATAAGATGTCTTATCCACAATAGACTAGTGAAATAAGAACTGCTGATAAGTCTCAGACCAGTCAAAAAAGTTTTGAGACGAGTTGGGTAAGTTTATTCAATTTGGGAACTTAATAGGGTGCCATGTTGATGGCAAGAATGGGCAATGAGTAGAACATGCGTTGAATTAGACTTAAGAACTTCTATTCTACACATTTCCTTCAAATGCTTGATAATTATTCCAAATAGGAAAATTAATGATTAGTGAAAATTTACATTTTAATCAAGATTGATGTTTTAATTTTTAAGCTTATGTCAGCGGGATTTTTTTTTTAAATTTAGTTTTTTATACCTGTGAGAAGTTTAGATGCTTATACCTTATCCAGATACCTAGGTGAGACACTGTTACTAGAGGCCAAAAAGCTGTAAATAGTCTTTGGAATGCTGGCTTATAAACTGAAATCTACAAATAAAAATATGACAAGATGTCAGTTTAGAAATCAGAATGATTCAACTTGAAAACACCAAATTCCTGTTTTGTCAAAAGTAGGCTGAAAGTCAAGATGCAGGCAGGGGTAATTTGAGGAGAATTGGCATGGAGGTATCTGCAGATGTTGTCATGATATAACAGTCAGATTGCTCATAGAGAGTTTGAGAGTTGAAAGGAGGTTTAAAGAGCTCAAGTTCTATTTTTCTCTAGGCTTAATGCCAAGTAACCAAACTTTACCTGTATGTCCAAAATGTCTGTGTTTCATTGTATGGTATTTATTGATTTTATGTAGTGAATTAACTGCTTGAGGGTAATTCAAGGTTCCAAAATTTATGTTGAACTTAGCAAAAATAGACAGTTACTAGGGTTTTGCTTTTCTAAAATTGACTGTTTCTCATTGTTTAACAGCCATGCTAAATGGAGCCAACTAAGAAGAGTAGGTATCAGTTCATTTCCATCACTTACTGAATAAGCAACACAAGCCACCATACTGTTTTTCATTTTGTGTTGTTTTAATCTGTGTGTAGAGAGATGGAAGTAGTTAACATGGAACCAAGCAAATACTAAGTGTTACAGAAATACCAAGTGCTAGCTCTACATAATATGTCAGTGATAATGACACAAAAACTCAACAACAGATACTAAGCAGAATCAATGAGCTCACAGGAAACAAAAGTTGCTCATTATTTCTTACCACCCTGTAAAACATAAGGAGGGTATGTAGTTAACATAACTGAGGATCCCTGACTAACCAGAGTTTCTAATACAGTCAACTCTCATTTTTTAAAAAAATAGTAGAAAATGATACAATGGGTAATGAGAAGAGTAAACAGGGCCTCATATATTTTTGTTCTCCTCCTTGAGCCATGTGAGCTGACTGATCTGAGTGGCACTTTTATTCATTGTTTATCCACCCATTAGTGAAGTAATAAATTAGGGAAAGTGTCATAAACAAAAAATAGAAAAGGTGAATCTAAGGCTCTTTCAAACCACATAACGCATCTGCAAATAACCAAATGGAGACTGTGCTTTCTTCACACTATCTTTAATTTTACAGTTGACAGCACCCATCTAGAATTTCCTGCTGCATTTATCAATTCAGTGGGTAAACATAAAATTTGTGGTGCATATTTTTAAATTGTATGGCTTCTTATTAACGCCTGAATCACTACTTACGAGTTTAGTGTTGCATGGGGAACAGTGATCTAAAAGTCAATTAACAATTTAATTGTAAATGTGGCTGTTAGGCTGGATTGCAATAAGCAAGAAAGGAAAGGGCTTAAGTAAAGGGGGTACCTTTGTTGATGGTACCAAATTAATTAATCTCCAAATTAACCTTACCCCAAATAACCTCAGTTCAATACTACCAGCATTAAAATAAAATAAGAATGTAACACCATACCATTCAACTGGTGAATACCAACATTCAAAATGTACTCCTCTTTGGCTAAAAATCCTTTAATCCACAAAGTCTATTTCTGTAATTTACTTGTGAATATAAAAACACAAAGATGTTCAATTTTATCAAGTACGGTGGCTAGACAAAATTAATTATTTTTCTTCATTTGTGGCTCTGGGAGGTTTTTATAAGGTACATTAGAATAAACCATTCCTTCATGGAGGAAATGATTCTAATTGTCTTTTATCAACAATATAGTGAAATGCATCTATAGTTGTTTAACACAGTAATGCCATACTGATTCATTCATGTTCTGGACTTTATGAAACAGACTCCTCAGGCTTAATAATAATAGAAAGGATTTAATTTAATAAGTTCCGACTCTATTTCAGTTACTGAAATAGGAGCACTTCAGTCATGACAGAAACTATCACACTTAATTATTTAATTATTAACCTAAATCTATGCTGTGTAACAAAAGGCCAAATCTCCCATGCTGAATGAATGATCTGTATTTAGTGCAGATACCAGGCATATAGCAGACTCACATTAAATAGTTAACAATAAACATGAATTAGGTGTTAGCATCACCATGTTTTGGGGGTAGGTAGAGGAAATGAAGCTTAGAAAAATTAAACAACTTGTTTAGGTTTTACTGATTTTCAACTGTTTAAACCCAGTTTTGTCAGGAGAAGTGAATATTCAAAGCACCAAGAGTCACTACACAGAGGAGACGACATTTGATTTAATTATAGAAAGAAGGTCTGATATTTGAGAAGCTACCAAGGGAAAAAGATGGGGTAAAAGGAAACATGCCTTGATTCCCACAACAGCAGAAACAATACTTTGTAGATCTGTGAACAATCTGTTCTATGGAGGATGCTGTGTTGTTCTCAAATAGTCAGTAACGGCGCCACAATACCATCGGTGGTTTCAGAGGGGTGCAACAATATAAGACAAAGTATCAGCGGTGAGAAATTTCTGCTGAGTCACTGAAATGCAGGGCTGGGACTATGGTGAGGCAAGTGAGGTGCCTTTAGTATAAAATTTAAGTGTTAACCCTACACTTGCACAACACAGGGAGGCTTATCCTAGTGGACCCTGGTCCTGGTCCAGCTGGACTGTTTTAGTACAGTGTGAATTTCCATAGTCTAAGTTCTAGAGCTATGCTTTCTAATTCAGTAGCCACTAGTCAAATGTGTTTATTTAAATTTAGATGAAACTTAAAAACAATTAAAATTTGGTTCCTCAATTGCTGTAGTCACAGTAGCTATAATTTGTTGAATTATTTGCATTTTCCCTCTAGGAACTTTTAAGTATTTTTTTGAATTCATTCATTCTATCACTATTTGTTGAGCACATAACACATGCAAGGCACGGTGTGTAGGCTGGGGAGGGGGAAGAAAGGGATTCTTAGAAATGAATCAAACTCAAATCCTCCTTCCAAAAGGCCTGTGGTGTAATAGGTGAGCTAAGACCTGCAAAAAATAACAATAATATAAGGGAAACAAATTCCCAAATAGGAGTTCAGAGTGGCGAGAAATTATTTACTGTTAGATCTATCAAAAGATCTTTATAGAAAAGGTGGTATTTAAATTGAGCTTTTAGGGATACATAGGGTTGGGAAATGTGAATACGGCAGCAGGAAGACTTCTATTAAAAAAAAAAGGCAAAGCAGGAGGAAAACATGAGCCATGTATGGGAGGAACTGTTTGGTTCGCTTGGAGTATAAGGTGTGTGGGAGCTGGCGTACTTTCTTCTGTTTTGTTGGTACCTTCTGTTCTATCTTCTAAGACACAATTTTGATATAAACAGATGGTTAATATAGATTTGAACTAATACGTAATTTTTATTTCATTAATAGCTGATCTTATGCATAATTAAATTCTGTGAACTGTACAGCCACTGTTAGCTCCTGAAGTTTGATAACATACAGCCAGTTTTCCCATGAGGAGATAGCCATGTTAGAGCCCCAGAATTCCACATCTGACTTGGTCTTACAGAGGAGTGTCTTGCTCTGTTTTGTGGGGACATCAGGGCCCTGCAGCCCTTAGCTGACTGGGTGTATTATATGTATATAATTGAGGGCTGTCCAAAAATGTTTTAAAGACAGGTTAGCTAGTTGTTAGAAAAATGAAGAAAACATCTTCAATGGATTTTCTGTAACATCTGTGAGCTCTGAGGCATAGTGCCACGTAAGATATCATCCATTTTCAAGATGATTTTTAATAGAAATATCTCTGAGAGACCTTCTCTTCCCATCAATGTGGCAGACTTCTTTCTTCTAGCAAATTGGAATTACAATTACTGCCAGTATTGTGGGTCAGTTAATCATTTTCAAACCAATTAACTGATACTATTTACAATTTTAGTACCACATATTATAGAAACAAGATATCACAAACAAAACACTACAGGTACCACGTATAGGTGTATGTGTGTGTGTGTGTGTGTGTGTGTGTATGTGTGCACGTGCGCATGCACGCACATGTATCTTGTGCACATAAGTAAAATATAAAATGTTTTTATATTTTACTGGGGATCTGACTTTGGGATGGAAAATGAATCTCAGGGAAAATACAAAGCAGGATTAAAATCCACATCTGTAAAGCCATAAGGGAAATCTGGAAGGGCTAAACATAAGTACCCTAAGCTGATAGCTTCTTTATAACATTTTGCCATGTTATGGAACAAAATCTGTTGTACAGCAGGTAGAGAATGCATCAACAAAATTATATGCAGATAAGACATCAGCTGTTAATTCTGAATCACAGAATAGTTATAATGACGATGCTTTTAAAATAAAATGAGGTCTCTGTATCTGAGGGAGAGATGCTTGATTTTTAAAAAGCCATTAACAAAAATAGGAAATAAAATAACACACATAAGTAATGTCCCAAATTGCTTTGCTTGTATGGAACAACTGAACAAATTAACCTAGAACACTTTACCTAAAGTGCTGCAAATGTCAGAAAAGTTAACGTAATTCTAAATATCTTTGAAATGTGGAAATGAAACTAATACATTTTCCTTTCTTTATAAAAACCTATGATATTTTTCTAACAGAATAAGATGAGTTGTCCAAGTACTGAGCCTTCAGGAAGACAAATTCTAACTGAAGAAGTTCTGAAGAATGTTTCTACTATGTTCACAAAGATGAACTGCTGCTGGGGGTCAAGTGCTGGGGGTGGGGATGAAGGGTAGGCGGGGATCTTCAAAAATTTTTCACATAAGGACTGACCCGAAAGGCTCGGACTCTTCTATCAGAAAACCTGGGTCTCCCAGCTTGCATAGCTGACATGCATAAAATTGTAAAGCAGCATGGACTTCTAGGCTAGCCCAAATTCCTAGGTAATACAAAGGATATCCTGCAAATATAAAACATAAATTTAGACAAATAAAAAGAAAATCTACTTCAATGCAGAGCCCATGGGCCATAACCAATTCAGTCAAAGCTACTGCTCCAGGCACAGCGCTGGAGTCAGCGACAACGTATGGAAATGCAGGACCCTGCATCGTGGTTATGACCCAGTTGGAGTGTTAATAAGGCCTAATCCAGTAACAGCACACTGAGTTGGAGTGTTCTTATGTCCAGGCAAAAGTGGTTCATGTATGCTATACTATTACTCATTCACCGTGTTCTAGTTCTCACAACTCTTGGTCAGTGAGAATCAATCACTAGATAAGTATGTTACCAGCACTTCCTAGACAAATTACATCGAATAAGGTCCATTAAGTCATTTAATGGGGAACACAGTAAGTACAATCAGTGCCATATTACAGTTCTAGTGCTCCGAGGTGAACATTAGATATGGTGCCTCTGTTTTCATTAAAGGTTTAAAATTTTTTAGAGTCATATGAGTCTGTTTCCATAAAAGAATGTTACTCAACTGAATTCATACTGTCCCTCACTAAAAGTACAAACTGTCATCTGCTCAATCTGATTACAAAAGCACCTGCCACTCAGAAGATGAGAGGAAATACATTTGACTGTGAACAAAATAGCATCAAATCCCACTAGGCTCCCTACACTGAAGACAAATGGACATTGAAATGGGGTCTGTTCAAATACTGAGAACGCGGGGCTTTCATGGAAGCTGATGCTTTTCCTTCTCATAGTAGCTCTGAGTGTAATTACTTATAAATAAAATACGATTTTTAATCTCAAACACTGAATTATTTTCATGCAATTTAATTTTTCTTTTCATTTCAGGTCATTTTTCTGCCTAACTCTTGGCTAGCCCCCTAATTCCCTTAGGTCCAGCTACCACATAATAGACAACATGCCACAGTTTGTTATCTTTAAATAGCAAGATACATGCATTTAGTTTCTCCCACGGATTCTATTTCTTTTTATTTTTTACTGCATCAGTCAAGCAAAAAGATCATTTTCTCATGATTTTGTTCTCCAGGGATACACAAAGGTCAAGATGGAGTTTCTAATCAGCATTAAATGACCACAGAACCTATACTGAGTTGACATAACTTCAGATGAAAAAGAAGGAAACATAAATTTTAGTGTGCTTTCACGCAAATGTATGATTCTTATTGGACCTTTTAATACACTGAAAATAGCTTGTGATTCCCCCTTATTTTCTATTAACATCCACTGTGTCCTGGGTCCCCAAATTAGAAGCCATTATTTAAGAGATAAGACTTTAATCTTTCGGTATGCATTATTACTCAACATAAGCCAAAGACCTAAGGCATATTTTGTAAATAAATTATTTTAGCAAGAACAAGTCAGATTCTATACGAAAAGTTAACTCAACCAGATTACCCTAATAGCCTAGTAGGTACTCTCCTTGCTTCCAGTCTCACCCCTTCAATTATTCTCGATTCTGCAGCCAGAGCCATCTTCATAAAACTCAAATCTGATGCTCCTATTTAAAATTCTTAGTGGCTCCGCATTTCCTGCAGGACAAATCCAAACTCCTTAACTTGGCTTACGAAGCATTTGCTTTCCTCTTCAGCCTCTCAATCACCAGAACTACTTTCACTATTATTAGTATCAATATCACTATTACTAGTAGTTATGACACTCCTGACCCTTGATTAAGCCTCACGACCAGCTCGACACTGCGGTTGGTCCAATTCGCTGGAGCCTTCACTCCTGGGAGGGAGCAAACCCTCACATAGCTCTGAGGTTTTGCATGTGTGAGACCCTCCTTTATTTGTAATATGCTCTCTTGCCTTCTGTCCCTCACCATGCCTTCCTTCTTTTACCTAACCCACCCTGCTTGCTCAACTCCTACTTATTCTTTCTGTTTCCTTGGAAATCACTTATTCCTGAAAGCCTTCCTTGATCCCCTCTTCCCCACCCACCCCAGCCCAGGGCCTTATCTGAGCTTCCTGCATGCTCACAGAACTCCCTATCTTTCCTCCCTCAGCGAATTTTCCACATTGCTTTGTAATTGCCCCCTTACTTGTCTGAGTTATATGGATCAGGGATTCTCGAACAGGCATAGGCATCAGAATCACCTGTGGGGCTTGTTAAAGCAGATTGCTGGACCCCGCCCTCAGAGTTTCTGATTCAGCAACTGCTGGCGGGGGCCCATGGATACACGTTTCTGACAAATTCTCAGGTAATGTTGCTGCTATGGGTCTATGACTACATTTTGTGAAACCTGCAGTAGAAAATAAACTTTGAAAGCAAAGCTCTGAGTTATTCACCCTGGCATAATTAGCATCTAGCCTAATGCTTTATATACAACAGGAAATGTACAAGTGTTTATTGCATGGATTGGCAAATTTAGGGCTTAAAATTAGCCTACATGTAGAGATACTGGTGAAGGCCTTAAAACTTTATCTTTGGCACTTCCCTAACTCAATATTGACTACATTTCCTGGTATTTCAATACCTACCACTACCATCACCACATTTTCACATGGTTAATTTTTCAACATTTAAATTGATGATGAGAATAATCTAGATTGCATATAGATTGAATACAGAATCCCCTCAATCTTTTATTTATGTATTTTAACCAAAAAGAGTTAGGTATCTTTGGGCAAGAACATAATTAGCACAGACAAGCCTACATGGCTTTTGGTGATTACTGAGGAAAGACTAACATTATATTAAAAAAAAAAAAAAAAGGAAAATGTGTTTTGTAAGAAAATGCTATTCCAAGAACAAAGTGAACTTATATGCAAACCAGAGAATAGTTTGTTTGTATTTTCCCCTGGCTTTTTCAGTGGTTACCTCCCCAGGTCACTTCCTCCTCAAGAGTTTACACTTCCTAATTTATCTGTTTTTATAACTTTAGGAGCTTGAAGTGTTGTTTGTTTTTTTTTCTTTTTTAATGCATGTGCTTGATGAAATCTCTTTTAGTTTCTACTCTGTCTTTTAAAATACTTATCAGTGTACAAAGAGCTGTATGAAAATATGTAGTATTAACATTAGCTGGATTTTTTTTTAGAATTTTAGGTAATGAGGTTAGAACAGAAAAAAAAGTCATCTTGTTCTTAATGCTGAGCTTGACAACTACTTTCAAATTTAACATCTCATTAAAACAATTTACAGGATGACATGTTATAGATACTATAGGAAAACAAGAATCTTCTTATAGTACTCCAGGCTGTAATTTAGAAAGAAACAGAATACAAAGCAAAGATATCATTGGTTGATTTGATTCTGCACTATAATTCGTATTTAACTCATTTCCGAAGTTGCAGTAAAGCATTAGTTTAAAACAAGATTTTCCATCACACCTCATTTCAAAATAAATTCCAGGTGAGTCACAAGTTTAAATATGAAGAAACTATAAAAGTTCTGCACAAAATGATGGGATAAGATTTTTAACGTAATCTCAAATTAGGGAAAGTGCTGATATAAAAGACTGTTTGGGGTTGTTTAAGGAAAGTAGGATGTGTGTTTTTATTAAAGAAGGTATGAAGAATGGAATTACATTTTATGAAGGAAACAGAAAGTCTGTCTGTCTTAGAGCTGGTTGTTTCTGGATGGAGACAGAATGTGATGGAAGGTTTGTGGGAAGTGGACCCAGAGAAAAGAGTTTTGTGCATGGTCAGAATTGACTAGGTTAGAATAAATTTAATTGAGTAAATGAATTTTAAAAGTAAGCTGGTGCAATAGCTGAATTTGACTTTTCTCTCTGTTAAAAGGACAAGTTTTCTTAAAATGCTGAGCTGCCTTTGATAACAGATTTTAAGTTCCTTTGCCTTTTAAGTGATCAGTTCTGTATTTGCCTTTGAAATCTTTTATTGTCACTATGGCTAAGAAGTAAATAACTATTGTTTCACAGTGACCTATGATCCTATATGACCAAGTACTTCAAATTCTTTTTGGTATTTTTTTTTGACAAAACTTCCTAAATCAAATTCTAATGAAGTCCTTTTGACCACTAGCTAATTTGGGGATGCTTCAAAGGGCCCCTGAAATATCCCAAAGAAAGATATTAGACTAATTAGATTCATTTAATATGTTAAATTATATGTGAAGTATTGTCAAATGAGTAATAAATCTTCTTAGGTTATATTGTATGGTAAATGTTATTAATAAAGATATTCTAGAAATTATATGGAGTTCCTAAAAATCTGATATGTCCTGGTGAAATGTTATCAGTTATAATTCTAGTTATTATCTGAAAGTGTTATATGTCACAGCAGTAACCAAGTTTCTTTGTCAATGGCACTGTAATCAGATTTTAAACATGCCTTAAGTCATTTGTCATAGACAGTTATGGTTTTACTCTAATGTCTTTACAAAAATCTTTTCAAGAACATTTTAAAGAAGATTTATAGAAAAGACTTTTGGATAAATACAAGTTTCTGACTTTCACACCATAATGCTGAACTGGGTGAGAAATTTCAAAATTCTAATGGGAAACCTGATGCCTTCATAAAACTGTTAATGAAAAAGGATTAGTTACATACGATTGAGTGAACTGGTGAATGTGGTTCTAATTTTATGGTTTCTATCTGAAAAAAAATTACCGGTTTAAAAGTGTGTTTTCCAGATATAAGGAAACCCTTCCCCTCAAACTAATTATGACTTAACAGTAATTTGGTAAATTATATCTTTGCAAGCAGAATTGAAACATTTATATATTCTATCTGCTCCAAACTCTTAGGGTCCCAGGAACTTTATGAGATAAATCAGGAAGGCTACCTCCTAACAGGTACAGGCCCCTCAGAGGGCCTTTAAAACTTCAGGCTGAGACTCCTTATAAAAATTACAGCAAAGACAATTAAAGAAAAAAAGCGTACATGATCAATTATCGTTATATACATCATCAAGACACGTTTCTTGAGACCAGACTTATTTTGTAAACAAATTAGTCTTAATTTAGCTATATTTGGTAGAAATTAGGGTAATTTTAAAGAAGAAAAGATTGTTTCAAGAGGGCAGACAGCAGAAGCAAGAACTACAATCCTGCAGCCTGTGGAAAAAAACCACATTCACAGAAAGATAGACAAGATGAAAAGTCAGAGGGCTATATACCAGATGAAGGAACAAGATAAAACCCCAGATAAACAACTAAATGAAGTGGAGACAGGCAACCTGCCAGAAAAAGAATTCACAATAATGATAGTGAAGATGATCCAGGACACCAGAAAAAGAAGGGAGGCAAATATCGAGAAGATGCAAGAAATGTTTAACAAAGATCTACAAGAATTAAAGAACAAACAAACAGAGATGAACAATACAATAACTGAAATGAAAACTACACTAGAAGGAATCAATACCAGAATAACTGAGGCAGAAGAATGGATAAGTGACCTAGAAGACAGAATGGTGGAATTCACTGCTGCAGAACAGAAAAAAGAAAACATAATGAAAAGAAATGAAGAGGGTCCCAGAAGGAGAAGAGAGAGAGAAAGGACCTGAGAAAATATTTGAAGAGATTATAGTCAAAAACTTCCCTAACATGGGAAAGGAAATAGCCATCCAAGTCCAGGAAGGACAGCAAGTCCCATACAGGATAAACCCAAGGAGAGACATGCTGAGACACACAGTAATCAAACTGGCAAAAATTAAAGACAAAGAAAAATTACTGAAAGAAACAAGGGAAAAATGACAAATAACATAGAAGGGAACTCCCATTCTCAGCAGAAACCCTACAACCCAGAAGGGAGTGGCATGATCTACTTAAAGTGATGAAAGGGAAGAACCTACAACCAAGATTACTCTGCCTGGCAAGGATCTCATTCAGATTCGATGGAGAAATCAAAACCTTTACAGACAAGCAAAAGCTAAGAGAATTCAGCACCACCAAACCAGCTCTACAACAAATGCTAAAGGAACTTATCTAAGTGGGAAACACAAGAGAAGTAAAGGACCTATAAAAACAAATGCAAAACAATTAAAAAAATGGTCATAGGAACATATATACCAGTAATTATCTTAAACGTGAATGGATTAAATGCTCCAACCAAAAGACACAGGCTCACTGAATGGATACAAAATCAAGATCCATATATATGCTGTCTACAAGAGACCCACTTCAGACCTAGGGTCACATACAGACTAAGAGTGAGGGGATGGAAAAACATATTCCATGCAAATGGAAATCAAAAAAAAGCTGGAGTAGCTATACTCATAAGCAGATAAAATAGACTTTACAATAAAGAATGTTACAAGAGACAAGACAAGGAAGGACACTACATAATGATCAAGGGATCAATCCAAGAAGAAGATACAACAATTATAAATATATATGCACCCAACATAGGAGCACCTCAATACATAAGGCAACTGCTAACAGCTATAAAAGAGGAAATCGAAAGTAACACAGTAATAGTGGGGGACATTAACACCTCACTTACACCAATGGACAGATCATCCAAACAGAAAATGAATAAGGAAACACAAGCTTTAAATGACACAATAGACCAAATAGATTTAATTGATATTTATAGGGCATTCCATCCAAAAAGAGCAGATTACACTTTCTTCTCAAGTGTGCATGGAACATTCTCCAGAATAGATCACATCTTGGGTCACAAATCAAGCCTCAATAAATTTAAGAAAACTGAAATCATATCTAGCATCTTTTCTGACCACAACACTATGAGATTAGAAATCAATTACAGGGAAAAAAACGTAAAAAACACAAACACATGGAGGCTAAACAATAGGTTACTAAATAACCAAGAGATCACTGAAGAAATCAAAGAGAAAATAAAAAAATAACTAGAGACAAATGACAATGAAAACATGACGATCAAAAACCTATGGGATGCAGCAAAAGCAGTTCTAAGAGGGAAGTTTATAGCTATACAAGCCTACCTCAAGAAACAAAAAAAATCTCAAGTAAAAAATCTAAACTTACACCTAAAGGAACTAGAGAAAGAAGAACAAACAAAACCCAAAGTTAGTAGAAGGAAAGATATCATATAGATCAGAGCAGAAATAAATGAAATAGAAACAAAGAAAACAATAGCAAAGATCAATAAAACTAAAAGCTGTTTCTTTGAGAAGATAAACAAAATTCATAAATCATTAGCCACACTCATCAAGAAAAATAGGGAGAGGACTCAATTCAATAAAATTAGAAACGAAAAAGGAGAAGTTACAACAGACATTGCAGAAATACAAAGTATCCTAAGACTACTACAAGCAACTCTATGCCAATAAAATGGACAACCTGGAAGAAATGGACAAATTCTTAGAAAGGTATAACCTTCCAAGACTGAACCAGGAAGAAACAGAAAATATAAACAGACCAATCACAAGTAATGAAATTGAAACTGTGATTAAAAATCTTCCAACAAACAAAAGTACAGGACCAGATCACTTCACAGGTGAATTCTATCACACATTTAGAGAAGAGCTAACACCCATCCTTCTCAAACTCTTCCAAAAAAATTGCAGAGGAAGGAACACTCCCAAACTCATTCTATGAGGCCACCATCACCCTGATACCAAAACCAGACAAAGATACTACAAAAAAATTATAGACCAATATCACTGGTGAATACAGATGCAAAAATCCTCAACAAAATACTAGGAAACAGAATCCAACAACACATTAAAAGGATCATACACCACGATCAAGTGGGATTTATCTCAGGGATGCAAGGATTCTTCAATATATGCAAATCAATCAATGTGATACACCATATTAACAAATTGAAGAATAAAAAACATATGATTGGGCTTCCCTGGTGGCACAGTGGTTGAGAGTCCGCCTGCCAATGCAGGGGACACGGGTTCATGCCCCGGTCCAGGAAGATCCCACATGCCACAGAGCAGCTAGGCCCGTGAGCTGTGGCTGCTGAGCCTGTGCGTCCAGAGCCTGTGCTCTGCAACGGGAGAGGCCACAACAGTGAGAGGCCCACGTACCGCAAAAAAAAAAAAAAAAAAAAAAAAATGATCACCTCAATAGATGAAGAAAAACCTTTTGACAAAATTCAACACCTATTTATGATAAAAACTCTCCAGTAAGTGGGCATAGACGGAACCTACCTCAACATAATAAAGGCCATATATGACAAACCCAGAGCAAACATCATTCTCAGTGGTGTAAAACTGAAAGCATTTCTCTAAGATCAGGAATGAGAAATGATGTCCACTCTCACCACTAACATTCAACATAGTTTTGGAAGTCCTAGCCACGGCAATCAGAGATGAAAAAGAAATAAAAGGAATATAAATTGGAAAAGAAGAAGTAAAACTGTCACTGTTTTCAGGTGACATGATACTATACATAGAGAGTCCTAACAATGCCACCAGAAAACTAACAGAGCTAATCAATGAATTTGGTAAAGTTGCAGGATACAAAATTAATGCACAACAATCTCACCATATTAACAAATTGAAGGAGAAAAACCATATGATCATCTCAATAGATGCAGAGAAAGCTTTTGCCAAAATTCAACACCCATTTATGATAAAAACCCTGCAGAAAGTAGGCATAGATGGAACTTTCCTCAACATAATAAAGGCCATATATGACAAGCCCACAGCAAACATCATCCTCAATGGTGAAAAACTGAAAGCATTTCCACTAAGATCAGGAACAAGACAAGGTTGCCCACTCTCACCACTCTTATTCAACATAGTTTTGGAAGTTTTAGCCACAGCAATCAGAGAAGAAAAGGAAATAAAAGGAATCCAAATCGGAAAAGAAGAAGTAAAGCTGTCACTGTTTGCAGATGACATGATCCTATACATAGAGAACCCTAAAGATGCTACCAGAAAACTACTAGAGCTAATCAATGAATTTGGTAAAGTGGCAGGATACAAAATTAATGCACAGAAATCTCTGGCATTCCTATATACTAATGATGAAAAATCTGAAAGTGAAATCAAGAAAACACTCCCATTTACCATTGCAACAAAAAGAATAAAATATCTAGGAATAAATCTCCCTAAGGAGACAAAAGATCTGTATGCAGAAAATTATAAGACACTGATGAAAGAAATTAAAGATGATACAAATAGATGGAGAGATATACCATGTTCTTGGATTGGAAGAATCAACATTGTGAAAATGACTCTACTACCCAAAGCAATCTATAGATTCAATGCAATCCCTATCAAATTACCAATGGCATGGCACTTTTTATGGAACTAGATCAAATTATCTTAAAATCTGTATGGAGACACAAAAGACCCCGAATAGCCAAAGCAGTATTGAGGGAAAAAAATGGAGCTGGAGGAATCAGACTCCCTGACTTCAGACTATACTACAAAGCTACAGTAATCAAGACAATATGGTACTGGCACAAAAACAGAAACACAGATCAATGGAACAAGATAGAAATCCCAGAGATAAACCCACACACCTATGGTCAAGTAATCTATGACAAAGAGGCAAAGATATACAATGGAGAAAAGACAGTCTCTTCAATAAGTGATGCTGGGAAAACTGGACAGCTACATGTAAAAGAATGAAATTAGAACACTCCCTGACACCACACACAAAAATAAACTCAAAATGGATTCGAGACCTAAATGTAAGACCAGACACTATAAAACTCTTAGAGGAAATCACAGGCAGAACATTCTTTGACATAAATCACAGCAAGATCTTTTTTGATCCACCTCCTTGAGTAATGGCAATAAAAACAAAAATAAACAAATGGGACCTAATGAAACGTCAAAGCTTTTGCACGCCAAAGGAAACCATAAAAAAAACGAAAAGACATCCCTCAGAATGGGAGAAAGTATTTGCAAACGAATAAACGGACAAAGGATTCATCTCCAAAATATATAAACAGCTCATGCAGCTCAATATTAAAGAAACAAACAACCCAATCCAAAATGGGCAGAACACCTAAATGGACATTTCTCCAAAGAAGACATACAGATGGCCAAGAAGCACATGAAAAGCTGCTCAACATCACTAATTATTAGAGAAATGCAAGTCAAAACTACAATGAGGTATCACCTCACACCAGTTAGAATGGGCATCATCACAAAATCTACAAAAAACAAATGCTGGAGAGGGTGTGGAGAAAAGGGAACCCTCTTGCACTGTTGCTGGGAATGTAAATTGATACAGCCACTATGGAGAACAGTATGGGGGTTCCTTAAAATACTAAAAATAGAATTACCATATGATCCAGCAATCCCACTATTGGGCATATACCCAGAGAAAACCATAAATCAAAAAGACACATACACCCCAATGTTCACTTCAGCACTATTTACAACAGCCAGGTCAGGGAAGCAACCTAAACTCCCATCGACAGATGAATGGTAAAAGAAGATGTGGTATATATATGCAGTGGAATATTACTCAGCCATAAAAAGGAATGAAATTGAGTCATTTGTTGAGACGTGGATGGATCTAGAGACTGTTATACAGAGTGAAGTAAGTCAGAAAGAGAAAAACAAATATTGTACATTAACGTATGTATGTGGAACCTAGTAAAATGGTACAGGTGAACTGGTTTGCAGGGCAGAAGTTGAGACACAGATGTAGAGAACAAACGTATAGACACCAAGGGGGGAAAATCGCGGTGGGGTGAGGATGGTGGTGTGCTGAATTGGGCGATTAGGATTGACATGTATACACTGATGTGTATAAAATTGATGACTAATAAGAACCTGCAGTATAAAAAAAACAAAAACAAACAAAAAAGATTGTTTCAGTGAATATTAAATTCCAGTTTTGTTAATGGAGGTTTGCATTTACTAAGACTCGCTTCCCAGATAGTTCCTTGCTGTTATGTTATATTAACACAGAATTTAATTGAATTATAAAAAGGTCATTCTAGGTTTGTTTCTGAAGCTTATCTTAGTATTCTATCTTTGGATGAAAATCAGATGCCCCACGACATGCAACCAGTGGATTATGCATACTGGAAAAGACGTATTTTAAAGGACCATCTCCAACCCAGATGAAAGGACCCCTATCATGTACTCTTAACTAGCTCATACACAGTGAAAGCAAAGGGAATGGACTCTTGGATTAATTCCAACTTGCAAAGGGCCCCTGCACTGGACTGGTCTATAGAGAGGACTGCTGACCTCAATTTCATCTTAAAACAACACTCAAACAGAGGGAAAGTACACTCATACCAGGATGGGAAGAAGACAACATCAGAAGTAGACAGCTGGCCTAAGATCCTGGATCTGACTCGTATGATCATTTATAGTGTCTTCTTGACTTCTTGGACCTTTACCTATGAATCAAATGTTTTACTCTCATAGGCAGAATTCTATGCTAGCTTTTTAAAAATACATTTATTTATTTGATTTTTTATTTTTGGCTGTGTTGAGTCTTCATTGCTGTGCGTGGGCTCTTCTCTAGTTGCGGTGAGTGGGGGCTACTCTTCATTGCAATGCAGTGGCTTCTCATTGTTGTGGCTTCTCGTGTTGTGGGGCACAGGCTCTAGGCATGCAGGCATCAGTAGCTGTGGCCTGCGGGCTCAGTAGTTGTGGCTCATGGGCTCTACAGCACAGGCTCAGTAGTTGTGGCACAGGAGCTTAGTTGCTCTGCGACATGTGGGATCTTCCCAGGCCAGGGATAGAACCTTTGTCGCCTGCATTGGCAGGTGGATTCTTAACCACTGTGCCACCAGGGAAGCCCAATCCTATGCTAGTTTTAAAAATCAACTCAGTTGTTGGGTTTGTGCCCAATTACCTGTGTCTAGTACTTCTGGGTTACCTTGGTAGATTTCTCCACTTCAAGGCTCTACTTGGTTGGCCCTAAGGAAATTTATTCTAGAAGAAATAAATTATAGTCCTGTTCAGGCCACTGTGGCTATTACTAGGTGGGATCCCCTCACCTACCCAATTAGTAACACCTGCTCTGACCCTGGCCATAAATATGAATTTTCTTGCAAAGTTATTCAAGCTTAGAGCAACAAGCAAAATTTCAGCTAAGGAATAAAACCTCCCACAATTGTGGGATGGTTTTACGTGCTTAACACCAGGCTATGTTCATTTAAGTTTTAAGGCCCCCCTTAAAGCCTAGTAACATTAGGAAATTGGGCTGGGAGCCATATGGACAGTACCAATATATAATTTCCCTGAACGATAAGGATTGGTATAGAAGAGACTAAGTCAGATGACCTGGGGCCACACCTAATGGAAGTTCTTGGCTTAATTCCTACTCACGACTTTACTAATACTACTAGCTATGTTATATGTATTTTGCCTATTTTTACAAGATTGCTGTTTTTGCATTACCAAATGTGTGACTGAGCCTCCAACAAAAATATATAGCTCTATATGAGATCATTGATTGTAATAGTGTAACTCTAGATATGGGAAGATGCAACAAGAGGGAATTTTTCCTGGACCATACAGACCAGTAAAACAGGTGCTCCAGGGCTTCCCTGGTGGCGCAGTGGCTGAGAGTCCGCCTGCCGATGCAGGGGACACGGGTTCCTGCCCCGGTCCGGGAAGATCCCACGTGCCGCGGAGCGGCTGGGCCCGTGAGCCATGGCCGCTGAGCCTGCGCTTCCGGAGCCTGCGCATCCGGAGCCTGTGCTTTGCAACGGGAGAGGCCACAGCAGTGAGAGGCCCACGTACCGCAAACAAACAAAAAAACAACAGGTGCTCCAGAGATTTTTGGGTACTGTTAATAAGGCCTAGTCCAGTAACAGCACATTGAGTGGCCTATCAACCAAATCTTCACCAGACCTGGGAATGAGCGTTCCTAGCACTAAGGGACAAAATGTTCATGAAATGCCTCCCAAACCATGGTCGAATGTATGAACATGAAGGGGCCCTGCCAACTACAAACTGGCACTTGCAATCTACCTCTACATGGATTAAATCATGAGCTGCTGCAGATGCTGACCTTAAATACCCCCTGAAAGAAGTTCAGGGTGGAGATCAGGAATGAGGTACTCTGTGCTCTAGGAAAAACTGGCATAACAGATCTTCAGACAGTTAGATAATTTCAGGAGGTTTAATGAGCCCAGGTTCTGCATGTCCTCATATCTAGAAAAGCACTAAAATCCTTCACAGTGACATCTGCTCACAGTGAAGTCAGACTGAGTAAAAGAGGCAATGAATCAAAAGAGGCAATGAACCAAAAACTGTGTTTTAGTGCATGCTACTATAGTGCAAACTCCTGCCTCCATCACTAAATTTAGTACAAGAACAAGGAAGTATAGTTGACCCTTGAATAATGCAGGAATTAGGGATACCTACCCCCTGCACAGTCAAAAATCCTCCTATAACTTTAAAGTCAGCCCCCCTATCTGCAGTTTTGCATCCATGCATTAACCAACTGTGGATCCTATAGTACTGTAGTATGTATTTATTGAAAAAAAATCTGTGTTTAAGAGGACCTATGCAGTTCAAACCCCATGTTGTTCAAGGGTCAACTCTGCTGACAGAATTTTAAAGAAAAGGAAGATCTAAGAGCAGTCCAAGTTGGTGATGTGGGAAGATCCTGGAATTTCTCATGGACTCAGGGAATCAACAAGCTACATATGAAACAATTTTCTCTGAAAAAGACCTGAAAACTACCAGAGCAGCTCCTTCACATCAGCAAAGGAGAAAAGGGTCACACTGAGGCAGGTAGGAGAGGCTGGGGCACAGTCTCACTGTAAATGCCACCCCCAGCTCAGTGACCCACAATCAGCAGGGAACTCACAAACCCAGAGCTCCTCCCTGAATAGTGAAGGGTTCATACACCACATGCGGCACCCCAACTTTAAGACCTGCACCTGAAAGATGAGGCCCCCAAACATCTGGTTTTGAAAACCAATAGAGCTTAGGTCCATGGGCTGAGCAAAGGGCTGTAGCAAACTGAGAAATGACTCTTAAAGGGTTTTTTCACAGACTCACTCACCTCAAGGCCCAGCACAGAGGCAGCTTTTGAAAAACGTCCAGACTTTATGTGAAAGAGATTCATTCGCTAATCTCAGAGTGTTGGGGATCTGTTGGGATACCATCTGGGAATGGAGGTGCTGGTGGGTGCCACTTGCATACTCTCTCTTGCAAAGCTGGTATATTTTTTTCCACTGGGTGCCATCTTTAACTTCCAAATGGTGGGGCACCATCTTTGTTCTCCCCCTCTGCCTTGCTAAGGCTAGTGGATGCCATCTTTATTTTATTACTCTAGACCTTTATTTTTTCTTACTTTTGCAGGTGCCATCACCATGCTCTTCATCTACCATGCACCACAGTACCAATATCTCCTTGAGGTAACCTTTTATGCACGTCTGGTACCCTGGCTTTTAAGGCTTTAGCCCAGGGAATGTGCCTTGGTTACCTGGCTCTGGAGACCAGTGGAAATGGCATTCCTGGGTCCCATGAGACTCTACCACTTGGAGAAACAGTTCTTGGCAGGCTACCACCCTTGCACTGCACTGCACAGATACAAGACTGAAACACACCTTCATTCTCACATCACAAGAAAAGAAAAGTACAGGCAAATATTCCTGAGGAACAAAAACAGATGCAAAAATCCTCAGCAAAATATTGGCAAACCAAATTCAACAATACATTAAAAGGATCATATACCACAAGCAAGTGGGATTTATCCCAGGGATGCAAGTATGGTTCAACATCTGCAAATCAATTAACATGATACACCACATTAAAAAATAAATGATCAAAATCATATGATCATCTCAATAGATTCACAAGATGTATCTGACAAAATTCAACATGCATTTATGATAAAAAGCATCGACAAACTGCATACAGAGGGAATGTATCTCAACATAATAAAGTCCATATATGACAAACTCAAAGCTAACATCATACTCAGTGGTGAAAAGCTGAAAGCCTTTCCTCTAAGATCAGGAACAAGACAAGAATGCCCATTCTCAACACTTTTATTCACCACAGTATTTGCAGTGCAAGCCAGAGAAATAAGGCAAGGAAAAGAAATAAAAGACATCCAAACTTGAAAGAAAGAAGTAACTGTCACTATTTGCAGATGACATGATATTATATATAGAAAACTCTAAAGTCTGCACCAAAAAAAAAACAAAAACAAAACTGTTAGAACTAATAAATGAACTCAGTAAAGCTGTAGGATACAAAATTAATATACAAAATCGGTGGCATTTTTATACACTAATAAAGAACAATCAGAAAGATAAATTTTTAAAAATCTCATTTACAATTGCATCAAGAAGAATAATATACTTCAAAATAAGTTTAACCAAGAAAGTGGAAGACTTGTACAGCGAAGACTATAACACAGTGATGATAAAAGAAACTGAATAAGACAAAAAGAAATAGAAATATATTCTGTGCTCATGGATTGGAAGAATCAATATTGTTGAAGTATCCATACTACCCAAAGCAATCCACAGATTCAATCCAATCCTTGTCAAAATTCCAATGGCATTTTTCACAGAAATAGAACAAACAATCCTAAAATTTGCATGGAGCCACAAACAACCCCAAACACACAAAACAATCTTGATAAAGAAGAACAAAGCTGGAGGCATCATGTTCCCTGATTTCAAACTATATTACAAAGGTATATTAATCAAAACAATACGGTATTGACATAAAAACAGACACATAGATCAACAGAACAGAATAGAGAGCCCAGAAAACAAACCCATATAAATATGGTTAGTTAATTTATGACAAAAGAGCCAAGAATATACAATGGGGAAAAGACAGTCTTTGAATGAATGGTGGTGGGAAAACTGAACAGCTATATGCAAAAAATGACTCTGGACCAGTATCTTACATTATACACAAAAATTAACTCAAATGAATTAAAGACTTGAATGTAAGACCTAGCAGAAAATATAAGAAGTAAGCTCCTTGAAATTGGTCTTGGTGAGGATTTTTTGGATTTGACACAAAAGGAAAGGCAACAAAAGCAAAAATAAACAAATGGGACTACATCAAACTAAAAAGCTTCTGCACAGCAAAGGAAGCCATCAGCAAACAAAAGGCAATCTACTGAACGCTAGGAAATGTTTACATATCATATATCTGATAAGGGGTTAAAATCCAAATACAGCCATACCCTGTAGATACTGTGGGTTCAGTTCCAGACCACCACAATAAAGTGAATATTGCAATAAAGCAAGTCACACAAATTTTTTGATTTCCTAGTGTATATAAAAGTTACGTTTACACTATACTGTAGTCTATTAAGTATGCACTAGTATTATGTCTTAAAAAACAACATATATACCTTGATTAAAAAATACTTTATTGCTAAAAAAATGCTAACCATAATCTGAGCCTTCAGAGAGTTGTAATCTTTTGGCTGGTAGAGGGTCTTGCCTCGAAGAAGTCTGTAATATTGCTAGAGTAACCAAAATGTGACACAGAGAGAGGAAGGGAAAAAATGCTATTGGAATATGGCGGATAGACTTGCTTGATGCAGTGTTGACACCTTCAATTTGAAAAAAAAATGCAATATCTGTGAAGTACAATACAATGAGGCTTGCCTGTATATAAAGAACTCATTCAACTCAATAGCCAAAAAAAACTTCACTTAAAATAGAAAAGAGCAGAAGATATGAACAGATATTTTCCAGAGAATATATAGAGATGGCCAATAGGTACATGAAAAGATGCTCAATATTACTAATCATTAGGGAAATACAAATTAAAACCACAATGAGATATCACCTCACCCCTGTTAGTATGGCTATTATTAAAAAGACAAGATATAATCAGCATTGGTTAGGATATGGAACAAAGGGAACCCTTGTATATTGTTGGTGGGAATGTCAATTGGTATAGTCACTATGGAAAACTGTATGGAGGTTCCTAAAAAAAATAAGATAGAAAACTACCATATAATTCAGCAATTTCACTTCTGGGTATTTGTCACCAAAATCCACCAAAAAACACTAATTTGAAAAGATATATGCAGCCCCATCTTCATTGCATCATTAGTTACAATTGCCAAGATTGGAAACAACCTAAATGTCCATCAATAGATAAATGGATAAAGAAGATTTGAGATAAAGATATATAGATACACATACATCTACACTTACATACATCTACATACATACATACATATACGTGCATACACACACACAATGTAATACTATTCAGCCATAAAAAAGAATGGAATCTTGCCATTTAGAACAACATGAATGGACTCTGAGAGTGTTATGCTAAGTGAAATAAGTCAGAGAGATAAAGACAAATACTGTATGAGTTCACTCATATGTGGAATGCAAAAAGAAACACAAGCTCATAGATACAGAGAATAGATGGTTGGTTGCCAGAGGTGGGGGGTGAGGGTGTGGATGAAATGGGTAATGTGGTTCAAAAGTTTCAAGCTTCCAACTATAAAATAAATAAGTTATGGGGATATATTGTACCACATGGTTACTACAGTTAATAATTCTGTATTGCATATTTGAAAACTGCTAAGAAATTAGATCTTAAAAGTCTTCATCACAAGGAAAAGCATTTTTGTAACTCTTTATGGTGATAGATGTTAATTGGACTTGCTGTGGTGATCATTTTGCAATATATACAAATATTGAATCAATATGTTATAAACTTAACGTCTATATGTATAATAATGTTATATGTCAATAATACCTCAATAAAGTAGTACTATAATAAAAAGAAAAAAGAAAATGAAGATCTTCTGAATACCTATGAGTAAGGTTATTCACAAGCACTATCACATTTAATCCTCACAGCAATCCTATGAAGTAAGTGTTGTTATCCCCTTTTGCCAAATGAAGAAATTGAGGCTTAGAGGAATTAAATAACTTGCCCAAGACTCAATATTGTTCTAAGTTAATGTGGGGGGACAAGGTTCTATTTGAATGCAGGTGCACGTGATTTCAAAACTTCATTTCTTCCTAAGACAAGCCCACTTACTTGCAAAACGCAACAAGATTCTTTGTTGACATGAGGCAGGCAGGACCATCTATATATCTGTAGGACTTATGGGAACTATTTCCAGAACTGAAGAAGGGTCTACCTCCTTCATCCTGGACCAGACACCAGCCCTTTTTTTCCAACAGGTTGATGTGATCCCAGGGTTTTTATGGGACTGCCTTGTGTTTGAAGCACTGGACTAAATCACAAAGTACAGCTAGAGTAAGTGCCAAGAACAGAGCCCTGAGCCTCCAACATTTAAAGGCCTGGTGAGGAGGCGGTTTGTAAAACGTTCAAAATGGAGCAGCCACTGAGGTTGCAGGAAAACATGTAAAGACGGTTGTTAAACACTTAGAAAATAGTATTTCAAGAAAGATGGAGTAGTCAGCAGTAACGAATGTTACTGAGAGGTTGAGTAAAATGAGGCTAGAGAATTGACCACTGGTTTAGGCAAAGTCGAGGTACTTGGTGACCTACTGAAGACAGTTTCAGTAGAAGCAGATAACTGAAGCCCAACAAAAATGGGTCTAAGTTACTTCTTTTTCTGAGCTAAAAAAAAAAACAGACCATCTTACAGTATTCCAGATACTGCCTACCATACTGTCATTTTGAGCACAGGTTAAGAGAATGTTTTATTTATTTTTGTTTTGTAACACTTCCCTGCTGTATTTGGATACATAGTTCCAGAATTAATACCTCCATGGAAGGATCTGCCATGGCAGATTTCCAGAAATCATATTATTATAAGTTGTACCCTTTCCTACATCCAAGACTAGGATGGTTCTTTCTGTTATATATTCCAACAGCACATTGTATTTTCCCTTCCCAGCACCTGACCTTATTTTAGTTAGTGGTGTAGTTATTTTTTAAATATCTACCTCTCTGGCTTGACTGTGAGTCAAGGACTACTCACCGTCCTTTCCCTTATTCTTGTTACTGCTCGTTTCCTTATTCTAACAGTGCCTGGCACATAACAAGAACTCAACAAACCTTAGTTACTGTATATTTGTGAATGAATGTGTGACTTTTAAATCCTTTTCCCCATATGGGACAGAGAACCCAAAACCAATCTTCCATATGATTTGGAATGCTTCCCTTTGGCCACTTTTACCATTGCCAAAATAAGAAATTAACTAAAGTTAGAGTTTTTCACCAGATGAAAATTTAAAGGCAATAAAACAGAATAAAACCTGAATATTTAATAACATATTTTAAAGAATGGTGAGGAAGCTGAACTTCTCCGTGGAGAGCCATGTAGTACATTTGAGAAAAATCAAATGCAGCAAGGAAATGGAGAAAGGGACCAATTCACTTCGTTGTGAGATTCCATTATCCTTTAACTTGCTCTGCAGAGTGAGGAAAATTGGATTACCAGATTATAACAGTCTATTTTGCCTTTGCTGACCACGTATTAGAGAATATGTATAGACACCAAGTATGGGAGGTGGCTAAATTACATATGTATTATAGAAGTTAGTATAATAGATAGTTTGCTGTATTTTTGCTTCATACTTTCCATTTGACACTGTTCTGAAGATTAGGAGCTTTAAAAGAAAACTGCTACTAAATATAAGGATCTTTTAATGGAGACTGTCTCATCATTACATTATATCTCATTTTATTAACGTCATACCATTTTACTCATACGAGTTTATTGTTGCTGATGATGTTCCAAAACGATTAATATGATAAAAAGTATTAGGAGGGTATATTCTGCCTCTAAACACACACACACACACACACACAAACCCCTTATTTAAAAAGCATGTAAATAAAGTCAAAACAATGAGGACAACAGTACCGATGTCTACTGGGAGGCTGCATATATTGATTTTTTAAAATACATCAAATGTTACCATGTAAGGGCCGTTTTAGATGGCCCAGAGTTCCTGATCTCCTCTTTTAGAATTTCACATTTGCCTTTCAACCCAAGGTCTGCATTTAAGTAAAAATCACCGAGTAAATAATGATATCTCAACTTGAATTCTACTTTTACTATATTTCTCTTTTAATTAATTATGTTTCTGCATTGTTTTCTAATTTACCAGCTACTTTCAAACATATAACTTTCTGATTTTAAGGATTTAAAAGTCACTCATTCATTCACAAATATATAATAATGAAAGTTTGTTGAGTTCTGTACTAGAGAGGAAAAGTATCATTATGCTTATTTTAGAGATAAGAAAATGGTTAATTAGTGATTGCTTTGCTACGTCTAGTTAGTGAGTAGAAGAGCCACAAATTGAAAAAAAATAGTTTTAATTACATGTATTATAAATAAAAATCACAACAATTACATTCAGTGTTTTTGGAATACCTATTATATGTGAATGCTATACCACACATGAAGAATTCATTGATGGGCAAAAGTGACATAATTCCTGCTCTGGTGGGGTTTACAGTCTGTACCACCATATTGTCTCTTCTATGATCTTAATTGCTGTATTATTTTACTAATGATTCAGTAATATCACTAACATCTCCTTAGTTTTTCTCTTAAAAGGGAATTACAGTAAGTCCCCTACATACGAATGAGTTCTGTTCCAAGAGTGTGTTCATTAAGTCTAACAAATTTAGCGTAGGTACCCAACTAACACAGTTGGCTATATAGTACTGTACTGTAATAGGTTTATAATACTTTTCATATAACTAACACATAAAAAACACAAAAACTAAAGAAAATATTTTTAATCTTAGAGTACAGTACCTTGAAAAGTACAGTAGTACAGTACAACAGCAGGCACTTCTTAGCATCATCAACTACATCACTGCTGCTTTTATGCTTGCTTCTGGACATCCTGGGCTTGAAATAAAGATACTGTACTACGGTACTCTATTCAGTACTGTAAAGTACACAAAAGCACAACCAGTTGTAGAGGGTGCATACGTGTACGCCAGACATGTGAACCAACTTAGATGATTGGACAGGTTAATGCACATTTGCGTCTTTGAAAGTTCGCAACTTGAAGGTTCGTATGTAGGGGACTTACTCTATATTAAGAATTCTGTAAATTCTGGGCAGCTGGGAAAGAGCAGCCTAAGCCATGAAAAATAATACAGACTACTAGGCAAAAATATTCCTTAAGCAGATTTCTTACATACTATAGCTCTTTGTGCAATTTAATTTGCAGTTGACGTTTATTTTCTTTTTCTCTGGGATACTTATCAAAAAGAAAAAAATCTCAAGAAAAAAATTAGAAGTAGTGACAAATAAAATTTTATTTTATTTAATATTTGCTTAATGTCAAGTATCTCTTGAAGAACTTATTAAAATATGGATTCCTGGGATTCTTCTCAGATACCCTATTTTATTGGGTCCGAGGTGGTCAAGTTCCCCAGGTGATTCTTAGGATCAGGGCAGTTTGGGAAATATTGAACTAGAATCAAGCAAGTATAAGAAAATGTATGTTTCCTTCTTTATGTTTACTGCACTTTTCATGAATTTCAAGTAATCTGATTTACTAAATGCCCCATCTGAATCAACAAATGTGTTTTAAAAGTAACAGATTCAAAACCCATTGATTTTCCAGTTAACACAGTGTGAAAGAATAAATTGTGAGATGACTCGACTCCATGTATAACCTTCAATGAAACACCATATTCCAAACACCTTAAGTAAAGACGTTAAAAAAATACCAAGAAGCACATCATAGATTGATTTTTTTGCCTGTAATTATTTGTGAATTATGTATACCTTTAAAGAATAAACATTTCTAAAGTGGGAACACATTAAAACAAAAATCACATAATGCAGTATTGATTCTAATAGGGTAGCTTTATGGCTACAATATTATACAGTTTCAGGGGTCATCATTCCTATTATTGTGTATGACCACGTGAAGCAGGTAGTGCCAATAATAAATCTAACCCAGTTCTATACTTGTTGGATACCAAATTTATATCAATTTAAAGGTTTTATGAAGATTAGGTACTAGATTCCAAATATATCACAAATACAGAATATTTTTCTCCAGAAATTTAGACTTCATGTATTCTTTTTTTACTGGAGGTAGGGAAAACATTGAAATCTCAAATACAGATATTTTGACTATGCACAATTCATATATCCATCTCTCTTGTATATCTATCCATCCACCCAACGATCCTTCCATCTACTCCTTTTTCATCCATTCCAAAATTCCATCTCCTCCTGATCTACATAAGATCATATACTACGTTAGATGTTTATCTATTTCTCTGATCTTGTAAAATGTTATTATTGTGATGTGTGTTTACTTTAAATTTACTTAACTAGTATTATGCTATACAACACCTTCTGTTTCTTTTTTTTTCCCACTCATCAGTATGTTTTTAATTTCTTTCCATGTTACTAGGTAAACAAGTAACTCATTTCTTCTAACTGCTCCATAATATTCTATGGGTAAATCCACCACATTTTATGTATCTATTCTTCTATGAAAGACATATGGATTGCCTCCAACTTCTAAGTATCACAAACAATGCTAAAGTGAATATTCTACTAAATATCTTCTTAGGGATCTTTGTGCAAATATGTCTAATATATAGATCTAATATCAGGATTGCTGGTTCCTAGTTCCCATGTTAACCAAAAGTTCATGAGAGCGCCAATGTCTCCATTTCCTCATGAAATGGAGACATTGGCATTATGTAGTTTATTAATTTTTGCTGACCTGTTAGATATAAGATTATAGCTCAGTGATGTTTTGACTATATTACTTTAATTAATAATGAGTTTAAGAAACTTCTCAAAGCTTATAAGCTTCTTGAGTAAGCATTTTTATAAACTGCCTGTTCGTTTTTTGTGCCTATTGTTTAAAATGGAATCTCTATCTTTTTTGGTTGCTATTTTGGAATTCCTTAGTCCTTTGTCAGCTTTTGACACTGCAAAGATTTTTTTGCAATCTTTCATCCTTCTCACAGTGTACATTTATAATAAATTGTCAATTTTAAAATAATTAAATAGATCAATGTTTCTATTTAAAATTTGTGCTTTGGAATTTTAAAAAGTCTTTCCTACCATGCATCAGAAAGGTATTAACCTATACTATCATTATTATTATAGTAACACTTCTCTTTTTCATCCTCTTAAGTTCACATTGGATATGGTATTAGGCAAGAAACCAGCTCTTCCCACAAACCCCCAACCCCTAGCTCCATATGGTGAGACAATTTTCCTTACACTCTAAATGTCTGTTCCTTTTCCTAGTAATCTATGTGCCACAATGTTTAGTGTAAAGAAATTCTGTTGTTCTTGTATTTGTTGAATGAGATTTATTCTTATGTGAACCAATAGCTTTTTGTAGATTGTTAGTTTTCCTACACGTATAGTCATATGACTCATAAATTATAACAGTTCTTTTCCTAATTTATATTCTCATTTCTTCAACTATTATGTTACACAGCAGTATTAATAGGATAATTATCTCTATTTCTTAAATGAATACCTAAATTTCATCTGTTAATGTTAGCCATAGTTTTTTTTAATGTAAACTTAAATAAAAGAAAATCTGTTCCATTCCTAATTTTTTCAGAGTTTCTTTTTTAATCATAAAGAGGCATCAAACTTCACCATACGCTCATTCTACATACATTGCATAAATATATGATCTTCCCCCTTTAGATAACTATTATAGTGACTTATATTGATAAATTTTTTTCCTAATGTCAAACAATCCTTGAATTCCTGGGATAAGATTGTGTGATCTGGTTGTATTTTAAATATGCCATTTGATAATTTATTTAGAACTTTTAAAACAGTGTTCATTTACAAAATGTGTCTATAATTTTCTTTTCGAATATTGTCATAATCCAATTTCAGAATCAAGATTACACTAGTCTTACTGGCACAACCTACTCTGCATGTTGTTTATCCTCTCAGAATTTATTAAGGTTTCATTTGGGGCTTAATTTTTGACCTCACTTTGTTAGAAAAATTGAAATACACAATGATGGAAACATAACAGTCTAATAATTTTTGAGGTTTTGGATTTTCACGTTCCTGTCTTCTTCATCAATAAATAAGATACCACTCATTTTGAACATTTTATAAGAATTTATATATTGCTTATGAAGCTGGCACTTAAGAAGAAACTTCCTACTTATAAACTTTCTTCCACATATTTTATAATAAAATTTAAAGAAAAGTTAACTTAAAATGTGTCTGTATTTACTTAGTTCTAGTGTAATGACAATAATCACAGGAGGTAGTGAAAAAGTACCTTCTTTTCAGAATGAATATCATTCCCTAAACTAATGCTACTGATTGCATAAGAAAGTCCATTGCAAGGGAAAAAAAATCTAAGAAAAGTCAGGGACACTTTCTAGCTAGTTACTTAAGGATTACTATTTAAATAATATCTCAAGAGTTATAGAATTGAAATTTTTCCACTTGTAAATTTCAGTCACATTTTAAACTTTCCTATTATTACTGAATTATTTAGAATTGACTAGAGCAAAAACAAAAGAAAAAACAAACAAAAATAGCTATGGCAACTTTTTTGGCTAAAATAATTGAAAAAGTACACATCTACAAATCAAGGAAAACTTTCTGAAACTTGACATGCATACGTTCATGTAAGTTGCCAATTTAAGATATTGTGAAGGGTGTTTTCTTTTTTCTAAAAAAGTTTTCAGAAGATATCTTGGTCAAAATTTTTAAACGAATAGCAGTAACATACTGCATACATACAGATATTTTTGCATAGAAGTTCTATTAAGTAAGCAGTTATTCACTGATTTCTGCTACTGTATGTGAGGCACCGAGCTATGTACTACAAGTTCAATAATAAACAAAATAGTTTCTATTGTCACTAAACTCAGTGTTTCCTGTGGGAATCAGACAAGTTGAAGGACATTTTAAGATGTGAAAAAATAGAGGGTGCTTTGACCACATGGTACAATCGAGTTTGCATTATATATAGTAGAAATGGAAAAGCAGAGGAAAGGAAGGCATTCTTCTGTTCTTTAAAAGCATTACGATATTCATTGCACTATTATTTGTAAAAGTGAAACACTGGAATTGATATGTAAATTGTGGTGTATTTATGTGATAGGTAGCTGTAAAAAAAAAAAATCAATAAACTGTACCTAAATGTATCAGAATACATAGTTTGCAAAACGTAACACCAAGCTTTAAAATTTACAGAATCATTCCTACCAAATAACTAAACGTTTTTTAGTCTGGTACTGGAGTTAGTACATGGAACCATATCACTACACTGCTTGTTTGTACAATGTGGTATATGAGAGAGACATACTCATATACTCAAAAGGTTAATAGACACGTATAATAAATGTTCATAAAGATGAACCAGAAAGCTAAAATCAAATTAATAATAGAGACTGCCTCAGAGGTAAGAGGCAGGGAAATTTGTTTTGGGAGGGAAACAAAAGGACTCTAAAGGCACTCTAATATGCCAGGCACTAGTGCAGGTTCTGAGGACACCTCAGGGAACAAATGACAGTTTCTTTAAGATAGGAAAAAAAAAAAAAAAAGGCCAAACATTTCAAACAGACTTGAAAATGTATTGGCTTGTCCTCTCCTGGAAGATCATCTGTATGAAAAGAAAATCCATAATCTGAAGGTTGCTTTAGGAGCAACAGCAGGGGAACTAGTTGGACAATCCTAACGGTGATTACTACGAAGCTGGAACACATTCATTTTATTAAGTTCCACGTAAGGAGATCCTCTATTTGGAGGTGAGTGGGAAAGACTTTTTAATACTCCAAATTTTAAATAGAAAAATTGGTCAATTTGATTACATTAAAAATGAGAATTTCTTACAAATGTACGCTGTGACAAAGATAAAGATGAAGGATTGTGAACATCTTTGCAATGTCAAAAGCTGACAAAGAGCTAAGTAACTTTAGAATAGCAACCAGAAAAAGAGATTCTATTTTAAAATATAAGCACAAGCTATGAATAGGTAATTTATAAAAATGGTTACTCAAAAAGCTAATAAGCTTATGAGAGATTCTTAAACTCATTATTAATTAAAAATATAATTAGAACATTGGGCTAGTTTATAGATTGATCCTCATGTGTCTTTATGCAAGAGATCAGTCACCTATGTCCACACTGCCACACCTGAGTTCTTAGTTTTGCTAAACTGAAGGACAAACATGGGCATGGTGATTCACCCAAGGTAAAACCTGCTCCATGGGTGTGCAACCAGCCTTCTTTAGCTATTTCTTCTAACTGCAACAATTTCAACTTATCTCTCAAGTTTGTTTTTCATTTTTATTCTGAGCACTATTTTTATATGGTTCTTCAAAACCCCTTTGGAGAAAGAAAGAGAGCTTCTACATTTAAATAATCAGAATTATACTGTGCCTAACAACCCTGAAACTCTTGTTTCTTGGTTTCAGGCATTACATTATCTAGAGAGAACTCAGATGAAAACAGAAGTGGCATGAATACTAAAAGTATGTCCTGATGAAGAAACTGAGAGTTGAAGAGGCTGACTACCTCATCCAAGGCGACCAAACTAATAAGCAGTAGAGCCAGGATCTAAACTCAGGGGTTCAAACATCATGTTCTTGACCACAGACTTTGAAGTGGAGTCAGTGAAGTAGAATATAAATAAGTTACAGAGTGCTGTTTTTATAAAATTTCTTTCTTACTAATTAATCAACTGTACTCTGTGTAAAGCATAGCGTTGAACACTGGGGCTACGAAGATGAAACTCACAGCCTAGTAGGGAAGACAAGCCAGACAAATATTACATTATATTCCTAATAAATGCATCACGGTAAGTGTGCTAGTGGTGACATGTCAGGGTATCATGAGAGCAGACAGCAGCAACTCCGGCAACTCCGGCTTCGAGTTAGCCACGAAGGGGTTTGGGGAGGTGAAGCAAATCCAGGTAGATAAAAACAATGCGGATGGAGGCATCATGGAGTTTAGTGTCCTGAATCACAGAAAGCAAGGGGAAAATTACATTGAAATAAGGAAAGCTAGTCAGAGCTCACATCTTAGAGGACCTCTGAATAACTGCAAAGTTTAGACTTAATCCCATGAGTGAATGGGGGTTACAGATAGGACAGTCATATATGTTTTAAGTAGATAGTTTGGGAGGCAGGTTGGAAATGGATTTGAAGGTCTGTTAGTCAAAATAAGCCAAGTTTGTTGTGGTAACAGATAAATCTCCTAACCTCAATAAGTTACTGCAGTAATGGGTTATTGCTGAAGCTGGCTGGATAGCCGTCCTCCACCTGGAATCCATACCATGTGGAATGTGTGTCCTTCCAGGTTACTACGCAGAAGAAAGAGAGCTGGAGGAAACTTCAGGATGTTTTTAAGGGTTGGGACTAGATGTAGCTTTCATCAGTTCCTCCCATATCTTGTCCAGGACCCTGCAACACTACCCCATACAACTGCAAGAGGCTTTAGGCAAGGACTGAGAGTCTCCTATGATAGAGCACTTCTTTCAGTCTTGTTTATAAAGGGCCAAATAACCTGTAATTTATTATTGTATCGTTTGAGAAAAGTAACTGTTTATTCATTCATTCAATTTATTCGACAAACACATTTCTGAGCACCAACTATGATCTAGGCACTGTTGCAGGTACCAGGGATACAGCATTGTTCATGTTACTTTCCTCTCCATTCACGATGGTATGTGTAAGGACAGAGTAACAGAGTAAGTGGGGTGGAAGGTGCAATATGGGCAGATCCTGGGTCTTACTGCCATTGAAAGGACTTTGAACATGACTAAAATGAAGGGACTTTAGAATATTATGTGGAAAAGAATGACATAATCTGACTTACTTTTTAAAAGGATCATTCTTGCTGCTCTGTTAAACATAGGCAGAGGTTGTAGGGTAGAAGCACTGAGCTCTGTTAGTAAGTTATGTAGTAATCCAAGTGAGCAACAATGGTGACTCAGACCAGGTGGGAGCATGAAGGTGGTGAAAAGTGGTTAGATTCTGGATGTATTGTGAAGATAAGGTGTTTGATTTTGAAAATAAAGTCATCAGAATTTGAGGACAATTCAGATGTATAGTGTGAAGGAAAAAGGTCTTAAAACTTGAGCTCCTCGGAGAATGGGGTTACAGCCAACTGAGGGGAGATAAGCCTTAATTATTAAAATTTTTCCAAGATGGTTCCAGAAGGGCTCTAGGGAGTATTAGTTTCTTACATTATTCAGGCCCAATGGGTGCTTTCTTTAGAATTTCAAATGATAACAATGTTTAAGGAAAAGTCTTTTTCTTAGATTTAAAGCTTAGCTCCAAACAATCTCCACATGGACAAGATTTCATATAAAATCTATAAATCTGCCCACATAAAACGAATACCAGTTAGTTAGAAAATCATGCAAACATTGTTTTTGAAGCCAAGTAAGCAAATATTAAGCTACATTAGATTCATTTTGACGTGATAATTTATTTGCTTTTTATTAGGGGTATGTTTGCTTTATGGGAACTGCACGTATTTCTATATACCTTATATAAATAAAGCTGTTATTTTACTATTAACATATTAGAAAGACACTAAATAAGGTATGACACTTGACCGTGATGATTTGATTCATCCACTGAGTGTGAATTAGTACGAGAGGAGGTCATATTTAAGTTGGATTTTTTGAAGGCAGAGGATGGGGGAAGAACATTTTAGGCAGACAGAACAGGATAAACACATGAATGTAAAAGAAGATGGCCAGTTCATAGAAAATAATAGAGTTTAGGGCTCATGAGAGGGACCAGTTTGAGTTTGGAATTGCAAGGAGTAGGAAATTAAAGGTGGTAAAGCCTGGTAAGATTGATTATAAAGTTATGTATGGGTAACTTATATGGTACAATAAAAAGCTTAATTTTTATATTTTGGGTAGAATAAAGATGATGTTGAAAATGTAGAGGAAGAATTGAAAGAGCTTTGTGGGAGGAAGATAGAGAGTAGGGAATAGACAAAGGGAAGACATCAGAAAGCCACCCAAGGGGAGATTTGAAGTCAGAGAAAATTTAATCCCTAGAAATCCCAGAGAACCAAGTTTCCAAACAAGAGCACACATAGTGGGAATGTTAAGCTAAAGTTAAGAACAGTTATGTGGTTTTATGTTGTTTTGCTTATACAAAGACAGACTCCAGCTTTAATGTTTTTTCCTATTAGGCTAAGGAGTCAGTGACCCCAGAAAGGATGAATACTGTAAGAAACCCAGCCTCAAACCTAGCTTGAAAGAGTCCTATGCGCCTTCATCCAACATCGGCTTTCTAGAATCTGCCCCACTCAACTAACCAGGAAGTTCCACAGGTAACTGCACGGTTTTCAATATCTATTTGAGCAACTGCATTCTTCAGAGAAGTGGATAGACAATAGATACATGTTAAAGAGCCATCCCCAAACAATAGTTCTATAGAAGTAATAGTGATATATAAAAATCATAGTGTGCATTAAAAAACTTCAATGCAACAAAAAGACACATCACATATAAAGAGAAGTAATATATGAAATTACATAACCAATGAAGATTAGTATCCAAAATATATTTTAGAATTTTCTACAAATTAATAAGCAAAAGACAGGCAAGCCAAGAGAAAAATCAGCAAGGAATTAATAGGCGATATACAGAAAATAAAACTGAAGTGTTCATTGAGCATATGTGAAAAGACGTTCAAACTCACCAATATTAAAACAGTGTTCATTTCTGAAGGAAGAGGAAGGGAGGAGAATGGAATTTGCAAGAGCTACAAAGTGAAATGCCAATTTATGTCTAACATTTAATGGCTTTAAACAATAAAGAGCAGAGCAAATATTGCTAAATGTTAACAGTTGGTCATCTACGTGGTAAGTATATGCATGTTTGATTTACTTTCTGTATTTTCTTTTTAGAAATATTTCTTAATAATAAATTTACATATGTGACAATGTTACCATCCTGTTCTATAAATATGTCCCAATCTATCAGTCTTATGAGAAAAAATGATAAGGGAGGCAGATGAATTAGGGGAAGGACATAGAAGTAGGAGTTGAAATCCTAAATTCTAGTCCCAAATCTGCCACTTGCCCACTGTGTGACCTTGAGAAAATCACTTAATTCTTTTGAAACGAACTCCTCACCTGAAAAACTTGAACAACAATATCCACCTTTAATACATGAAGTTATTTTAAGGAGTAAATTATTTCACTCTCATATATAAGAAAGTGATGTTCAAATGTGAAGAAAAGATATGGAAATTCTTAAAACCTGCAGTTAACGTGAAGTTGAATGAACATACTTTCCCACTTACTGTCATTCTAAACTTATGGAAGAAGACATTAGAACAGAAAGTAGACACACATCTTTTCTTACCGGGTCTATTAGCTGGGAATAGAGTTCATGGCAATTGTCAAAAATATACTTGTACGTAGAATCCAGGCAAGCCCTGACACAGTCTTTCACCACCACGCTGGCCTTTGGGGGGCTTTGCAGCTCCAGAACCTGGTAGACAAAATATTTTCTTAAATTCAAAAATAAAACATTGTATAAACCATATAAACAATCAAACAATATTCAATAAACACTTTTAGTTGAACTTTCTGTATTCAGGAGAAATGTGGTCTTAGAAATGTTTTAAATGTTTCAACACCCACCTTAACGTCCTAATATAACAACTCAGAGAAAACGAGCATAGTTGTAAATATTCAAATAGAAATATTTAAAGTGACCAATCACAATATCATTCATTCATTCCATTCAACCACTCAACAATATTTATCATCACCTACTATACATCGGACAATGGTGATACTGCAGTGAGCAAAAGAAACAAAAATCCCTTTCCTCGTGAAGCTAAATTTTCGTAGATAATAAACAAAAGAAATCAGTAAACTATATTACATGATGTTGCATGCTGAAAAAAAAAATAAACCGAAGAAGAGGGATAGAAAGTGTTTCAGTGGAATAGAATTTAATACAAAGGACTTCAATAGTAGATCAATTCAGAGAAGTAACAGGATGGGACCAGTGGAAAAATTACAAATAGACTACTCCAAGAACCTTAGCTTTGAGCAAGGTGGGAAGAAAGTAGACTATCTGAGCAGAAGAGCAAAGTGACCTATTTTTTTAAAAGGTTCCCTTATGCTGCCTTAAGGCTGGCTATGGACAAAGCAGAAAGACCAGTGATGAGAAGAGTTCAATAATTCAGTCATGAGAAGACAGTGCTTGAACTATGGTAGAGCAAGGAGTTGTTAGAAGAAATTCTATTCTGGTTAATTTTGGAAGGAACGGGTAACAGGATTTGCTGACAGATTGAGTGAGCAGTGTGAGAGAAAGACACCCCAAGTATATGATCAGGTCACCCAAGACGGCTGTCCTCTTGCTCTCTGTACATCTCCTGCTCCACGAGTGCCTACTTCAGCCACACTCTACTACCTGACTGACCTTCCTACATACTTGCCCCAGGCCCCAGCTAATGATTGGTCTAACTTTAGCCCCGATGGAAACCTATCAAAGGGGTGGTGAGGGATATGCCCCTCTGCTGGTTTCCCTGGTAACTGAGGGGCCAACCTGACATCAATTCCCCTATAACTGGTAACCTCCCCTTCCTCCCAGGAGTGAAGGCTGCCTTCATGGCCAGCCAAGAGCCTGGAGCACACAGTGAGGTCTCACTCCAGGACCTTGCTTCAGACACATAAGATCCCCCATCCATTAAACCATTGACGTCTCTGTTGCTGATTCCGGATTCTTTCTTTGGTCTTGAAGATGGGCAAGTACAGGCCTTGTCGGCCTATGGGGGGTGGCCTAACACCAAGGTTTTAGTCCTAAATAACTGGTACACTGGAAGTGGTCTCAACCTAGATGAGCAAGACTATGCTTAGAAGATCAGGAGCTCAGTTTATGACAGGTTAAGATTGAGAAGCCTGTTATGCATACAAGTAGATTTCAAACAGACATTTGGGTAAATGAGTCTGGAGTAGTAGAGATGCCTGAGCTAGTGATATAAATTTGAGAATTATTAGCTTAGAGAAGAATTTAAAGAAATGAGACTAGATGAGTATGGACAGAGAAGAGAAGGGGTCCAAAAAAGAAACGCTGGGTAATTCTAGCCCTATGACATTAGACAAATGAGAAAGAACAAAGCAATGGAGAAGAGAAAAAAGGCAGCCAATGAGATAGGAGAAAAAAGAAGCAAGAGGGGTGTCCTGGAATCTAGGGAAGAAAGGCTTTCCTGGAGGAGGGATTGATAAAATATATTACGTGATACTGAACACTGTAGGATGAAGACTGATGACTGACCACTAGATTCAGCAAAGTGATAGTCACTGGTGATTTTGACAAGATCATTTTTGGTGAAGTGATGGATTAAAAGTCTAATTGGAGTAGGTTCCAAAAATAAGGGTGGATTTGAAGATTTAATATTTAAAAATTTTTAGTTCTCTAAAGATTCATCTATAGATTTAATGCAATCCCAACCAAAATCCCAATAAGAACTAATATAATCTATTAAACAATTCTGAAAAGTAACAAAAAAGGTGGAGGACTAAAACTATCTAATTTTAAGATTTGTTATAAGGCTTCAGTAATCAAGACAGCATAGTAATGGTAAAAGTATAGACATTTGGACAGCATAGAGAGTCCAGAAACAGACCCAAACAAATATGATCAATTGATTTTTTATAACGATGCGAATGAAATTCAATGAATAAGGGATGATCGCTTCAATAAATGGTGTGAAAACTACGGAACATCTATATACAAAAAAATGATCCTGACCCATACCTCACAACTTATTAAAAAAAAAAAATTCTCAAAATGGAACCCAGGATTAAACGTAAAAGGTAAAATAAAACTTTTAGAACACAGAAAAATCTTTGTGACCCTAGTTTCGTCAGTAGCACTACCTGTAAATAGAAAGACTGATAAAGTAGACTTTATCAAAATTAAAAACTTTTGCTAGGCAAAAGATAGTTTTAGAGAATGAAAAGACAAAACACAGACAGGGAGAAAACATCAGCAAATAAAGTACCTGACAAAAGACTTGTATCCAGAATAAATAAAGAACTCAATACTCAACAATAAGAATGAAGAGTGGGCAAAACATTTCAACAGACTGTTCACAAAAGAAACTCAGATGGCAAATCAGCTCAAGAAAGCATGATCAACACTGTTAATTAATAAAGAAATAAAATTAAGACCATAATAAGATATAACTTCATTCCTATTAGTGAAACTGAGCAGGACCCTGTGGGGCTCCTGGTCATGGAAGTCTTTCTCGCCCCAATTTCTTGTTTGTAGGGAATAGACTCCAGCCTCCATGACCCTCCCTGAGTTCCAAAGGGCAGATTAGAACAGTTGCTAATCAGGGAAGGGAGGGGATACCGAGACAAGGGAGGAGCAGTCAAGAAACAATAGTGCAGCCTTGGGGCCAGCTCAGTGGTTCTGCCTCAGGGATACACATAACAATATCTTTAAGTTCTTTATAGAACTAAAACCCCCAACAAATGGAAGATGCCAGCATTCTTCATTCCAGATTAAAGGAACCAGAGAAGCTCTTCAAGAAGGCTACCAGGTTAAAGGAACCACAGAAACTCATCAGACTACCTGAGGCCAGATTAAAGGAGTGCAGGTCCTGCACACACCCTAATCTTACCCGCAACCTAACCCTTGAGCTGTTGCTATAAAACTCCTTGCCAAATACTCCCAGGTAGGGACACAAAGTTTTCGAGGGCAGGACCCCACTGTGTCCCCGCTTTGCCTGGAAAAGCAATAAAGCTATGCTTTTCTACTTCACCCAAAACTCTGTCTCTGAGATTCGATTTGACACTGGTGCACAGAGGCTGGCTGAGTTTTTGGCATCATTAGAATGGCTAAAAAAATAAAATAAAATCATGGAAAATGCCAAGAGCTTTACCAGAAGATGTAGAACAACTGAAATTGGCATTTCTTGTAAAGTTTTACATACATTTACCAAATGACCAAGGAATCTCTCTCCTTGTTATTTATCCAACGAAAGTGAAAATTTATGTTTACACAAAAATATATATATCAATATTTTTAACAGTTTTATTTGATATGACCCCAAACTGGAAATACCCCAAATGCCTGTAGATCATATATAACAAAGAATTACTACTCAGCAATAAAAAGGAATGAACTGTAGATACACTCAGGAAGAAGGCTGAATAGCCAATATGTTACACTACATAGATTATTATTTCATTTACACGATGTTCTGGAAAAGGTAAAACCATAGGGGGACAATAACAGATCAGGAGGTGAGAGAGGGATTGAATATAAAGGACTAGCACAAGGGAATACTGGAGGCTAATAGGACGGTTCTATTCTATATCTTTATTGTAGTGGTGGTTAATACAACCACACATGTCAAAACTAATACATCACTATGACAAAAAGAGTGTATTTTACTGTCTATAATGAGGAGAAAAAGAGAAAAGAAGGAGAAAACTTGTTCAGAAGACAATTCAAGAAAATAAATTGGAAAGAAAAAGTAAAAGGACTATTTTGAAGGGTTTTGGTATTAAAGGAAAAGAAGGATAAGGGTAGTAGCTGTAGAAGAAAATGGAGTCAAGCAATACTTTTAGGACTGGAAATAATAGCACGTTTGGTGATGGGGAATATCCAGTAGAGTGTGGAAGACTGATAATTCAGGTGAGCGAGGAAGATTGCTGGACCACTGTTTTAGTAACTCAGGAGAAGAAATTAATTACATCAGTGGAAGATACAGCTTTTTTTTTTTTTTTTTTAGGAGAACAAACAGCTAAGCAATCATAATAAAAAAAAGAAGGAACAGAATATGGACACAGATGCAGCTAAGTAAGTAGATGGGTGGGTGGCGGGAGCATGTGGTCAGACCTTGAGGAAGCTGTCCAGTAGCTGCTCCTGTTCTTCCAGTGAAATCAGAAGCAAGGTCATCAGCTGGTAGTGAGGGTGGGGGAGGAGGACTTGCAAGTTTGAAATGATTTTGTTTCCTATACACTGCAAGGCTGGTGACTGAGGAAAGGCAGGTATTGAGCACTGTGCTGGCACTCCCCTCCCTCACTCCCATTTTCCTACCCCCCTCAATGGCAATGGCAGGCGTCACTTGTCAATGAGAGCCTGGATCAGTTCTATCACCCTCTATGCACTGTTCCAGCAGCTACTGCCAGCAGATCAGAATTGATGTCAATTCTATTTATGCCAGTCACCTAATTTTACCATGACTTCAAACCAAATGAATTTTAATTGAACTTTAAAGGATGGATGGTTTATATACTATGGTTTTGTTTTCTTTCTCTCTTATAAAATACCAATTTTATTGTTTTAGTGAAGATAATCATGGGCAACTGAAAAGAAGAAAAATAATTATTTCTAATTTTTTCTGTACAGGAATTTCCTGAATAAAAAATCATAAACTCTCTTTCAAAGGGCAAAAATGTTTAGCCCATAGCCTGACAAGTAGTTTTAAGAAATGAATTGTCCGGCTAGCCAAATTATAATTGCAGACAACTTGCTATTAAAGCAGAGAAGATATACCTAAAAAGAAATATTTGCATAGGTTGGTAGGTAACAGTTAATTAAACCAATGGATTAAACAATCACACATATTCCTATATAGACATTCTCAGTGCAGGAAATGGGAGTTGCTACAATTAGGGTAAACTTAAAAGAGACTATTCTCTTGCAATGAAAAAATCGGCAAGACATCTCAGTTAAAATTGAAATGCAAAGTGAACTCCATTTCCATTTAATGTTCTTAGGGATTTTTTTTTTTCCGGTAAGTGTCACGTCCACTCACTAGAGAGCTCTGCTTAAGATGAATTTAACTTAAAACTAAATTTGAGCCAAATGTATCAGAATATCTTAAGTGTCTAGGATAATCTCTTTTTCAACACACATTATGTTGGAAGATTCATTTAGCTCAGGCAAAGGCACCACATCTTAATCAATGGGGATGAACAGTATTGATCAAGAGAAGGGTAGCGCTTCCCTGGTGGCGCAGTGGTTGAGAGTCTGCCTGCTGATGCAGGAAACACGGGTTCGTGCCCCGGTCTGGGAAGATCCCACATGCCGCGGAGCGGCTGGGCCCGTGAGCCATGGCCGCTGGGCCTCCGCGTCTGGAGCTTGTGCTCCACAACAGAAGAGGCCACAACAGTGAGAGGCCCGCGTACCGGGGAAAAAAAAAAAAAAGAGAGAGCAGGGTAAAACCAGACTCTACCAGGGAATAAATGTTATGTCACACGAAGACAGTGACAAAAATAAAAGATGTACCTTCATCCTAAAAAAGGTGATACTTGTTAGCAGGTCAACAGTTGATTTCAGGTCTTGCAATCTTTCAGCATTGCTGGCGGGAAAGTTTTCCTGTTTAATTAGGAAACAGAAAATGGGTAAATTATCAGCATTAAGTCTGCAGTGGCAAATAAACTACAACTTTCTGTGAAAGAAAATGGTAAGTAAACTGTGTAAAATTTAAAAAGTATCACCACAGTATTCTCACAATATTTTTACTGTAAAATATCACAGAAAATAAACAAGTTGGAAGTATTCTTGTCTTACTCTTAGAAAGCCATATTCTTCTATTTATTCCCACCATGTAATAAAAATGTACAAAATAATATCATTAATGCAATGTTATGAGGTTATTCATCCTTGTTTCACAAAATAGGTTTCCTGCTGAAAGAGGGAGGGTGAGCATATATTTGAAAATATTTTTTATAATTTTCTCAAGATGGGTTATTTTTTCCAAAATCCTTTTGGGAAATTTTACATGTCCTATATTTACTTTTAGTCACAAAGAAGCTAAAAGTAAAAAAAAGAAGAAAAGAAGACTGCACTGCATAGTCTCTCCCTGAAGTACTGCAGATTTAAACAAAAAGTTTTTGTTAGTGAAGTCTGGTGAGAAATGTGAGATAAAAATGCAGATGTTCAGAATTTTGAAAGAAAGGAAAGGAAAGGAATTATGAAAATATTAAGGAAACAATTTCAGCATTGAGAAATTTCTCATATTAACGTGCTTTCAGATAGGCTTTTTAAAGAGCCATTAGGAAAACCACAGGTAACTTTTGGGTATTCATGAACTCAAGCAGAGTTGGAGTGTCAAAGTGATGATGAATGAGGCGGCCTCAAGGTCCTTCTTGCCCCCAAATATCATTTTCATTGCCTGTCACAGCAGTTCCCTTCTCATAGTGTTGGCCCCAGTTCCGACATGAAAGGTAAGTTTGACAAAATTTGGTATTGTAACTTCCGGAAATGTGCAGTTAAGCGATCCATCAATAAGAGACTAAAAATTGAATGTAAGAAAGATACATATGTACAAATATGGAAAGATATTTATTATAGAATAAATTGTTAAAGAATGCAATAATTATTACTATAGATTTTTTGGTAAATAAAATTTATAACTAAATTTTTTGGTAACTATTTTCTAAATAAAATTATATCTGTGTGTTTACAAACACAGACACACACATGAATATATTTGTGAATGTGTGAGTTTGTGTGTGTTTCACCTGCAGGTGAAGTACAGAATTGTTGACAATGAACTCTGTACAGCTTCAAAAAACGCACATTGTATTGCTCTAGGAGTGAATTAAGTGGTGAATCCCAGAAGGAATATCAAAAGCTGAGGAAATATCAGCTGGATATCTTAGTAAGAAGGGGTGAGCTTTTAAGATGAGGACTGGGTCACATGTCTACTTCATGAATTAGCTGAGGGCCACTCAATCCAATGGTTATTAAAAGAATTATAAAATTAAACCTGTACATGAGTGCGCACACACCCACACCCACACCCACACACACACAGAGTACTTCACGCTGATGTGGAGCAAGGTACCTAAACAAGAGATGTCTACTTGATTACTTAGGGGACCCGTCTAGTGTGACAGGACCCAAGATTCCAAGATCATTACCTTTACTTTTCCATTACATAGTGGATAACTTTTTTTTTTACAATGTGACAAGAAATCATCTGAGCCAAACACCATGTTTTACCTTTAGGCAAATAATTTTGTACATACCCTATACTTTGACAGGTCAATCCTTAAAGAGTTATGCAACTGGTCCAGTAGTTTTATGAATTTTTCCCTCTGTGAAAAGCAAACACAAAATAGGAGAATGGAAATCAGTGATAATTCTAAATGTAGTCCTCACAACAAAATCTCTCTGAGTTAATGTCCCCATTTGATAGAAAGGACGGTTCAAAGATGTCAGTGATTTCTCCACGATCACAGAGCTGGTATGTGACATAGCAGTGATTCAAACTCAGGTCTCTGACATCAAATCCACTCTTTCCTGTAAGTCACACTGCCTCTCTGTGATGAATGAGACAGTATCCAAAGAGCTGAGTCATGAAGAAAGAGTCCAGACAACTGAATTGCCACTGTACTCCTTCATAGCAGTATGAGTCAACAAGAGAATATAACCCACCCCTCTTCCCACCTCCACACACCACACCACCTCCCCAAAATTAAACTATAGCTTTTTTAAACTTCTCCCACCTATGGAAGGGGGACTAGCTGCTCTCTGTGTCAAAAACAATTTCAAAAAGTATTTTCCTTTTGGTAACGGACTTCATAATGTGAAAGGATCGACTGCCTTTAAAGTATGTTTAAGATTTAGTGCTAAAAAAGTATAAAATATCAGGTCAACAAAAATTACTGATGCCTCCCTCTGATGCTGTATCAGGGATGGACTGACTTCTTCATAGAAGGATTTGAAGATGATAAAGGATAAGAATTAAAACGTTTTGCTGATAAGCATAAGGATATAGTTGTGTGGATTAAATAAATTAGATAAGGTAAAAAACCATCAAAGTCACACATGAAAACTTTACAATAGACAAAGCACCATTCTGAGTCTCCGATTCCTAAATAAAAATGAAAAAAAAAAATAGGGGGATGGTAGTAAATGACTAAAGGCTCCTCCCTAGACTAATATTATGTAAACACCAAATTACACTTTGGAATATATTAGCAAAAGTAGAAATTTTTCCTAGTCGTTTCACGAACAAGTTGGATTTATGGGGTATATAACTCTTATCCCTTTAAGTCACTGATCTTGATGAAATGAGATGAATATTAATGGGAGTTGATAAATTGTTCCTAAGTTGAAACTTCAATTTTCTGAATAAACTGCCTTTTATCAGGTTTATATATCAGTGAACAAAGTTTGAGTATTGACTCTGTGTTAATAACCCTTGTGGAGGCAATGAAGGAGTCTAAGAAATGACCCTTGCCTTCCAGAAGCTTGCTATCTTGTTAGGCAAGCAAGACTCTCCAGTAAAGCTGCCGGAAAATACGATGAATGTCTTAGAGTTTTCTTTCTTACTCTCTATCATACCTTCCTAGGGTAGCAGGTGACCTATGTTGCCCTTGATTAACCCCCATCCTCCATCAATGTGGGTCAGTGGATCTCAATCAAAATAGAAAAATAAAAGAGCTGCTACAATCATCGGTTTAGGCCATAGTAGTTAATCATTCAACGACTGTAAAAATCAATGTGTTTGTGTCAGTCTCTGGATGCTTTATATGACCTCTGTGATCGGTATGAATCATTAAGACAGCTGACATGACCCTAGTCAACCACGCTATGACCCAAATCACTGGCCTTGTTGTGTACAGTGGGACCAGCTGTTCTGGTTGTCTGCCCGATATCCCTTCTTCTCTTCCTAACGGAACCTCAAGAGTCAAATATGTCCTTTATGAAACACCTACCCTCCCAGGCCTCTTTTACTCTAGCAATGGCCATGTAGCATGATTTTGGCCAATGAGATGTATACAGTTTATTAAAGGGGATGGAACCAGCCAGCATATTACCGATGAATTATTATTTAGAAAGATTCTAAAAGAATGCTCTGCAGAGCTGTTGTATTAGTATTTGCTATATAATTCTTTGTTAGGCCTTTTTTCCATTTGCCCTTTGTGTCTCTCTCCTTTTACTCACCTTAAACTCAGATGAGATACTACAAGGTCAAATAGTCATCCCGTGGCTATAAGATGAAAAGCTAAACAAACGGTAAGAATGATGAGGCAGGAAGCTAGGAGCCTCCACACCTCATCCTAACTCTGTCTGCCTACCCTTTCAAAAAATTACAATCCTGAGCAGCTGTACTAGCCCTGAATTCCTTATTACCTTTGGACTTAGGTTACATGGGAAAGAATATTGAGTCAGGTTTGTTGAATTTATTTCATGCAGCTGAACAGAATTCTGACTGATACAGATCACACATTTAGTCTTCCAACCTAGGTCTTCAGTGCCCAGCTGGAAAATTTACATTCCAGAAAAACAGAAAACCGTGGAGAAAACTGCCAGGCATGTTGTCGCTAAATCCCGAACAATATCAGATGATGTGAAATTAAAAGTGTGCTCCTGATAGAATTTTCACAGACATTTTTTAAACAGAAGGACAGCCTGAAATTTTATTTCATTTGCCATACTTCTATTTAACTTGAGTGAGATTGCCTTTGTGAGAGCACAGGAGGCCTATCACCTACATGGTGTGATTTGAGGAACAAGAAAACAGTGCGATTAAAAAATGTTTCTCGGGCTTCCCTGGTGGCGCAGTGGTTGAGAGTCCGCCTGCCGATGCAGAGGACGCGGGTTCATGCCACGGTCTGGGAGGATCCCACATGCCGCGGAGCGGCTGGGCCCGTGAGCCATGGCCGCTGAGCCTGCACGTCCGGAGCCTGTGCTCCGCAGCGGGAGAGGCCACAAGAGGGAGAGGCCCGCGTACCGCCAAAAAAAAAAAAAAAAAAAAAATGTTTCTCGAGGGACATGCCACAATATCTGAAACTGTCACGTTATTCAGTTCTTTGCATTTGGTAAGGACTACATATGTCTGCTATTAGGGGCTAAATCTATAATATTAACATTAAGCATTATCTGTTATCAAGTACTTAGGTGTAATTAGTTGACAAGAATAACTCTAGACCAGGGGTCAGCAAACTGTATGTAAAGAGCCAGATCGTAAATATTTCCAGCTCTGTGGTCTCTGTCACAACTATTAAACTCTGCCATTGTAGCGCAAGAGCTTCTATAACCAATATATAAACAAACGAGCATGGTTGTTTTCCAATAAAATTTTGCTTATGGATACTGAAGCGTGAATTTCATATAATTTTCATGTATCACAAATGACAACTTTTGATTTTTAAAAACCATTGAAAAATGTAAAAGCCATTCTTAGCTCATGAGCTGTACAAAACCAGTTGGTGGGCCAGTTTTGACCCATGAGAAGAGGGGAGACTTTGAGTAGGGGGAGGCAGTTACTACCCCACAAGGACACTCTTAGCAAGTTTCCCTAGGACACTGGGAACCGTGGAAGGAAAAGCTCTTATAAAGAAGGTGTGTAAAAACCTCTGCATCATCTGCAGCTTCTCTCTCCCATTCCTTTGCTTCTCAGTATCTCAGTCCAGCAGCAGCAGATTTAACCTGAAGCTAATGATGCTTAAGCTCTCAGGGTCCTCGCTTGATTCAGCTTCCCTGGGAGGAGCCCTAGCTGCAAGTGCAACCTGCTCTTAGGTTTTCATAAATTTACAAGAATAGGATAAAATTATTCTGACCTGAACCAGCAAATTATAAAAAGTTTTTTCCAGATCATATCGAAAGCAGCCATTCTTTAAGCAGAACAGAAACATTTCAAGTAGAATTAATGTGTAAGCTATTTTCATAAGTTTTTTATAATTTAATTAATGCTAATCATATGAACATACTGCAAATACATTTGCATTTCTTGTTGATTTGAGATTAATATTGATACCAATAGAGATACCAGAAAATTATAAAATGCCACTGAAACAATGCTATCAATGACACACTAATTAATAGATGACATAAATTCAAAGAGTATATAAGAAGTCATTTAATAGGTAAACTTGAAAAGCACTGAGATATTACTGTTCACTGAGCATGAAAACCTAACGTTTCTCTCAGTCTGACTAAACTTTAGACAAGCTTCTTCTTGACACTAGGTCCTAACCTCCCTTTTTTATTTTTAGAGCATTTTCTTTTCTTTTTTTTTTTTTGCAAATTGTTTTAGACATCATGTTTTTTTTTTTTTTTGCATTTTCTATGATTGTAAGCATTTCCTGTCACTTTATCAGAAAGTTCGGGTTTCCCAGGGATTTGGAAAAGGAACACATATGTTGGGGGGCATGGCTGTGTGATCAGGAGGAAGTGCTGATTTTTTAAAATTATTATATAAGTTTCAGGCAAACAGTATTATAATTTGACATCTGTATACACTAGAAAGCAATCACCACCACAAATCTAGTTCCCATCCATCACCGTATAGCTGAATCGCTCTCTGATATACATTCTATCTCTCCCCTCTGCAACATTTCCTCTACAGAGTGACCTTTCTAAATCAGAAATTCAATCAGATTCTACACGATGCCTCAAGAATGAAGTCCAAACATCTGAGTGGGCATTAAACGGCCTCCGCAATCTAATATCGATCCAGTAACACAATGTTCCCTTATATTTCCATCTTTTATTCTATCTGCACTATTCACTAGGCAGGCTACCTTACACACACTTTGAACTTAATTTTGTATCTTCTCCTTGTCTTTACTTCAAAGACCTAAGGTAGTTTTCCTTCTACCTCTTGGACTTTGAAAAATACTACTCATTCCTAAAAGCACTGTTCCTTTTGGCAAGCTTCCATGAGCCTCTGAAGAGTATCCATCACTTTCTCCTCCTCAATCTCAAAGCAAATTTACAAGTATGAACTCCTTTGACACTTATCCCATTTGGGGAGTGATTTATGGTTACTGTTACACATGGTTAGGTGACTATCCCATTAGAGTATAAGACCCAGAGAACAGAGGTAAACATTTATCTTTCAGTCCCTCTACTACCTGCCATAGTGCCTTAAATGAGGTATCACATAAATATGTCTTCAATGAACAAGCAACCAAATAAAAGAATACCTGTAATGAAAAGGAAATATTTCTTAGCATACTTGTTTTTGCAGGGCACTGGCTATGTCAGAGGGTATCTATGCTCAAGAAAAAATTGAGCTAAACATCAATTTTACTAATAATTTGCTATTTGTGTCTTAAGATAACTAACTAAATAAGTTTCCTAAGGACTTTTCTTCAAAGTTGAAAAACTGACCCCCACCTCATGGAGTTTTCTTCCTTTCCAACTCTTGCTCTACCCACGGTGTTTTCAACACCCATGGAGATGTTTTATCCAATCAAGTTCTTTGATAATCTTGACTCCCAGCAATCTCTGCATTCAAGGGTGTGCAACAAAACCATCTCTCCAAAAGAAAAAAGCCTTGATTTTTAGCATTTGACAGTTTTCATGGTATAAATACTCTCAGTATTTCCAGTTTCAAGATGGCTGTACTCAACAACCAGCCTGCAACAGTCCTAAAAATTCAGCAATCACTGCCTGTTAGCAGGTACAAACTAGCTCCAGTACACCACTGTTTTTACACTCAGTTTTCAACAACCTACTCCTAGAGATACATCTTGGACCTGAGGCTTCCCCCTTTGAAATCTTAACTACATGGATGATGTTCCTACCCAAATCCTTTATCTCTGTCTCTATCATGGTACCACTTATCAAACCTAGATCCCATGGTGAATCACTTCAACTTCCTTTTGATAGTGTCACCTATATGCTAATTCCCTAACCCTTCGATCATCTCTATTTTGTGTGTGGGGGGGAAATTTCAACCTTCTGCTATATGTTACTACATCAGAACCTGAATGCTGAGAAATTCTGAGAAAAACTCACAGCCACACGAATTGTTATAACAACAGATTTATGCTAGGAATTCCTCTTATGTGATCCTGAAGCATTTGTCTTTCTATTCCCTTCCCTTTTTCCAGCCTCCTCTACCTTGTGCATCTCTATCATAGCCCTTGTCTTATATATAAGCATTTCTTGTCCTGTAGACAACCACAGAGAAGATTAGGGAAATATAGTATGATTCCATCAACTTTTCACTCCTATATCACAAGCTTAGCATTCTCTGCAAGGACTCACACACCATTTCCTCAAATTTCAGAATAGGAACTTGTCCTTTCTTATTCCAAAGAATGTCCCTCCTTCCATCCTCTTGACTACATTTACTTCTTTCTCCTCTGAGATGTTATTATATCACTTATTCTCCATCTGATAAATTTGCAGCTTCATTCTTGCAGCTAGTTCCTGTCCTAACAATCTATAAATATGTTAAAATTTATCTTATTAAATAATAAAAACTTCTACCCAACCACACAGTAAAAGTAACATCTCTTTTTTCATGGTAAAACCTTCTTACTCTTGACCAATCTCTCTCTTACCTTCTCATTCAAGTTCCTTAACCGGTTAGTCTCTATTTCATCACCCACTTTCCCTCTTTTAATCATTATTATAAAATACAAATACAATATAGAAAAATGTACAACTTTAGTATAAAGATGAATACAAAACAAAAACAAGAAAATATTAGCTGTAATCCCACCAAGTGGCTACACTATTGGCATTTTGGCACATTTTCTTTCAGGCTTGTTTCTAAACCCGTATATATGTATGTATGTATGTATGTATGTATGTATGTATGTGTGTGTGTGTGTGTGTGTGAGAGTGTGTGTGTGTGTGTGAGAGTGTGTGTGTGTGTTCAATGTTGGAATTAGATTATATATAGATTTTCATATGTATATATTTTCAGTTGTCATTTTTTAATGGGCATTGCTCAATTATATACACTTTTCTTTAAAAGCTTGATTTTTTAACGACTGCATTATATTTTAGGGAATAAATGAACCCTAATTGACACAGCTATTCATACATGCCATTCATTGAAGATCACTATGAAATTAGGCTTTAACCTCAACTGCTTCACTTAGCAATGACCTCCTAACTGCCAAAGCCAACAGGCTCATTCCTTTCGCCATCTTACTTGAACTTTTTGCAACAGCTGACAATGCAATATATTCCTCTTTTCTTAAAATATTTTTACCTTGTCTTTAATAACGTCAGATTTTTCTCATCATTTTTACCCAATTTCTCTAATCATTTTCCTCAGCAAACTTTGCTTCTCTCTCATCTCCACACGCAATGGTTCTGTTCTTTTCACTTTATTCTTGAACATTTTTCATCCAAAGCATGACTTTAAATAACATTTGCACACAAAAAGTTTGGATTGGAAAGAGTAATGATTTCCTTTTCTTAAATATTTGTTTGTTTTACAGTCCTCATAGGTAAGAAAACTTTTCCACTGGTTTATTTTTTGAGATTCAAAAATGTCTGGATTACACCTTTGGGAAAGATAAAAAGGGGCCAATGTAATAGTGTTCCTGCCTGATTCACAAGTGACAGTATCAACTTCAGAAGTCAGGTAAATAAGAACTTCAGGCCAAGTGAAGGTGGGAAGCTTTATACTTATTATATTTGACTGAGCAACTAGCATTATTTTCAATAGGTAGAGAAAAATTTAGTCAAATTTACACATCAAATCACTAACTTATCAAGATGTAGTTTGAAGAAAGATTTCTTTTTTGACCCTGTCCTACAATACGTTATTTGATTTACAAAAGTGAACTTTGTTATAACTATGTTGCTACTGAAACACTGCAAAGTAGTGAAATCAATCTGGCTTCTCTTCTTTGGGTCAGCATGAAGTAAAGGAGCATACTATCTCATTTTCCTCCAGGTAGCTTATATGGAAATTAGTCATATAAACACATCTTCTTTCTCAGAGGTAGAAAGGCTCAGTGTTCCACAAGGTTGGCTTATTCTCTACAGTATACCCAGGCAGAATATTAAAAGCAAAACAATTTCATGAGGTTTTTATAACAAAAACTGTTCTATGATCTGGTGATGGTCATAATAGTATTTTGTTGAGCTGACTAGGGAATTTTCTTTGGTCTCAGCTCTTACAAGAGCCAATCTGTCTAACAACAGTAGAGGACAGGCAGGAGAGATGAAATCCTCATACCTTATATTTATAGAGCACTTTCAACTCTTACAAACTAGCTTATCTTTTACTTCATTTGATTTTCATCTTAAATTTGAGAAACATGTCAGAGCAATAATTTCTACCCTCATTGAACATATTGAGATATTGAGGCTTGAATGACTGAACTGACTTGTCAAATTTGAATACAAACTCAAACCCCATGACTCTTAACCCAGATAGTATTCTCTTCTACCAGTATTTATTTTGACTGTCGTTAAATAACAATCAGTTTTTCTTTTAATTCATTCCAACTCATCTCACATACTTCACATGTGTTTTCTTTTAAATGAAAAGGACAAGAAAAGAGTAAACATAGCACATTTTTTCCCCTATTGGCTTTACACCCTTTTATTAGCTGGGTCTCATTTGTTTCTACTTTATGACACACACCTCAAAATTTGATTTCTAACTACATGATCAATAACACAAATCTATTCAGTGAACCGATTTGGAAGTGCAGTGAAAAGAGTAACTATGGTGTCATGGAAATCACCTTCCTACAATGGATCTTAGTTTCCTCCACAAACAAATGAGTACAGAACTACCTGTCTCACAGGGTTATTGAACAGAGCTACCGCCTACCAACTGCCCTGGTGAAAACCTTGGGAATCTTTCCAGGCATCTTTCCCTTTCTCTCACTGTTCACATACCTAAAGACAGCAAGTGCTGTTGATTCTATGCCCTGAAAAGCTCTGGAATTTGTCCTTCCTACCCCATCTCCACTAATTCTCAGTTTAGAGCTTCACCACTTTACTGGAATTACTGTTTATTTATATCCTATTTCTAGTCTTGTCAATTTCAATTGAATTATGCTTATGGAGAATGGGTTCCAGCACCAGGTACATCAGATAGATACTTGAGACTCCTTAGGATCCTGCATTTTTACTTTTCAGTGTGTTCTTGATGCATTTGATTGTCAGGTGGACAGTTTTAATTAGATACAGATATTTTTCTTGGCTTCTTTATACACCTAACATTTTTTTTACTTAGATGATATGGCTTTATCCATCAGTACCAGTAGAAACCAATAGGAAGAGCAAATGGAACCCAAAAGCCTCCAGAGAAGCCAACTGTGCTCACATTTACGAGGGAATGATATCTTCCATGGTTAATCCCAAATTTGCTTACATGGAGGATTTTCTATAAATCCTAGTACTCTCACAAAACGTATGTTTTCCTCCATTGGAAAAGCCATTCCCGATATGAAGATTTAATCTAATGAAGATACCTACTGGCTGTCAAATAAAGGTATTTCACTGAACATGTTTCAAATAAACTTTAAGCTTTAGTCTATTACACTAAGAGATACTCCTTAGGATGTACATTCTGCAGTAAGATTCTAAGAATATCTGGAATCCAAAGCTCCTTGAAAATCTAAGTCCCATAAGTTATGAGGAATTTTCAAGTTCAAAAAATAATACTTACACCAAAGTTGGTAGCGGCAAATCGATCTGAGGCAGAAACCTGTACATTTGTTGTAACAGTTGTGTGAGCATAGAAAGCATTTATATTTGCCAGCAAGGTACTCATTACAGCAGGGACACCGGGGCACATGTATTTAGAAGACAGACATGAAAAGTGCCTGCAAGACAAAAACATTAAGTGCTTTAAAAAGAGAATCTAATTAATTCACATAGCAGTGTATCCTCTAACATCAGCAATTAAGTAATTCCTCTACTCTATGAAAAGGAGAGAAAACTCTTACAATTCCTAATTGAAAGAGAAAGCAATTTCAGCCTTTTAAAAACTTCTCATTCACAAATGTGAAGTGGCTTAATTAGAATGTGATTTGCCACAAGGATATGTGCATAATTTCTTTCAACTGGGAATGTTGTGTGTACACACAAAAAGTGCAATTTCCAGTGGAATCTAACACTGTCGAAAAGCAATAATCCAGGAGTTTCCCTTTCTCTGGCAACTCTGTCCTCAATTACTTCAGCTCTTGAAATGTTGAATTGCATCCAGAATGTTCTTTCACACTTGTATTCCTCTCACACCGATAAGGTAAACAAGAGGCCCTCCTTTCATTGCACACTGTCTGAACAAGTCAACTTAACATCTGACCTGAGTCCAGTTTGTGAGCTTTTGTTATTAAGGAGTATCTTCCACAAGCAGTTTTGTTTATTGAGGTTTTGCTAAAGCCAGAATTTAATTAAGCAAACAAATGAACAGCGAAGACAAACTGAATTATGCCAGCTTTATGCTTAAAGACCATTTCTTTCAAACATTGAATAACAGTATCATTTACAGACATCAGAAGCATCAAGTGTTCAATTCCATTACTTCTCTCAGGAAAATTTGTTTCATTTGAATTCTAACAAAAGACTTAAAAATTGAAAGCACAACTTGTGATAAAAGTGAAAAGATAAAATACCCATGGAAGAAAGAAATTTTCATTACCTAATCTGATCCCATTTTGCTCTCATATCTCGGTAATTTATCCAACACCAAGGCATCTCTGAATTTTGTATTATTGAACACAAGCATAGAATGTACCCACATAAATAAATGCTCCAAGTGGCAGCTCAAAAGAAATGGATGGAGGTCCTGGAAATGCTGCTTTTCTTAGACTTTAGCCAGGCCACTCATCTAACTTCGATTAGCTAATAAATGTAGGCTAAATTTTTTTTTTTTTTTTTTGCGGTACGTGGGCCTCTCATTGCTGTGGCCTCTCCCGTTGTGGAGCACAGGCTCTGGGCACGCAGGCTCAGTGGCTCCGCGGCATGTGGGATCCTCCCGGACTGGGGCACAAACCCGTGTCCCCTGCATCGGCAGGCGGACTCTCAACCACTGCGCCACCAGGGAAGCCCTAGGCTACATTTTTAAACATGGATCTTTGAGGATCATGAAGAGCAAAGTATGCCATGAGAGTTACATGATCTGTGTGATGTAACCGTGGAATTAGATGATCACTACTCTCTTCTTTTAGGTAAATGATGCATATTTTGACTTTATTATACACTACTTATAATTTATATCTATTAAGAATACCATAAGTGACATAAATATATTAAAAATAGAAATTAAATAAAAACTAGCATATGGTATCACATTTCTTTCTTTTTTCATAACTGTCAAATAATTAGATTTGTTAGACCGAAGTCAGATGTCAAGAGATATGGAATATGCAATGCCTAAGTGGGATAGTGTGGGAGATGGCAAAAGGGAAGTATACATACCTAGGTGGGAACAAGAGATAGACAATCACCAACTGTCAAAATAAACTGGTGAGGAACTCAAAGACCAGAAGTTTATTTTCCTCAGCATGCATTATCTATTTAAAGAGATTCTGGAGGTGACCAGAATGAATAATCTTGTTCTTGGTTTTAAACCAGAATTAGTATTCTCCTAATGCAGGTGTGTTACTTAGTCCGTACTGCTTGCAGCTGCCACCCTGTGATTTTTGTTGTCCGGTAAGAGCAGTAGCAACAGCTCAGCAGGTACTTTAAGTAGAACAATGGAGGAACATATGAATATTCTGCTTAAGGCGTTCCACGGTGTGAATTTGATAAGTGAAATAGCAAGTTCTATTCTGAAGATGATGCAATTATAAGGCATCTTAGGGAAAAATGAGTGCCATATGGGAAGACCAGGGATATCAACAACCAAGCTTTGTCTGTTTTATACTTTGACTTGATTCAGCCAATATCTTAATGACGAAAATGCCCTATGAAACTGTGGCTTTGCAATCCCAATGCAATGTTTTATAACCAAAATGAGAGGTTTAACAAATAATTTGTTAGATATGAAAATTTATGGGTAATATAGGCAAAAAGCTATGTAAATAAATGTAATTTAGAGTTTCTTAGTTTAATGAAATATTTGCTATATGTTTATAATTTAATGTTAATACATATTATTCATAAACAATTAGAAAACAGGAAAATAAACTGCCATTCACACTGCTGTTCTCTAAAATATAAATTCAATTTATAGGCAAATAGTATAATTATAATACTTTCTCTTACCAGAATTGATGAAAAATAGAATTATAATTGATTCTATTGTTTTTCTACTCTTTAACCTTTCATTCATTTTTTTTTTAATGTTAAAGACATCTGGGCAAAGTATTCTCCCTTTAACAACTACACATCTACTATATTTCTGGGACTATTCTTCCTGATAGGGATCTTGAGTTGCTTAAAACATGGTCCTGGTGTAAAAAATTAATGTATACCCTAATTGAGAGGCATGAACATTGAAACCTCATTTTGTTACACAAGAGAAAGTGCTGTTACAGAGGTATGTAAGGGTTTGAGTGGGCCATGGGATGGAGGAATGAGGCCTGGAGATGGATGGCAAAGGTCCAAAGGTTGAGTTGAGTCCACTAGTGGTGAACCTAGTATAGGAGAAGTCAGAAGGAAACATCTGAGTCAAGGTCTAGAGGATGAGTGATTATGTAATGGCCATGGTAGAGTGGAGAGTTTAGTGTCCCTAGAATTTACTTTGATAGGTATTTACTGAACATGTCTGAAAGCCAGATACTCTATTAGATACTGGGTATACAGTAATGAGTTTACTTACAGATTAGTGGGAGAATCAGTGACACAAGAAATGTAATACAATTTTGAGAAAGCTATGAAAAAGAAAAGCATAACAGTGCTATGAAACACCAAATTAGAGTGTGTGTATTGTACCCTGGTGGTGGGGGCGCTGTCTAGGAAGACTTCTTGAAATGATGCTGGGCTAAGAGTTAATGTATGACTAAGAGATAGCCAGAGCGAGCACAGGGCTTGCTATTGCTGATAGATAAAGAATATAAATATTCCAAAGGAATGGAATAATTAAAACCAAGGCACAATGGAAAGAAACAAAATATTGTTTACAATGAACCCTAGCAATTTTAGGCTGGTGGAGCCCAAATTTCCAGGAGCACATTCTAGACCATTATATGACCAGAGGCAAAGTGAGGGGTATGTATGATAGTCTTGTGCAATATGGTAGGCAAGTTGGACCTATTATATAGGTCAGAAGATTTTTTCAAACAAAACTCAAAACTCAAAATCTTAGAGTCAATATAAGTGAAAAATTACCTCCAACAATCTCTCATTGTTTACATGGGGTAGGAAGTGACATCATCAGAGTTGAGTTTAAAATAGATTTGGTGGGAGGGGATTTTAGGAGGATGGCTTAAGGAAGGTGAGACTGAGAAAAGAGTCCAATTAGAAGGCTATAAAGGGAAGAGATGATGGGTGTCTGAACTAAGGCAGTAGCTGTAGAGATAGGGAGGAGGGAATATATTTTAAAAATATTAAGAGAGGAAAACTGTCAGGACTCGGTGCTTGATACGGAGTGAAAGAGGAGAAAGAGAAGTGATGAAGTTCCAAGGCTTCGGTGTGGAAGACTGGGTGAGGGGTGCTTCTGCCCAGTGAGCTGGGAACTATAAAGGAGAAAAAGGGGTTGTAAGGTCGGGTCACGTGTCCAGTCGAGTTTGAGCTTAAGGTGCTTGTAGGATTTCCATAAAGTAATGTCCACTGGGTTACTGGAGACCTGGGCTGGACACTTAGATCTGGGGATCATTTCAAAACCACGAAAATGGGTAAGATCATCCAGGGGAATTATACAGAATGAAGAACAGTGTCAGGAAATGAAACCTGGGAAACACTGATATGTAAGGGACTAGTGGAAGACGAATAAGTAAATTCTATGACTGAGATCAAACTTAAAATGATAGGGACTTCCCTGGTGGTGCAGTGATTAAGAATCTGACTGCCAATGCAGGGGACACAGGTTTGAGCACTGGTCCAGGAAGATCCCACATACTGTGGAACAACTAAGCCCGGGTGCCACAACTACTGAGCCCACGTGCCACAACTACCGAAGCTCGCACACCTACAGCCTGTGCTCCGCAACAAGAGAAGCCACTGTAATGAGAAGCCCGTGCAGAGCAACGAAAAGCAGCCCCCGCTCGCCGCAACTAGAGAAAGCCCGTGTGCAGCAACGAAGACCCAATGCAGCCCAAAATAAATAATAAATAGATTTTTTAAAAAGTATGTCCTTTAAAAAAAAAAAGGTAGGTCAAAGGAAAGCCAGGGCAATGGAATTAGGGAAAACATTGGAATAGGAGGTTTGAAGGATGAAGGATGATTGATGCTGATAGGTGCATTGAAAGAGTCTTATAAGGACATACAATAACTATTGGACTTGACAAATAAACATCATTGTGACAGCAACAACATCAGTGTTAGTGGAGTAACAGGGTGTTGCACCGAGACGGAATAGGATGAAAAGTGAGAAGTAGCAGAAGATGACCAAGGAAAAATGGATCAAGGATAGATTTTGTTGGTCTTTAGCTAAGGAGCTTTGACTTTCTCATGTGAACTACACAGAGTTAGCTGAAATTCTCACAGAGGGATGGGATACTGTCAGATGAATTTAGAAAGATGACTCTGAAAGGGTGTAAAAATGGATTGAAATGAGTAGGTATTGGAAGCAGAAAAACAATTTAGGAGGTGTAGAAGCAAAAAATGACATTTCTGCCCCACTTCCAATATGACTAAGCCCTTCACATACCACAGTCATAAGGAACAAAATATTTTCCACCTTGAGATAATCTGAAAAACACAGAATCATGTTATTTCTGGTCTCCAAAATATAAAACCTCAAATATTTCTCTAAAACCTGAACTTCCTAACAAAACAGTTTTGAAATGGAGTTTAGCCATGCTATATCTGAAAATGTATAAAATCTCATTATATGACCTCTGAAAGTATTAAAACCAGGTGGAAAGATGCTGTTTCCACCAAGAACAGCATAAGAACACCATGTAAACTAGGTAGCCTTAGGAATGTTACGTTTTTGTTTAGTTTGGTTTGGTTTTGCCAGTGCTTCTAAAGTCTCATTCCCTCTCTGTACTTGTTGTAATTAAATATTTCTTTCCTTTTCTAATTTTTTTCTCCCTAAGGTCACAGAGCAGTGAAATGATTAAGGATTAGAGTTCAGGCAATGTAAGCTCAGAAGCATCTTTCTTAACCACCAGGGTGATCTTCTCTTAATTTATCCTCCTCCCTCTCTAACGTTGTGTATTACTTGTGTATGTACCTGTTTCTTCCAGAATGTGTTTAGTTCATGCTTAATTGTCATCTAATCCAGCCCACTTCTAGCATAGTGTTTTCTTGTACACAGGAGTTGGCCCATAAGTACTTAATGAAAACAAGTGACAGCGATATGAGTTAACAGTATTTATGTAGCGTTAGTGTATAGGACATGTGCTTGTTTACTTTGAGTATGACAGTTTATCACAACATCCAATTGCTTTGTGAACATTGGGCTGAAGTGCATAGCAGTTAATGCCATAATGATCACAACTCTGAAAGTAAATTGTATTCTGATTTTAACTGGTACACTGCGAGCAGTATTTTAAATTTTCCAGAGCATTAGGCATGCATTCATCTTAGAGACCGGACAGAAATATTGTACTTTCTGATTCAGATTTAACTGAGATGACTTCTGGGGTATGATGCGAGGTAGCCAGCTGTTCATGATCTACCCCTCTGAACCTCCCATGGAAATGGCCATGAAAACAAAACTAAATGATGTAAAGTCATAGCAGCACTGGAAATTAGGGGTATCAATCAAAGATTTCCCTATTTCTGGGAGGGACTTTGCCTAAGTTTAGGGCAGCTGGATAGACTGAGAGATATTCGGTGACTATCCTGGTCTAAACTCCTAAAATATTCACCTGACTAGAGAAGAAACGGGAAGATATTTCTGGGAACCATACACTGTACACCCCCATATCAGAAATGCGAGGCCTAGGCGGCTGGCCAGCAAGGCTTTTGATCACTTTCCTATTCCATGGTAATGGCTTCCAGATGCAATAAAGCTGTCGCGTGTTTCCCACACCTTCTCACTTTACATCCATTAAAGAGTACACAACTCCCAAGACTGCAATACAGCCTGTGCAATAGGGAATGGGCAACGGGATTAGAAGCTAGTTTGAAGAAAGGGTTGGAAGAACACCGGGAATAGTATACCGTGGGGATTAACTCTAACCTTTTATGTTCTGCTCTAGCAAGACAAGAATTCACAAGTTGTTTACGTTATCCAGGAAAAGAAATCCAGCTCTCATACTTAAAGAGCCCACCAATAGGAGCAGGTAAATATCTTTGCCCAATCTAAAAGCAAACTGCCTTAGAATAAAGTCATGGCACACAGGGAACCTTTTTAGAGGCTCACCTGCCATTATAAGATCTGCAGGTGAGTACTGGTAACACGCTGGTGGTCGACAAATACTGATTCAAAGGACCCTGTAAGTTGCCAAACAAGCAGGATGCAAACATCTTTGTACATTATTATCTCAACAGACATACAAGCGCTTGTGTGTGCATGCGCACACACACACACACACACACACTTATACAGCAAAAATAACCAAATAAAATGGTCACAGTGTTATCTCTCGGTGGAGCTACAAACTTTTGTTATTTAAAAAAATATGTCCTTTCTTTTCAGAGGGGAAGATGGCGGAAGAGTAAGACGCGGAGATCACCTTCCTCCCCACAGATACACAAGAAATACATCTACACGTGGAACAACTCCTACAGAACACCTACTGAACGCTGGCAGAAGACCTCAGACCTCCCAAAAGGCAAGAAACTCCACACATACATGGGAAGGGCAAAAGAAAAAAGAATAAACAGAGACAAAAGGATAGGGACGGGACCTGCATCAGTGGGAGGGAGCTGTGAAGGAGGAAAGGTTTCCACAAACTAGGAAGCCCATTTGCGGGCGGAGAATGCGGGTGGTGGAAGGGGGGAAGCTTCGGAGCCACGGAGAAGAGCATAGCAACAGGGGTGCAGAGGGCAAAGCGGAGAGATTCTCGCACAGAGGATCGATCTCGACTGGCACTCACCAGCCTGAGATGCTTTGTCTGCTTGCCCGCCTGGGCAGGCGGGGCTGGGAGCCGAGGCTCCAACTTCGGTTGGAGCGCAGGGAGAGAACTGAGGTTGGCGGTGTGACCACAGCCTGAAGGGGGTTAGTGCACCATGGCCAGCCAGGAGGGAGTCCGGGGAAAAGTCTGGACCTGACGAAGAGGCAAGAGACTTTTTCTTCCCTCCTTGTTTCCTGGTGCACGAGGAGAGGGGATTAAGAGCGCTGCTTAAAGGAGGTCCAGAGATGGGCGCGAGCTGCGGCTAACAGCCCGGACCCCAGAGACGGGCATGACGCTAAGGCTGCTGCTGCCTCCACCAAGAAGCCTGTGTGCAAGCACAGGTCACTATCCACACCCACCTTCCGGGTAGCATGTGCAGCCCGCCACTGCCAGGGTCCCGGGATCCAGGGACAACTCCCCCGGGAGAACGCATGGTGTGCCTCAGGCTGGTGCAACATCACACCGGCCTGTGCCACCGGCAGGCTCGCCAGGCACTCCGTGCCCCTCCCTCCTCCCCGCCTGAGTGAGCCGGAGCTCCCGAATCAGCGGCTCCTTTAACCCCGTCCTGTCTGAGCGAAGAACAGACGCCCCCCGCCAACCTACAAGCAGAGGCGGGGCCAAATCCAAAACTGAGCCCCGGGAGCTGTGAGAACAAAGAGAAAGGGAAATCTCTCTCAGCAGCCTCAGAAGCAGCGAATTACAGCTCCACAATCAACTTGATATACTCTGCATCTGTGGAATACATGAATAGTCAAGGAATGATCCCAAATTGAGGAGGTGGACTTTGAGAACAAGATTTATTATTTTTTCCCCTTTTCCTCTTTCTGTGAGTGTGTATGTGTATGCTTCTGTGTGAGATTTTGTCTGTATAGCTTCGCTTCCACCATTTGTCCTAGGGTTCTATCCATCTGCCTTTTTAATTCTTTAAAAAAAAATTTTTTTCTTAATTATTATTTATTTTAATAACTTTATTTTATTTTATCTTACTTTATTTTATCTTCTTTCTTTCTTTCCCTCCCTCGCTCCCTCCCTCCCTCCCTTCCTCTCTTTCTCCCTTCTTTTTCTCTCTTTTATTCTGAGCCGTGTGGATGAAAGGCTGTTGGTGCTCCAGCCAGGAGTCAGGGCTCTGCCTCTGACGTGGGAGAGCCAACTTCAGGACACTGGTCCACAAAAGACCTCCGAGCTCCACATAATACCAAACGCCGAAAATCTCCCAGAGATCTCCATCTCAATGCCAGCACCCAGCATCACTCAACGAGCAGCAAGCTACAGTGCTGGACATCCTATGCCAAACAACTAGGAAAACAGGGACACAACCCCACCCATTAGCAGAGAGGCTGCCTAAAATCACAGTAAGTCCACAGACACCCCGAAACACACGACCAGAAGTGGACCTGCCCACCAGACAGACAAGATCCAGCCTCATCCACCAGAACACAGGCACAAGTCCCCTCCACCAGGAAGCCTACACAACCCACTGAACCATCTTTAGCCACTGGGGACAGACACCAAAAACAATGGGAACTACGAACCTGCAGCCTGCAAAAAGGAGACCCCAAACACAGTAACATAAGCAAAATAAGAAGACAGAAAAACACACAGCAGATGAAGGAGCAAGATAAAAACCCACCAGATCTAACAAATGAAGAGGAAACAGGCAGTCTACCTGAAAAAGAATTCAGAATAATAATAGTAAAGATGATCCAAAATGTTGGAAACAGAATAGACAAAATGCAAGAAACATTTAACAAGGACCTAGAAGAACTAAACATGAAACAAGCAACGATGAACAACAAAATAAATGAAATTAAAAATACACTAGATGGGATCAATGGCAGAATAACTGAGGCAAAAGAACAGATAAGTGACCTGGAAGATAAAATAGTGGAAATAAGTACTGCAGAGCAGAATAAAGAAAAAAGAATGAAAAGAATTGAGGACACTCTCAGAGACCTCTGGGACAACATTACACGCATCAACATTCGAATTATAGGGGTTCCAGAAGAAGAAGAGAAAAAGAAAGGGACTGAGAAAATATTTGAAGAGATTACAGTTAAAAACGACCCTAATATGGGAAAGGAAATAGTTAACCAAATCCAGGAAGCACAGAGAGTCCCATACAGGGTAAATCCAAGGAGAAATATGCCAAGACACATAATAATCAAACTGTCAAAAATTAAATACAAAGAAAACATATTAAAAGCAGCAAGGGAAAAACAACAAATAACACACAAGCGAATCCCCATAAGATTAACAGCTGATCTTTCAGCAGAAACACTGCAAGCCAGAAAGGAATGGCAGGACATATGTAAAGTGATGAAGGAGAAGAACCTGCAACCAAGATTACGCTACCCAGCAAGGATCTCATTCAGATTTGATGGAGAAAACAAACCCTTTACAGACAAGCAAAAGCTGAGAGAGTTCAGCACCACCAAACAATCTTTACAACAACTGCTAAAGATACTTCTCTAGGCAGGAAACACAAGAGGAGGAAAACAACTACAATAACAAACCCAAAACAATTAAGAAAATGGGAATAGGAACATACATATTGATAATTACCTTACATGTAAATGGACTAAATGCTCCCACCAAAAGACACAGATTGGCTGAATGGATAAAGAAACAAGACCCATATATATGCTGTCTACAAGAGACCCACTTCAGACCTAGAGACACATACAGACTGAAGGTAAGGGGATGGAAAAAGATATTCCATGCAAATGGAAACCAAAAGAAAGCTGGAGTAGCAATTCTCATATCAGACAAAACAGACTTTAAAATAAAGACTATTAGAAGAGACAAAGAAGGATATACATAATGATCAAGGGATCAATCCAAGAAGAAGATATAACAATTTTAAATATTTATGCACCCAACATAGGAGCACCTCAATACATAAGGCAAATACTAACAGCCATAAAAGGGGAAATCGACAGTTACACATTCATAGTAGGGGACTTTAACACCCCACTTTCACCGATGGACACATCATCCAAAATGAAAATAAATAAGGAAACACAAGCTTTAAATGATACATTAAACAAGACGGACTTAATTGATATTTATAGGACATTGCATCCAAAAACAACAGAATACACATTTTTCTCAAGTGCTCATGGAAATTTCTCCAGGATAGATCATATCTTGGGTCACAAGTTAAGCCTTAGTAAATTTAAGAAAATTGAAATTGTATCAAGTATCTTTTCTGACCACAACGCTATGACACTAGATATCAATTACAGGAAAAGATCTGTAAAAAATACAAACACATGGAGGCTAAACAATACACTACTTAATATCGAAGTGATCACTGAAGAATTCAAAGAGGAAATAAAAAAATATGCAGAAGCAAATACCAATGGAGACACGATGACCCAAAACCTATGGGATGCAGCAAAAGCAGTTCTAAGAGGGAAGTTTATAGCAATACAATCCTACCTTAAGAATCAGGAAACATCCTGAATAAACAACATAACCTTGTACCTAAAGCAATTAGAGAAAGAAGAACAAAAAACCCCCAAAGTTAGCAGAAGGAAAGAAAACATAAAAATCAGATCAGAAATAAATGAAAAAGAAATAAAGGAAATAGTAGCAAAGATCAATAAAACTAAAAGCTGGTTCTTTGAGAAGATAAACAAAATTGGTAAACCATTAGCCAGACTCATCAAGAAAAAAAGGGAGAAGACTCAAATCAATAGAATTAGAAAGGAAAAAGAAGTAACAACTGACACTGCAGAAATACAAAAGATCATGAGAGATTACTACAAGCAACTCTATGCCAATTAAATGGACAACCTGAAAGAAATGGACAAAACCTTAGAAATGCACAACCTGCCAAGACTGAATCAGGAAGAAATAGAAAATATGAACAGACCAATCGCAAGCACTGAAATTGAAACTGTGATTAAAAATCTTCCAACAAACAAAAGCCCAGGACCAGATGGCTTCACAGGCGAATTCTATCAAACATATTGAGAAGAGCTAACACCTAACCTTCTCAAACTCTTCCAAAGTAGAGCAGAGGGAGGAACACTCCCAAACTCATTCTACGAGGCCACCATCACCCTGATACCAAAACCAGACAAGGATGTCACAAAGAAAGTAAACTACAGGCCAATATCACTGATGAACATAGATGCAAAAATCCTCAACAAAATACTACAAAACAGAATCCAACAGCACATTAAAAGGGTCATACACCATGATCAAGTGGGGTTTATTCCAGGAATGCAAGGATTCTTCAATATATGGAAATCAATCAACATGATACACCATATTAACAATTTCTTTTAACATCTTTATTGGAGTATAATTGCTTTACAATGGTATGTTAGTTTCAGCTTCACAACAAAATGAATCAGTTATATATATACATATATTCCCATCTCTCTTCCCGCTTGCGTCTCCCTCCCTCCCACCCTCCCTATCCCACCCCTCCAGGCGGTCACAAAGCACCGAGCTGATCTCCCTGTGCTATGCGGCTGCTTCCCACTAGCTAGCTACCTTACTTTTGGTAGTGTATATATGTCCATGCCTCTTTATCGCTTTGTCACCGTTTACCCTTCCCCCTCCCCATAGCCTCAAGTCCATTCTCTAGTAAGTCTGTGTCTTTATTCCTGTTTCACCCCTAGGTTTTTCAGGACATTTTTTTTTTAATTCCATATATATGTGTTAGCATACGGTATTTGTCTCTCTCTTTCTGACTTACTTCACTCTGTATGACAGACTCTAGGTCTATCCACCTCATTACAAATGGCTCAATTTCGTCTCTTCTTATGGCTGAGTAATATTCCATTGTATATATGTGCCACATCTTCTTTATCCATTCATCCGATGATGGACACTTAGGTTGTTTCCATCTCCGGGCTATTGTAAATAGAGCTGCAATGAACATTTTGGTACATGACTCTTTTTGAATTATGGTTTTCTCAGGGTATATGCCCAGTAGTGGGATTGCTGGGTCATATGGTAGTTCTATTTGTAGCTTTTTAAGGAACCTCCATACTGTTCTCCACAGTGGCTGTATCAATTTACATTCCCACCAACAGTGTAAGAGGGTTCCCTTTTCTCCACACCCTCTCCAGCATTTATTGTTTCTAGATTTTTTGATGATGGCCATTCTGACTGGTGTGAGATGATATCTCATTGTAGTTTTGATTTGCATTTCTCTAATGATTAGTGATGTTGAGCATTCTTTCATGTGTTTGTTGGCACTCTGTATATCTTCTTTGGAGAAATGTCTATTTAGGTCTTCTGCCCATTTTTGGATTGGGTTGTTTGTTTTTTTGTTATTAAGCTGCATGAGCTGCTTATAAATTTTGGAGAGTAATCCTTTGTCCGTTGCTTCATTTGCAAATATTTTCTCCCATTCTGAGGGTTGTCTTTTGGTCTTCTTTATGGTTTCCTTTGCTGCGCAAAAGCTTTTAAGTTTCATTAGGTCCCATTTGTTTACTTTTGTTTTTATTTCCATTTCTCTAGGAGGTGGGTCAAAAAGGACCTTGCTGTGATTTATGTCATAGAGTGTTCTGCCTATGTTTTCCTCTAAGAGTTTGATAGTTTCTGGCCTTACATTTAGGTCTTTAATCCATTTTGAGCTTATTTTTGTGTATGGTGTTAGGGAGTGATCTAATCTCATACTTTTACATGTAGCTATCCAGGTTTCCCAGCACCACTTATTGAATAGGCTGTCCTTTCTCCACTGTACATTTCTGCCTCCTTTGTCAAAGATAAGGTGACCATATGTGCGTGGGTTTATCTCTGGGCTCTCTATCCTGTTCCATTGATCTATCTTTCTGTTTTTGTGCCAGTACCATACCGTCTTGATAACTGTAGCTTTGTAGTATAGTCTGAAGTCTGGGAGCCTGATTCCTCCAGTTCCTTCTTTCGTTCTCAAGATTGCTTTGGCGATTCGGGGTCTTTTGTGTTTCCATACAAATTGCAAAATTTTTTGTTCTAGTTCTGTGAAAAATGCCAGTGGTAGTTTGATAGGGATTGCATTGAATCTATAGATTGCTTTGGGTAGTAGAGTCATTTTCACAATGTTGATTCTTCCAATCCAAAAACATGGTATATCTCTCCATCTATTTGTATCATCTTTAATTTCTTTCATCAGTGTCTTATAATTTTCTGCATACAGATCTTTTGTCTCCTTAGGGAGATTTATTCCTAGATATTTTATTCTTTTTGTTGCAATGGTAAATGGGAGTGTTTTCTTGATTTCACTTTCAGATTTTTCATCATTAGTATATAGGAATGCCAGAGATTTCTGTGCATTAATTTTGTATCCTGCCACTTTACCAAATTCATTGATTAGCTCTAGTAGTTTTCTGGTAGCATCTTTAGGGTTCTCTATGTATAGGATCATGTCATCTGCAAACAGTGACAGCTTTACTTCTTCTTTTCCGATTTGGAGTCCTTTTATTTCCTTTTCTTCTCTGATTGCTGTGGCTAAAACTTCCAAAACTATGTTGAATAAGAGTGGTGAGAGTGGGCAACCTTGTCTTGTTCCTGATCTTAGTGGAAATGCTTTCAGTTTTTCACCATTGAGGATGATGTTTGCTGTGGGCTTGTCATATATGGCCTTTATTATGTTGAGGAAAGTTCCCTCTATGCCTACTTTCTGCAGGGTTTTTATCATAAATGGGTGTTGAATTTTGTCAAAAGCTTTCTCTGCATCTATTGAGATGATCACATGGTTTTTCTCCTTCAATTTGTTAATATGGTTTATCACATTGATAGATTTGCGTATATTGAAGAATCCTTGCATTCCTGGAATAAACCCCACTTGATCATGGTGTATGATCCTCTTAATGTGCTGTTGGATTCTGTTTGCTAGTATTTTGTTGAGGATTTTTGCATCTATGTTCATCAGTGATATTGGCCTGTAGTTTTCTTTCCTTGTGACATCCTTGTCTGGTTTTGGTATCAAGGTGATGGTGGCCTCGTAGAAGGAGTTTGGGAGTGTTCCTCCCTCCGCTATATTTTGGAAGAGTTTCAGAAGGATAGGTGTTAGCTCTTCTCTAAATGTTTGATAGAATTCGCCTGTGAAGCCATCTGGTCCTGGGCTTTTCTTTGTTGGAAGATTTTTAATCACAGTTTCAATTTCAGTGCTTGTGATTGGTCTGTTCATATTTTCTATTTCTTCCTGATTCAGTCTTGGCAGGTTGTGCATTTCTAAGAATTTGTCCATTTCTTCCAGATTGTCCATTTTATTGGCATAGAGTTGCTTGTAGTAATCTCTCATGATCTCTTTTATCTCTGCAGTGTCAGTTGTTACCTCTCCTTTTTCATTTCTAATTCTATTGATTTGAGTCTTCTCCCTTTTTTTCTTGATGAGTCTGGCTAGTGGTTTATCTATTTTGTTTATCTTCTCAAAGAACCAGCTTTTAGTTTTATTGATCTTTGCTATTGTTTCCTTCATTTCTTTTTCATTTATTACTGATCTGATTTTTATGATTTCTTTCCTTCTGCTAGCTTTGGGGTTTTTTTGTTCTTCTTTCTCCAATTGCTTGAGGTGCAAGGTTAGGTTGTTTATTCGAGATGTTTCCTGCTTCTTAAGGTGGGCTTGTATTGCTATAAACTTCCCCCTTAGAACTGCTTTTGCTGCATCCCACAGGTTTTGGGTCGTTGTGTCTCCATTGTCATTTGTTTCTAGGTATGTTTTGATTTCTCTTTGATTTCTTCAGTGATCACTTCATTATTAAGTAGTGTATTGTTTAGCCTCCATGTGTTTGTATTTTTTACAGATCTTTTCCTGTAATTGATATCTAGTCTCATGGCGTTGTGGTCAGAAAAGATACTTGATACAATTTCAATTTTCTTAAATTTACCAAGGCTTGATTTGTGGCCCAAGATATGATCTATCCTGGAGGATGTTCCATGAGCACTTGAGAAAAATGTGTATTCTGTTATTTTTGGATGGAATGTCCTATAAATATCAATTAACTCCATCTCGTTTAATGTATCATTTAAAGCTTGTGTTTCCTTATTTATTTTCATTTTGGATGATGTGTCCATCGGTGAAAGTGGGGTGTTAAAGTCCCCTACTATGAATGTGTTACTGTCGATTTCCCCTTTTATGGCTGTCAGTATTTGCCTTATGTATTGAGGTGCACCTATGTTGGGTGCATAAATATTTACAATTGTTATATCTTCCTCTTGGATCGATCCCTTGATCATTATGTAGTGTCCTTCTTTGTCTCTTCTAATAGTCTTTGTTTTAAAGTCTATTTTGTCTGATAGAATTGCTACTCCAGCTTTCTTTTGGTTTCCATTTGCATGAAATACCTTTTTCCATCCCCTTACTTTCAGTCTGTATGTGTCTCTAGGTCTGAAGTGAGTCTCTTGTAGACAGCATATATATGAGTCTTGTTTCTTTATCCATTCAGCCAATCTGTGTCTTTTGGTGGGAGCATTTAGTCCATTTACATTTAAGGTAATTATCGATATGTGTGTTCCTATTCCCATTTTCTTAATTGTTTTGGGTTCGTTATTGTAGGTCCTTTCCTTCTTTTGTGTTTCTTGCCTAGAGAAGTTCCTTTAGCAGTTGTTGTAGAGCTGGTTTGGTGGTGCTGAACTCTCTCAGCTTTTGCTTATCTGTAAAGGTTTTAATTTCTCCATCAAATCTGAATGAGATTCTTGCTGGGTAGAGTAATCTTGGTTGCAGGTTTTTCTCCTTCAACACTTTCAATATGTCCTGCCACTCCCTTCTGGCTTGCAGAGTTTCTGCTGAAAGATCAGCTGTTAACCTTATGGGGATTCCCTTGTGTGTTATTTGTTGTTTTTCCCTTGCTGCTTTTAATATGTTTTCTTTGTATTTAATTTTTGACAGTTTGATTAATATGTGTCTTGGCGTATTTCTCCTTGGATTTTTCCTGTATGGGACTCTCTGTGCTTCCTGGACTTGATTAACTATTTCCTTTCCCATATTAGGGAAGGTTTCAACTATAATCTCTTCAAATATTTTCTCAGTCCCTTTCTTTTTCTCTTCTTCTTCTGGAACCCCTATAATTCGAATGTTGGTGCGTTTAATGTTGTCCCAGAGGTCTCTGAGAGTGTCCTCAGTTCTTTTCATTCTTTTTTCCTTATTCTGCTCTGCAGTAGTTATTTCCACTATTTTATCTTCCAGGTCACTTATCCGTTCTTCTGCCTCAGTTATTCTGCTATTGATCCCATCTAGAGTACTTTTAATTTCATTTATTGTGTTGTTCATCGTTGCTTGTTTCATCTTTGGTTCTTCTAGGTCCTTGTTAACTGATTCTTGCAATTTGTCTATTCTATTCTATCTCCAAGATTTCGGATCAACCTTACTATCATTATTCTGAATTCTTTTTCAGGTAGACTGCCTATTTCCTCTTCATTTGTTAGGTCTGGTGGGTTTTTATCCTGCTCCTTCATCTGCTGTGTGTTTTTGTGTCTTTTCATTTTGCTTATCTTACTGTGTTTGGGGTCTCCTTTTTTGTAGGCTGAAGGTTCTTGTTCCTCTTGTTTTTTGTGTCTGTCCCAAGTGGCTAAGGTTGGTTCAGTGGGTTGTGTAGTCTTCCTGGTGGAGGGTACTAGTGCCTGTGTTCTGGTGGATGAGGCTGGATCTTGTCTTTCTGGTGGGCAGGTCCACGTCTGGTGGTGTATTTTGGGGTGTCTGTAGACTTATTATGATTTTGGGCAGCCTCTCTGCTAATGGGTGGGGTTGTGTTCCTGTCTTGCTAGTTGTTTGGCATAGGATGTCCAGCACTGTAGCTTGCTGGTCGTTGAGTGAAGCTGGGTGCTGGCGTTGAGATGGAGATCTCTCCGAGATTTTTGCTGTTTGATATTATGTGCAGCTGGGAGGCCTCTTGTGGACCAGTGTCCTGAAGTTGGCTCTCCCACCTCAGAGGCACAGCACTGACTCCTGGCTGCAGCACCAAGAGCCTTTCATCCACAGGGCTCCTTAATTTGGGATGATTCGTTGTCTATTCAAGTATTCCACAGATGCAGGGTATATCAAGTTGACTGTGGAGTTTTTTTTTTTTTTTTTAACATCTTTATTGGAGTATAATTGCTTTACAATGGTATGTTAGTTTCAGCTTCACAACAAAATGAATCAGTTATATATATACATATATTCCCATATCTCTTCCCGCTTGCGTCTCCCTCCCTCCCACCCTCCCTATCCCACCCCTCCAGGCGGTCACAAAGCACCGAGCTGATCTCCCTGTGCTATGCGGCTGCTTCCCACTAGCTAGCTACCTTACTTTTGGTAGTGTATATATGTCCATGCCTCTTTATCGCTTTGTCACCGTTTACCCTTCCCCCTCCCCATAGCCTCAAGTCCATTCTCTAGTAAGTCTGTGTCTTTATTCCTGTTTCACCCCTAGGTTTTTCAGGACATTTTTTTTTAAATTCCATATATATGTGTTAGCATACGGTATTTGTCTCTCTCTTTCTGACTTACTTCACTCTGTATGACAGACTCTAGGTCTATCCACCTCATTACAAATAGCTCAATTTCGTCTCTTTTTATGGCTGAGTAATATTCCATTGTATATATGTGCCACATCTTCTTTATCCATTCATCCGATGATGGACACTTAGGTTGTTTCCATCTCCGGGCTATTGTAAATAGAGCTGCAATGAACATTTTGGTACATGACTCTTTTTGAATTATGGTTTTCTCAGGGTATATGCCCAGTAGTGGGATTGCTGGGTCATATGGTAGTTCTAGTTGTAGCTTTTTAAGGAACCTCCATACTGTTCTCCACAGTGGCTGTATCAATTTACATTCCCACCAACAGTGTAAGAGGGTTCCCTTTTCTCCACACCCTCTCCAGCATTTATTGTTTCTAGATTTTTTGATGATGGCCATTCTGACTGGTGTGAGATGATATCTCATTGTAGTTTTGATTTGCATTTCTCTAATGATTAGTGATGTTGAGCATTCTTTCATGTGTTTGTTGGCACTCTGTATATCTTCTTTGGAGAAATGTCTATTTAGGTCTTCTGCCCATTTTTGGATTGGGTTGTTTGTTTTTTTGTTATTAAGCTGCATGAGCTGCTTATAAATTCTGGAGATTAATCCTTTGTCCGTTGCTTCATTTGCAAATATTTTCTCCCATTCTGAGGGTTGTCTTTTGGTCTTCTTTATGGTTTCCTTTGCTGTGCAAAAGCTTTTAAGTTTCATTAGGTCCCATTTGTTTACTTTTGTTTTTATTTCCATTTCTCTAGGAGGTGGGTCAAAAAGGACCTTGCTGTGATTTATGTCATAGAGGGAAAACTGGACAGCTACACATAAAAGTATGAGATTAGATCACTCCCTAACACCATACACAAAAATAAGCTCAAAATGGATTAAAGACCTAAATGTAAGGCCAGAAACTATCAAACTCTTAGAGGAAAACATAGGCAGAACACTCTATGATTGTGGAGCTTTAATCCGCTGCTTCTGAGGCTGCTGGGAGAGATTTCCCTTTCTCTTCTTTGTTCTCACAGTTCCCAGGGGCTCAGCTTTGGATTTGGCCCCGCCTGTGCGTGTAGGTCGCCGGAGGGCGTCTGTTCTTTGCTCAGACAGGACGGGGTTAAAGGAGCCGCTGATTCGGAGGCTCTGGCTCACCCAGGCCGGGGGGGGGGGGGGGGGGGGGTAGGGAGGGTCACGGAGTGTGGGGCGGGCCTGCAGCGGCAGAGGCGGGCGTGACACTGCAGCCTGAGGCGAGCCGAGCGCTCTCCCGGGGGAGCCGTCCCCGGATCCCGGGACCCTGGCAGTGGCGGGCTGCACAGGCTCCCCGGAAGGGCGTGTGGCTAGTGACCTGTGTTCGCACACAGGCCTCCTGGCTGCGGCAGCAGCGGCCTTAGCGTCCCATGTCCCTCTCTGGGCTCCAGACTCTTAGCCGCGGCTCGCGCCCGTCCCTGGAGCTCTCTCAAGCAGCGTTCTTAATCCCCTCTCCTCGTGCACCAGGAAACAAAGAGGGACGTAAAAGTCTCTTGCCTCTTCGGCAGGTCCAGACCCCTCCCCGGACTCTCTCCCGGCCAGCCACGGCGCACCAACGCCCTGCAGGCTGTGTTCACGCCGCCAACCTCAGTCCTGTCCCGGCTCTCCGACAAAAGCCGGAGCCTCAGCTCCCAGCCCCACCCGCCCCGGCGGGCGAGCAGACAAGCCTCTCGGCTGGTGAGTGCCGGTCGGCCCGATCCTCTGCGCTGGAATCTGTCCGCTTTGCCCTCCGCACCCCTGTTGCTGTGCTCTCCTCCGCGGCTCCCAAGCTCCCCCACTCCGCCTCCCGAAGTCTCCACCCGCGAAGGGGCTTCCTAGTGTGTGGACACTTTTCCTCCTTCACAGCTCTCTCCCGCTGGTGCAGGACCCGTCCCTATCCTTTTGTCTCTGTTTAGTTTTTTCTTTTGCCCTAACCAGGTACGTGGGGGGTTCCTTGCCTTTTGGGAGGTCTGAGGTCTTCTGCCAGCGTTCAGTAGGTGCTCCGGAGGAGTTGTTCCACGCGTAGATGTATTTCTGGTGTATCTGTGGAGAGGAAGGTGATCTCCGCGTCTTACTCTTCCGCCATCTTCCCGGAAGTTCATATTAACAAATTGAAGGAGAAAAACCATGTGATCATCTCAATAGATGCAGAGAAAGCTTTTGCCAAAATTCAACACCCATTTATGATAAAAACCCTGCAGAATGTAGGCATAGAGGGAACTTTCCTCAACATAATAAAGGCCATATATGACAAACCCACAGCCAACATCATCCTCAATGGTGAAAAACTGAAAGCATTTCCACTAAGATCAGAAACAAGACAAGGTTGCCCACTCTCACCACTCTTATTCAACATAGTTTTGGAAGTTTTAGCCACAGCAATCAGAGAAGAAAAGGAAATAAAAGGAATCCACGTCGGAAAAGAAGAAATAAAGCTGTCACTGTTTGCAGATGACATGATACTATATAGAGAGTATCCTAAAGATGCTACCAGAAAACTACTAGAGCTAATCAATGAATTTGGTAAAGTAGCAGGATACAAAATGCACAGAAATCTCTGGCATTCCTATTTACTGATGATGAAAAATCTGAGAGTGAAATCAAGAAAACACTCCCATTTACCACTGCAACAAAAAGAATAAAATATCTAGGAATAAAACTACCCAAGGAGACAAAAGACCTGTATGCAGAAAATTATAAGACACTGATGAAAGAAATGAAAGATGATCCAAATAGACGGAGAGATATACCATGTTTTTGGATTGGAAGAATCAACATTGTGAAAATGACTCTACTACCCAAAGCAATCTATAGATTCAATGCAATCCCTATCAAACTATCACTGGCATTTTTCAGAGAACTAGAACAAAAAATTTCACAATTTGTATGAAAACACAAGCAATCCTGAATAGCAAAAGCAATCTTGAGAACGAAAAACGAAGCTGGAGGAATCAGTCTCCCTGACCTCACTCTATACCACAAAGCTACAGTAATCAAGACAGTATGGAACTGGCACAAAAACAGAAAGATAGATCAATGGACAGGATAGAAAGCCCAGAGATAAACCCACGCACATATGGTCACCTTATCTTTGACAAAGGAGGCAGGAATGTACAGTGGAGACAGGACAGACTCTTCAATAAGTGGTGCTGGGAAAACTGGACAGGTACATGTAAAAGTATGAGATTAGATCATTCCCTAACACCATACACACAAAAAAAGCTCAAAATGGATTAAAGACCTAAATGTAAGGCCAGAAACTATCACTCTTAGAGGAAAACATAGGCAGAACACTCTATGACATAAATCACAGCAAGATTCTTTTTGACTCACCTCCTAGGGAAATGGAAATAAAAACAAAAACAAACAAATGGAACCTAGTGAAACTTAAAAGCTTTTGCACAACAAAGGAAACCATAAACAAGACCAAAAGACAACCCTCAGAATGGGAGAAAATATTTGCAAATGAAGAAACTGACAAAGGATTAATCTCCAAAATTTACAAGCAGCTCATGCAGCTCAATAACAAACAAACAACCCAATCCAAAAACGGGTAGAAGACCTAAATAGACGTTTCTCCAAAGAAGATATACAGACTGCCAACAAACACATGAAAGAATGCTCAACATCATTAATCATTAGAGAAATGCAAATCAAAACTACAATGAGATATCATCTCATACCTGTCAGAATGGCCATCATCAGAAAATCTAGAAACAATAAATGCTGGAGAGGGTGTGGAGAAAAGGGAACACTCTTCCACTGCTGGTGGGAATGTGAATTGGTACAGCCATTATGGAGAACAGTATGGAGGTTCCTTAAAAAGCTACAAATAGAACTACCATATGACCCAGCAATCCCACTACTGGGCATATACCCTAAGAAAACCATAATTGAAAAAGAGTCATGTCCCAAAATGTTCATTGCAGCTCTATTTACAATAGCCTGGAGATGGAATCAACCTAAGTGTCCATCATCAGATGAATGGATAAAGAAGATGTGACACATATATACAATGGAATATTACTCAGCCCTAAAAAGAGACGAAATTGAGCTATTTGTAATGAGGTGGATGGACCTAGAGTCTCTCATACTGAGTGAAGTAAGTCAGAAAGAGAAAGACAAATACCGTATGCTAACACATATATATGGAATTTAAGAAAAAAAAATGTCATTAAGAACCTAGGGGTAAGACAGGAATAAAGACACAGACTTCCTAGAGAATGGACTTGAGGATATGGGGAGGGGGAAGGGTAAGCTGTGACAAAGCGAGAGAGTGGCATGGACATATATACACTACCAAATGTAAAATACATAGTTAGTGGGAAGCAGCCGCATAGCACAGGGAGATCAGCTCGGTTCTTTGTGACCACCTAGAGGGGTGGGATAGGGAGGGTGAGAGGGAGGGAGATGCAAGCGGGAAGAGATATGGGAACATATGTATATGTATAAGTGATTCACTTTATTATTAAGCAGAAACTAACACACCATTGTAAAGCAATTATACTCCAATAAAGATGTAAAATATAATATATATATGTGTATATATATCGTGTATTTTTAAAAGTAATTTACCATTAGCATGTTTTACTACCGTAATCAGAAAAATATTTTAGTTATATATATATTTATAGTTTTTAAATGTTAATTCAACTTTTGCTCTATTGTTGATTTTATGTCTCTTTGTAACTTTTAGCACCAATAGAAACAAAGTAATAAAATCCTTTTAAAATTTTTGCTTGACTAAAGTAAAAATTTCTTTTGTACTTTGCTTTGCTAAGAAAGCCACAAAACCTTTAAAGTATGTAATGTAAAAAGCCTATATTATTCTTTATGTATCATTAAGTAAGATTTTTGTGAAGTTAAACGAATCACCCATAAAATAATTTTTTCTTTCAAAATTTACCATAGACCGAATTTCTGAATAATGAGTAAATGCAAAAAATGCCATAAAATTACTATGCAATAGATGCCAGTTTTAGTACACTAAATAAAATATATCAAGAATTTTAAAGATATTAATGAAATGATCTTGGCTCATAACTTCCTAATGCAAAATATAGGGCTGCGAATGGTGAAGATATGAAAAAGTGACAAAACGAGAGAGTGGCATGGACATATATACACTACCAAACGTAAAATAGCTAGCTAGTGGGAAGCAGCCACATAGCATAGGGAGATCAGCTCAGTGCTTTGTGACCACCTAGAGGGGTGGGATAGGGAGGGTGGGTGGGAGGGAGAAGCAAGGGGGAAGAGATATGGGAACATATGTATAACTGATTCACTTTGTTATAAAGCAGAAACTAACACCATTGTAAAGCAATTATACTCCACTAAAGATGTAAAAAAAAAAGGAGAATGAGAAAAACCTAATATTTCACTTAATAATACTGTTCTTCCCATTAGATTTTTACATCAGTTTCAATATCAAATTATCATTACTATGGTGTTTTTCTTGGTAGATTAAAACTGTAAACAAAAATTCTGTTGTTTTTTAAAAGGAAAATAGATCAAATTCATAAATATGAACCTCCTAAATTTGGTCAGAACTTAGTTGAACATATCTCAATATACCTAAAGATTAAAGACACAATACTCAGGAAGTAGTTGTCTCATTTTTGAACTTATATTAAAATGTTCGAGGCCTCCCTGGTGGCGCAGTGGTTGAGAGTCCGCCTGCCAATGCAGGGGACACGGGTTCGTGCCCCGTCCAGGAAGATCCCACATGCCGCGGAGCGGCTGGGCCCGTGAGCCATGGCCGCTGAGCCTGTGCGTCCGGAGCCTGTGTTCCGCAATGGGAGAGGTCCGCGTAACGCAAAATAAATAAATAAATAAATAAATAAATAAAATGTTCTTCATAGAATTAGTGACTCAGGAGATAAACCATCAGTTGGAATACCAAGATTAAAATGTTAAGCATTTGATATTAACTAAACAAATAAAACACAATCTCAGAAATAGAATTTTCAGGTCACTCTAAGAAGTGTAATCTTTTACCTGGTTGGTAAAAATTATCTGTCCTTTTTTAGAAACTGTGACCAGGAGCTGGGTAAGTTAAGGACAGCAGCTGTCGTTACCAAACCAATAATTTATGTTGAACTTGCCTTTCCACGTTCACTTTTAACCCTAAATGATAAATGATTAGGCAGCCAATATAATATAGGTAGTTGTGATACCAAGCAGGGCCCTGTGGGTCTCCTGGGTACAAAAGTCTTTCTATGTCCCCCCATTTCTTTGATTACAGGAAACAGGCTTCCTTCAGCCTCCATGACCCTCCCTGACTTCCAAGGGGCAGATTCAAGCAGCTGTTCATTAGGGAAGGGAGGGGATGCAAGGCAAGGGAGAAACCAACAGTCAAGAGGAACAATAGTGCAGCCTTGGGGCAGGGTCCCAGTTCCCCATCAAGAGATACACACAAAATATCTTTGAGCTGTTTTGTAGATACTGAAACCCCCACCAGGTGGGAGAAGTTATCCGTTAAGGATGGTGTGCTGCCCACAAGCACAGAGACCCCAGACCGGTTGGAACCAGAAGGTTGATGATGCTGACTCCCACTTACCTCACCACCAACCCATCAGAAGAATGTCCACAAGCTGATCATGCCCTCTTTGAACCATTACTATAAAACTCCTCACTACCCTCAAGTTGGGACACACAGTTTTGAGGCCATTAGCCCGCTGTGGCCCCCTTTGACTGGCAAAGCAGTAAAGCTATTCTTTTCAGCTTCACCCAAAACTCTGTCTCCAAGATTTAATTTGGTGGTGGGGTCCAGAGGCCCGATTCAGCTTCAGTAGTATGCATCAAAGTACACATTTCTTAGATGAGTGAAGGACAGAAAGAAAAAAGAGACAAATTTCAAAGAAGTAAAGATATTCATTAGGGTTAGGGGCTACATTTCCTAGAAATCTTGCAGAAATAGTCACCAAAAAGCTTTTTTTGGTATGTGGAGGGGAGTGGGGGTGGGTAGGGAGGGATAACTGGTGGTCAATTTAGAGTTATAGGTACCATGGCATAGAGATGATTCATTCTAGTCCTTTCCCTGTTCTGTGGCCTTAGAAAAGTAACTTAATCACTCTTAGATTCAGTTTCTCCATCTGTAAAATCAAAGAGCTATTAAAGATTGTACGGATTAGATCTTCTAACATGCTATGAATCTCTGAATACAGGTAACACATCTGGTCTACACATACACATTACTTTTCCCTACCAACATTTGGTTCATTGGATCCAATGGTTAGTTGGGATGACAAGGAAGCAGGGGACAAGGGAGTCATCCTGAGGCATCCTTTGCTCTTTGAGAGTTTTCAGCTAACAGACTTCTACGTGATCTTTAATTTGGCAGTATGTGCCTCTGAGTTTATGCATGCCCATTCTTTATGCAAGGTTACTGTCATGGCAAACTTACTTGCTTCTAACCATCACCTTGAAATCATTTCCTTTTAAGGCTGCAGTTCTAATACTACTTAAATTATTCCCGGGGGGAGAGGGAAGAGGGGAACAGGATTAAAAGTACAATTAACAATTTAAAATGACTAAGTATACCCCTGCAGCAAACCATTCCCTCAAAAAGCACACCTTCAATAAAATAGGTCAAACAGTACTACTGAATAATCTCTCAAAGTGTTTAACATTTCCCCAAAAAGACATGATTAAAAAACAGTGGATTAATAATGTTAAAATCACTTGACTTTGTTTTTGCCAAAAAATGGGGTTAGTGTTAAAACAATTTAACAAACAGAATTTCAATGCCATGGGAAAATTAGAGTCACAAAGTCCAGAAAGATGCTTAGATTGCCAAAAATGAGATAGTTACTGGCATGTTTTCAGCTGAAGCAACTGCTACATTATCAACCATTCATTCTCAAAATACTATTGACAAGACATTAGGAAATTATTTGTATTTCAAATAACAAATCTGGATTCAGCTCACTTGTATTGTCTTATTTTTTGTTTTCATCAAAACAATGATCTAACTCGTCTGCCTTTCCATGGACAATTCTGCCTAATCACACCCATCTTGTGGTTTCAAAGGATGGGAAACGCCTCTGATTCAAAAGATTTAAAAATCAGTTATTATGAAAATAGGAACAGTATGATTGGAAACAAGCACTAAAATGCAAACAATCATTCTTAGATCCTTAGAAGAGATTTCAGAGAAACAATGTAAGATGAAAGGAAAGACTATCTGTATTTCTAATGTTAGAAATACAGTAAAATAATATTTATCACATTTGCTCTTGAAAATTCACATTAGCATGCATTTCAGTGCTTTTATTCATTGTTGTCACTAAACAGGGGCTAAAATATTTAAAGATCACTTCTCCTCTGGCCAAAAGCATCATAGCTTTTCACAGATGCTATGGATTGCTCAAACTCAATTATGGAGGTTTTGAGTATCTGGGCACTGGTGAGGGACAGGAAGGTAAAGAAATAAGTAGGGTTTAGAGAAATGATGGAAGTTGAAGAGCAAGTAAGGATGGGACCCTCAGGCTGCCTATCAGCTTTTTCTGAAACCTCTCCTCAACTGTGCCTGGATTGGTCCCTCCATGTCTACACCCTTACAGCACCCACGCATGCCCCCATTATACTGTCTTCTTATTATGCAATTTATTGGTTCGGCTGCCAAAAAGGTTTGTTCGAGTTTTTCTGTAACATCTTACAGAAAAATCAGAATGAATTTTTTGGCCAACCCAATATTCTTCCTCTTCTCCCCAGATTAGGAGCTCACTGGGGACAAGAGCTTCTTTTATTGCCATATCCGCAATGTGCTGTGTAAGTCCTCGTACTTATATCCTCAGACAATGTCTATCAAATAAATGAATTACATCTTCTGGAATGTGGGGTCTATAAGAGGCTGGAACTTAGCTTCTTGCTTGCTGATGTACTCTCAGTGCCTTTAAAATTTCCTGGCATATGGTAGGCACTTGACAAATATTTCTTAAAGGAATCAATAATTCAATTAAGCAACACCCTCCTTAGAAAGCAGGCTCATAGGAGACCTTCAAGATGGCAGACGACTAAGACGTGGAGATCACCTTCCTCCCCACAAATACATCAGAAATACATCTACACGTGGAACAACTCCTACAGAACACCTACTGAATGCTGGCAGAAGACCTCAGACTTCCCAAAAGGCAAGAAACTCCCCACGTACCTGGGTAGGGCAAAAGAAAAAACAGAGACAAAAGAATAGGGACAGGACCTGCACCTCTGGGAGGGAGCTGAGAAGGAGGAAAAGTTTCCACACACTAGGAAGCTCCTTCACTGGCAGAGGTAGGGGGTCATCGGGGGGAAGCTTCGGAGCCACGGACGAGAATGCAGCAATAGGGCCTCAAAGGACAAAGTGGAGAGATTCCAACACAGGAGATAGGTGCCGACCAGCACTCACCAGCCTGAGAGGCTTGTCTGCTCACCCACCAGGACGGGTGGGGGCTGGGAGCTGAGGCTCCGGCTTCGGAGGTCAGATCCCAGGGAGACGACTGAGGTTGGCTGTGTAAACACAGCCTGAAGGGGGCTAGTGTGTCACAGCTAGCCGGGAGGGAGTCTGGGAAAAAGCCTGGAACTGCCTAACAGGCAAGAGACCATGGTTTCGGGGTGTGTGAGGAGAGCAGATTCAGAGCACTGCCTAAACAAGCTCCAGAGATGGGCATGACCTGCGGCTATTAGCACAGACACCAGAGATGGGCATGAAATGCTAAGGCTACTGCTGCCGCCACCAAGAAGCCTGTGTGAAAGCACTGGTCACTATCCATACCTCCCCTCCCTGGAGCCTGTTCAGCCCACCACTGCCAGGGTCCCGGGATCCAGGGACAACTTCCCCGGGAGAACACACGGTGCGCCTCAGGCTGGTGCAACATCTCGCAGGCCTCTGCCGTCGCAGGCTCGCCCAGCATTCCGTACCCCTCCCTTCCACCCCCTCCCCCCACCCCCGGCAGCCTGAGTGAGCCAGAGTCCTCTAATCAGCTGCTACTTTAACCCCGTCCTGTCTGAGTGAAGAACAGACACCCTCAGGTGGGGTCAAATCCAAAGCTGAACCCCAGGAGCTGCGACCAAAGAGAGAAGGGGAGATTTCACCCAGCAGCCTGAGGACCAGTGGATTAAATCTCTACAATCAACTTGATGGACCATGCATCTCTGGAATATCTGAATAGAAAATGATTAATCCCAAAATTGAGAAACTGGATTTTGGGAGAAACTGTAGACTTGGGGTATGCTTTCTGCATCTAATTTGTTTCTGGGTTTTATGTTTATCTTAGTTTAGTATTTAGAGCTTATTATCATTGGTAGATTTCTTTACTGATTTGGTTGTTCATTTCCTTTTTGTTTTTATATATATATATATATATATATACACACACACACACATATTTTTTTTTTCCTTTTTCTCTTTTGTGAGTGTGTATGGGTATGTTTATTTGTGTGATTTTGTCTGTATAGCTTTGCTTTCACCACTTGTCCTAGGGTTCTGTCTGCCCCTTTTTTTGTTTCTTTGGGGTTTTTTCAGTATAGTTTTTAGCACTTGTTATCATTAGTGGATTTGTTTTTTGGTTTGGCTGCTCTCTTCTTTCCTTTTTCCTTTTTTATTACTTTTTAATTTTTAATAATTTTTTATATTAATAACTATTTTATTTTATTCTTTCTTTCTTTCTTATCTTCACCCTTTTCTTCTGAGCTGTGTGGCTGACAGTATTCATGACAGGCCTGTGCCTCTGCGGTGGGAGAGCCAAGTTCAGAACACTGGTCCACCAGAGACCTCCCAGCCCCATGTAATATCAAGTGGTGAAAGCTCTCCCAGAGATATCCATCTCAATGCTAAGATCCAGCTCCACCCAATGACCAGCAAGTTACAGTGCTGGACACCCTATGGCAAACAACCAGCAAGACAGGAAAACAACCCGATACATTAGCAGAGAGGCTGCCTAAAATCATAATAAGGTGCAGACACCCCAAAACACACCACTGGACACGGTCCTCCCTACCAGACAGACAAGATGCAGCCTCATCCATCAGAACACAGGCACCATTCCGTTCCACCAGGAAGACTACACAACCCACTGCACCAACCTTAGACAATGGGGGCAGACACCAAAAACAATGGGAACTACGAACCTGCAGCCTGTGAAAAGGAGACCCCAAACACAGTAAGTTAAGCAAAATGAGAAGACAGAGAAACACACAGCAGATGAAGGAGCAAGATAAAAACCCACCAGACCAAATAAATGAAGAGGAAATAGGCAGTCTACCTGAAAAAGAATTCAGAATAATGATAGTAAAGATGATCCAAAATCGTGGAAATAGAATGGAAAAAATACAAGAAACGTTTAACAAGAACTTAGAAGAACCAAAGAGCAAACAAACAATGATGAACAACACAATAAATAAAATTAAAAATTGTCTAGAAGTAATTGATAGCAGAATAATTGAGGCAGAAGAATGGGTAAGTGACCTGGAAGATAAAATAGTGGAAATAACTACCACAAAGCAGAATAAAGAAAAAAGAATGAAAAGAATTGAGGACAGTCTCAGAGACTTCTAGGACATTAAAAGAACCAACATTCAAATTATAGGGGTCCGAGAAGAATAAAGGGAAAAAAAAGGGACTGAGAAAAAACTTTAAGACATTATAGTTGAAAACGTCCCTAATAAGGGAAAGGAAATATTCAATCAAGTCCAGGAAGCAAAGAGAGTCCCATACAGGATAAATCCAAGGAGAAACATGCTAAGACACATATTAATCAAACTATCAAAAATTAAATACAAAGAAAAAATATTAAAAGCAGCGAGGGAAAAAAAAATAACATACAAGGGTATCCCCATAAGGTTAACAGCAGATCTTTCAGCAGAAACTCTGCAGGCTAGAAGGGAGTGGCAGGACATACTTCAAGTGATGAAAGGGAAAATCCTACAATCAAGATTACTCTACCCAGCAAGGATCTCATTCAGATTCAATGGAGAAATTAACACCTTTATAGACAAGCAAAAGCTGAGAAGTCAGCACCTCCAAACCAGCTCTACAACAAATGCTAAAGGAATTTCTCTAAGAAGGAAACACAAGAGAAGAAAATGACCTACAAAAACAATTAAGAAAAATAGTAATAGGAACATACATATCGATAACTACCTTAAATGTAAATGGATTAAATGCTCTAACCAAAAGACACAGACTGGCTGAATGGACTAAAAAAAGGGACCCATATATATGCTATCTACGAGACACCCACTTCAGGGACACATACAGACTGAAAAAGAAATTCCATGCAAATGGAAATAAAAACAAAGCTGGAGTAGCAATTCTCATATCAGACAAAATAGACTTTAAAATAAAGACTATTACAAGAGACAAAGAAGGACACTACATAATGATCAAGGGATCAATCCAAGAACAAGATATAACAATTGTAAATATTTATGCACCCAACACAGGAGCACCTCAATGCAGAAGGCAAATGCTAACAGCCATAAAAGGGGAAATCAACACTAGCACAATCATATTCGGGGACTTTAACACCCCACTTTCACCAAAGGACAGATCATCCAAAATGAGAATAAATAAGGAAACACCAGCTTAAAATGATACATTAAACAAGATGGACTTAATTGATATTTATAGGACATTCCATCCAAAAAAAACCAGAATACACATTCTTCTCAGATGTTCATGGAACATTCTCCAGAAGAGACCATACCTTAGGTCACAAATCAAGCCTTGGTACTTTTAAGAAAATTGAAATCATATCAAGCATCTCTTCCGACCACAATGCTATGGAACTGGTTATCAATTACAGGAAAAAAAATGTAAAAAATACAAGCACATGGAGGCTAAACAATACATTACTTAATTACCAAGAGATCACTGAGGAAATCAAAGAGAAAAACAAAAAATACCTGGAAAAAAATGACAGTGAAAACACGATGACCCAAACCTATGGGATGCAGCAAAAGCAGTTCTAAGAGGGAAGTTTATAGCAATACAACCCTACGTTAAGAAGCAAGAAATATCTCAAATAAACAACCTAACGTTACACGTAAAGCAATTAGAGAAAGAAGAACAAAAAATCCCAAAGTTTGCAGAAGGAAAGAAATCATAAAGATCATATTAGAAATAAATGAAAAAGAAATGAAGGAAAGGATAGCAAAGATCAATAAAACTAAAAACTATTTGAGAAGATAAAAAAATTGATAAACCATTAGCCAGACTCATCAAGAATAAAAAGGGAGATAACTCAAATCAACAGAATTACAAATAAAAAAGGAGAAGCAACCACTGACACTGTAGAAACACAAAGGATCATGAGAGATTACTACAAGCAACTCTATGCCAATAAAATGGACAACCTCGAAGAAATGGACAAATTCTTAGAAATGCACAACCTTCTGAGACTGAACCAGGAAGAAATAGAAAATATGAACAGACCAATCACAAACACTGAAACTTTGATTGAAACTTTTGATTCAAAATTGAAAGTTTGATTAAAATTCTTCCAACAAACAAAAGCCCAGGACCAGCTGGCTTCACAGGTGAATTCTATCAAACATTTAGAGAAGAGCTAACACCTATCTTTCTGAAACTCTTCCAAAATATAGCAGAGGGAGGAACACTCCCAAACTCATTCTTCGAGGCCACCATCACCCTGATACCAAAACAAGACAAAGATGTCACAAAGAAAGAAAACTACAGGCCGATATCACTGATGAACATAGATGCAAAAATCTTCAACAAAATACTAGCAAAGAGAATCCAACAGCACATTAAAAGGATCATACACCATGATCAAGTGGGGTTTACCCAGGAATGCAAGGATTCTTCAATATACGCAAATCAATAAAGTGATATACCATATAAGCAAATTGAAGGAGAAAAAACATATGATCATCTCAATCCATGCAGAAAAAGCTTTCAACAAAATTCAACACCCAATTATCATAAAAACCCTGCAGAAATTAGGCACAGAGGGAACCTTCATCAACATAATAAAGGCCATATATGACAAACCCACAGCCAACATCATTCTCAGTGGTGAAAAACTGAAATCATTTCCACTAAGATCAGAAAGAAGACAAGGTTGCCCACTGTCACCACGATTATTCAACATAGTTTTTGAAGTTTTCTTCACAGAGATCAGAGAAGAAAAAGAAATGAAAGGAATCCAAATTGGAAAAGAAGAAGTAAAGCTGTCACTGTTCGCAGATGACATGATACTATACATAGAGAATCCTAAAGATGCTACCAGAAAACTACTAGAGCTAATCAATGAACTTGGTAAAGCTGCAGGATACAAAATTAATGCACAGAAATCTCTAGCATTCCTATACACTAATCATGAAAAATCTGAAAGTGAATTTAAGAAAACACTCCCATTTACCACTGCAACAAGAACAATCAAATATCTAGGAATAAACCTACCTAAGGAGACAAAAGACCTGTATGCAGAAAATTATAAGACACTGATGAAAGAAATGAAAGATAATACAAATAGATGGAGAGTTATACCATGTTTTTTGATTGGAAGAATCAACACTGTGAAAATGACTCCACTACCCAAAGCAATCTACAGATTCAATGCAATCCTTATCAAAATACCACTGGCATTTTTCACAGAACTAGAACAAAAAATTTCACAATTTGTTTGGAAACACAAAGGATCCCGTATAGCCAAAGCAATGTTGAGAAAGATAAAGGGAGCTGGAGAAATTAACCTCCCTGACTTCAGACTATACTGCAAAGCTACAGTAATCAAGACAGTACGGTACTGGCACAAAAAGAGAAATATAGATTAATGGACCAGGATAGAAACCCCAGAGATAAACCCGTGCTCATATGGTCACCTTATCTTTGATAAAGGAGGCAAGAATATACAGTGGAGAAAAGACAGCCTCTTCAATAAGTGGTGCTGGGAAAACTGGACAGCTACATGTAAAAGTATGAAATTCGAATACTCCCTAAAACCATACACAAAAATAAGCTCAAAATGGATTAAAGACCTAAATGTAAGGCCTGACACTATCAAACTCTTAGAGGAAAACATAGGCAGAACACTCTATGACATCAATCACAGCAAGATCCTTTTTGACCCACCTCATAAAGAAATGGAAATAAAAACTAAAATAAACAAAAGGGACCTAATGAAACTTAAAAGCTTTTTCACAGCAATGGAAACCATAAACAAGACCAAAAGACAACCCTCAGAATGGGAGAAAATATTTGCAAATGAAGCAACTGACAAAGGATTAATCTCCAAAATTTACAAGCAGCTCATGCAGCTCAATATCAAAAAACAAACAACACAATCCAAAAATGGGCAGAAAACCTAGACAGACATTTCTCCAAAGAACATATACAGACTGTCAACAAACACATGAATGAATGCTCAACATCATTAATCATTAGAGAAATGCACATCAAAACTACAGTGAGATATCAACTCACACCAGTCAGAATGGCCATCATGAAGAAACCTACGAACAATAAATGCTGGAGAGGGTATGGAGAAAAGGGAACCCTCTTGCACTGTTGGTGGGGATGTAAATTTATACAGACACTATGGAGAACAGTATGGAGGTTCCTTAAAAAAACTAAAAATAGAACTACCATGCGACCCAGCAATCCCACTACTGGGCATATACCCTGAGAAAACCATAATTCCAAAAGAGACATGTACCACAATGTTCACTGCATGTCTATTTACAATAGCGAGGACATGGCAGCATCCTAAGGGTCCATCAACAGATGAATGGATAAAGAAGATGTGGCACATATATACAATGGAATATTACTCAGCCATAAAAAGAAATGAAATTGGTTTATTTGTAGTGAGGAGCATGGATCTAGAGTCTGTCATACAGAATGAAGTAAGTCAGAAAGAGAAAACAAATACCATATGCTAACACATATATATGGAATCTAAGGGGGAAAAAAAAGGTCATGCAGAACCTAGGGGCAAAATGGGAATAAAGACACAGACCTACTAGAGAATGGACCTGAGGATATGGGGAGGGGGAAGGGTCAGCTGTGACAAAGTGAGAGAGTGGCATGGACATATATACACTACCAAACGTAAAATAGCTAGTGGGAAGCAGCTGCATAGCACAGGGAGATCAGCTCGGTGCTTTGTGACCACCTAAAGGGGTGAGATAGGGAGGGTGGGAGGGTGGGAGACGCAAGAGGGAAGAGATATGGGAACGTATGTATATTATAACTGATTCACTTTGTTATAATGCAGAAACTAACACACCCTTGTAAAGTAATTATACTCCAATAAAGACGTTAAAAGAAAAAAAGATTAAAGACCTAAATGTAAGGCCAGGCACTATAAAACTCTTCGAGGAAAACATAGGCAGAACACTCCATGACATAAATCACAGCAAGATCCCTTATGACCCAGCTCCTAGAGCAATGGAAATAAAAACAAAGATAAGCAAAATGGGACCTAATGAAACTTAGAAGCTTTTGCACAGCAAAGTAAAACATAAAGGGGACGCGCTGACAACCCTCAGAATGGGAGAAAATGTTTGCAGATGAAGCAACTGACAAAGGATTAATCTCAAAAATTTACAAGCAGTTCATGCAGCTCAATATCAAAAAAACAAACAGCCCAATCAGGGGCTATTCAGAAAGAAGCTGTCACTATTTTATAGCATCATTTTTTTTAGGCAGCAACACTGTCCTTGGCAAAAAAAAAAAAGTCATTTTCTTTTGTGTGTGTTTTTATTCCTTTCAGTGAGTGCATAACATTTACAAAAATACACACCAGCAGCAGTCATTACTGAGGGCTATTAATTCTGTACCTAGGCAAACACTCTGCCACCAATAAATGCTAACAAATATGATGCAAATGACCGAACCAATACATACTGCTTAACACAAACTAGCTTATCCTTCAAATGAAGGACAGAAGACCTGGATGGACATTTCTCCAAAGAAGACATACGTATTGCCAACAAACACATGAAAGGATGCTCAACAGCGCTAATGGCTAGAGAGATGCAAATCGAGACTACAATGAGATATCACCTCACACCAATCAGAATGGCCATCATCAAAATATCTACAGACACTGGATCCTGGAGACAGTGTGGAGAAAGGGGAAACCTCTTGCACTGTTGGTGGGAATGTGAATTGGTACAGCCACTGTTGAGAGCAGTGTGGAGGTTCCTTGGAAAACTAGACCTAAGCTACCGTGCAACCCAGCAGTTCCACTGCTGGGCATGTACCTTGAGAAAACCATAATTCAAAAAGAGTCTTGTATCACAATGTTCATTGCAGCTTTATTTACAATAGCCAGGACATGGAAGCAACCTAAGTGTCCATCGACAGATGAATGGATAAAGAAGATGTGGCACATATATACAGTGGAATATTACTTAGCCATAAAAAGAAATGAAATTGAGTTATTTGTAGTGAGGTTGATGGACCTAGAGTCTGTTATATAGAGTGAAGTAAGTAGTCAGAAAGAGGAAAACAAATACTGTATGTTAACACATATATATATGGAATCTAAAAAAAAAAAAAGTTTCTGAAGAACCTAGGGGCAGGACAGGAATAAAGACGCAGACATAGAGAATGGACTTGAGGACAGAGGAAGGGCGAAGGGTAAGCTGGGATAAAGTGAGAAAGTGGCATGGACATATATACACTACCAAATGTAAAATAGATAGCTAGTGGGAAGCAGCTGTGTAGCACAAGGAGATCAGCTCGGTGCTTTGTGTCCACCTAGATGGGTGGCATAGGGAGGGTGGGAGGGAGACAAAAGAGAGAGGAGATATTGGGGTATATGTATAGACATAGCTGATTCACTTTGTTATAAAGCAGAAACTAACACACAATTGTAAAGCAATTATACTCCAATAAAGATGTTACAAAAAAAAAAGAAAGAAAGCAGGTTCATAGCTCTAACAGATACAATGACTAGTGGCTTTAAAGTAAAGTGTATCTCAACAGTTCTGGTTCAAATGTGAATTAGATAAAGATGACCAGTGCCAAAGTATATGTTGTTTGTTAAGCATGCCAATGTAAGAAACAATGACCTAATGCTTTTCTGTTATTTGGTATTATAGAGGCACGACTATAGCCTAACAGAATCTCAAATTTTGTGAGACATCTTGGGCTTCATTTTAAAATAAATGAAAGACTTGTTAAACACTCAGTTAAAATGTATTTGCTTGACAGAAATCACCTCTAGAGGACGATTTAATCCTTAGTGTTTGACATGAAATTCCCCTGATTGTGTTCAGGGGTGAACAGGTGGTCTGTCAGAATATTAAGAATATATATATTTGCATAAACAGATGAAAAACATCTAAAGCTCTCAGAATTCTCACAATGTAAACAGGTTTTTTGCCCGACCTCATGCTAAACATGTGGAATAATGTGCTCCTTTGAAAAAGAGAGCAGACTCTCATTCTTACTGTCACAAATTGGAAAATTGCTTTTATGTTAGATGGACGGTTGAATTTACCATGTGGGAACAGATCCTCCAGGTACTTGATCAATCACTTGTCCAAACAGGAAAACTGTAATCCTTTTCCTCCAAAACATGAACGCTCCAAAACAAAAGAGAGATTTTTATGGGACAAATAGAACTAATACATTGTGCCCTCATAGCAAATGTTCTCTGGTAAAAAGGAAGAAACATTTACAGTAAGCAGGAGGTACCTTGGAGGACTGGAAGGTTCGGTATTAATGTTCAGTTTATTTACTAGCAGAATAGATTCAGGCTCCTGCTTATGAGGAGAAATACACAAGAGGAAACTTTAATAATGTACATCCAGACTCTATGGCTTAATACATATGCCCCCTTTATTTGTGTTCCAAATCTATCTTCAAAGAAATGGGAGTATGCTTGAAAGAAACCAAGCAATCTCTAATAAAGGAGCAAGATTATGAAGTTACCTGGGGATCTGGCTAAGCGTAAGGGGACTTTAAATATCAAAAGAAACTGTGATTTGATTCCTTTTTCTGATCCAATGTTGTCTAGGGAAGTCTAAAGAATTAAACAGTTTTGTGCTTTCCCAAACTTTTAAGTATCCATACTATATAGAGAGGACATTTGTTTCTTCCTTGAAGCTGTTTCTTAATTTTGCGTTTTTTAAAATAAGAGGGGATACTTCTGAGATAGGCTTGATAACTCTAGGTCTGTTTTATTGCTGTTTGGTTGGTTTTCTGGTTATGTTTCTTGATCCCCTCCAGCAAGGTTTCAAAACAACAGAAAATTACCGATTCAATAGGCAACGAGTTTAAATTCAAAGATAAGTTGGTTATTCATCAAGTCTTTTCTGTTGTGGCTGCATTATTCATTGGCCAACAATAGTTTAGGACTCAAGTTACAAACGTATCATGTGGAAAATACGATCAAAATCATCTCTGAAAGTTATGTTTCAAAACCTGACAAAAGAATGCCAGTACTCTGAAATTTCTCCAGATTACAAGAAATGAGCACTCAATACAGTATGCTCTAAAACACTTAAATGCAACAAAATTGGTAGAATAGACACCTACGCCAGCTTAATTAAACATTCAAGTTACACTTTGCTTGTTTTTGGCAACTGAAAATTTCTGACATGAAGGAATATGCCAGGAGAGGTTAATAAATGTAATTCTGATCAACAATTTCTACTTCTCATACATTCAATTACAAATATCTTCTGCTTTTCTATCATGCACCCAGAACTTCTTACAAAGCACTAATAAAAGATGTGTAACTCCTTCATTCAAGATTTCAATTTGTAAATCTTTGAATAGAATTCAAGTGCCCCTCTAAGGGACTCCAGTCTCTGTATCTCTCTTAAGCATGATTATATTGATATATATGCAATTATGATAGCTACACACTGATATAAAATGAGTACATATGTATTTTCCTATTAAAATAATTAATTTCATCAAGTAATGATCACTAATGAATAGTAAATGAAAAGATTATATCTATGTTGGTAGCAAATTTTTTTAGGAGTTATCAGATTGTCAAACAACAGGATTTTTTTAAAAAATATCCTGGTGAGATGATAATTTTTGTGCCATAAAAGCAAAAATTGCACTAGACAAAATTAAATAGGAGAGCAACATTTTATTCAAGGCTATGCAATAGGGAAGAGAAACCAGAACTTAGTCTGAACTTAACTTCACTGAAATAAAAAATGAGAAAGTTTTTTTTTGTTTGTTTGTTTGTTTCCCGCTATGCGGGCCTCTCACTGTTGTGGCCTCTCCCGTTGCGGAGCACAGGCTCTGGACGCGCAGGCTCAGCGGCCATGGCTCACGGGTCCAGGGGCTCCGTGGCATGTGGGATCTTCCCGGACCAGGGCACGAACCCGTGTCCCCTGCATCAGCAGGCGGACTCTCAACTGCACCACGAGGGAAGCCCGAGAAAGTTTTTAAGAGCTGAGGTGGATTGATGGAGGGGAGAGTTTCTAAGAGCTAGAGTGGGGGGAATCCCAGTCATGTGTGTTTTCTAACTGGCCTTACCCAAAGCAACAATAAACTTTCTCTCACCCTCATGACAGGAGGTAGCAGTACAACTTGGAGTAAGGCAGCTACCCAAGTTACGATCCTACGCTCCCACAAAGACTGAGAAACAAGAACTATCTTCCTTGATGAGGACATTTGAAAGGGATGTCTCCCAGGTCCTTGAGAAAGCTGGTCCCGGGCTGAAAAACTGGCAAGAGGCTTTAAAAATTTTTATATCTCAAAAGGACAGTGAAAAAACATAGTAAGTTTTCTAAAATAAATGCTCTGAGGAAAGTGAAGGTAGGGCCCTCTGAGGTTAGACTTTCTGGATTCTTTAAGGGCCAAGGGGAGGGGGAGGCCTGGGGCCTAGAGGCAGAAAGAAGCCTGTCTAAAGTTTTGTCAAGCTGAGGGAAATGTCAAGGCCATCTTGATAAGTACTCAGTGCTAATAGAAACATTTAATAAATAAAAATATCAAATCAAATGTGTAACCAGCAGTAGAGGTAATGTGCCTCATTGTGTTACTGTCAAAGTGCAATTATCAATTTATCCCACGAAAAGCAGGCATTCCTTTTCCTTATGTTTATTTACCTTGCTCTCACTCTTTAGACAAGCAGTTGGCAATCTAAAGTCCACAGCCAAACTCAGCCCATAGATTTTGTTTTTAAAACAGAGTTTTATCAGAGCACAGCCATGCTATTTTGTTTACTTGGTATCTACAGCTGCTTATGCACTAGGAATGTAGAACTGAGTGGCTGTGATAGACACCATAGTACCCACAAAGCTGAAAATACTCTCTGGCCTTTACAAAAAAAAAAAAAATGCTGACCTCTGCTTCAGACAATTTTCAATGTGAGCAGGGGCTTTGTCCCACTGACTTATAAGTATGGTGGGATCCAAATTCACCTGCAAGTCACTGGATACCAAAAAGCATCCAAAAATATTTTTTATTGTTATTGTTTACTTAAGTTAAAAAGGTAATAGAAAAATGAAAGTAATAAGTTGAAGGATCTATGATTCTTCTCTTTTAAACTACCATACATTTACCATTTTTTTCTGTATTAACATGGTTGTGTTTCTCAGAATATCAGAAACACGGCGATGAAGAAATCTGACATCAGCTCACAGAGATATTTTGGAATAAATTTAACTTGATCCTTTCTTTTACTGGGATTCTTTCCCGAAGATTTTTTTGTTTTTGTGGGTTTTTTTAAACATAGTTCTCTTGGCAGTACAGTTCATTTACTTTAGACTATTAAATCATAGTTACATTTTAATTGTAATCAAATTTTATACTAGTTGCTCTGATGAGTTCTTATAGCCATTGACATAGGACAGAGCAGACAGCTGTCACAGACTTCATCATGGCTGCCCAGCTTCAAAATAGGTTGCCTCAAAAGGAATGAGCTCCCAGAGATCGGATGAAGATGGTGGAGGAGTAGGATATGGCGCTCACCTTCTCCCACAAATACATCAAAAATACATCTACACGTGGAACAATTCTCACAGAACATCTACTGAATGCTGGCAGAAGACCTCAGACTCCCAAAAGGGCAAGAAAATCTCCACATAACTGGGTAGGACAAAAGAAAAAAGGAAAAAATAAGAGAGCAAAAGGAGTCAGGACGGGCCCTGCACCCCAGAGAGGAAGCCGTGAAAGAGGGAAGGTTTGCATACCCTGGGAAGTCCCCTCACTTGCAGGACAATCAGCCAGGACAGAGGGGGAGCTTTGGAGCCTCAGAGGAGAGCACAGTAACTGGTTCATGGAGGGCAAAGCAGAGAGAGACCTGCACAGATGGTAGGTGCCGCTGCCCTGCACTCCCCAGCCTGAGATGCTCATCTGCTGGGGCTGGCAGGGTCTGAGTGCTGAGGCTTGGGTTTTGGAGGTCAGGCCCTGGGTGAGGACTGTGGTTGGCTTTGTGGAGACAGCTTGAGGGGGCTAGGGTGTGGTGTGACACAACTGAGGGAGTATGGGAAGAAGTCTGGGCCTGCCAGAGAGGCAAGGCACCATTGTCTGGGGGCACATGAGGAGAGGGGCAGGACCAAAATAGGAGCTTCCTTCTCCAGGAGAGTGCTCTCAGGTGGCAGGGCACTGCCTACACGAGCTCCAGGGGCAAGCGTGAGACACGGCTGCCATTTCAGACTAAAGAGGCGGGCGCGAACCACCGCTGCTGCCGAGGATCCCATGATTGGGCACCAACTGCTGCCCACACCTTCCTGGGAGTGCACACAGGCCATGCACCTGCACACCCCCTATCAAGGGGATAACGGCCAGCACACACTGAGGAAAGCGATGGCAAGCATCCAAACCAAAAACAGCCCCTAAGTCAAAAAATATTAAATCCACACAAGCTATGCAGTGATGCTCCCAAATATAAATAGCCCTCCAAGACTACAGTAGATAATTGTTTCTCTTAAACTCAGAGTAAGAGAAATATAAGCAAAATGAAGAAGCAAACGAATGATTCCCACTTAAAAGACCAAGAGAATTCCACTGAAAGAGCAAACAATGAAACAGACTTCTTCAGTCTAATAGACACAGAGTCCAAAAAGGAAGTAATGAAAATACTGAAGGAATTAAGAAAGGCTATTGACAGAAATGCAGATTGCTGTAAAAAGGAACTAGAAACTATAAAGAGGAGCCAAGAAAAATTAGAAAGTTCATTTGCCAAGATGAAAGCTGAGCTAAAGGCAATGAATAGCAGAATGAGTAATGCAGAAGAAGAAATAAGTGATCTGGGAGATAAAATAATGAAAAGTAGCCAATCAAAACAGCAGATTGAAAACCAAATTTAAAAAAATGAAAGCAATATAGGAGACCTATAGGATAATATAAAGCATGCCAATCTATGTATAATAGGGATTCCAGAAGGGGAAGAAAGAGAAAAAAGGACTGAAAATGTATTTGAAGAAATTATGGCTGAAAACTTCCCAAACCTAAATAAGGAAACAGATATCCAGATATAGGAAGCATAGAGGGTCCCAAACAAGATGAACCTGAACAGACCTACACCAAGACATATTATAATAAAAATGGTAAAGTTAAAGATGAAGAGAGGATTCTAAAGGCAGCCAGATAAAAACAAAGTGTTAATTACAAGGGAACCCCCATAAGGCTATCAGCTGATTTCTCTACAGAAACTCTATAGGCTAGAAGGGAATGGCAAAATATACTCAAAGTCTTGAAAGAGAAAAATCTGCAACCTAGAATACTATACCAAGCAAGATTATCATTTAAAATAGGAGAAATAAAGAATTTCTAAGACAAGCAAAAACTAAAAGAATACAGGATACTAAACCTACCTTAGAAGAAATGTTGAAAGTTCTTCTCTAAATTGAAAAGAAACAAGCAGATATAGGAAGGAGGAAATCACACTTGGAAAGTAAATCACTTAAATTAGCCAGTATACAGACGATTAAAGAAAAAAAAATAAAAACTACTGTGAAAGCAATGATAAACACATGGAACAGCAAAAGGATAAACATGAAGATGTAAAAAAGAACATCAAAATCATAAAATGTGTGGAAGGAGAGTAATAAAATGGAAAATGTAGATTATTTTTTTTTAAGAATGTGCATGTAGATTCTTTTATTTGGAATGTGTTTGAGCCTATATGACTATCGGTCTAAAGCAAGCAGATATAGAAAGGGGTTAACATACTTGAAAAACAGGGCAGCCACAAATCAAAAACATAAAATAGATTCACAAAATCCCAAAAGAACACAAGCATAAAATAAAAGGAAATCATCAAACCACAGAAAGAAAAACAAAGGAACAAAGAAGAAGCACAGAATCAACTGGAAAACAAGGTTTAAAATGGCAATAAATACATATGTATCAATAATTATCTTAAATGTCAATGGGCTGAATGCTTCAATTAAAAGATATAGAGTGGCAGACTGGATAAAAAAACAAGAGCCTACAATATGCTGCCTACAAGAGACCCACCTTAGAGCAAAGGACACACATAGATTGAAAGTGAGGGGATGGAAAAAGATATTTCATGCAGATAGAAATGACAAGAAAGCAGGAGTTTCAATATTCATATCAGACTTTAAAACACAGGCCATAAAGAAAGATAAAGAAGGACACTATATAATGGTAAAAGGATCAATACAAGAAGAAGATTTTACACTCATCAATGTACATACACCTAATATAGGAGCAGCCAGATACATAAAACAAATACTTTGAGAGTCTGCCTGCCGATGCAGGGGACACGGGTTCATGCCCCGGTCCGGGAAGATCCCACATGCCACAGAGCGGTTAGGCCCGTGAGCCATGGCTGCTAAGCCTGCGCATCTGGAGCCTGTGCTCCGCAACGGGAGAGGCCACAACAGTGAGAGGTCCGCGTACTGCAAAAAGACAAAACAAAAATCAAAACAAAAAAACCCCAAATACTAACAGACATAAAGGGAGAAATTGATGGGAATACAACAATAGTAGGAGATGTTAACACCCCACTCACATCAATGAACAGATCTAGACAGAAAATCAATGAGGCAACAGGATCCTAAATGATACAACAGAACAGTTAGTCTTAATTGATATTTTCAGGACATTACATTAAAAAAAATACATATTCTTTTCAAGGGCACAGGGAACATTCTCTAGAATTAACCATGTACTAGGGCACAAAACTAACCTCAAAAAATTTAAGAGTATAGAAATTATTTCAAGCATCTTCCCTGACCACAATGGCCTGAAACTAGAAATCAACCACAGGAAAAGAAATGAGAAAAAAACGATCAAATGGAGAGTAAACAACATGCTACTAAAAAAACAGTGGGTCAACTAGGAAATCAAAAAGGAAATTAAAAAGTACCTTGAGACAAATGACAATGAAAACACAACTACACAAAATCTACGGGATGCAGCAAAAGCAGTTTTTAGAGGGAAGTCCATAGTGATACATGTCTTGCTCAAAAAACAACAAAAATCTCAAATAAACAAGCTAACCTACCATCTAAAAGAATTAGAAAAAAAAGAACAGACAAAACCTAATGTCATCAGAAAGAAGGAAATAATAAAAATCAGGGTAGAAATAAATAAAATAGGGATTAAAAAATAGGAAAAAAATCAATTAAACCAAAAGCTGGTTCTTTGAAATGGTAAAAAAAATGACAAACCTCTGGCCAGGATAATCAAGAAGACAAGAGAGAGAACCCAAATAAACAAAATAAGAAATGAAAAGAAGAGATCTCAACTGATACTGCAGAAATACAAAAAATCATAAGAGAATACTATGATCAATTATATGCCAACAAATTTGACAACCTAGAAGAAATGGACAACTTCCTAGAAACATACAGCCCACCAAAATTGAATCAAGAAGAAATAGATAATCTGAACAAATGGATCACTAGAAATAAATTAGAATCTGTAATTAAAACAAAACAAAACAAAACAAACTCCCTACAAACAAAAGTCCAGGACCAGATGGCTTCACAGGAGAATTCTACCTACCACACATACGAAGAACTTATTCCAATCCTCCTTAAACTCTTCCAAAAGATTGAAGAGGAGGGACCACTCTCAAAGACATTTTATGAAGCCACCATCACACTGATACCAAAACCAGACAAAGATACCACCAGAAAGGAAAATTACAGGCCAACATCTTTGATGACTATAGATGCAAAAATTCTCAACAAAATATTAGCAAATCAAGTCCAACAACACATAAAAAAGATCATACACCATGACCAAGTGGGATTCACCCCAAGTTCACAAGCATGGTTCAACATATGCAAATTAATCAATGTAATACACCACATTAGCAAAAGAAAAGTCAAAAACAACATGATCATCTCAATAGATGCAGAAAAATCGTTTGACAAAATTCAATATCTATTCATGGTAAAAACTCTTACAAAAGTGGGTATAGAGGGAACATATCTCAACATAAAAAAAACTATTTATGACAAACCCACAACCAATATAACACTCAATGGTGAAAAGCTGAAAGCCATCCTGCTAAAATCTGGGACAAGCCAAGGATGCCCACTCTCACCACTTCTATTCAATGTAGTATTGGAAGTCCTAGTGACAGCAATCAGACAAGAAAAAGAAATAAAAGGTATCCAAACTGGAAGGGAAGAGGTAAAATTGTCACTATATGCAGAAGACATGATACTATATATAGAAAACCCTAATGATTCCACACAAAAACTACTAGATCTAATATATGAATTCAGCAACGTGGCAGGATAGAAGATTAACATTCAGAAATCAGTTGCATTTTTTTACACTAACAATGAAATATCAGAAAGGGAATGTAAAAAAAATAACTTTTAAAATCGCACCAAAAAAATAAAATGCCTAGGAATAAATCCTGACCAAGGAGGTGAAAGACTTGTATGCTGAGAATATTAAAACATTAATAAAGGAAATAAAAGAGGATTCAAAGAAATGGAAGGATATCCCATGCTCTTGGATTGGAAGAATTAATATTGTTAAAATGGCAATACTACCCAAAGCAATCTACAGATTTAATGTGATCCCTATCAATATACCCATGATATTTTTCACAGGAGTAGAACAAATAATCCAAAATTTTATATGGAACTATAAAAGACCCAGAATTTCCAAAAGAAATCCTGAGGAAAAATAACAAAGCAGGAGGCATAACTCTCCCAGACTTCAGACAATACTACAAAGCTACAGTAATCAAAACAGTGTGGTATTGGTATAAAAACGGATAATGGGGGAAAAACGGATCAATGGGGGAAAAAATGGAGAGCCCAGAAATAAACCCACACACCTATGGCCAATTTATCTTCAACAAAGGAGGCAAGAATATAAAATGGGAAAAAGACAGTCTCTTCAGCAATTGGTGCTGGGAAAGTTGGACAGATGCATGTAAATCAATGAAGTTAGAACACACCCTCACACCATGCTCAAAAATAAACTCAAAATGGCTTAAAGACTTATTTAACATAAGACATGATATGATGAACTCCTATAAGAGAGCACAGGCAAAACATTCTCTGACATAAATCATACCGTATTTTCATAGGTCAGTCTCCCAAGGCAATAGAAATAAAACCAAAAATAAACAAATGGGACCTAATCAAACTTACAAGCTTTTATGCAGCAAAAACCATACAAAAAAACCAAAAAGACAACCTATGGAATGGGAGAAAATATTTGCAAATGATGCGATCAACAAGGGCTTAATCTCTAAAATACACAACACATATTGTATGCAGCTCATACAACACAACAACAAAAAAACAAACAACCCAATTGAAAAATGGGCGGAAGACCTTAATAGACATTTCTCCAAAGAAGACATACAGATGGCCAATAGGCACATGAAAAGATGCTCAACATCACTAATTATTAGAGAAATGCAAATCAAAGCTACAATGAGGTACCACCTCACACCAGTCAGAATGGCCATCATTAAAAAGTTTACAAATAACAAATGCTGGAGAGAGTATGGAGAAAAGGGAATGTTCCTACACTGTTGGTGGGAATGTAAGTTGGTGCAGCCACTGTGGAAAACAGCATGGAAGTTCCTCAGAAAACTAAAATTAGAACTACCATATGATCCAGCAATCCCATTCCTGGGCATATACCCAGACAAAACTACAATTCAAAAAGATACAAGCACCCCTATGTTCATAGCAGCGATGTTCACAATAGCCAAGACATGAAAACAACCTAAATGTCCACTGACAGATGAATGGATAAAGAAGATATAGTATGTACATACAATGGAATACTAAAAAAGAATGAAATAATGCCATTTTCAGCAACATGGATGTAACTAGAGATTATAATACTAAGTGAAGTCAGAAAGAGAAAGACAAATACCATATAGTATCACTTATATGTGGAATCTAAAATATGGCACAAAAGAACCTACCTACAAAACAGAAACAGACTCACAGACATACAGAACAGACTTGTGGTTGCCAAGGGGGAGTGGGAAAGGGAGAGGGGTCAACTGGGAGTCTGGGGTTAGTAGATGCCAACTATTACATTTAGAATGGATAAACAGCAAGGTCCTACTGTATAGCACAGAGAACTACATCCAATCTCCTGGGATAAACCATAATGGAAAAGAAGATAAAAAAGAATGGATATATGTGTATAACTGAGTCACTTTGCTATACAGCAGAAATTAGCACAACATTGTAAATCAACTACACTTCAATTAAAAGAAAAAGGAGTGAGCTCCCAGTTACTGCAGGTGAGCAAACAAAGGGATGATAACAACTAGTGAGGGATGCAAAAACAGGGTTTCCTGATTCAGAGGAAGTTTCAACTGGGTGACCTCTAAGTTCCTCTTCATACCTAAGAATCTGTAAGCCTTTGTTATTTAGCATGAGGACATTCTGTAAACTGAAAAAGCATACACTATCAGAAAATTTTAAAAAATCATTCTTACATATGATGTTCTAGAAATATGACTGTTGATTAAATTCTCTGAGCAATAAACCTTGAAGATTTTGGTCTAATATATCCATCAGGTTGGCTGAAAATGATTGACTATCTGGGCCAGTATCTATTCTGTTCACATGAAAATATGATTTGATCTCTAATATGAAAAAATAGTCCTAATATATGTACATAGTTTACATATTATACATGGTTTATATCTGAACAGAATGCACTTATAAACTTAGACCAGGTTTCAAAAGATAAACTCTGGACAAGTAATATAACCCCATTCTAAATCCTTACTGAAACTCCTCAGTAAGGGGTGTGTTTCTGTATGGCTCACTTCTACAGGATCACATTTACTGTAGTGTTTGGGTTCTACGGGTGGTCAATAAATCTTGGTTTCGCCAAAGTAGCAGCACTGAGATAAATATAGGAAGGAAGGATATAGTCTAAAGTTACGGTCAACACCATAAGGACTCTAGATGTGTCTCTGATGCTAACAGGCTCTGGAACCTTGGACGACTCACTTTAATCATCAGGCTTTAGTTTTCTCAGATATCAAGTAAGGCATTGGTTCTCTAACTTCAGAGTGTACGAGAATCACGTGTTGGGAATATTAAAACACAGATCGCTGGGCCTCCCCTTTAGAGGTTCTGACTCAATAGGTCTGAAGTAAGGTAGAAATTTTACATTTCTAAGTTCCCAGGTGCTGCTAATGCTGCTAGTCAAAGAACAGCACATGGGAATGGAATAAGAATTGGGAAGATGAGGGTAGTGAGTTACCAAATCCTTAATACTTTATAGCTGTAATAGAGAAAGTAGCCAGCATCCAATCAATTACATCCAAAATGTAACTGTCTTTTTAATCAAAATTTCATTTGATTTAGAAGAAGGGAAATGAACACTCTTTCTAGTCCCCCTTTGGATTTCAACAGAGATTTTGATAATGTAAATGTTCTATAATACTTACGTCATAGCTTGATAAATGGATTCAATCCCGTAACGCATGGCAAATTCATCAACTATTTCTTGGGAGGCATCATCAAAGAAAACCTTCCAGGCTTCATCCCCTTTGACCTCTGGGATTTTCACTCCACCATTAGATTTCACTTCAGTCAAGTAATGGAACAAATTCTAAAAGTAAGTGGTTTTCAAATGTTCAGTTTTCTCAGACTAGGCCAGATATATTTAACTGTAACTTTCAGTCAATTATACTTATAATTGCATATGTTTCATCAGCATCTATAAATAATAGAAATGTCTCAGATTTTCATTCTAACGTACCTCATCTTTATACAAATTCTGATTTTATTTCTGTCTAAGTTTATACGGAATCAATGATTTAAGTGTTTCAGATATACCAAAATCATTTTAGAAGGAAGTAAATGTTTTTTCATGTAAACACTTCTACATTCTGGAACATCTTTTGCATTCATGGGCTCTGAGTAAATTACAAAGCTCTGGACGAATAATGTGGTTGGGCTATGTTAATACACACTCTAGGTATGCAAACAATACGAAAGGACTTTGGCTGCAAAATGGCATGAGTCATGACAATGAATTCAGGTTGAAAATAAATATTTTTAGAACTTTGAAATGAAAAAAATCACTACAAAGAATTCCTTTCTGCTTCGAAGAAGTTGAGAAACTGCTGCATGGAGGCAGCCTTGGATTTCATTTCTTTTTGTGTCTTGGACCAACAGAAGACTCTGAAAAACAAAGCATGATGCTCTTCCTGTGATCCTAAATCTCTACCCACATTTTAAGGCCAGTGTTGGCTCCCCATCCTGCCAGTTCAAGGGATTTATTGTCTAAAAACTGAACCACCTTTCTTGATGGATTATCACTGGCTATACTGGAGTCAGGACATTAAGGCTTGGTTCTCTATCTAATGACTGTATAATGTGTAAATGACTTAAATATTGTTCCTCATGTCCTTCTTTAGTAAAATAGAGGTGAAAATAATTACATATATACATTTTCATACATATATTTAGGAAAAATCATGTACAAAGGCAAAGATTCTCCCAGCTATCTTTTTCTTTCTTAGGAAGGTACTTCCTCTGTACCCTTTGAACATGGGAAAAGGCATATTCCTCAGCTTCACTTCATATTTTTTGATACACGGGATGTGTCATTTGGATCAGGGAAAAGCTCTGGTGACATGTCTAACTAAGCTCTCAGTTGCAAAGCATCCAATAATAAAAGCCCAAGATTATCTGTCTGTGCATTTACACTGAGGCGCAAACGGGAACTGATGAATCTGCCCTTTTGACTCAAATTGGGTGGTCTCTACCTCTCTCTAAGCCAGCCAGGCTCCTTCTATTGGGTAGTATATTCTCTACTATCCATGGAAGGAAAACTACATTCTGATGCTCGCCACCCAGATGTGTTTGTGCAAAGGGTAGTTAAAATGGAGGAGGCTTCAGTATGTATAAAGCCCTCTGTTGTACTCAGAAAAAGAAAGACAAAATTACTGCTAATTACATTAGCTCTCCAAAGCCATTGCTACAACGTCAGAATTTTTATATTTAATAGATAATACTAATTAAATCTTCAACAAAATCTGAACACTTACTCAGAATTCTCAAAAACTATCATGATTTGGATCCTCTCCTCCATTATTAAAGTACTATATATTTACACTGCTTCCAAAATATCATGACTTATTTCTTCAATGAATGCTTTCTAATATTCTTCTTCCTCCCTGGAAGAATGGTAATTTAATTTGGTCTACTTGTTCATTATCACCTTATTGCCTCATTTATTAAAACCCGCCTCGTATGTTTGTTCTAAAGCTCATTCAAAGACAACCAGCTCGGGCTTCCCTGGTGGCGCAGTGGTTGAGAGTCCACCTGCCGATGCAGGGGACACGGGTTCGTGCCCTGGTCCGGGAAGATCCCACATGCCGCGCAGTGGCTGGGCCCGTGAGCCATGGCCACTGAGCCTGCGCGTCTGGAGCCTGTGCTCCGCAACGGGAGAGGCCACAGCAGTGAGAGGTCCGCGTATCGCAAGAAATTAAAAAAAGACAACCAGTTCTCTCTTCAGGGGGTAATACATAGGCTATGTGATACCCTAGCACATCACTTGCTATAGTACAGAGTAAGAACTTCAGGGACAATTTTACAAACCTAATTCAATTCTATTTTTAAAACGAATACTTTGTTGCATGAACCATAAACAATACAGTCTTTCCTAGGTTTTGTTATTAATACAATTCAATTTACTTACCTCATGTAAACATGTATATTGTAAATGATACGGAGCAACCTTCTCCTCTCCTTTTATTTCCACATTGATTTTTAATCGAATGGCCCCAGACACAGCTGATTTATCTGTTCGTTTCTCTGATAAAGCAAAAAATAACTGGTCAGTGATTTTTGACATCATGTTTCTTATACAAGTTCTCGAAAGCTTTAAAAAAGGGCTTATATTGCTAAAAGCCATTTTTCTAGATCAGGTTTGATTAACCATAATGATTCTGCTAAATACAATTTAAAAGAATGTGCCTAGTATGTCGCTGGGATTGTCAAACTGTGATATAAATATTTCAAATAGAAAAGCTCAACCAGAAGACCCTACCATTCTGATATAAATTTCTGTGTACTAGATCAGTTTATACAATGAAATTAATTATTTGAGCAATTAAAAGCAAAATAACTAAAAGAAAAAATCAATGAGGAAAGTATTTTATCTAAAAGCCCCACTCTTTCTTTCTGTCCTTGACAAAATGAGTCAAAGCTCTAACAGAAACATTTGTTATTAGGTTTCTTTGTCAGTGATTCATGAAGACCTATAGTCTACAGCCTGTGTTTACTTATGTGTTAGATTCACTTTTTCTTTGAATGGAATCAGTATGTAGCCAATTCAGTCTAATAATGTGTGTGTAAGTGTATGCACGTGTGTCTAATATGAACTGGGTAGTAGCTCTGAGAGAAAGAAAAGCATAGTCACAAAACTCCTACAGTGTGAATGTAGGTAGGAGACCTATGTCTGATACCTACTGCCCTGATGAAACACATAAAGGAGCAAGCTGACCCATCTCAAAAACAAAAGATAAAGAGAGAGAGTGACGCAAAGTCAGCGGTGAAGACTTCTTTAATTGCCCCTTTTTCTAAGCATAACTGTATTTTTAGCCAAATAAGATACAGTTAAATCACATAGGCCACTTTCTTCTTGTGGAATGTCTGATGACTTTCATCGTTAATATTTAATAGTCATTGTGTTGTGAAGTTTCTTCCCTTAGGACTGCCAGGATCTTGAGAGTTTCTCCTATTGCCTGGGAGATAGTGGATTCTCAACAAATGCTGAAGTTCTCTGCTGAAGCCAAGAGAAAGTCAAGTCCTGAGACCTTTTTGTCACAGACCTTTTCCTGGAATCACAGGGGAACATTTTAACTACCATCATCACAATGGATCCATGGGACACAGGCTCTGCTTAGATGCCTAGGTCTTTTGGCCAAGTCCTCCTTCCATGGTGGAATGGATTCTAAGTAATGAGGAAGGAAGAACATTGCACAAAGAATGAAAATATGGTACTAATGGGGATGGAACCCACTGTGGGATTTTATACAAAGCTAAGACCTGTTCTCTCTCCTTCTAAAGGTTAAACATCAGCAATGACAGCACAAAAGTATGAATTGAGGATGAGCAGGCAAAGGTGTCCATGTTTGTTGCATCATGTTTTTCTTTCCATAGACTGAAGGACTGTTTCTGCACAAGAGCTGGGTGGCAGATTTTATTAAAAGCACATTCAAATTCTTTTGCAAACTAAATATACCCTTGTAAGTTTTGTCAAAAGAATAATTTGAGGAATTTCTGTTCTGAATTCTAACTCCCTCAATTCAAGAACATGTTAACTTATTACAAAAAATAAAAACTCACGTAGGCAAGCCTCTTTAATTAAAACGCAACCTATGAGTATTGTGCAGAGTTAATGCCCTGAAGTTTACCCTTGCCTAACATCTCTGTTTTCATATATAAAGTTATTTAATAGTATAAACAAGATACAGGAGGATTATCATTATAAGTGAAGCAAAACCTCTATGCCAATAATGAAGAAGCACCAATTTTCTTTAAAGATTTCCTCAAAATAAAATATTTTTTGATAACGAGTTTTTAGTCTAGCTTGAATCATCTATGTTCAGAGAAGTTATATATCTCTCCTTCTTTAAATTATTATATAATTCAGATATTTATTAATTTTGTGGCCTTACCCCTTTACTTTGCCAAATATTACGTTACTTGAAGTACGTAGGTTTTTAAAAAGTCAAAAGCACTCTTTAATTCGCTAAGATAAGTTGGTATCCTAAATGGAAACACTTCGTAATCCTGGGAGCATGTAAACCTTTCTTAGATTCACAACCAGACCTTAAAAATTTAATTAAAACATTTCAGATGATATGATAAAGCCATTTTGGATCATATCCTTTATAGAAAATGAGGCGATCCATATATATTTACTATTATTAAGTCAGCACTGAAGATTCTAGCTTATTATTCAATTGTAGTAAAAGTCAAATTAAAACTTATCTTTATTCAATTCTTGGTTCCATAATAAAATTCCATTTTAAAATCATGCCAATTAAACATATTCTCAAGATCTTCATCATCAGAATAAGCAGAAGTCCACATGTGTATCTGGCTTTGCCTGCTAAAGCCTACTTTTATATCATCTTTGCAAAATATCCAAAATACACTTTTCCTTTATTGCCAAAATTCATTAAGGGACTAAAAGGAAATAAGTCAGACATTATAAAGTCATAGGTTATTTATTTTCTACACATTTGGCAAGGTTTTTTGAAGCTATACTTTATGAATTAAAAATTCAGAATGGGATATTTTTCTCCTAAAAGACACCCAGTTGATTCCTAGAAAGACTTTTCTCTTTTCATCTCAAATTTACCAATATCTTTCAATAATACAGAGTTTGAATAATTACCACCTTAATTTCTAATGAAACTAAACTGCCTGAAGTCCATGAGAATGTTCAAGAAAAGCACTGGTTATTTTTACCTATACAGGAATATAATACCTTCCACAGATATTCTGGAATTTTATTTAACATTTTTCAAGTAGATATAAAGACAGTCACCTAAATTGTACCAGACATCCATTTCTCCACTCAGGGTCCTCACTTCTACAATTGTTTGTCCCAGAAAATCATCTGACTCCTTTTTGAAATGTTGCTTCACTCTGGATTTAATGTCATCATCTTCATCCCACACTCTGACTTTGATTCGATCTGTGGAGTTATGGCACTCACTGAAAACAGATGTGGATAAGTTAATAACCAGTGATAACTTCTCTAAATGGCATCTGATGTTAGCAACTTGTTTTAAATCTATCTAGCCAGAAAGGCATAGTATATTACATAGTAAATAAGATTTCCCACAGACTATTCCACCCATGGGATGTTGCAGGTATCAGGGATATTGAAAAAAAGTTGTGATAGTTAAGTAATGTTAATAAGAGAAAATCCTACCCCATTCCATTCTATTTCCTTTAATTGAACTGGACGTAATCAAATATGGATCAGAAATCTTTGGGATATTTTCTCTAAGGTATATTTCTTATTTGCAACAGTTATCTATGATAACATGTCCATGCTCAGAAAATTCTGTACCATAAAGATAACTTAATTGCAATGGGTGTTGAGGAAGTGGACATCACAGAGTCCTATTGATAAGCTAAAAATCCCAGGAAGCATGTAAGATATTGTTAAATCAAATCATCACATACGGATACCCAGCATCTTTAAACATTCTCCTTCCATTTTGGCTACATTTCTCCTTATGTTCCTCGTCTTCTCAAGACAAGCTAGATCAAATACATTCTTAGATTCCTTTGTAGTTACGGTCCAGATATTTGCCCTGCATTCAAGCAAGATCTGAACTCAAATTGAGCAAAGCGAGCCAGTGACTGTATTGTGGGGTTTTGCTCTTTCGGCAACAATAGTGGTGGTCTTTTGTACTTTATTGTAGAGTCTCCACTATTCAGTCCTGAGGGACAAAGTATTGATCAATGGTGGCAATGATGTTTTTTCCAAAGAAACCCCATGATATAATTGGACATTGTTTGTGCACAGTAGATTTAGAGGTGGGCATTTGGACCTCTCCAAAAATTCCTGAGTGACCTAAGAGTCTATGAAATAATTTTTTTTTCTGTGTAAGCTAACTAGAGTAGATTCTGTTGTTTGCAACTAAGAATACTGATCAATGAAATAATTTTTAAAGAATGAAGGGAGCTTCAATGATAGGCCTTAAAATGTGAAACTGACTCTCTGGAGGAGACAATGAGGGCAAACAGTGAAGATTTAATTACCTCAGGCTCGAAAGCTAATGCATTTTGAAATGCAGTAGCGAAACTGCTGGTCAAACTTTTGCTTGCTATACTTTGGAACTGTGACCACATGCCAACTGAAGCTTTTTTATTAGCGTGAATGGTAGGAATAAAATTCAGAATACTGGCATGTGCTTATTAAATCTTGCTGCTTTCAAAAGTGTACTGTGGTAGAGATGCACTCAAACTAGAGCTAGAGAGTCTCTAAGCAGAGATGCCAAGGGAGCACAGCTACCTTTCCCTACAAGCAGAGGCTCACTCTGCTTGTGTCCTGCAATATAAATTGACTGAGAATATCATAATTTGGAACCTTGCAGGGTTGAGAACAGCCAGCTGCTTCTGTATACAAAATGTATGTATACAAGCAGAGGTTTCTGAGTGCAACTTCAAAAACATACGAAACTGTTGCCCCAGGGTGTTTCATACACTTTCCTTTGGGAAATCTCTAAGTGACAATGAAGGGGAACTTAGTGGCAAAGATCACATTAATGGTGTTGCACCTTGGCAGGCAGTTTTGCAGGGGCTGAGGCAGCAGCCATTAGGTTAAGAGTGAGGAATTGGTCAGAACAAAGGAGTCAGTAGCAACAAGTTACATTTTCCAGGCTGATGTGGTTACTCATAAAGTGGTCTTGAAACTCACCTCCTGGAAGCCTGGTAAAATTTCCAGAGCATGGTATTTCCAAATGTGCCTCAGGCTCACTACAGCTGTATTTAAAGTAATTTCTGGGTCCTTGAACTCACAGCGAAAGGAAATGGACTCCAAGGCGAATCTCTTCCCAGCTAGGAAAACCATTTACCTGGATTTCCTGGGATGGTCCCAATTTATGGTTTGATAGATATGCAATGCCTTTTAATTCTTTTTGGAGCCCTCTTTCTTTTACTTTCTTTTACTTTCTTTTACTAGTAGGCATTGGCACATTGGTCAAGGAAGGTCTCCCCAGATGTAGAACCAAGGACTTGGAGAAAAAAGATAAAAGAAATTCGCCAAGAAAGAAGTACCAGGGCCTGCCAAATTGGCTAGCCAACTAACTACTTCTGCTGCTAGCATCAGGAAGTCCTGAGTAACCCACCCAGCAGGACTCTATTATATTTGCTATGTACCACCGACAGTCATATATTTTCTACATTCCCTCTTACTGAATAAGACTTTTTAAATTGCTATTATCCTATTTTCTTCTCTCTCCACAGTAATACATTGGGAATGTTAGAAGAAGATGACTTGTCTTTAGTGTATAGACCTAAGGATCACAAAGAACCAAACATGTAGCTGAGGCAGAGATTACCCAAATATCCTAGACTTCAAGCTAAATACAGTAACTGGATATAATTTGGGGATTATCTGCCTTGGAAGACAGAGGATGAATTCATTTTATTTGAAGTCCAGAGAAAGATATAAATATTATGTATAAATATAGAATGCTCAGAGAGGTGGAAGGTGACAGATACAGTAAGTTCATTCACTCAGCAACCTTTTAAGACCTCCTTCCCTTTCCTGCTTTTGTGAAATATCCCAGTCTCCCTTGCAACTAGAGATGACCACTTGACATAGTTCTGCCAATGAGATATAAGCAAAAATCTTCTTGCCCTATTCTGTTTTCTTCTTTTATTACTCTGGAACATGCATGTAGAACATTCTCCACTAAAGATGATAAAACAGGAAGATAGATTTAGCTTTTATCTTCAATGGAATAATTGAGTTACCAAACTAGCCCTCAAATGCCTATACCTGGAATTCTTGTTGAATGAAATAAATAAATCTCTTTTTGACTAAGCCACAATCATGGCTTAATATGAAGCTGAATAAAATTCTAATTGAATCAGTGGGAAGATAATTAAATATCTACCAAGTTCATTTTGTTTGATTATATATTAAATGATTTAAAATGCTTAATTTATTAACTCTTACTATTTTTGTACTTGCTGTTTTATTCCTTAACTATTTAACATGTGTTTCACAAACCTTGACTTTTATGAAAATATAAAGGCTTGCAGTTTAGATGGGAAACTGGAGGCTTATGTAAGAAAATTTGACAGAAATATTTTTACACACAAGGGAAAAGTCTATCACATAAAATAGAAAAAGCATACTCCCATTAAATCTTACTCCACTAGATCATTCCCCACCTGATTAATTAGCTAACAAAGACTCCTGGTTTAGTTCACCAGCTTGTGATTTGGCCTTTCTATAAGAAGAGAATAAGATATTTTACTGCACAAACTCTTGGTAAATAAAATAAGTATTATTAAAGCCATTTGCTTTGTAGTTTTTTTTTAACTAAAAACAATCTGCACCTTAAAGAGTAGTTCATATGTCTAATTTTGTGTTTTTTCATTGTTAAAGAGAGGAATGGTTTGGTTTCCATGGGAATAAGTTATTTTATTCTTTCCCAAATTAAAGCAAAGCGTTTCCCCCTTCTGGACTCAGAATTATTGTGTGTGTTTGTGTTCTGTTTTTTCTTTATTTTTGTTTTCAGTTCACAGATACCCTATCTCTGTACAGCCAATCACTATTTGGCCAATTTTCTTTTGGCAGCCATCCAAAAGACTAATTTCCTTATAATTATTTATTCCAAATTTGAAAATGGTCTTACTGTAAACATTTTTAGATTTAGAGTTTCCTGGATATGGCCCAAATACATATCTCCTATAATTAAGGCAAAACAAAAAACAAAGACAAAAGGCAAATTAAAAAAAACAAAGCAAAACAAATCCCAAACCCACTCCTTACCCAATTTATAAGAGTTTAACCTATTCTGAGAAGGACTGCTTTACCTAGAGAAATGCCCATGAATTTCATAAAGCCAATAAAGCCTGATTTCAATGGAACAATGAGCTGTTGCTCAAGCAGTCATCCTCCAATGGGAAGTCATTACAAAAGTAGTGTATGAGCAAATGACCATTCAAAAATGAGAACCGTACCTATAGTCAAGCTAGTTCTAATGAAGCAACCAAAATACATCTCACACAGCAACTATATCAGAAAAAAAGCCAATAGTAAATTATGTTGCCATTAAAAATCATGTTCTTTAAGAGTTTATAAAATTCTAGCTATATATTTTAAGTATAGTAAATGAAATTTCTATAATATTTTAATGCTATTATACCAGATTTTGTTAATAGACACATTAATAAGAGCTATTAAATATATATGTGTTTTTATATACATATATACCCATATATGTGTATGTATATATATATGCATTGAAACAAGCTGTAAGGTTATATGTCAAAATATAGGTGGTAAAATTAGTGAAAATTTTTATTTTATTCTTTACATTTTCCTATCACAATCAACAAAATTGTATTTTAAAATATCTAGTAATTGTAAATAATCTCATTTCAACTCAAGCTGGAAGTCAGGGCATTGACGGAGAAAATCATCAGCCAGAAACCTGCAAGAGCCATCCTTAGGCAAAGCAGCAGCAGCCTTTCAGGCAGTGACTGAATTCTCTAGTTACAGCTTAGTTCCTTAAACTCTGACCCACCAAATGGAAATATGTGAGACACCTGATGTGCACATTTCCTCTCAGTGATTTATTATGAATTACGTAACCCACTTCCATTACAGTATATGTGTCTTGTTATTGAATTAAGAGCCCTAACCCTATTATCTTTTAATTGTATTACAACAGATAGACAAACTCTAAGTTCAAAACCCAGTGCCAGTGCACAGTGACTTTCCCCACTGCATTTATCAAGGACAATTTAATTATGGGAATTAGGATGGAAAAAAAACCCCTGGTCCTCAACATTTTACTTTTGTTTAAGTTTTTCTGAGGATATTCTATGTAGTAATTGGACGCTGTAGATCCATTCCATTAATCAATGACATGGAAGACGAAAGAATGAGACTAAGAAATAAATTATATTATTAGAGGCACTTTTGTAAAAGAAAAGGAGCTGAAGAGGAATTCATATGCTGACATTTAAGGATTGGTTGAATGAAGTCCTAGTACTGTAATAGGCCAGAGAACCAAAGGACAAAGTATGATCTTATAAGATATACCAATTTTCCTGACCCACCTTCCAGCCCCACAATTAGACCATCAATACCTCAAAGTCCTGTATTCTATTTTTATATCTAATATTTCCTTCACAGTTACTAATGTAGCAGATAAATTTATTTTAATAGCTGTTTTGAGACTTATTCAATATTAAATATTACAAAATATTAATTATGTTAAAATAATAAAGGTAAGAAACTGGTTTGTTTAGAAAAATACTTTATTGTCCATTTTGCTGTGCAAAGAGAGAACACTTAGGGAGAGAGATCAGAAAACAGGAAGATCTATATGATATCACTTTTAGGTGGAATCTAAAAATCTGAACTAATAAAAACAGAGAGCAAAATAATGGTTACCAGGGGCTGGAAGGTGGGGAAATAGGAGAGATGTTGTTTAAGAGTACAAAATAGTCGATAAATAAGTCCTAGAGATCTAATGCACAATATAGTGAATATAGACAACAATATTATATTAATCACCAAACTTGCTAAGAGACTAGATCTTAATTATTCCCACGACAAAAATGGTTATGGTAATCATGTGATGTGATAGAGGAATTAGTTAATGCTACAATGGCAATCATATTATAATATACAAATGTATCAAATCAACATATTTTTCCTTAAATTTACACAGTGTTATATGCCAAATATAATTTAAAAAGAAACAACACGTAGAAAACAGGAGAATCAAATTACTCTTTCAAAGAATAGGAGAAATATATATGCATGCGAATGTGTGCGTGTGCGTGTGCGTGTGTGTGTGCGTGCACGCGATAGGGATGGTTTCTACTCACCACCTCTTTGGTTCACCACACGTTTTTCCCAACTCAGACCCTTTGTTCATTGTGTTTCTTAGAGCAAGGATGTCTTTTCCCTACTCCTCTACCTAATGAACACTTAGCTGTCTTTCAAGACTCAGATAAAATATCACCTCTGTGTGAAACTTCCCTAAGAAACATTTTTCCAAACCCTAGTACCTACAGCAAATCGATATGAAAAAACTGTTTATCAGAAACATAAGAGAAATATCATATGTCACAGTAATCATACTCTTCTTTATTGTTGCTCATTAACTATTACAAATGTGCATATTCCAATTAGTGGCTAATTATGCAGCTGAAATCTAACCATTTGCTTTAAGTTGGAAATAAGATCCACTTTGGATATATGTTTGACATTTATTGGACATGTGATTAAAGGCATTATCTTTTCAAACCTGATTTTTCTTTAAGTGGTGACATGCATTTTTTTCTTCAACTAACTTGTCCATAGATAAAGAAGCTGCACAGCAAAAGCTAATGTAAGGAGCCACGGACAGTGTATGTTGTCACTGTTCTGTGGTTGTCCTACTCTAGCTCTAATATTCCAAGGTCTATGATTCATAGAATAAGTTATGCCTTTTTCATTTTACTTTCAAGGCCAATGTGTATTAGGCATGATGGAGTAACAGAACAAACTTGGAAAAAGATCTGCCTGATTCAAATTCCATTTGAGCCACTTACTAGCAATATGACTCTGGGCAAGTTATGCAATTGCACTGAGCCTCCATGCCCAATCTATAAAACTAGAACATTGATATTGATCTTTTAAACATGATTAAATATATAAAAAAACCACAGAACTATGCTGGGCATTTAGCAGGCTTTAATTAGATCTAGCTAACTAATGCAGCTAAGTACATCATTCAAACATATAAATATATTTTGCCTTTAACAGCAATGGACAAGTTACTGAAAATATATAAAACAGGGAATTTTTTAATTAGCCTAATTATCAAAACACTGAAAATTAAATCATTGATATATATTGATGTAATAAAATTTTCTTCAACTATTAAAAACACTGTTTTAGGTGAAGATTTATTTCAGGGCTCTCTATACTGTTCCATTGATCTATATATGTCTGTCTGTATTACAGTACCACACTGTTTCTGTTACTGTAGATTTGTATTATTTTTCCCCATAACAAAATTTTAAGTGTACAGTACAGTATTGTTGGATACAGGTACATGGTTTATAGCTAATCCCAGAACTTCTCTTGCTTAATTACGACTCCGTGCCTACTATTTACAATAGCCAGGACATGGAAGCAACCTACGTGTCCATCAACAGATGAATGGATAAAGAAGATGTGACACATGTACATAATGGAATATAACTCAGCCATAAAAAGAAACGAAATTGAGTTATTTGTAGTGAGGTGGATGGACCTAGAGTCTGGCATACAGAGTGAAATAAGTCAGAAAGAGAAAATTAAATACCGTATGCTAACATGTATATATGGAATCTAAAAAAAATAAATGGTTCTGAAGAACCTAGGGGCAGCACAGGAATAAAGACACAGATGTAAAGAATGGACTTGAGGACACGGGGCAGGGGAAGGGTAAACTGGGACGAAGTGAGAGAGTGGCATGGACATATATACACTACCAAATGTCAAACAGATAACTAGAGGGAAGCAGCCACATAGCACAGGGAGATCAGCTCAGTGCTTTGTGACCAACCTAGAGGGGTGGGATAGGGAGGGTGGGAGGGAGACACAAGAGGGAGGGGATATAGGGATATATGTATATGTATAGTTGATTCACTTTGTTTTACAGCAGCAACTAACACAACAATGTAAAGTAATTATACTCCTATAAAGATGTCAAAAAAAAAAGAAAACTCTGTGCCTACTGATTAGTAACTCCCCATTTCACCCTCTCTCCAGCCCACAGAAACCACCATTCTAGTCTTTAATTCTGTGAATATGATGATTTTAGATATCTCATATAAGTGTAATAATGCAGTATTTGTCTTTCTGTAACTGGCTTAGCATAACATCCTCAAGGTTCATCCCTACTGTCACATATTGCAGAATTTCCTTCTTTTGTAAGGATGAATAATATCCCATTGTATGTATATATCACATTTTCTTTATTCATTCACCTGTCACTGGACATTTAGGTTGTTTCCACATCTTGGCTGTTGTGAATAATACTGGGCTTGGAAGCGCTAATATCTCTTTGAGATTCTGATCTCAATTCTTTTGGATATATACCCAGAAGTGAGATTTCCAGATCAATGGTAGTTCTGTTTTCAAATGTTTGAGTAAACTCCATACTGGTTCCCATAGCAGATGTACCATTTTGCATGCCCACCAATAGTGTACAAAGGTTCACACAATGGGAAAAGATAAGATAGGAACTGGGACCACAGAGGAAGGTCCCATCCAACAGAAGCTTGAATCAGGAAGGAAACCCACACATCATTGGTGATGCTGTCCAAGGCAGAGAGAAGGAAAAAATATACTCTGGCTTCTCCCATCCTCCCACCTTTGATCTTACTGCAGTGCTTCCTCATGGCCAAACCTAGTGGGCAGGGAAGTCTGGGAAAGGTAGCCTTCAGAGTTCAGTTCCCTGAGATAAAGAACACACCAAAGACATTTCAGGGAATAAATGGTATAGCAAACAGGTAAATGACCAGCACATATGCCAAACTCATGTAGAAAATGCCATAAAGAAACACATAACACTATGCACTTGGTTTGAAGTGTTTCTTTGTTTCTCTTACTCCTTTTAGCATTGCTGTGCCTTTCCCTAAGAGGTCTTTACATTTGCATCTTCATAGATAAAACCCTTTAACGCTAAAAGCATTTTTCTAGAGTGTATCATTCAACTTCCTTATTTCCGGAAAGGAAACTGATAAAAAGAGAATAATAAACATTTTTGCACTAGGTAACACAATGAGTGATTTGGAAAGAAAATTATGAGTATAAAAATGCTTTGAGGGCTTCCCTGGTGGCGCAGTGGTTGAGAATCTGCCTGCCAATGCAGGGGACACGGGTTCAAGCCCTGGTCTGGGAAGGTCCCACATGCCGCAGAGCAAGTAGGCCCATGAGCCACACTACTGAGCCTGCGCATCTGGAGCTTGTGCTCCGCAACAAGAGAGGCGGCGACTGTGAGAGGCCCACGCACCGCGAAGAAGAGTGGCCTCTGCTCGCCGCAACTAGAGAAAGCCCTCGCACAGAAACAAAGACCCAACACAGCCAAAAATTAATTAATTAATTAAATTTTAAAAAAGAAAAGAAACTTGTTTAAAAAAATGTTTTGAAAAAATAATAGTGCTTTATAAATATGAACCATTTTATTATCATTAATGTTATATAGTCACTCTGTATAAGCATATGGATGCTTTAAAACTTTTTTAAAATACTGTTTTTCAGAAAGATGGAGCATCCCTCTACCAATTTCCACTGCAGTGAGCACAATTCATGTTATCACATATTTGCATTCAGTGCCCTACTTGACTCAATGAATGTTACTGTCAATATTTTAATGGAAAGATATTGCTTAGTGTTAACCTTTAAAAGGTTTGATACTTGATCTATATAATTGTATTTAATTTTAACTGAATTTGTATAAATGCACGATCATACTCTACATACCATTTAGCATCTCCACTTTTTAAATTTAATATGTCATGTCCATCCTGACATATACACATATACATCATTCTTTCTAATGATTATATGATATATTCCATTATATGGATGTTTTCTAATGAATTCATCCCCTATAGATAGTAGATGTGTATTTAGGTGGTTTCCAATGTCTTACTGTACTGCTATACAGAATGCTTTGTATGTATATCTTTATGAACTTATAAAAATATTCTAGTCTGACAAATTATTAAAAGTGGATTTTTTAGGTTGGAAGTCATGTCAGTTACATACACATCTGTATACAGATAGATACACACACACACACACACACAATTACTAAAATATCCTGCAGAAAGCATATATGTGCTTACACTACACCTGTTTCTCTATACTTTCATTAGTACTGAGTACTAATTACTTTTCAATCTTTGCTAATCAAAAAGCTGAAATATGCCTTCTCCTATTATATTGACTTTTAGGGAGTCCATCTGTTATACATTAAATTAAATATAAAAAAATGAAATATGTATGTACATTTCTACAAAACTTTCCTCTTTCCCACACCAGTGCAATTGAAAAGGAGAAAAAAAAAATGAATGAAAAGTGCCCTCCCCCACCATATATAAGAGACCTCTAAAAAGGAGCTTATGATTATTTCTTGCCAGAGAAAAAGGGTTAAAATAGCCAGAATCTGTACCTGGCAAGAGAACAGAATCAGTCAGCATGCTTTTTTATAGGCACTTAAGTTGCCTTTCTCTGAGAGGCTCCCCTTCACTCTTCGCTAGAAAAGAACAGCTGCTATTCTCCTGAGAAACTCTGAAGCAATGATGGGAATGTCAGTGGCAAGCTGCAGTTACATCAGTTGCCTGAGCAGACCTTATCTGAACACCACACTTGAATGAGAAGCAGCGATGATAAAGGTAAATACTACTAACTAACACCCCTCTCATTCCAAACATCAGCAACACAGCAACAGTGCACAGGCTAGTGGAAAACTTCTGCACTAATCACCAAGGAATTGCTAAAACAGAGAAAAAACATTAGGAAATCCTACCATCCAATTAACTTTTCCACTTAAATCTAAGCTCAACCAATTATTGGGAATGGAGCAGTTATGCCTAAGAATTCATAAATAGTAATGTTGGGTATACTTCAGACCTCTCTGGACTCTTCTGCTGGATGTTATGGAAAATACAAAGAGAGAGAATTCAAAAAGAAAAAAAAAACCAAGTCACCACACAAACACAAAAAACCACTTGACAGCACCTGTGTTATTGTGGCAATGGTGCTCATCAATAGTAGCTACCCTTCATCATTAAAATGTAAACTCAAGTGTCTTGAAAATTAGAGTTCGACCTACATAATTATGAACCTTTAGCCAAAAATTTAGATAAAAAATACATCTATTTGAATGTTTTCAAACTTCCAAAAGAACACAACTTGATCAACTATAAACATAGCTTAAAAAGGTACCCAAACAAACTATCCTCCAGATGATATAAAGGGTATGACTGATTATTCACAAAGAATTAATTTCAACAGAAGATATTACATTAGGTTAAACCATATGAAATTGCCATTATTGTAGGTCAAAAGAGTTGACCATCAGCAATTTCATATGGCTTGGCCTAGTAATAACTAGTTCCATATAACAAAATCTTGTTTCTGTCCTAGTTGAACATACACTTTGTACTTGGCAAGTACAAGAAATTCTATGAAATTAAAAAACTAGTGCGATCACATAACAGTCTGATCATTAAGATACTGAAGAAATTAGTGGTGGTGGTGTGACAGGGAAAATAAAGAAAAGTACCAAGTAACAAAGATACTCAAGATTTCCTAAATTGGATGTATTTGAGAATGGTACTGATCCTAGAGGGGACCACTTAAATACTACTGTAAAACATTTTTCAAGAAAGTCGGCCACTCCTCAGGGGACTTCCTTATCCCTCCCCCACCAGACAATGGATTAATTTTGTCTATTCAAGGAAATTTCAAGATCTTAAGCCCATGTGAGAATATTATCCTGACCTTAAGTAGGCAGCAGTCAAAACTTCTGGCTATTAAAGAATTTCTTGGGGTTCTAGAAAGATCAGATCCATATTCATCACGGACAGTAGATAAATAAAGAGGATAAGATTTTACATAATAGGAGAAAAGATGTAGGGTGCCAGCATTTTATAAAGGGCACAGTAGAAGCCAGGCAAGACTGTCAGAGGTCTAAGGTCAAGGCCAGATGGCCACAGATGGTAAGGAAAGCTAGCCAGGTGTACAGATAGCATTCACATAAGAGTTACTCTTGAGTTGCACTGATCCTCTTTCCATAAATGTAAAGTCTTCTAAGGGGACTGACTCTTTCTGCTTGTCCACTGGCTATTAGCTGTACGAAAGCATGCCTCATTCTAGAGTAGTCCACAGCCTCTGAAATCTCCTGGAAAGGCAGTGCATAAAAGTATCAGCGACTTAACTTTCCCCCAATTTACCATTTCTCCACAACTTTACTCCTGTATTATGAAATACTGTGGGTTCTAATCACTTAGTTTCATTTCAATCTTTGTGACTAAATATACCACTGAAAAATAAACTTGGACTAGTTGTTTCAATTACTTGTAGGAACAAAGCAAGGTATAAACAATAGCTTAAAATCAAACATTTAATTAAACATGCTTTAAATCATATTAAATACGGCCCTTATATTAGCAGTATTGAAAAAATAGTGTCTCGTTCTTTGAAGGAATTTTCCCAATACATGAACTTAATTATTTGGCAATGGTAAAGTTTCACAAAGTAATATACCTATGATGTCAGAAAGGGTCTTAGATATCATCTTCAGATAAAAACACATATTAAATGTCCCCTCAGAATTAGTGGTAGTTTTCCATCCTGTGCTTTCTTAATTTTATCCATAGTTCTGTGAGGACAGATCGAAAAAGGATGTCAAAATCTAGTCTTAGTAAAAGCTCAAGAAGTTATTCTACTGCTTATTTCAGTGCTTTAAATAAGACAAAATGCATTTTGTCCCCTTTACTGTCCCTTCAATTCCAACTCTAATCAAAAGCATCACCAGAAGTAACATATCATGAAGACTAAAGGCATTGGTAAGGTTTCATCAGGCAGGAAAACATATACTGGTGATGCTAGTAAAAAAGTAAATGCTTGACTGCTGCAACGTCATGCTGGCCTCTGCCGCCGCAGGCTCGCCCTACATTCTGTACTCCTCCCTCCCCACGGCCTGAGTGAGCCAGAGCCCCTAAATCAGTTGCTACTTTATCCCCTCCTGTCTGGGCAGGGAATAGACGCCCTCAGGCGACCTACATGCAGAGGCGGGGCCAAATCCAAAGTTGAACCCCAGGAGCAGTGAGAACGAAGAAGAGAAAGGGAAATCTCTCCCAGCAGCCTCAGGAGCAGCAGATTAAATCTCCACAATCAACTTGATGTACCCTGCATCTGTGGAATACCTGAATAGACAACGAATCATCCCAAAATAGAGGAGGTAGACTTTGGGAGCAACTGTACACTTGGAGTTTGCTTTCTGCAACTAATTTGTTTCTGCTTTTATGTTTATCTTAGTTTAGTGTTTAGAGCCTATTATCACTGGTAGATTTCTTTACTGATTTGGTTGCTCTCTTCCTTTTTATATATATATTTTTTTTTTCCTTTTTCTCTTTTTGTGTATGTGTATGCTTCTTTGTGTGATTATGTCTGTATAGCTTTGCTTTTGCCATTTGTCCTAGAGTTATTTCTGTCCCTTTTTTTTTTTTTAGTATAGTTTTTAGTTCTTGTTCTCATTGGTGGATTTGTTTTTTGGTTTGGTTGCTCTCTTTCTTTTTTTAAATTAATTTTTAATTTCTTAATTTTAATAATTATTTACATTTTACTAACTTTATTTTATTTATTATTTCATTCTTCTTTCTCTCTCTCTCCTTTCCTTCCTTCCTTCCTTCCTCCTTCCCTCCCTCCCTCCCTTCCTTCCTCACCCTTTTCTTCTGAGCCATGTGTCTGACAGGGTCTTGGTGCTCTAGCCAGGTGTCACGCCTGAGACTCTGAGGTGGCAGAGCCAAGTTCAGGACATTGGTCCACCACACATCTCCCAGCCCCATGTAATATCAAATGGAGAAAGCTCTCCCAGAGACCTCCATCTCAATGCTAAGACCCAGCTCCACTCAACGACCAGCAATCTACAGTGCTAGACACCCTATGTCAAACAACTAGCAAGACAGGAACACAACCCCACCTATTAGCAGAGAGACAGCCTAAAATCATGATAGTTCACAGACACCCAAAAAGAGACCACCAGACGTGGTCCTGCCAACCAGAAAGTCCAGATCCAGCCTCATCCAGCAGAACACAGGCACCAGTCTCCTCCACAACCCAATGAACCAATCTTGCCCACTGGGAGAAGATACAAAAAACAACAGGAAGTACGAACCTGCAGCCTGCAAAAAGGAGACCCCAAACACAGTAAGTTAAGCAAAATGAGAAGACAGAGAAATACACAGAAGATGAAGGAGTAAGGTAAAAACCCACCAGACCAAACAAATGAAGAGGAAATAGGCAGTATACCTGAAAAAGAATTCAGAGTAATGATAGTAAAGATGATCCAAAATCTTGGAAATAGAATGGAGAAAATACAAAATACATTTAACAAGGACCTAGAAGAACTAAAGAGCAAAAAACAGTGATGAACAACACAGTAAATAAAATTACAAACTCTCTAGGAGGAATCAACAGCAGAATAACTGAGGCAGAAGAAGGAATAAATGACCTGGAAGACAAAATAGTGGAAATAACTACCGCAGAGCAGAGTAAAGAAAAAACATTGAAAAGAACTGAGGACAGTCTCGGAGAACTGTGGGACAGTATTAAATGCACCAACATTCTAATTATAGGGGTCCCAGAAGAAGACGACAAAAAAAGAGACTGAGAAAATATTTGAAGAGATTATAGTTGAAAACTTCCCTAATATGGGAAAGGAAATAGTTAATCAACTCCAGGAAGCACAGAGAATCCCATACAGGATAAATCCAAGGAGAAATATGCCAAGACACATATTAATCAAACTATCAAAAGTTAAATACAAAGAAAAAATATTAAAAGCAGCGAAGGAAAAACAACAAATAACATAAAAGGGAATCCCCATAAGGTTAACAGCTGATCTTTCAGCAAAAAATTCTGCAAGTCAGAAGGGAGTAGCAGGACATACTTCAAGTGATGAAAGGGAAAAACCTACAATCAAGATTACTCTACCCAGCAAGGATCTCATTCAGATTCAATGGAGAAATTAAACCCTTTACAGACCCTTTACAGACAACCAAAAGAATTCAGCACCACCAAACCAGCTCTACAACAAATGCTAAAGGAACTTCTCTAGGCAGGAAACACAAGAGAAGGAAGAGACTTACAATAACAAACCCAAAACAATTAAGAAAATGGTAATAGGCACATACATATTAATAACTACCTTAAATGTAAAAGGATTAAATGCTCCAACCCAAAGACACAACCAGCTGAATGGAAACAAAAACAAGACCCATATATACGCTGTCTACAAGAGACCCACTTCAGATCTAGAGACACATACAGACTGAAAATGAGGTGATGGAAAAAGATATTCCATGCAAATGGAAATCAAAAGAAAGCTGGGGTAGCAATTCTCATATCAGACAAAATAGACTTTAAAATAAAGATTATTACAAGAGACAAAGAATGACCTATATAATGATCAAGGGATCAATCCAAGAACAAGATATAACAATTGTAAATATGTATGCACCCAACATAGGAGCACCTCAATACATAAGGCAAATGCTAACAGCCATAAAAGGGGAAATTGACAGTAACACAATCATAGTAGGGGTCTTTAACACCCCACTTTCACCAATGGACAGATCATCCAAAATGAAAATAAATAAGGAAACACAAGCTTTAAATGTTGCATTAAACAAGATGGACTTAATTGATATTTATAGGACATTCCATCCAAAAACAACAGAATACACTTTCTTCTCAAGTGCTCATGGAACATTCTACAGGGTAGATCATATCTTGGGTAACAAATCAGGCCTTGGTAAATTTAAGAATACTGAAATTGTATCAAGTATCTTTTCCAACCACAACACTATGAGACTAGATATCAGTTACAAGAAAAAAATCTGTAAAAAAAATACAAACACATGGGGGCCAAACAATACACCACTAAATAACCAAGGGATCACTGAAGAAATCAAAGAGGAAAACAAAAAATACCTACAAACAAATGACAATGAAAACACGATGACGCAAAACCTATGGGATGCAGCAAAAGCAGTTCTAAGAGGGAAGTTTATAGCTATACAATCCTACCTCAAGAAACAAGAAACATCTCAAAGAAACAGCCTAAACTTACACCTAAAGCAATTAGAGAAAGAAGAACAAAAAACCCCAAAGTTAGCAGAAGGAAAGAAATCATAAACATCCCATCAGAAATAAATGAAAAAGCAATGAAGGAAACGATAGCAAAGATCAACAAAACTAAAAGCTGGTTCTATGAGAAGATAAACAAAATTGATAAAACTTTAGCCAGACTCATCAAGGAAAAAAAGGAAAAGACTCAAATTAATAGAATTAAAATGAAAAAGGAGAAGTAACAACTGACACTTCAGAAATACAAAGGATCATGAGAGATTACCATAAGCAACTATATGCCAATAAAATGGACCATCTGGAAGAAATGCACAAATTCTTAGAAATGCACAACCTTCTGAGACTGAACCAGGAAGAAACAGAAAATATAAACAGACCTATCACAAGCACTGAAATTGAGACTGTGATTAAAAATCTTCCAACAAACAAAAGCCCAGGACCAGATGCCTTCACAGGCAAATTCTATCCAACATTTAGAGAAGAGCTAACACCTATCCTTCTCAAACTCTTCCAGAATATAGAAGAGGGAGGAACACTCCCAAACTCATTGTACAAGGTCACCATCACCCTGATATCAAAACCAGACAAAGATGTCACAAAGAAAGAAAACAACCACCCAATATTACTGGTGAACATAGATGCAAACATTCTCAACAAAATACTACCAAACAGAATCCAACAGCACATTAACAGGATCATACAGCATGATTAATTGGGGTTTCTCCCAGGAATGCAAGGATTCTTCAATATATGCAAATTAATCAATGTGATACAGCATATTAACAAATTGAAGGAGAAAAACCATATGATCATCTCAATAAATGCAGAAAAAGCTTTTGACAAAATTCAACACCCATTTATGATAAAAACTCTACAGAAAGTAGACATAGAGGAAACTTACCTCAATATAATAAAGGCCATATATAACAAACCCATAGCCAACATTGTGCTCAATGGTGAAAAACTGAAACCATTTCCACTAAGATCAGGAAGAAGACAAGGTTGCCCACTCTCACCACTATTATTCAACATAGTTTTGGAAGTTTTACCCACAGCAGTCAGAGAAGAAAAAGAAATAAAAGGAATCCAAATGAGAAAAGAAGAAATATTACTCTCACTGTTTGCAGATGACATGATACTATACATAGAGAATCCTAAAGATGCTACCAGAAAACTACTAGAGCTCATCCATGAATTTGGTAAAGTAGCAGGAGACAAAATTAATGCACAGAAATCTCTGGCATCCCTATACACTAATGATGAAATATCTGGAAGCAAAATTAAGGAAACACTCCCATCTACCACTGCAACAAAAATAATAAAACACCTAGGAATAAACCTACGTAAAGAGAAAAAAGACCTGTATGCAGAAAACTATCAGACACTGATGAAAGAAATTAAAGATGATACAAACAGATGGAGAAATATACCATGTTCTTTGATTAAAAGAATCAACATTGTGAAAATGACTATACTACCCAGAGCAATCTACAGATTCCTTGCAATCCCTATCAAACTACCAATGGCATTTTTCACAGAACTAGAACAAAAAAATTCACAATTTGTATGGAAACACAAAAGACCCCGAATAGCTAAAGCAATCTTGAGAAAGAAAAACAGAGCTGGAGGAATCAGGCTCCCTGTCTTCAGACTATACTACAAAGCTACAGTAATCAAGACAGTATGGTACTGGCACAGAAACAGAAATATAGAACAATGAAACAGGATAGAAAGCCCAGAGATAAACCCATGAACATATGGTCACCTTATCTTTGATAAAGGAGGCAAGAATATACAATGGAGAAAAGACAGCCTCTTCAATAAGTAGTGCTGGGAAAACTGGACAGCTACATGTAAAAGAATGAAATTAGAACACTCCCTTACACCATACACAAAAATAAACTCAAAATGGATTAAAGACCTAAATGTAGGCCAGAGACTATAAAACTCTTAGTGGAAAACACAGGCATCTTGCTATTTTTTATTTTCCCCATTTTTGTCCCATTTTCCCTTTTATCTGGTTTTTTCAATTATTTTTTATAACTGAATTTTATCTACTTTGTTGTCGTATTAGCTATTAATTCTTTTGTTTTGTCATTATAGTTACTTTAGTATGCATATTTAAGTTATCACAATCTACAAATGTTTTATACCCTCTAATATACAGTATAAGAACCTTATAATAGTATATTTTCAGTTTTGTCTCCTAGACCTTTATGCAATCATTATCATATATTTTAGTTATTGCATTAACAACTCAGGAATAAGTTATTATTTTTGTGTTAATACTTACCAATCTTTTAAATAAATGTAAATAAAATGTAAGAGCATAATATATATGTCAATGAGGTTATTATTTCCAGAGTTCATTCTTTTTCATGCCTTTATATTGATCTGTATTTTCCTCTGGCATCACATTTCTTCTGCCTGAGAAACTTCTCTTAATATTTTTTGTAGTGCCAGTCAGAAGGAAAGGAATTCTTTCAGCTTTCATATGTATGGAAAGCCTTTATTTTGTCTTTGTATGTTTTAAACCACTTCATTGCCTTTTTTTGAAGAGTGTTTTCTCTGTGTTTAGAACTCTAGTTTGACAGTTTTTCTTACAACAATGGAAAGATGATGCTCCATTGTACTACTGGTTACACCATTTCTGAGGCTATCTTTATTTTTCTTACTCTGTGTATGGTGTGCCTTTTTTCTCTGGAAGTTTTCATGATTTCCTTTTCTTCACTGGTTTGGAGCAATTTGACTATGTTGTGTTGATGTAATTTTTTCATGTATCTTATGCTTGAGATTCATTGAGCTTCTTGAGCCTGTGGGTTTATAATTCTGATCAAATTTGGGAAAAGAAAGTCCATTATTTCCTCAGATACTTTTTATACCCATCTTCCCTTCTTCTCCTTTAGGGAACTCCGATTAGATGATTTTTGGCTTCTTGAACCAGTCTCAACTGTTCTGTTTACTCTTTGAAATTTTATGTATGTTTCATCTCATATTTTTTTTATTATTATGTCTGTAAGATAAATAATCTTTTCTTCTGCAATATTTAATCTGTGTCATTCCTATTCAGTGTACTTTCCATTGTACACAATGTATTTTTCACTTCTAGACATTCATTTTCAGTCTTTTGTAAAAAATATCTTCAATAGCTTCACTTATCTGTTTTCACGTTGGGTTTTTTTGTACTGGGTTTTCCCTGGCTCTCTTTGGGTGGTTGTTTTGAATGACTGGCACTAGTAAGGGAATGAGATAGTGTGGAAAGGGCACTTACTGCGGTAATAGAAGATAAAGATAAGTCTTCGTTCTTTTACTTTCCTTGTTTGGATGAATTCTTTAGCAACAATCTGTTTCCCTCCCTGAGTCTTAGCTTTCTTATTTATAAAATGACAATAACAACAACAACAACAGTAATGGCAATGCTTCGTAAGGTATTTGAGAAGTGTAATACATGTGGTAGCAGTTAAGATACAATAAATGGTTACACAAATATCAGTGACTAAAATTACGATGATACTTTCAGTGATTTGGGTTTTAGATTTTTCTTCCTAGCCATTATATCTCAATAAGGTGATTACTTATCTAGAATTTCTTTTGTCCAATATTATCTTGTTTTATACACCCTTTACACAGAGATAAATGTTCTATTGTCAAGCTCAGCCAGGATGGCAGGACCAAGGAGAACTGTCCATTCTCCCCTAATTTCCTAGCATTGACTCTTTTCCTAGCTGATATGAGTCTCAGCACAGTCTCCCCACCAATTAGAATGAGAACTCTGTATGAGGAAGCAACTATTGTGCATATTTACCTCAATGTCTGTAGCATCTAGGAGAGTGCCTCACACATAAATATTTGTTGAAAGACTTATTTTTCTAAAGAGGGTTGGAGCTGGTACTGACACACACACAAAATGCCCAGGAAGTTGGACTTTACATTGTACAGTTCTAAGTCGGTAGAGATCTGCACATTTCCAATTTGGCTAGGGATAGCACTAGCATGTGAGTCTCCTTTCTCTGCCTTCAAAATGGTTGGTCCACATGTGGGGCACATCCAAGAGGTGGGGGGATGAACCAAATAGAGGATGGCTGGCTATAGTGATTGGGTCTTGAAAATGCTACAAAAATCCAGATGACTGTAAGTACCTTTACTTACATTCTCTCTCTCTATATATATTCTACTCAGGGGGAATTGGTTCAATCCATAGACTCAAATTAGTCACCAGGAGACCACCCACGACTTGTATGGTTTGTTTCACAAAGAGGAATTGGGCTAATTGCTTAAAAATGCAAAGAAACTGTGAGCACTAGAGGTAGGAAACACATGACCTTATTGCTAAGGCTATTACGAACCACATGGAAGCTAATTAATGAAAAGCTATTGATTAGACATCAGGAATCAGACTGGAGTACAGAGCGGGGAGGAAAGAAGGGAGGGGAAGGGACACAAGGAGGGACAGTGACAGATGAGAGGCAGACAGGGAGAGGGAGAGACGGAGAGAGAGAAGAGAAAATATATAATGGAGGGGCAGAGATGGAGAAAAACACATAGAGATGGACAAACATCAGAGAAAAATAGAGAAAATAAATAAGCATAATAATTTCTGCCCTTTTGGAGTTCTACTGTTTGGCTTTTCCTGGACTCCTGCAAAGGCTTTCTGTAATACAATTTGTTTCTTCCTAATTCCTTTTCTATGGACCAGTTTAAATGTAGACCCTTTCTTCCCACCAAGAGGGATCTCTACAGAATAGATCCCACTGCCCCAAGAGTTTGCTGTTTGTAATTTAACTGCTCCCTAAAGATCTGGGGGATTTTGTTTGAATTCTAGTTGAGCCTCAGTTTAAAACTAAGTAAAGTATATGTTCCTCTGTATCTCAGCCTATAGAATATCAAGGATCTGTCCTGATCGAAAATTTTATGGTTTGTTGACTATAAATCAATTCTTTTTGGTGGCCCTAAGTTCATACTTCATTGAATTCTGTCCAGACCTCTTTCCATACACCTTCCTCTCCTTACTAACCCTTAAGTTCTGGTATGAATTATTCATGAAGTAGGTGCTAGTCTATTGGCTCTGCTGTATATGGATGAGTAATGGTTCAACCTTGTTTACTAAGTGAAAGGCAGTACTGGTTATTATATCCCCCTGTTGCCAGGCATATTCACAATGTAGACAATGGTGAGTAAACAAATTTGTAAGCCTGTGAAGTGTGACTAAACTCCTTCTTGCTTTAGACAATCGTGGGACTATCTTCTTGACAAATGACTTCCTGATGCATCATTGTAAGCTAGCTCAGACGACTGAGGAAATGCTCCCATCCCACATAGCCCAGGAAAGGCCTCCGCTAGTAATCCAGGCAATAAATCAAATCCTTGATTACATTCAGGCTGTCATTTTAAAATATTAACCTGCCATGCTCTGAAGACATTTTTATTTAACTGTAGTATTTACATGTTATCTCCTATGGAGCTGAGTTTATGCTTAATTCATACTCAGCCCTGGGCTGAGCAGCACATGGCACAGTGGAGAGCCCTGGGCCTGAGGCACTCGGTGTGCCACCCCATCTGGGTAGCTGTGAATGCAACATGGGTGGCATATGCTTCAAAGGGCCAAGACAATCAAACCTCTACAAATAACAGCATTATGAATTTTGGGTGCTTATGTGTTAAAAGAGCTTTCATGTACACTACTTCCTAATAATAACTTCATTGAGTCAAGGTGGGGAATACTTTTTGTGCACAATGCCTACTGTGAAACTGAGATTCAAAGAGGTTGAGGGGTTTCCTGGAGGTCAAGAAGCATGCTGGATCCAGAACAGTTCTGGAACTCAGGTTTGTAAACTTGAAAGCCAGAGAGCTTTTGGGTATAACATGAAATTACTCAAGTCAGTACTTTCCGTGGACCCAGTACAGTGCTTTGCATATAAAGGACACTCAGGAAATGAGGGTGGAATTTAACTGCTACCCCACAAAGCAAGTGAAGCTGGTTGTTCAGTCAATACATGAGTAGAATGTTTAAACACCACTGCCGTGCCTATTCAACACCACCATGAATAAATGAGGGCGTGTCCACACTCCTACCACAGGCAATGTATTGACTAGACTCTGTTATTAAAATAACTCTTTACTCCAATGGTTAATATTGACACCAATCTAAAAAAGATAGCCAATACGTACCAGCTACTGCCCCTCCAGGAGGGAATCAGCATATTTTGTTTTTATTTCCTATGTTAGCAAAAGTGAGGGACCAAGGATCAACTGTAGAGTTCTCTAGAAAGCATAGTATCAACACATATATAAAATTTAAGTCTTCTAACTACAAAATGCCTTATTCAAATCGGCAGACTATACTTCCATTTTCTCTCTAGAACCCACTGGGAGAGACTGACTCCTTTTCCTCCTGAGGGAATGGTTTATAATAAGCATAACCATTTCTTTAATTATAGCACAGGAAAATAAAATCGGGTCATAATTAATTATGAAATGATCGAATCCATAACTTACTAGGATCCAAGAGCAAAGATAAGGAGCACCTTAGATTTACGTAACACTATATCAATTTCAAAGTGCTTTCATATAGATTAGTGTAATTAATTTTCATGTGATATTTTAAAAATAACACGTTTACAACCCCTCCTACCCCACATTTCTGCAAGGGCTTAATTGGTCATGTCTCTGTTCTCTGTAAACACTGTCCAGAGTGCCACATTCTAGAATCACACATCCCTAGTCTTTTGAAGATTAAAATTTCAAACTTCTTTTTTTAACCCATGGCAAGAGAGGTAAAATTAAAATTGAAATTACTTAGCATTAATCTTTTGAGGGCATCAAAGTGCCATTAGTGGGGGAACCATTAGGCTTTCAAACAAAAAAAATTGAAAAATTACTTCATTTGCATTTTTGTCTTACCAGCTTTGTGACTGCCTGCCTGGTTCAGGTCAACTGCACTTTTTCCAGAGGAAGAGTCTGAAGGTGGGGAAAGACACACCTCTTTATTTCTACTTGTATCTTATTTTTGCCTTCACAATAGGGGGCTGCTTTGTAGTCTTGTCTCTACTATAACCTGTCTAAGCTTTGATTTTCTCATCAGTAAGATGAGGGAGTTGGATAAAACCATGTCTCAAAACTTCGCCCAGTTTCAATTCTCTAAATTCTTCTTTCAGCAGTACTTCCTTCCTACAGCACCTTGTTCATCAGACTCCTCTTGGCCTCACTATCCAGGTTGGAACCTTTTCGGTATGAAAGTATTACTGCCATTTCTGCTCTAAGTCCTGAATCTCGGCACAAAGGATGTGATCATGTTATTAATGCTAACAATTATAAAAATACAACTGCCATTTTGAATATCCTTAACAAGTGACAAAAGCTCTATATACATTATCTCAACAAATATATCAGTCCTGGGAAGTATGTATTATCCCATTTTCTCCATATTAGAAAAGCTAAAGCTCAGAACTGAAGCAAATTGCCCAAAATGCAAACTAAAGCCATACGATGAATAAGCCGTCCTATTTTCAGAACGTCAGGACACGTTTTTACACTCCGGTTCACAGGGCAGAACTGTCAGGGTAGTGGGAGGCCTGGGTGAGTTCATCTGCGACATGTATGCATTTTTCAAAATCTGCACATAAATACACTATGAACTCATTTCCTCCTTCCTTATAAAGGAAGATAAGTTTGCAACTTTCACACCATTTTCATGGTCAAATGAAATCATGCACAGGTAGATTCAAAATAGTATTTCTAGAACCAGTGATATAGAACATCGATAATAAAAATGGAATCTTGGAGTTCAGGTAACTGGCAACAAAATTAATTACTGTTGAAAATTTAGGCATTCATTTTTTTATATTCTAGAAGGAAAATATGGAAAATATTTGTGAGCATGATTTCACTTAAAGCTCATAAATATTTTGTCAGTAAAGTGAAAAATGTGAAAAATATTCTATATATATATATTATATGCACAGCCTAGTGCAATAAATTTAAATTTCTTCCTTGAAAAGGATGCTGTTTTAAAAATACATGTATTGTTGGTGCCTCCTATCAAAAGGAAAACAAGTATACAGTAAATTACACGAAAAACTGCCAGTTAGAATACTGATTACTCATGTTTTCAATATCCATTCCAGTATACTCAGCCCATGAACCATGAAATCTTTCTAGCCTGTCCAGTGGGAGCAAACACTATTCCTGACGTGACTGAACACTGGGCACTGTCATATCTAATTCTTTTGGGTGGACCTTACCTTGGTCTTGGGAAGTTTCCTCATATGCATGCACTTATCATTGTTCAGCTGATTTGTCAAAGGGGGTCCTTTGCAGGATTATAAAACTAGAATATTTCTACTACCGCATTTCTTTAAATGGATGCTTTATTTCACAGATTGCAACTGAAAACCTATGCGTCACATACCTCCAAAGGTTGTACCTTGTTTGACATGTTCTGTGTTGGCTTTCATACTGTTTTATTTTGTTTTGCTTATCAATTAAATTCAAAGTTCCAGACTTTCTATTCTAGTCAAGAGGGAGTAACCGGGACTAGAGATTCCCCCCACATGAAAAGTCAAGAAGTGAGCGAAATATATAAAACATTGTTTCTCAATATACTGAAGATCTGTCAAAGAAGAACAGTGATTTCAAGGAGGTGAAAAAAATTAACAAGGTGAGCCTTACCATTACTTCAGCTTACTTCCCTGAGGGAGTTTCCAGGCCACTGTGCAAAGAGAGAAAACCCAGGTGGAGTCCACTGGACTCTCTGAGTTGGAACGACAGAGTTGAAAATCTGAAAAAGCCAATGTAGCTAGAAGTCACAGGGCATACATACTATCAAAAAGAAGAGAGCTGAACAGAAAGAAAGCAACAATCTGCTTCAGGCTCATCTTGGGCAATCCGCTGAGTAATAAGTGCACGCATGTGATGAAACTACCCAAAGCCAGGTTAAAAGCCACCCTTGAAAGGATTAGATGTCGCAGTGCCCAACACTCACCAAGGCTAGAAATAGTGTTTGTGTCCACTGCACAGACAAGAAAACCTTATCATTCATGAGTCAGCAGGTGGAGGACATGTTAGAGTCTTGCTTCAGTACTGAGGAATAATTAGCCTGAAGTTGAGTGCTATTTCATTCCCACTTAACAGATTTTAAAAAGCAAGACCTACCTAAAGAACTATATGTTTCCATGTAACTTAACTATGTCTCAGAACAGAGCTCAAGAATATTTAGAGGATGCCAAAAGTATCCAGCAACCAACAAAGTAATATTTGCAAAGTCTGGCATTCAATATAAAATTACCAGGCACATGAAGTAGCAGAAAAACACAACACAAAATAAGGGGAAAAAAATTATCAATCAAAACTGACCAAGAATGGACACAAATGTTAGAATTGTCAGTCAAGGGCATCAAAACAATTATTATAAGTATTGCATGAATCAGAAAGCTAAGTAGAGAAAGACAATGTCAGGGGAATGAGAAGACAAGCCACAGACATGGAGAAAGTATTTTCAAAAGGCACATGTGATGAAAGACTATTATCCAAAATATTCAAAGAAATCTTAAAACTCAATAATAATAAACAACCTGATTAAGAAATGGGCCAGGGGGGGTTCCCTCGTGGCGCAGTGGTTGAGAGTCCACCTGCCGATGCAGGGGACACGGGTTCGTGCCCCGGTCTGGGAAGATCCCACATGCCGCGGAGCGGCTGGGCCTGTGAGCCATGGCCGCTGAGCCTGCACGTCCGGAGCCTGTGCTCCGCAACGGGAGAGGCCACAACAGTGAGAGGCTCACGTACCGCAAAAAAAAAAAAAAAAGAAATGGGCCGAAAACCTTAACAGACACCTCACCAAAGATAATGAACAGGATTGCAAATAAGCAAATGAACAGATGGTCCACATGGATCGTCTCAAATGAAAGTCAAATTAAAACGAGGTACCATACGCACCTACCAGATCAGCCGAAATTCAAAATACTGACAATGTCAAACGCTAGAGAGGATGTGGAACAAGAAGAACTGTTATTCACTGCTGGGGAGAACACAAAATGGTCCAGACACTATGGAAGACAGTTTGGCCGTTTCTTACAAAACTAAACATACCCTTACCATAGAATCTAGCAATCATACTCCTTGGCATTTACTCTAAGGAGCTGAAAATTTATGTCCACATAAAAACCTACATATGAATATTTATAGCAGCTTTATTCATAATGGCTAAAACTTGGAAGTAACCAAGATGTTCTTCAGTAGGTGAATGAATAAAAACACTCTAGTACATCAAGGCAATTAAATATTATTCAGTGCTGAAAAAGAAATGAGCTATCGAGCCATGAAAAATAACACAGAGGAAACTTCAGTGCATATTACTAAATGAAAAAAAAAAGTCAATCTGGAAATGCTACGTACTGTATGACTCCAACTATATGATGTTTTAGAAAAGGCAAAACTTTGGAGACAGTAAAAAGATCAGTAGTTGCCAAGGATTTGGCGAGGGAAGAGGAATGAATGGATGAAGCGCAGAGGATTTTTAAGGCAGTAAAAGTACTTTGTACGATACCCTAATGATGGATACATGTCATTATACATTTGCCCAAACGTATAAAATGTAAAACACTATGAGAAAGGTAATGTCTACTCTGAATTTTGAGTGATTATCTTGTGTCAAAGCAGGTTTATCAATTGTAACAATATACCCACATGCTGGTGGGAGATGGTGATAATGGAGGGAGGCTATGCATGCGTGGGGGTAGCAGGTACATGGGAAATCACTACACATTCCTCTCAATTTTCCTATGAACCTCCTCCCCCCCAATAACATCTTAATTTTAAAAACAATTAAGTAGAGATATGGAAGATACAGAGACTCAATTTGAACTCCCTGACATGGAAAATAAATGTCTGAGATGAAAAACACAGTGGCTTGGATTAAGAGTAGATTAGACATTACAGAAGAAAAGGTCAGTGAATTTGAATGCCTAGCAATAGAAATAATTTAAAGTGAAACACAGAGAAAGGAAGGGAGGCAGAGAGAGAGGGAGAGAGAACATAAGCGCATCCGTGGCCTGTGGGACAACTTCAAGAGGCTTAATATATGTATAAGTGAACTCTCCAGAAGACAGGGACAGAAAGAATACTTAAAGAAACAGTGGCCAAAATTTCCCCAAATTTAAAGAAAACTGCAAACTCACAGGCCCAAGTAGCTCAATAAACCCTAAGCACCAGAAACACAAAGAAAATTACACCATGGTGCACTGCAATCAAATTGTACAGGTGAGTAAAGAAAACAAAACCTTAAAAGCCATTATGGGGGGAAAAAGACATGTACAAGGTAGCAAAGAAGACAACAGATTTATCATTGAAAATAAGGAAGTGAGGCAAACACAAAGACAATGGAACAATATCGGCCAAGTAAAGTTTTAAAAATGACATTCGGAATTATATGATTCTCTCAATAGATGCAGTAAAAGCATTAGACAAAATGCAACATTGATTTCTGATCAAAATTCTTAGCCTACTGGAAGTCGAAGATGGCTGTCTTAACTGGAAAATTTGCATCTGCAATAAGCCCAAAGCTAATATCACAGTTATTCAAGAAAGGAACGTCTTCCATCTAAGATCAGGAACAAGGCCACAATGTCTGCTCTTATCACTTTTACTTGGCATTATTCTGGAAATCTTAGCCAAGGCAATAAAGCAATCAAAACCGTATCAGGCTTTCTTTTGTATGAAAAACGATAAGTCAATTAAAAACTTCACATGAAAATAATTCAAAGGTTCTAAAATAAATAACTTTGAAAAAAAGAAAAAGTTGGAGGGCTAGCACTACCTGATTTTAAGACTTTATTTATTATAAAGTATAACTAATCAAGACCATGTGGTAGTGGCATATACATGGAGAAGAAGATCAAAATAAAAAATCCAGAAACAGAAATAATCTCCACACATACACAGAAAGCAGAATTTTATAAAAGGTGCAAAAGCAGTTTAGTACAGAAAGAATAGTGTTTTCAAAAAATGGTGCAGGAACCACTGGATTTCCATATGCGAAATAAAGAACTTGGGTCTATAACTTATACCACATTAAAAATAATCACATCAAAGTGTATCATAGACCAACATGTGAAACATAAAAATATAAAACTTATACAAATAAAAACACACAAAAATAAAAATGGGCAAAATACTTGGATAGTTAACTAATGAAGACACACGGATAGCATATAAACATATTCTAAGATGCCTGAAATCATTAGTTGTTAGATAAGTACCAAATAAAAGCAGTATAAGATAACAAGACACATGTATTAGAATGGCTAAAATCCAAGACTGGCCTGACATTGTAAGGATTTGTGTGACCTGGAATTCCCATACATAGGTGGTGAAAATGTATATAGAATGGTACAAGCACTTAGGAAGAGTCTTAAAAATTAAACATGCTCCTAATATATGTTCCAGCTATTCTAGTCTTAGGTATTTATTCAAGAGAAATGTAAACATATGTCTATATAAGTGCTCTTAACAACTTCATTTTTTAATAGCTAAAAACTATAAACATACCAAATGGCCATTGAAGGTGACTGCATAAACCAACGGTTATATTTTAATACAATGAAATGCTACCTGGCAATAAAAAGAAATAAATTATTGCTAAACCCTACAACATGGATGGATCTCAAAACAGCTATGCTGAGTGAAAAAAAACACACAAAAGAAGGACGCATGCTGTAAGATCTATTCACATAAAATTGTAGAAATGCAAAAAAAAAAAAAAAAAAGTTCTATAGCACCATAAAGCCAGCCAGTGATTGCCTGGCATGGGGGGGCAGTCAGGAGGGATGGCTTCAATGGGGCATCAAGAACCTTTTTGGGTTGACAGATATGTTCATTTTCTTGTCTGTGGTGAGAGTTTCATGGGGTATACATATGTCAAAACTTAAATTGTACAGTATGAAGATGCAGACTTTTTTTTCCAATTATACTTCAATAAAGTTCTTTTTAAACTTTCAAATCTCCAGCTTCTCCTAAGAAACTGGAAATTCTAGCTGCATTGCAGCTGCAGGACTGCATGGCAGTGGAAGCTGTCTCTTTCCCAAGTCACTTGCTCTCAAGTTTCCCAAAGTCCTTGTCCCTCCCCTTTTCTGCCCTCATCCTACTTTAGTCACTTAACTTGACTGCCTTAGGAATAAGAATTTATGACTATCAATTGATTTCTTATCTTCTCTTAACAAACAAAGAGATATTAAAATGGTTTCTCCCAGCAATCTGAAGTAGAAATCATAGAAAGCTCTTAACTTTTTCCATGGTACTCTCTGTTATTGGGTCCCAACTGATTTTCCACACCCTTTTCTTAACACTCCCTTCATCAGCCAATATACATGTGAAATTCTGTATTTTATATATACTCTTGTCCACATTCCCAAACAAGCTGTATGTGTTGAGTTTGCTTATTTAGCATGTTTATGAGATCCATGTGTAAACTATTAACAAAGAAAGGAGGAGAGAAAAAGAACAGTCTGCCTTTAAACTCACAGTTAGGGCTTTTCATTTCTACCAAATGGTAATTGGAAGTTACCTTATCTCTCTCCAAGAAGGGCTAATAGAAAGAAAAGAACCCTTGACAAAAAATGATTTCTTGCTGTTTGGTACAGGATATAAGAGGTTTAAAATAAATGACCTCACAGAAAATGAGAGGTTTTAAAAGTTATCATCAACAATTTCATCAGTACAGGCTGGTGTAGCTGTAATGGGCCAGGTGATGCCCCAAATCTTTCTATTGTCTTTAGTCATCAATCTTCAGATGCCAAGTTATTGCTGAATCAAGCTTGTAAATTCCTTACTAGATTGGGTCAACCCAAGTTACAGATCATGTCATAATCTTTTTTTTTTTCTCCTGCAAACTCACCGTAGCTGTGCCAACTTTTTTGTTTGTAATATTTTTTTTTAATTCACTTGCTTCCCAAGATGAAGAATAAATAATAAATATTATGAGGTTACTGAGTTCATAATATTAGTTTCACTTTTTTATAATTTATGCATAGATACAATTAAAAAATGAGATAATTATTGCTTGCATACTGTGAATGCCTGTCTTAAATTTATCCTGAAATATTTTAATACTTGTAATAGTTTCATTATTTACTTACAAATAAAACTTCTCATCCCATACTGGATTCAAATTTCCAAAAATGGTTTTAGTTCTTCTTTTGTTCTTTCCAACTTGAACTGTAACATATGGGTCACTTGACCCTGTTTTGTCTTTTGCCTGCAAGCCTTGTGCAGAAACCACTGAAATAAACCAAATTCAAACTTTTAATATAAAGATTTCCTCAGAAGCAAAAAAAATGATAATGAAGGAAACATTTTCTATTTCGTTGTCCCCTTGGTTTGCAATGCAACCCCATTGCTTTCATTTTCATGAGCAACGGGACTTAACAAAATGTTTAAGAAAAGAATGAATCACGGAACGTTAAAACCTTCCTTTCATGAATATTTGCTTTTGCCTGTAATGAACAGTAGTGGTATACATACATATGCATATTAGCTATATACTCATATATATCACTGCACCATGTATAGATAAATGAGAATGCACATACAATAAGCAAATTACCCAATGTAATTCAAAGGTCTGTGATTTAAAATGTATTTATTTATTTATGAATTTACTGTCAGTACTGATCAACTCAACTCAGTAACAGAAGCTTCTTTATTTTACCTTTTGAATACAATATGAGTAAGTTAAAAGGCGTGGTAAATATCAACATGTAACATATGCAGTTGCTGTTACTTACAAGCAACTTCAGAAGTTCAAGTTATTAGACATCACTAAACTCAGATTGCCAAATCAAGGATCAAATGAATGAGGGATACCGATCCAGGAGTATATAAAACAATATTTGTTTTCTCATTAAGAAAAACTGACCGAAGAGAATACTGGCTACTCTTGTCATTTATCAGTGGCAGGCAGCAACAAAGCTAGTCTCTTGTAAACTGCAGGGTATTGATGAGTATATTACAAAATAGAACTTTCTTCCTCTTGAAGAGCTTATGATAAGAACAAGACATAGACTGAAATGATTTCAATTATCTAGTACACATTTCAGAAATTTGAAGTACCAATTAGACTTCAATATTGACAAGATTGAAAAATTCTACTTATCTTACCTATAACTATTAGTAGTAGTGATTTCTAAGACATATAAAAATCTCAATATGGAATGAAAATTTTAAAAAAGACTTATTTTTACCTGTAATGGTTATTTTTGCTGACCACTTAGATGTCCCGTCCAGTACACTCTGTTTGGCCGCCTTTGTGTACTGCACAAAATCTTCTTTAGAAATCTGAAACATTTCCTGAATTACTTCAAACACCTCTGGCCTGTTTGTCTCCCTGATCTTCATTCTTTCTTTCATGGCTGTAATAATGGTCTGAGTCTTGTCTTCCGCACCATGCTTAGAACTCTTTTCTGCCGCTCCTATAATAGAAAAATCAACGGTGATGTAAATATACATGAAGTTACTTTTTGAGGGACCAAGAGAGGGAGAAAAAAAAAGGAAGAACATGAGAATGAATGAATGCTTTCATTGTGAGAAGTCAGGGTGGCTTTTTCAAAAAATATCAGGGGAACAAGCTCTATGCTGAGACTAGTCCTTGTGTTACTGGCAAGGAAATGGACCTCCACGATCCCAGTTTTTTCAGTTGTATTACTGAACTGAATCACAGTTGTGCAAATATTTGGTTTGAATTTTTAAAAACAAATTTCAAAACCAAAAGGAGCGCACACAATCGAATCTGTTATATACCACACATATTTACTCACTGAGTAACCAAAACAAAATTGAGAAACAGACTGGATGCATACGGCAAATATCACTTGAAAATCAATATTTCAAATACTTGTGTTCATCTAAAGTACCTAATTATTTTTAATTGATGAAATTTATCATAATGAAAAGCTTAAATTTTTCCCTGCAAAATAAATACCACCACTATTTGTTATACTGAAATATAGGGTAAAATTTTACTTGGAATGAAAGTAATTCGGCTATTTAAAAAGGATGTGGAAACCACTGGGCTGGACTACCTCTACCTCATGGACCACAGACTTGAACTCTCATTCTGTGATATGGCCATAGTTTTAAACAGGCTGAATTTTCACTTTCCACTCAAAACTCTGTTTTGTTTTCTAAGACATTGTTTTTCCATGATCGGTCTCAACTTTCTGGGCACTTTTGTTTATAACACAAATCCTGGCAATGAAGGATTTCCAAAAGCCAATGCTTGAGTCCCTCACCTTCTCCAACTACCAACCGGATAGTCTTATGTGGCCTCTGGGTTGCTCAGTATTCCACAGGCAAATAGTGGACCCTGATTCCAGCTCTCATGTTTCCTTACTGAGTTTGAAGCAGGAAAGCAAAAGCCCATGTATCAGGGTCTATAGGAACTGTCGCTGCTGAAACCAAACACTTTTTGGTACAGAAGCAACTGATACATAATGAAAAGAAGAAGAAAACTGTGTCTATAGGTGGTAATCATTCCAATTTTTATCTCCATTACTGTAAATACTGCCCAACTTGTATTATATTTTTTGAAATATTGTATTTCTGAAATAAGCATTCTAACAGAGTTTAGAGACTGAATGTGATAATTTATCTGTACAATTCCTATCACAAAGGATAGCCTCAGTAATGTTCTTTGAGTCTACTTCTGTGAGTGTTATGCCCAATTTAAGTACAGAAGCTAAGACAAAATACAAAAAATCAACTCTGAACTCTCCTTGTAATAAATTCATCTAAAATTTAACAGCAGTAGTTTAGTGAACATCTTCATTTATTTGAAAATAAAACATTTATTTTCTAAAGTAGAAAAAATACATTCACAGTAATCAAGGTATAATTAGAGTACACTAAAAGAGATGAAAAATCTATTGGCAGAAAGAGCAGTTTCCCTGTCTTTACCTTTTTTTTTTAACCTTTGAGAATTTATACCACATTTAAAAACAATACTAAAAATTAATGTATTCCATTTAAGATATAATTTGAAAGGACATTCTAAGTGTCCTAGTCATCTGTTAAAGCATGCCCTCAAACAGCCACACATTTGTGAACTGTGCACCTTTAAGCAATTAGGCATTTTTGTAATTTGTCAGTAATGGTTTAGCTCCACAGAACATTAATTCTTACATGGTAAAATTAGCTTAGGCTGCACTATATAGTTACAACTCCCCAAAAGGCTATTTTACTTCAAAGTATTGGAATATTCATTAAAAAGAAAGAACAGCAGTGCCTTGAAAAAGTCACCTTACAAGATTCAAAGTGCCTCAAAAGTTTGGTTTGTAAAGGTCATTCTAAGAATGCTCAAAAATGTTGACTTCCCCCAGATTTCTAAACAACTATTACTGTTGTGGCTATCATGCCCTCAAAGCTCTAGAAAAGTGTGTTAAAGTTCCCAAGAGTTAAATGTATTTTGGATTATTTTTCTAAATTCAGGAAGAGCCAGCTGACTGCCATCCACATGATAAATGTTCATTCTAGTAATAACTACCAAATTCAAGGCTGGAATGTCAAGAGATTTTTCTTCCTAAGAAACCAAATCTCTGTACTTAAAAACTGCCGCTTGAATTCTTTTAAGCAATTAACTAGGAAAGCTTGACAATTAGCTTTGAAATCATTCACCAATGCTTTTGATGTTGGAGTAGAATATCTACTCAATATGTACAGACAACATACAGACCCATAAATTGGGAAATCGCCAATCTAGGAGAGCAAGTTAATAGAGACTTATGTTTGAGCCTTTTAACTGTTATTTCTAGAAAAGATATATAGCTTTTTTTAAGTTCTACTTTTATATTTTTGATCTCAAGAAAGTGATTCAAAGTAGATCTATTTAGTTCAGGGATACAAGACAAATTTATATTTTTTGTAACTCATCTACAATGACTTTTCATTGCCCTGTTATTTGTTGAACCTATATATCTCATCTTATTTCTCTGATGGTAGTACGTCAACCAGAGATCAACAATAAAGTAGATCAAGAGATATTACACAGTGAAAGCACTTGGTAGAGTAATACATACTTTACCAAGTGCTTTCACTGTGTAATATCTCTTTTGATCTCCTTTATTGTTGATCTCTGGTGACATATTACTGTATTTCAGTGAAGCTGCTAGAATGCAGACGAAGAGAATGGACTTGAGGACACAGGGGTAGGAGAGGGTAAGCTGGAAGGAAGTGAGAGAGTAGCACTGACATATATACACTACCAAATGTAAAATAGCTAGTAGGAAGCAGCTGCATAGCACAGGGAGATCAGCTAGGTGCTTTGTGACCCCCTAGAGGGATGGGATAGGGAGGGTGGGAGGGAGGCTCAAGAGGGAGGGGATATGGGGATATATGTGTACATATAGCTGATTCACTTTGTTATAAAGCAGAAACTAACACACCATTGTAAAGCAATTATACTCCATTAAAGATGTTAAAAAAAAAAATCAGGCTCTGAATCATAAAAAGAAAAAAGAAAAGAGTAATACATTATCCAAATGGAATGCATCTTTGTTACTTTTAAAATCACTTAGGGACTTCCCTGGTGGCGCAGTGGTTAAGAATCCGCCTGCCAATGCAGGTGTCACGGGTTCGAGCCCTGGTCGGGAAGATCCCACATGCTGCAGAGCAACTAAGCCCGTGCGCCACAACTACTGAAGCCTGCGTGCCTAGAGCCCGCGAGCCAAAACTTCTGAAGCCCGCGTGCCTAGAACCCGTGCTCCACAACCTGAGAAGCCACTGCAATGAGAAGCCCACACACCACAACGAAGAGTAGCCCCCCGCTTGCTGCAACTAGAGGAAGCCTGTGTACGTTGACAAAGACCCGAAGCAACCAAAAATAAATTTAAAAATAAATAAATAAAAACACTTAATTTACAGATTAATACAATTATGCGCAACAAAACTGCAAGAGATTTCAACCTTAGACAGAGGCAGACTTATCCCACATAGCTCCCTTCCACCTAATTTAATGGAACAGCCAATTAACTAGAAACCTTCATTTTCTTTAATTTTTATTCATTACCCAAAGCATCTAAATTGCATATAAAAGTCACAGTTTCACCACTTTTACATGGCAACTTACAATTTCAGTTTTCCTTCCAAATAATTATCTATATGCATGTAACAAATGTATGATTCCATCGTGGTCTCAGTCTCTTCTCTTTCCTATTTTTCTGAACAGCTGTTCTAAAACATTTCTACTCTTTTCAAGTCACCTACCACCGCCATTACTCTCCATTCTCAGCACATGATTTTATCTCTTCCTTAACAGAAATGCAGGCTTTCTAAATTCAGTGGTCACTTTTTCTCCCCTCCCCCATGGAAAAAAGCTGAACAACAAAAGCCAAACTTGATTTATAGCATTAACAGATTTCTGTGGTGTAAATACTACTAGCATGGCTGATTTCAAGGAACTGCCTCACAGAATTCTTCAATATTTATCAACCAACACTGACACAACTACCTGAATATATATATATATATATATACACACACACACACTACTCTTCAAGGCCAACCACAAGTAAAGGTGTTTTCCAAGTATCTAACACATCGCTTGGAAAATAGGATACACTCAATAAATAGAGAAGATAAAATATTTATTGGGGGAATCTAAAAAAACCAATATATTTGAGTATTTAATTGGCTCTGGGTTTAATTTAATGTGCTATAAACTTCTTGCACACTGTGACCACAAGGCCAAAATCCTGGAAGAAACAAGAATGAATTCTATCTAAAATGATAAACATGCTGTGGAATATATTTTATGAAGAGACAAAATACACCTGGCCCTTGGCTTCAGATTTGGGATTTTCAGAAAACAAATGGGTGCCCACCATTATAAAGCAGAATTTGGTTGGCATATATACTTCATGAATTTAATAACATAAAGCAAGGGCATAAATCCAATTATAAATGCAAAAAAATCAATCAAGACAATCACTTTTTTTATTTTTTTGCGATACGCGGGCCTCTCACTGTTGTGGCCTCTCCCGTTGCGGAGCCCAGGCTCCGGACAGGCAGGCTCAGCGGCCATGGCTCACGGGCCCAGCCGCTCCGCGGCATGTGGGATCTTCTCGGACCGGGGCACGAACCCGCGTCCCCTGCATCGGCAGGCGGCAGGCGGACTCTCAACCACTGCGCCACCAGGGAAGTCCAACACAATCACTTTTAAATAAGGCAAGAGAGCATAGTGCTCATGGTGCTCTGGATATAGAACACCACAGCCTTGTGTGTGAATCCTGATTTGCCACTTACTAACCATTTGAACTTGTGCTAGTTAATTCCTCTGTAAGCCTTAGTTTCTTCATCTGAGAAACACAAGGAAATAATAGTAGTGTCTTCCTTTACAGGGTCATTGTAAGGATTAAATGAGATAATGCATATAGTTTCAATAATAATAATTGAATAAGTGTAGGGATCTCAGAATGTCCAAGAGGTGAAGTTATAAGCATTTGTTAATGAATTTCACATTAGCAAGGAATTTTAGGGTTCTGAGCTTCATAATTACTTGCCCTGTGAAGCAACTCCTTGAAAACTTGTCCCTGGACAGTGCCACGCTCAGTGCCTGCCACAGGCTAAATGCTTTATAGCTATTTACTAGATGGGAGTCAATGAAGTGCTTGAAGATAAAAGACAACAGAGTTCAAAGAGACTACAGAAGATAATAATAACAATAATGATAATAATAATTTATTATTAACATCCATTAACCCTTACCTGTGTTTGAGGCTGGTGAACCCAGAGGCAGCAGGTGGTTAATAAACCTGGAAAGCACACTCAGGGTCTGATATTGAGGCACGTGTCTCCCTAAGAGTGTCTAGTATGAGAAACTTTATTGCTTTTTCTTTCTTTCTTTTTTTTTTTTTTACCAGTAAAACCATGTAGGTGGACCTGCTTTTGACACTTCTGCTTTTCTTTCCCATGAAATCATGTAGGTGGGCAGGTAGTTGGTGCTTGCTACCCTTTCCCTTTAGTTGCTTTACAAACAAGATAATCTTAACCCTCCTCTTTTAACATACCTTCAATCTTTCAAGGAACAGCCCCAGACTCCCCCGTCTTCAAGACAGCCGCCTCCTTTTTCTTGTGAGATCAAAGCAGCACGCTCCACACGATTTCTCACAAACAACAAAGGACTGATGATTAACAGGCGGGTAACCGGAGGAGCACAGATCTAGCAGAGCATCATCTCCCACCCCTGTAGGTGGGGAATGTGGGCAGGGAGCCTCCTTTGGAGGAACTGCCACCTTCTATAAAGTGACTTCACTGTCAGTAAGCCTACAGCCCCAAACAAAGAAAAGCAACCTTTCCTCTCCTCTGCTTCCACTAGATCAACCCCACCAGATTCGATCATCCCATTTTTAGTAAATGCAAACTTTTAGAAAAAGTTTAGAAACGTGCCTGCCAAACGCCCCCCACAAAATCAGGAATACACTCCCACAATTCTTTGTCAAAACTCCATCTCATGAGTGTTATCTACATACTCACTTCCCCAAGGTTTCCCAGTCATTTCAGAGTCCAGAACTATCTGTAAGCTCTAAGGGAACAAATTAATTGTAAAAAAGGTAGGGGGGCAACTTCAAAAACATTTTTACTATGCAAAGAGAAAAGAAGGAAGCAAGGGAGAGATTGGAAGAGGAAAGATCTTTTTGGTCTCACCAGTGTTAGTTACATAGATTTCTTCATATCATTTTCAAAAAAAAAAGAAAGAAAAAAAAGATAACAAAGAAAAAATTAAACTTAGGCTTTCTTTCTTTTTCTCTTTTTTAAAATAGCCTCTGACACCTGTGAATTCGGCTGACACATCTGGTTCACACTGTGGCTGGAAGCTGGCCTGGTGCTCACCACTAGGCAGTAATGCTTTCCAGCTGGGTATAAGGACTCTCATAGGACACCATCCTCATACATGGTCCCTCTTAAAGCAAGACAAACAAGGCCACTCTATTTTTTCTAAGCACAGATGAAAACCACGTCACTGTGTAACCACAAAATACCAAACATCCCTCTCCTAATATGAGTGACTACTGCTTCTTTACTAAGTACAGCTGCTAGCCTCACTCTGCTTTCCTCGTAGATTTTTTTTTTTTTAATGTACACAATCACAGAATTGTCCTCACTTCAAGGCAAACCTGATCAAGATAAATCCTCTGCTTTTTTAATGCCCTCTTACTGAGATGCCCTGTGGTTCACCCTGGTGTACATTCTCCATGAAGTGATGGGGAATAAACTGAACTTTTAAAACCATAGGTGTGTTCCTGGTGGTCTTTAGCTGGAGGGCATTGACAGGTATTATTAATTTCACATATATGGAAAATGGTGCTCAGAGAGGTTTTAAAAAACTCTACTAGTGACAGGATTAGAAGCCAGATCTTTCTCAACTAGTTCAGGAGTATGAAAAAAATGTATATAGATAGACAGGTAGCCTTCGCTTAGGTTACATAGAATATGTCTGTGACATTATGTAAGGCATACTCACCCTTTCTGTGCCCCGAGTCCCCTATCCCAAAACCTGAAAATGCTCCATTATAAGGTTATTCCTTTGGGTTAAGGAACTGACCATTGTACTAAGCTAACTTAACTATTGATTCCACTTTTATCCAAATTAACTTATCAAATCATTTCCTCTTTAGTATTGAAAAGTCAGTGTAGTGAGTGAGTTGTGATTGGAGACGGTGGACTGAGGGTATACCCCGAGCTTGGTGGGTTGGTCATAGAGGGAGGCCTTGAGGAGTCATGATCGGAAGCGCTGGGAAGCCAAGGTCTGGGCAGCACAGAATGTCTAAAAGACAGGGAGGGGGGAAGCACTGGAGGTAAAATTTAACAACTTTCCATTTTTCCCCCTAGGGTCCACTTTGCATATTTCTTTATAAATTAGGAGAGATCACTAGGCTGGGAGTTCAGAGACCTTAGTTGTAACCCTACCTATGTTACCATTTGATTCTTTTTGACAAGATACTGAACTGTCTGAACTAAGTAAAATCAGGAGATCGGGTTCTCCAATCTACTGATCTCAAAGGCTCCCTTAATGATCTACGGTTTTATGGAAAGATGATCTTTAAACCATTTCATGCTATTTCTAATTGTGTTCGCATGCCCTCATTTGTTGCTTCCCCAACACTTTTTATGCAGCTAGCTGTGCTTAAATGTGTGCTAAATTATGGGGAAACAAAGACTGGTCTCCACCCTATAGCAGTAGACATGCAAAATCCTATTTCTAAGCTTCCTAAGTATATTCATAACATAAACATACTTTGTATAATTGCTGTTGACAGAGTAGAATGTCAAAAGTTTCCAACATATGTGTTTACATCTATTCACCTGAGTTAAGTTTTAGAAAACATGTCTGAGTCCAGGGACAACACTGATTACTTTCTTTCTAGATCTGAAAACCTAGAATAACGCTCCCATCCATAGCTGTTCAACATATACAAATAACTGACCGTCTTAAAAGATAGTGTGGTTGCAAATGCGGTAGCACAAATATGAAAAAAAATCAGTATCTAGTTTGCAGCCAGGAGTGCACTAGCCAGATTTTGTGAATGTTACGAATTCACAATGGCTAATAATTAGTGCATGTAAGCTTAACACAATGTCAGTGGGAAACACAGAACAAAACAGCACATCTCACAAGATGCTGCTTTCCTGAACTCTTGATGAAATACTTTCTCTCTTTATGCAGATACTTGAAATTTCCAGTTAGGAATTAAAACTAGGCAGAATATTTTTTCAGTGGGACTCTGGGATTTCTTCTTTGGAGATGTGTAAGAAAGTGCTAGCCAGTTGGGTTAGGCTCCATGGTTATTTGCGTATTTTTCTGATTTTGAAGTTATCTCTTCTCTACTGTAAAAAGATAATCAAGGAAAATATTTTATATGTGATCTCTCTTTCTACGTATGTCTCACTCTGCATACAACCTCAACCCAGCCAACATACGCTTTTTTTCACTTTTTCCTCGTTTAAAACTGCCACCATAACTGTTTTGGCAAGGTCCTTATGGGTCACATGAATATCACTCAGGGTCGGAAACTGCTCCTCCATTAGCTGCGTTTCAATTCTTCCATCACCAAATGCCATTTCCAAATAAGAGTAAATGTATTTTCAAATAACAGGACAGAAGTGAGTTAATTCAAGAAAAATAGGTGAACTCTACCCACCGCTACTGGCCTGGAACAGGGAGGGGTATGACAGATCAGTGCTCTTCTCTCAAGCATTGCTATGTTTTCCTTTGCTATCCTTTGCTCCTATCTTCCACTTCACATGGCTGTTAGCCTCAGGCCAGGAAGGCAGTGAAGTGTAGAAACCACCAGGTAGAATCAACTAGACAGGAGCTGAGATGAGGCTGTTTGCGGAACCTATTTCCATGCATCTCTGCACCTGCATGGAGGTACTAGAACACTGAGTGGGATATTATCACCTGGTCTAATTTCCCTTGACGGCAAGTGTGTAAGTCACAGACCCAAGACTTGATGGGACTGAAATACGAAACTCAAATTAATTTGAAGTAACTTTAAATACCCTTTATTTTGTACAGGTCATTAGTCAGACCCAAATGTAGACTTATTTTTCCTTTTGTTTTATTCTGAGTGTATGTGTGTATGCACGTTGACAGACTGCAATTTCTTCAGAAAATTAGCAAAATAATGAGGGTTCTAGAAACCTACAGAAGACTATTATCTTCAAGTATTTGAAAAACTATCATATATGATAGAAGTCAATTTATTAAATATTTTCTCCAAAGGTAACATTTGGCTTAACGAAAAGAATTTGCTGTAAGGCAAGAGTTGGTTCAAATTTTATTTTATAAGCTACAATTTTCTAATATAAATTAAGCCGCCTGCCAAGGTGTTAAATTTTCTCTGTAGATGCTCAAAGAGAAATTGAATGACCATCTGGAGAAGGAAATCAAAGAACTTCCTTGGGCTTACAAGTTGCAGTATTAGCTGTATTTTCCAACTCTGATTTCTCTTAATTTTTTATTCTCTCCTTTTCTTTCAATTTTGGCGCACATGGAAGTATTTCACACAACGTGTCACATTGCAAATTTCTTGCTTAAAGCAATGAAAAGAGAAATTTCTTAAGGAAATGTCACTGATTTTGTAGGGACAACTTTAAATTTTATTGATAGTTACTGTGGCAAGCGGTGAAGTTGAATTCATGTATTAGCAACACCTCTTTCCATTCAAGGTGAGAACACGGGTTTTAGGGAAAAATAAGGAGGGGTGATCAGGAAAATATCCTTTTCCTGGGGCATACATGTCTACCCTCATTTTGTCTGCACTGTTTTTGATTCTTCCACTTTACATGGGCATTTTAATGAATAACTTTAGCACAAAGCTCGCCTAGTGTATTTAACCAACACCAAATAATACCAAGAAATGGAAATAGACTATGAAAGTGTTTCTAAAGTTTAATGAATGGATGGCATCTCTCTTCTCTGAAAGACTTAAAGAAGAATGAACTCATTTCTTAGGTATTATCTGCATCATTTTTTTTTCTTTAAGGGACTCAAGCCACTTGTTTCTAGATGGCAATATTTTTCCTGTTTTCTCAAAATGTTACTGCCCTAATGTGACTGTTTCTTAAGATGCCTGTTCACAATTCAGTTTTTAAACAGGTAGACTGAATTTTAATTGTATTATGAGATTTTGCAAGTAAACTGGCTGAGTGATACTGAGTCAATCTGCCTTCTTCTAAGCACTCATTCCTAAATAGGCCTTTTATTTTTCAAAGAAGGGGCACTATTTTGTTTCAAAAAACACATTCATTACCATTAACAGTTTTAGGCTGATCTGACTGTGTAGGGAGAATACTGATCAGGTAGAGGAAAGTGTACAATATGTGTGACTGTTACTGCAAGAGCCAGCTGTGCCAGCATTTCTGATTTAATCTTTATTTTGACATTTTCCTCTGTCCTCCCTCAATTTCAGGCAACCTATGTACCTTACAATGACTGCATTCCTATGAGGAATGAACAAAGGGGACAATATTTAGATGCAAAAAAAAATCATTTGAAAATGAAAATCCATGTTTAAATAGATTTGTTCAGCAGTGCTTTTTTAGTTATATAAGGTCAGCAGACAAATCCAGCAGTGAAAAGCCAATAATATGTATTGTAGAGTATGATGTTTTGGCATTTCAGAACCTAATCTAAAATACCAGTATAAAGGATTTTCTTTTGGAAATGGAAAATTTAAGATAACCTGTCATGAAAGTCAAAGTGACATGTACCTATTCAGAAATGTAAAAGAATGGAGAGGCGATTAATATTCATTGAGCATCTACTATGTGCCAGACTCTTAGCAGCAACTATTTCATTTAATTTTCGAAATAACCCACTGAGGTACATTTTATTATTCCTATTTATTTGGTGGAAGAAAATGAAGCCCTGAAAAGTTAGAAAACCTTGCCCAGGGTCACCTATCTGGTAAGTTAGATTTGTCTTTGACATCACACATACAAGACCTCCCAATTCTAAGGGCTGCACAGGGACAGCAAAAGAGCATGGCTCTTGCCTGCAGAAGGCAGGTGTCAAGTAGGCTTGGAAAAGAATTCCAGTTGCTGTCATCGCAGGGGTGTGTCTTAACCCCTGTTTGAGGAATGTGACTTTACATGTTCCCACTGACCACGTGGGGCTATTATGAGATAAAAGCGAGAACAAAGATTGGAAGTCACTGTGAAGTTTTCTACTTGGTCCGAGTGCCACTGAACTCCAGGTAGTTATTCTGAGGAATCTGAAAGTGCCAAGGTCAACAGTGTAGGAAGACACAATCATTTACATGACTTGGCGGGCAGTATGTATATCTTTGTGTGAATGAATAGGCCGGGGGTGAGTAGGATTTGTTGAGAATTAGCAGGAGCTGAAAATGCATAGGGTGAGACCAGCTCTGCACACCTGCCTCTTCACCTAACCGAATACTCACTCTGCAAACAGTCCGCGTTCAGGAGGTCCTGACACTTTTCGTGGCACTTCACTCCGCACTCTGAACACTTCATGCCTTGCCGGGCAATGCCCCACAGGAGCCCTTCACACTCGTAACAGTAGGTGGGTGTCGTAGCCGTCCAGACCTCAAAGTTGTGTGGGGTGGTGGAGGACATGGGGTAGATCAGTGCCTGCAAAGTCTTCTTGAAGACATGTATTTTCTGTGAAGATGACACAAGTAACCAACACGAGCCACATCAGTGGATCTGGAGAATTTCATCATAAAACAAACCATTTTACAACTTTTTCCTGAAAACGCTACTTTGAGGGGACCCCTTGATTATTGATTTAAGTAAGGGCAGTCATCAAAATAACTCTGCACACTTATTCTTTGCTCAGTGTTCTAGGGCCCAATTCAGTTCTTTGAACACAAAGAACTCCCCAATCTTCATATTGGACTGGGCTCCCTGCTGTGTAAGCTTCTTTCATGGCAGCACAGAGCTCTTGTTGCTTGATAATGACTATGTCCCTCTATCCTGTGAACTCCATGAGGGCAAGGATGATGAGCATACTGCTCACTGCTGGATCAATCCTCAGAGCCTAACCTAGTCTCTGGCTTGAGATAGATGTTCAGGAAACAACAATTCAAAAAAAAAAAAAAAAAAAAGAAGTTATATTACTATCCTTGGTCTAAATTGGTTCTTCTGGTTCTTGGTAAAAGTATGAAGTAATGGAAAATATTCTCAATGCTGATTTTAACCCTCTAGAAACACTCCCTCCCCTCTTTTATATTCTACCCAGGCCTCATCTCCCTGATTCTATACCCTCTCTAACACTACACCCCTCCCCAGTCCCAAAGTACACTTCTTCTATAGATCTTTCCACAGAGAACTGCTTTCATCACCTATTCCTTAGGAAGGAGCTCATCAACGAATTGATAAGAAAGCCCTAGTAGTAGATAAAGGTTAAATGTGGCACTCTCCCATGGTGCTTTATATTTTAAAGGGAGATAATATTTAATAGCACATGGAAGCCGTTGGTAGAGTGAGCACTGAACGAGGAGCCAGGAGGCCTGAGTTCACGAGCACAGGCCCCATCATGTGACATATGAAATGGGCTTCAGAAGGCAGGAGCTCTCTTCCCTATTTCTCTAGTGCCTAAACAGTGCCTGTCATTGTCCTTGGGCATAGTAAAGTCACAACACATTTTTTGTGTGTGAAATTAATGAATGTCTGTTACTTAAGAGTCTTGTGATCTAGGAAGAGACTTAAACTCTCTAATCCTCACTTTCCTGTACTACCTATCTACCACATTATGTTGAAGATCAAATAGTGAGATGGTAACAAATATAGACTTCAAACACTAAGAAAATACTAAGTATGGGCTTTCCCTGGTGGCGCAGTGGTTGAGAGTCCACCTGCCGATGCAGGGGACACGGGTTCGTGCCCTGGGCCGGGAAGATCCCACATGCCGCGGGGCAGCTGGGCCAGTAAGCCATGGCTGCTGAGCCTGCGCGGCCGGAGCCTGTGCTCCACAACGGGAGAGGCCACAACAGTGAGAGGCCCGCGTACCGCAAAAAAAAAAAAAAAAAAAAAAAGAAAATACTAAGTACTAGTGTTGATAGTGGAGACTTGTTTGGATGTGTCTGTCCATTTGATTGTCATATCCCACTATGCAGGTGACGTCCTGGTAGAAAGACTAGCACTCTCTGAAGTTACAAATACAAATAACTTCCCACAACTACCTGATGCATAATGAATGGTTATTTACATAAATCCTGTAGGAGTCCAGCTGATAAGCAATGCTAAAAAGGAAGCACTTGTATTTTGCATTAATCATCCTTAAATCTCATTTCAGAATGTCTTCCCACAGTGTTGAAATGGCTAACTTGTCATTATTTTTCAAATCCATAGTACGGCAACAGCATATTTCCCTTTATTAATACATTCCCCTCATTATGTATTTTCCCAGAATATGTTTGTTAATGGTGGAAGGAGGTTCCCTACCAGGGAGTTAAGCATTGCTAAAAAAATTTTCTAGCTTTTGAACAGCAAGATGCAGCCTTGTTACTCCATGAGGGGCTGGTCAAAGCTCTTTATATTTCAAGTGAGTCTACAGAGCAACAGTATGTTCAAAATATGGGAAGTTCTCAAGTAGAAGACCCCTGTGTTAGGGTTTGTATCGACAAAACAAGTGGATCCATCACTTTTCAGTAAAGATAGTCTAAACCAATAAATCTCTCGGCTTCATTCCCTAATGAAGATGCCTTGTCTTGAAAAGAACTGTTAAGAGTTCTTTTAGAATTAGAAGTATGTATTATGCATCTTTGCTTCCCATTTACTGCCTAGCAGAGTGATATTCAATATCATCAAAGTGACTTGAATGATTCTCGGCATAACAGATTTACAATCAGCTCTCCATTGACAGTTTCATGTTCTAGCTGAGCTGAGGGGCTGGAGGACCGTGTAATGTGTATATGTGGTGTGTGTGTGAGTGTAATACAAAATTTTTGGTTGAGCCAAAAAAATAAGAATGGACTTTAGGTATATTTGCGATTGCATAATTTGTTGTCTTAGTAGGGGAAAACAACAATTCTAACTCATTGGAACACTGGGTGGGAACACAACAGTCTGCTACTGAACGCAAGTGAGAAATACATATTAATTTAGAAAGCAAAGCTGGGCAAAGGGTTGATTTTGAACATGAATTCATCTGTATAATTTAAATTTGATGATGAACACACTGTAATTCCCTATCTCCATTTTCATTTTATTGAATTCAAGTGACATACAGTCAGTGCTCTAAATCCTTAGGCTGTAGTAGGAGTAATAAATATAAGGACCACTTGCTAAAAAATTAAATAGGCTGAAGGAGGGCTTCCCTGGTGGCGCAGTAGTTGAGAGTCCACCTGCCGATGCAGGGGACACAGGTTCGTGCCCCGGTCTGGGAAGATCCCACATGCCGCGGAGTGGCTGGGCCCGTGAGCCACGGCCGCTGAGCCTGCACGTCTGGAGCCTGTGCTCCGCAACGGGAGAGGCCACAACAGTGAGAGGCCCACGTACCACAAAACAAAAACAAAAACAATAAATAGGCTGAAGGAAAGCAAGTGAAAGACAGCTGAGAAGGTTTCATTGAAATGTTTGGTTTGGTTTGGTTAAAGAGGGATGGTCCATTTCATGAAAAGAGGAAGTGAAGCTAATTTCAAAAAGAAAAAACATGGAAAATTTACTAGACAGCACACTGAAAATCAATTGAATGGGACATTAGAATAAACCATAACATGTGAAAGCTGTAGAAGCTGGAGAAAAACACTAGGTAATTCACTACAGGGTACATATCCCCAGTCTCAAAAAAATAATTATGAGTTTTTTCATTCTTGAGTTTTGGGGATATGGGCACGTGTTTACCAAAGCTTGAAAAGTACTCTAAAATAAATGGCTAAAGAGAAATCAAGGAAACACTCCCATTTACAATTGCAACAAAAAGAATAAAATACCTAGGAATAAACCTACCTAAGGAGACAAAAGACCTGTATGCAGAAAACTATAAGACACTGATGAAAGAAATTAAAGATGATACAAACAGATGAAGAGATATACCGTGTTCTTGGATTGGAAGAAACAAGATTGTGAAAATGACTACACTACCCAAAGCAATCTACAGAGTCAATGCAATCCTTAACAAACTACCAATGGCATTTTTCACAGAACTAGAACAAAAATTTCACAATTTGTATGGAAACACAAAAGGCCCCAAACAGCCAAAGCAATCTTGACAAAGAAAAACGGAGCTGGAGGAATCAGGCTCCCAGACTTCAGACTATACTACAAAGCTACAGTAATCAAGACAATGTGGTACTGGCACAAAAACAGAAATATATATCAATGCAATAGGATAGAAAGCCCAGAGATAAACACACGCACATATGGTCACCTTATTTTTGGTAAAGGAGGCAAGAATATACAATGGAGAAAAGACAGCCTCTTCAATAAGTGGTGCTGGGAAAACTGGACAGCTACATGTAAAAGAATGAAATTAGAACACTCCCTAACACCATACATAAAAATCAACTCAAAATGGATTAAAGACCTAAATATAAGACCAGACACTTTTAAACTCTTAGAGGAAAACAGAGGCAGAATACTCTATGACATAAATCACAGAAAGATCCCTTTTGACCCACCTCTTAGAGTAATGGAAATAAAAACAAAAATAAACAAATGGGACCTAATGAAACTTAAAAGCTTTTCCACAGCAAAGGAAACCATAAACAAGATGAAAAGACAACCCTGAGCATGGAAGAAAATATTTGCAAATGAAGCAACTGAAAAAGGATTAATCTCCAAAATATGCAAGCAGCTCATGCAGCTCAATATCAAAAAACAAACAACCCAATCCAAAAATGGGCAGAAGACCTAAATAGACATTTCTCCAAAGAAGATACACAGATTGCCAACAAACACATGAAAGGATGTTCAGCATCAATGATCATTAGAGAAATGCAAATCAAAACCACAATGAGGTATCACTTCACACCTGTCAGAATGGCCATCATCAAAAAATCTACAAACAATAAATACTGGAGAGGCTGTGGAGAAAAGGGAAACTTTTTACACTGTTGGTGGGAATGTAAATTGATACAGCCACTATGGGGAACAGTATGGAGGTTCCTTAAAGAACTAAAAATAGAACTACCATATGACACAGCAATCCCAGTATGGGGCATATACCCTGAGAAAACCATAATTCAAAAAGATTCATGTACCACAATGTTCACTGCAGGTTTATTTACATTAGCCAGGACATGGAAGCAACCTAAGTGTCCATCGACAGATGAATGGATAAAGAAGATGTGGCACATATATACAATGGAATATTACTCAGCCATAAAAGGAAACGAAATTGAGTTATTTGTAATGAGGTGTATGGAACTCGAGTCTGTCATACAGAGTGAAGTAAGTCAGAAAGAGAAAAACAAATACTGTATGCTAATACATATGTATGGAATCTAAAAAAAAAAAATGGTTCTGAAGAACCTAGGGGCAGGACAGTAATAAAGACGCAGATGTAGAGAATGGACTTGAGGACATGGGGAGGGGGAAGGGTAAGCTGGGACAAAGTGAGAGAGTGGAATGGACTTATATATACTACCAAATGTAAAACAGATAGCTAGTGGGAAGCAGCTGCATAGCACAGGGAGATCAGCTCGGTGCTTTGTGACCACCTAGAGGGGTGGGATAGGGAGGGGGTGGGAGGGAGACGCAAGAGGGAGGAGATATGCAGGTATATGTATATGTATAGCTGATTCAGTTTGTTATAAAGCAGAAACTAACACACTATTGTAAAACAATTATACTCCAATAAAGATGTTTAAAAAATAAATAAAATAAAATAAATGGCTTATGAAAACATTTCTTATTCCAACAAAGCCTAAGATGGAATGATGGTCACTTTAGAAACTGAGGAAATGAATGGCTAAGGAAAGCATGAAAAATACATCTGATAAGAAGGGACTCATGTCTCAGGGGAATACTGCATACTGGGGGAAAGAGTGTATTTTTAGCAGCAAAGTAAGACCGGATCAAACAAGATTATAAGGACATAGTGTGGAGTTTTTGTGGAATAAGGCAAAAGATAGGATATTGGGCACTGAATAAAAACAAAGCAGAAGAAAACAAGGGGAAACAGTCAAATTAGCCATGGGCGATGGGAAATGGAAGCCTGTAACTGACCTTTAAGAGTTGGATTAAAGGGAAGAGAAAATATATATACACACATACTTTCATACATACACACATGTACTCAGAGTAGGCAGAAAGATAATAGGGTGTAGCTAATAGGATCCGAGCTGATATGAAAGGATGGGAACTGGTTATGTTATCAAGAGAGGGTCTCTGGCCTAGGTAAACAAGGAACTAGACATATGGAGAAGGTGGTCTGAAGAACAAGCAGAGCTCAATTACTGGAATTAGGACTGAAGGACAGAATGGATTCAGCAATTTGGGAGACTTCCTGCTAATCTATTTTAAGTGTTTCTAAACTTTTCAAATCTTCTACAACAAACATATATTATTTGCTAAAATGTATGTATGTTCTGATAATAATAAAATGTATGCTCACTGAAGAGTAATTTATAAACCCAAACAAGCATTAAAATAAAAAATAATTTAATTTTTCAAAGTTAGGTACAGTTTGATGCATGTTCTTCCAGTAATTTTTCTATTTATAGCCACGATATCAAGCTTTTGCAATGAAGTAAAGAACAATAAACATTATTTTTATATTACTAGTGTGATTCCAGAAAGTAAGGCAATTTTTATTGCTTCAACACTGCTTTAATCTGTAGAAATGATTACTCTGCTTTCACTCAGGTAAGACTTAGTAGCCAAGTACAACCTTTGGACTCCAAAGAGGAGGATGCTCATATTTTAGACATAGATTTTGTTAAAAACTCCTGCTCTGAGAAACTGGAATTTAAAGTGAGTTGCCCTAATATATCACTTTTTGAACAATTAGGACAGGGAATGAATTGCCTTTTCTATTGATAACTACATGGGGAAATTAAAATGAGTCTGAGAAATAAAGCAATCAAGCCTCCTTCAGGGAACAATTACCAGTGTCTTTGGACCACCAAAATTCCAATCTACAAACTGTTAACACTTATAACAGGAACAAAGCCTAACTGTCTCCATTTGCCACATACCTTTTCTCCTTTTCCCTATCCTATGTTAACCAGCAACTTAACTAATGAAGTTCTATTTTTCTCTGCATCCTGTGGGCTTCCCTCATAGAACTACGTAAACCATCTCTTTCCTATACTTGAAAACAATCACATTTAGATAATTCCAGGAAAAAAGTATGCTTGTTTTTTTCAAGCATATTTCACATAGCTGATGCATGATTTTAGAAATCTACTTACTGTCCTCTAAGTATCATTTTGCTATTTCTGGACAAAAGCATCAGAAAGATTTGCAGAGCAAAGATTAGGTACAATGTGACCTTTGAAATTGGTCATAAGCATGAGGACAGAACAATGGTAGAATAAGTTCCTGAGTATAAAAACAGACATAATTTCATGACTGATTTACTCATTAGACTAATCATTACATAAGACTGACTTTAGAAGCTAAAATTACTTGGGTAAAATTTTTTGTCACAGAAAGTGCTAACAGAGACTAAAAGTTATGTGCCTATACATGGAAGACTATAAGTAATTTGTTTTTACTTATATTGTTTTATAACAGGTACTAATTACCAGTGACCTAAGTAACTTATGGACTGAGTCCAAATAAAGAGGGTAGAACAGTGATAAAATAGATGGTTCAATAATTTAAGGAGAGGACAATATAGTATATACAGTCTGAAGTACAATATGGTTCCATGCCAATACATGACATGGAACTTGATCTGATAACAAATTAGGGTAAATTTGTCATGTACTATATAAGTATCACTTTTTCTCCAATTCAAACTTTCAATGAAAAAAAATATATATACAAATAAAGAAGGTGGTATGAGATGAGTAACTTATTAAATATAAGCGGCCAAAATAATTTGAATTTCTCCACTGGGAGAAACTTTAGGCATTTTAATCTGGAAAGTCTAATTCTTACCAGTCGGGGCAGAGACTGAATTCTTATAAATCTTCTGACAGAGGCCATGAAAGAACAGGAAGAAGGGTTAGGATATTATAAAAGGAAGAGAGGGAAAGGGGTGACACTCCCTCTTAAAGGGAACCCATTCTATTGTTCTCTTGTAAAACCAAGAAAGTCAATCGTGTAGCTATGTAAAGCTGTGTAGTGAAAGTAGACAATCATAAAAATAATAACTAATATTTATGCATCCAAAATGGCTGAAGTGCTGTCTATTATCTCATTTGATGCCCTTCCAAATCCTCTAGAAATATTAGTATATTCATTTTGTTTATTGGAAAACTGATCTGGAAACCTGGCAAATGAAGTTGATATAGCCCACTAGGTAAGTGTTGGAAAAAAAACATTTTACTTTGTAGAAGGGCTGCAAAGAAAGACTCCCCAGGCACCTAAATACATAAATAAATAAATGGGACTTAATGACAGATTTAAAAAAGCAGATTCTGTGGAAACCTAAGAAGTATGTTTGGGATCCAGTTAAACTCCATGGGCTTGGATCTTTGGGTTTTCAGACCATTTTCAGATAGGACATTTAGACTTGACTTCTACCTAATGTGGGCATTGAGGGTAGTAATCAGAGACTAAGCATTTTCAGATCTTTATATATTTTTTTCAGGACAGAATTACTGATCAACTTTAAAATTTTAAAAGTATTTTAATTAAACATTTAAAAATAAGAGAACTGGGCTTCCCTGGTGGCGCAGTGGTTGAGAGTCCGCCTGCCGATGTAGGGGACACGGGTTCGTGCCCCGGTCCGGGAAGATCCCACATGCCGCGGAGCGGCTGGGCCCGTGAGCCACGGCCGCTGAGCCTGCACGTCCGGAGCCTGTGCTCCTCAACGGGAGAGGCCACAACAGGGAGAGGCCCGCGTACCACAAAAAAATAAAAATAAAAAAATAAGAGAACTAAGCTCAAATTTATTATAATAAATGTAAACTGAATCCAACCATAAAAAGACAAATTCTGAGATTGAATTTTAAAACTAAGCTATCTGTTTTTATGAGATATGCATAAAACACATTAAGATTTAAAGAAAGGGCCAGAAAAGGTTCTATCAAGGAAGATATTAACCTAATTACTTCAGTGAGCTGTATTAATATCACATAGAATATGTTTAAGGAAAAAACATGCAAGAAATTAACAGGATTGCTACCAAAAGTTGAAAGAAACAATTTATCAGAGATATAGAAGTCCCAAAATTTATGTACTGAAGAGAAAAAGCTCATATGGGATATCTACAGTGCTGATCATGTACTAAGCCATAAAGTAATTTTCAATTAAATACTAAAGACTGAAAATACAGTCCACGTCCTCTGAACATGATACAGTAACAAAAATAAAGCCCTTATCTTTGGAAGATTAATGAATACACTTTCTAAATAACTGATGAGTCAAAATATTAATCACTGGACAATTTATGAAATAATTCTATCTCAACAACAATAAAAGCACTATATATCAAAACTTGTATGATGCAGCTAAAGTGTGCTGAGAGGAAAATGAATAGTTTAAAATGCATTTGATAGAAAAGACAAAAAGAAAATTAGGTTATACAAGTGTGGTAAAAAATATAAACAGAAGCAACAAAATGACAGACACGAAATCTTTGAAGTTTAGAAGGAGGAAGAAAATGAAGAAGGAATACACAAGGGATGGAAATATTCTCTTTTTAAAGCTGAATGATGGATATAAGGTGTTTGTACTGTTATTTACTCCCTTCATTTATGTTGTAGATATTATTTTGTGTGTATGCACTAGTTAATAGCAACAATAAAAATTAACAAACTACATATTCAACTTAGTAAGTTAGAAAAGTAGCTTCAAGGAAAATATAAAAAGTAGAAGATGAGTAAGAGCAGAAATAAATGAAATATAAAACAAAGAAACAAAATATGGAGTCAACAAAACTAATGCCAGAGAATCTCTTGCAGTACTGACTCTATAAAAGAGAGGAAAAAAATACAAATAAATAATAAGATGAAAACAGCACAAGCTTTTATAAATGATACAATTATATGAACAATTTGACAGTATTAAGTTTGCAAATTTAGAAAAAAGGATAACTTTCTGGAAAAAATATAAATGATTAAAATTGACTCAAGAACAAATGTTTAAATAACATGCAAAGAATTGTTATACTACATAAATTGATTTAGTAGTCATAAAACCACCCTAAAAAATCAAAAACAAAAAAACGTGCAAGATGGTTTTAGAGGCAAGTTTTGTCAGTGTTTCAAGGTTAGCAACACTTACTTTATGCATATCACCCCAGAGAAGTGGAAAAGGAAAGCTTCCCTACTTATTTTATAAAATTTGTTTATTCTTGATGCCACAATTGTTCAAAGACATGGTAAACCATAGGCCATTTTACTAATGAATACAGGTGCAAAAATCTTACATAATTAGCAAACATATGAGAAAACTGAGGCCAAGAAAATTTCAGTAACTTGCGTAAGTTCCCTCAGCTAGTAAATGGTGGACTTGGACCAACATGTTTCTCAAGCCAAGGACCATGATTTCCTTCTCTTGAAGAAGGAAAGAAGCAGCCCCAATAGCAATACTACTTGTAAACAAGAGATAACCTGTATATTTGGTGTCATTGCTGATGACTCCCCTGTCAGTACTCCCTGCAATCTGCCCCTCAGTTGCAAAGGTGACAGGGAGGCACTGGGCTTAGCAGGTACTCTGGATACTTCATCCTAAGCCCCTGTTCCACTGCCCTGACTGCCACTGCTGTGCCTGGCAAGACATTTCTTTAATTCTCCCTAATTGTGAGATAAGTATTATTACATTAATTTAACGATGAGATAAACAAGTCTCAGGGAGACAAAGCATATTGATAAGAAATGAGTTCTCAAAGGCAATAGGAGGTGGAGCTGAGATTCAAATTCAGGCCACATCACTTCAATACTTGTTCACGTGGTATGAAAGGATTCCTGTTCCTGAGCGGGAGTCCGGAATCCCTGGGTGAACTGAGCCTGCAACTTCCAGATTGAACCCCAGGCCCCAGACAGGTGTTCTGACCTGCTTCCTCCTTCCATGTTTCTTTCTAGGTCATGCTAGGAATAGGACCCAGCTCTGATATCCTGTTTATCCCCACACCTAGTTCTTGCCAGTCCCTTTTCTTTGGCCTGAATCCTGTTATTGGAAGAAGGACCTCTATCCTCCTAGACAAATCAACCCTTTATGAGAACTGACACTCCCTATAAGCCTGCCCTTAGGCCAGCCTCCTAAACATGGACACCAACCCAGACAGAACAAACAGTGTTCTAGAATCTCTTTTAGCCTTGGTGATCTGGATTCCTCACTCTACCCGAGTTTCTCATAACCATCATCTAAGCCTGTCTTAGTCTAAATACCCCTGCCTACTAAAAGCTTCCATTATGAACTATAGCAACAGTGGGTACAGAACATAGTATCTCAGCTCCTCTCTCACTATAAGCATCATGACAGCAGGGATTTTTAAATGAGTTGTTCTCTGCCTTATTTCCAAAATCTGAAACACTGCCTGAAACACAGAAGACAGTCAATTAATATTTGTGGAAATAGTGAATGGATTTACTGTGACTGTGCTACTCTTGGCTCTAAACCTAGGAAACTACCCCTGAGAAAGCAAGCACAAAGCTGAGCAGTGCAATGCCAGGCGGATTATTGTTGTGGTATATGGATACTAGATTGTTATCCTGTCTGGTGTTATTAAACCAGATGGGAATATTTCAAAGCTGTAGTACTTAAGGGCTGATTAGACGGAGATTCCCCAATCAGTCCCAGTAGCTCCTTGTGGTGACTGGGAATTGGTGATGGACGGGGCGCCTGGCAATACTTTGCTCACTGCCAACAGTGTGTCAGTGGAGGTGGTGCTGGCTGACCCACTGTCATCTTGCATCAGACTTTATAGCCCTTTCCTTCCTTGGAAGAGATGACTGAGCGTTTTACCGCACATCTCTTTAATTCAAATAGAAGGGCTACCATTTTCCACATGGCCAAGCCTTTTTTCTTCATGTAAAGGCAAATATTTCATGCTTCACATTGAGGGTGCCTGGGACTCACGAACTGGGAAGTGGAAAGTATTTGCTCCAGCATTTATGTTAGTTGCCCATGTAATGACTTAATGTGACAGCTTGTCAAGAGTGGCATTTAATATGCCTGTTGTACAGAAGTCATATTTCATTTGCTTTTTGAGACATGAGCCCCAGGAATACGGGCTCTATGAGTTTTAGAGGGAGCTGATGATGGACTCTGTTCATCCACTCAACACCCACACAGAAATATCTTCTACATAGGTCTTCTGAAACTAAAGAAGCAAAATGATATGTTTAAGTAAAGGAACAATAGATCAATAGCTAATTTAACTATGAAGTAAGGGTGTGGTCTCTGTCAGAGCCTCAGAAAATGTAGTAGCATTCCTCTCATTTCTGTCGCTTTCCTCTTCACTTTTCATAGGAATGAGTATTTGTGCGTTAAACCAAATAGCAAATTTTAAAATATAAGACAGGAACAGTCTAGGAGTCTATCAATAAAAACCTTCCATCTTGATTATTTCCTCAAAAGCAAAAGACTGGATACTTTGAGATTCAGCAAGCAATATGAAGCTTTCTCATATACCAGAGAATGTTTACTTTCTCTCGTAACCAAACTATAGTGAAAATATTACATGGCATCATAAACCCAGTAGATAAGAAGAAGCCCCTGGGAAAGCAGCCATATTTTAAAAATCCTACGGCACAATAAAAAATGTTCTGAACTTGCTGTAGCACCCAGATATCCAAAGGGACATGTACTATTGCTGATGTAGTACTTAAGGGCTGACTGGGTTGGGGAGGGCAGCTTGCTGATAGACACCTAGGAAAGGTTGGCTTTGGGTGGAAAATGACAATGACAGGAAGAAGAGAATGAAAAATATAAATAATGGTGTTTAAATGGCAAGTGTATAGAAATTTAAAACAAGTAATAATAGTGGCCACATTTTTATTCTCTAAGAATGACAAAGTCTCTAAAATTGGGGGAGGTAGAGTACCTAGTTGCAATAAAGGAGGGCACAGATAAATTGTATTGGATAAAAGCCCCAGCAGAGGGACTTTCCTGGTGGTCCAGTGGTAAAGAATCTGCCTTGCAATGAAGGGGACATGGGTTCGATTCCTGCTCAGGGAACTAAGACCCCACATGCTGCAGGGCAACTAAGCCCATGTGCCACAACTAGAGAAGAGAAAATCCGAACACCACAACTAGAGAGAAGCCCATGCACCACAACGAAAGATCCTGCGTGCCTCAACGAAGATCCCAAGTGCCGCAACTAAGACCCGACACAGCCATAAAAATTAATTATTTTTTTTTTAAAACAGCCCCAGCAGAGTGGCTGTGCAGGATGCAGTTACCATGGCACAACACCCACTGCTCATTGGAATCACCTGGAAGTTTAAACAAACCAAAACAAAACAAAAAAACCTCTTCTATCCAGACTATATGTGAAGCCAATTAAATCAGAATCATGGGAGTGAGACTCAGACATAAGTATGTTTTAAAGCTCCCCCAGGTGATTCTAATGAACAAAATTCAAGAATCCCTGACCCTACTTGTACCTTTTAATCATGCTGGTTCTTTCATTCAACAAGAATTGACAAAGCTTCTATCTTACGTCAGACAGTGTACTAAGCAATAGGGATGAAAATATTTAACAAGAACAACTAACAGGATATAGTGCTACCTTCATGGAGTCTAAAAGGAAAGCCTTATGCAAGATAATCAAACTGTAGTAACAAAAATAATAAGAATAACAGCTTGTATTTATTGTTTACTGTACCCTAGGCCGTGTAAGCGTGTTAAATATTCATCCACTCCCTTAATCTTCTGTATTATTCACCTCACTATACACATGAAAGAACTCAGGCTCAGAGAAGTTACATAACTTATCAGACATAACAATGCTAATTTAGTGGCACAGATGGGACTCACCCCAAGCAGTCTTCACTCTTAACCATGCTACACCATACTATACTATGGAGGTCATGATTAAATGCTAGAAAAGCCCAGTGGAAGAAACTAATAATTGAGCCAGAAGGGGAGGAGGGTGTTTGGGAAAGCCTCCAAAAGGAAGCAAAACGTGAACTATGTAAAAACTTAGCAGGATTTTTTAGGTGGACAGTGACAAACTGTGTTAGGATGAAATGGCATTTGTAAAGATGGGAAGGTGCACGCGTATTTGAGCAGCACAGGATAATTTGTACGATCGTGCAGCTGAGGACCTGAGAAACTTTGTTTAGGGTCAGACTTTCCCCACGTTCCCAATGATTCCTAGAACTCTGGAATGAACACAACAAACAAGCAGCCCAGGCAGAATGCTTTTCCCCAGACCACGATCAATGCATAGTTAGTAACTGACTCTGCACCTACCAATTCCTCATTATTTAGAGATGTCCTAATCACCATAGCCAGGGAGAGTCCAGATTTCCGGGCAGCCAGGGTCTTAAAATAGAACCAAAAAAACACAGAATTATGAGGTGACTGCTATGTACCTATTACTCAGCAGAAGGTGAAAGTGTAAAAGTACAGACTATCGCTATTGACACTTTAGTCAATAGGGACCTACCATTTTCAGTAGTCAGCCAGTTCATCCAGAATGTGGAATCATAGGACATTAGAGCTGAAAAAGTCCCTTTAGATCATCAAACCTAGGCTCTACATTTTACAGATGATAAAACTGAGGCCCAGCAAGGCAGGCCTGAAGCCCAAGTTTTCTAGGCTAGCAAGAGGCTTCTAAGACATTGTTTTTCCCCAAGACAATCATAATCACATTCCTTCATAAAACATAACCATTGATACAGAGCCAGCTGATCTGTCTGATAGCCCTGAATCACGACTGGTACTAGATGATTCTTGAGTTGTCCATAGTTCCCTGAAATATGCTTCCACATCTGGCCAGAATATTTTCTTGCAAGGGTCCATTTTGCCAACTGAGAATCATCATTAGACTTGTTTTCTTCACTCAATGTTGGTAACTTAGGTGATTTTAAATAAGAGTCACATCCCTTTAGTTTCCCCTGTAAAATAGAACCATTATGCTGCTCCCACCTGAAACATATACAATATAATATACCCGATGGTGCTATAGAGAACTCTGGAAATCAGGAGTGCTATGTGGGAATATTAAATCTTCTCTCCCATTAAGAACAAAGGGAAGTCACAGTGGAATAAGAGATCTGGTCAGAAATATATCTCCTTGGAGCTACAAAGCCAGTGTGCCCAGTTAGGTTGAGTACAGTCCTAAGTGAGCAGGTGACTCACTCCTCACTTGTAAACTCCTACCATCTCCACTCCTACCACGTAAACTTATACAGGACTTACCTCCAAAGATGATCTTCCATCTCGGACAACTACTGTCCCTAAAGTTATGTTTTTATTTTATTTTAGCCTGCATTTGTACCTGTTGTTTATGTAAATTGGTCTTTCAGAATTGAACTAGATGTTAAACCTTGGAGAACCCAAACTTCTTATTCGAATATGTCTCTTTTTATTTCCCCATCTTGCTCTCTTTGATCCCATGAATAAGAGCAGTGTACATTTGAAAAGACTGCCAAGTATTAATTAAATAAAATGAAAGTCACTTACCATGGCCTGAAGTGTCCAAGTGACAGAGAAAACAAAATATAAATAATTAGACATATGACAGGTGAGAAAAGAGTGTAATAATGTTAAATAAGCCTAACACTTAAAAATAATGTCACACTATAATGGCAGGAATCTGAGCTAATTGTACAGACATATCATGCTTTCCAGCGAAAGATTTTTCCAGGCAAGATTTTGTCTTTCCTAATTTAAAACTAAAGTGATGACCTTCAGATGAAGGTTTTCATAGCAAAATTGAAAATGACTGGTATCAAGAAATTGTGCACGTTGTTGCTAAAAGGAAAACTTCAGTTTCTCTGAGGGAAAATGTATTTTAATATAATAAACTATTAAGAATGAGCCTCCAGCAAAACATGAAAACATTGTGAATGATAGAAAACATTTCTTTTTCATGTTGATGGGCTATTTGTTTTTAGAATTTAATACAGACTATTATCAATTCTTTGCATCTCTAAGCAGTCCCCAGCCTATTTCCTATAGGAGAGTTTGTCATTCAGAGTTATGTTCAGGGCTAATAAAGGTTTTAATGACTTGGAAGCCATGGTTTTCTCTGGAGAGTGGAACAGCTTATTAATTTGGCTAGACTTGATCTTAATATATGAGAATAAGGAAGTGATTAATATTATCTGCATGCTTCATAAAGCAGTTTACTGGGTTAAGATGAAGACTGTCAAATATAGCCTTCAACTGCAAAGTAAACTGGTGGTCACCAAAGCCCAGGTGCAGCAGCCCACTTTGCATGCTGTGTGATTTCTTTCTGCTCAATTATAGGGCCATTTTAACTCAATTTGTAATTTCAACTAATATTAAAAGCTGTCAAAAGGTTAGAGTTATTTCCTCCATCTAAGAGATTTTAAAGAAATAATAAATATAACACTTGCTAGCATCCAGCTTCTGCTGTGTGTTGTTCTATGAAATATTTACAGGCTAGGCATTTAATGAGAAGGACAGTATGACATCTAATAAAGATAAAGACAACGTATGCAGTCAAAATGAATTAAACAGGAGTGACTCACCACATCTCGTACAATAGGCAGAGTTTTTTTCCTTCGGAGATCTGGCATACTATCAATACCATAAAGTCCCCAACCGGCTCTGAAAGAGAGCACAAAGGAATGATTTTAATGGTTAACTGACTCTTTATAAGAAAAATTCCACTCTTTGTAGTAAAAAGGCTGTGAAAAAAGGTTAAAGGATTATCATGCTGGTTCAGACAGCAGCAAAGATCCAAGACTCAAGGACCATTATTGAGGTACCAAAAAGGACACTACCACACATAGTGATCTCTTGCCTTCTTAGATAGTTCCATACTTTGAAACTTTATAGATGGCCTGATTTGACACATTGTTTTACTGTACCACAGAGAGGACAACTGAAACTGTTAGGTATATGGAACTTTGCACCTCCAGGAAAAACAGAACCAAACCAGTTTTGCTGAAAGTTTGGTCTGTCTGCAATGGTAAAAAAAAAAATTACTTTTATTGTAAAGATACTATGTTTTGTGTATATTGCATCTTCACAGATTGAACTCCAAAGTGGCATCTCAAGGATTCAGAGACACATCTAAAATATTAGTGATTATTCCAATACCAGAATTTCCACTTATCTGAAGTATCTAAAGATAAATGCACAAGATTATAATAATTTGTTATACAAGAATGTTCACTGCAACTTTTTTTTTGTAGTAACAACAAAAGCTAGGTCACCTAAATATTCAACAACAGTATACCGACTGAATGAATTACAGTATATTATACAATGGGAAGGATGCAATCGTTAAAGTGAATAAGGTAAATATATATGTGTATATATGAAAAAATACTTATAGTATGTTCAGAAAGCAAGTTTGCATATTATGTTTCGTATGGTCCCACATTTGTATGTGCATTTATATATACACAGAACATTTCTAGAAATATATTCACCAAATTGGTAAACCATAGTTACCTCTGTTGAGTGAGAGAAACTGGGTGATAGAAAAAGAGAAGACTCTCCCTATGTTATAAATCTGTTAATGTCCAATGTTTTTATAATAAGCATGTGCCGTCTTTGCAATTTAAACTAATTTTAAAATATATTAACATTAATACTTATTAAAATAAGTTTAATAGATTGAATTGGGGATTTTTTTTTGCGGTACGCGGGCTTCTCACTGTTGTGGCCTCTCCCGTTGCGGAGCACAGGCTCCGGACGCACAGGCTCAGCGGCCATGGCTCACGGGCCCAGCCGCTCCGCGGCATGTGGGATCCTCCCAGACCGGAGCACGAACCAGTGTCCCCTGCATCGGCAGGCAGACTCTCAACCACTGCGCCACCAGGGAAGCCCTGAATTTGATTTTTTATTGCATTAAAGCTAGTCTTTTTATACAACCAAAAAGGGGCTAACGTCATTGATGACAGCTACTCCTTCCGCTCACTTGAACTGCAAAACCCCTGCTAACCTCTAGCTGAGAGTCAGCTTTTGCACCAGAAACACCACAATTCGTACTGTTGGGTTTAGATGGGCAGCTCTGCCACTGGAATAGGCTACAACAGCCAAAAATAGGTTATCAGCATTTTACTGTCCAGTTTTCACTGACACAGAGATTGTTTCTTCATTTCTGCTGCTTAATTTAACAAAGGGAAACCTTTGTCTTATTGGATCTCTCTTAGTAGCCACAGTCTTAATTCAAATACTTCCAGTTGTACCTATTTGGTGATCTTAGACAAATTACAAAGATGCATCATACAACTCATACAAAATATTAAAAGCAAAATATTAATAAAGATAAGGTGGTAATAAATAGTAATAATGCCATAAACTACATGTCTGAAAATGAGGACCAAATGCAATAATAAATGTGAAATATTAAAACCACTGCACACGGGTAAGAAAGATGTCAGTGACGAACAGAATATACTTAAGGTCGCACACCTGAACTAAAAGTTACCTGTAGATCATAGAATACAGGACAAGAGTAATTGTGGGACAGAGATCAAGGAAGAGGAAAGAAAGAAGAGGGGGAAGGAATAAAAGATGGGAGGGGAGACAGTGTGTGGTAGGGGGAGATGACACTTAAGTAGTCCACCACTGAACCTGTGAAAAAGGAGTTAATACAGCTTCCATCGTTTTCTAGAATAATGCCAATTGACACTCTGTAGGTTAAGGGCTGTGATAGTCACGGTGACAGTCAGAGATGAAGAACTGCAAACACAAAAGAAGCATTGGCAGCATCTCCCTATGAACTGCAAGAAACTGCATAGTATAGGAGGAGGAAAGGGCAGTGAATATTTTGTTTTCTTTGCAACACTCACCTTCAGAAAGACTACTGCTCTCTCAGTGTGACGTCTTGCTTCCCTCCTATCCTATTTCCATATTCTTGCCTTCTCCCTGCCTTGACCCTCCCACATCCCAAACATCAAATATATGGGAAAAGGATTATGTGAGCGGGTTCCTAAAAGGATTTTTCCAGTTTCATTTGCTCCAGTCTAAGGCTCTGATTCCAAGCAGTTTCTACTTTCTCTCCTCTGTGAACAGGATAATAATGGCATAAAATGTACCTCAATAAATGTCTTTCCACCACATTACATAGCAACCATACTAACTGCCTCCAAGTGTTTTGAAGTTACTTTAATAACTTTGTAAAGAAACACATTCAATTGTGATAATGGTTGAGAAAATTATTTATAAACTGCCCAGTGTTATATAAATGAGTTATGTGTTTTCTTCCTATCAATAACAAATTATTTTTTTTCTTTATGTTTTCCTTCTTGTGGAACTTAACTTCCCAAGCCAGCCTAGAATTTTGAGCAACCTCATATTTTCACAAATTCAGGAATCAATTACACATATATATGTTCCTGAACCTCACACTTCACCCTTATGCTTCTCTCATCAGAACAGAGATATCCAAGAACTCCGGCCAAACTTGAACCTAAGTTAGAAGACATGGATCCAAAATTCATCTCTGTCCCCTCTGAGTTTGTCATTTACTTTCATTAAACCTTTATTTTTAAATTGCAATGCAATAAAAATGTTCTCTTAACCTTCACAGATAGTCCCCAAAATGTTCTTTATCAGGTTGTGTTTCCTTATAATTTTACATTTTCATCATTACTATAAGAAGTTTGTATAAATGTATACTTTAATGAGCTTATCCATCAAGTAATAATAAAACTTTTATTTCAAACATGAATCTTAAACAATAAATAAACCTGCCCTAATAGCCTCACCTCATGAATAGAGAAGTGCTTGGTGAATACTGTGAAGCTCTACACAAATATCTTTGTAATATTTACTGAGAGACTTCCTAACCAGGAGAAATCTGGGAGCGATTAGATAACAAAAAAATGGTGAAGCCTAGAAAGAACAGTGGGTAAGTAAATTATTGCCTTATAGGCAAGAGGTCAAGTTCATGGATATCCGTTAAAGAAATGAGCCAGGCTTGATGATCTGGAGGTCACAGGGAGTCATCAACACAGGCAACAGCAGACAAGTAATTCTGAAGGGAAGTCTAATTCTAGGGAAGAAGCTGTTTGATTTCAACCCTTTCTGGTATAGCTGATTGGATTAAGCCATCTTTAACTGTAGAAAGCAAACTAGCTAATTCTAGCTGATATTTATGTGGCGCTTACCAGGAGCCAGAGAGAATGCTATCCATCATAGCCAGTCTTTACAAGCATTACCTCATTTTATTCTCAAAAAATCCAATAAGGTATAACTACAATTATGTCTCTCACTTTATAAGTGAGGAAATGGAAGCATAGAATAGTTCAGAATCATTCCCAAAGGTCATTATCTAAGTCAGAGTTAGCACTGCCAGGATTTGTCTTACCACACTCTACTGCTTATATGATTACATTATTCCACATTTACAACAATAATATGAGTTGAGGTTTCTCATTAATCCCATTTTACCTTTAATAAATCGTAAACTGAACAATTTCCCCAGGCCTAGAAATATCTAGCAGAGCTTGATTTCTATTGCAGGAGTGTCTTGCCTCAAACCTCATGTTCTTAATAACTATTTTTTTTTTGGTAGGAGGAAATCACAGGCCTGTCCTAGTAAAGGTGCTGCTAGTATTTGAATTTTAAAAATGTATTCTAAGGGTATTATCTTCGAATTAGAAACACTGTATTACTGTATAAGATAGTCCCAATCCTTCCCAAGTGGTTCCTCTCCAGCTATTCAAGTGTTCTCCCAAGGAAAAAGGAGACCTTTAGACTACAGGAGTTACAAATGAGATAAAAGTATCAGGAGATCTACAGAAATATCTGGAACGTCAATGATCACATATAATTGTCAATGGATATAATTTTACAGGCTAAACTGGGATGTGTTCTAATCCAACATTTGTTGTATTAAAAAGTCTTCATATTTTTCATGGTTTTATTCCTTAGTTCTTTGCATAATTATACTAAAAGAAGTTTATTGAGTTTAATAACATCTGAGTATAAAAGTATAAGGCTATATACCTTGACTTGGATTATCTTGTTACAGAAAAAAACACATATTGTCTAAAAAATATATACAGTATTCTGTAATTTTTAAGAAATCTGATACACAGGTAGAAGAGGTAAAGCTGATTTTTACTAAGTACATAGTAATTATTTTTAATCCAAAATTGATCTGATAACATACGGAGTCTCTACGGATTGAAAAAGAACTCTGAGAAGGCACAGGGAGAGTACTGCATGAAAACAATTAAGCAGGTTTCCCGAAAGTAGTACTTTCTGATTATGGGACAAAGATGTGCTACTTCCGCATGTGGATGCTTGATGCTTAATTGGTAATATTCAGAGACTTGCTGATTTCCATTAGAAATCAGAAAATTGGTAGACTCTGTTTACATCCAAAGGAGTTGTTAAATTAATTGAAGACTACAGGCCTGAAAAAACAAATTATAGTGCTTCTGTTTATTTCTATGTTTCCAAGGCATTTATTGGGCAGGGTTATATAATTAATCTTTTTTTAGCATTATGGAATATTAAGGCAATGTAAAGGTTAACAATAAATCATATTAACTCCCTCTCCTCTAATACAGCTGTGCTCTCAGCCTTTTAAAAACAACTCTTTGTATTTATTTCATTACTTAATGGTGATAAACATACAATGATCTATATTGCTTTTTTGCTTAACATGATCTATTTTACATACATTTTAACACACTTTTCTTGATGATCATTATATACTTTAATTATTCCCCTGCAGCACATTAGGATATGTTATATCCTAATATTTTTTTTTCATTTTTTTTCACCTTCTGGAAAAGATTTCCATTACTGTCAACACCGAATGAGTTATTTATGTTTGTGTAATTGATGACTCATTCCTCACAGCCAATTAATCACCAATTCCTAATGATTTTTTGATTCTTTATCTCATCAAAACTAAGGCACCATCTATCATAAGATAAAGCATTATTTTATACATCATTGTGAAAAAATCAAATTAATCTGACACCATGCTTTCTTAGCAATTAGAATTTAAATTTTATACTAATTGAAAGGGCACTCTTTAAGTGACTTTGTCTATGGCATAGATTACTGTCATATGTCATGCACATTGTTCTATATATGAAAAGGAAAGTATAAGCAAAACAAATTGTTATTCCTTAAACTTCTCATTCAAAATTCAACCTTTCAGAATTACTCTGCAACCCAGAATTGTCACTGTCTGGGACTTTTTCCAAATTACTGTCTTTTAAGCCATCAAGAGCAACAGTGATCGGGCATTATGGGAAACAGTGCTCCATTACTGTCTCTTGTATTCCCAGAAGCAGATAGTTCTGCTGCAGATTTCGGTGATGATGGGCTCTCAACCTTACCAAAAGCATCAAAAGAGACAAACGAGACTCTGATCCTTCCTCCAATCATCATTGCTTTTCTAAACTGAAGTATTAAGAGATTGCAATTGTCCAGCCATACCACTAGCAATAACAATAAAATGATTACGCTTTCCCAGGGCACTTTTAACTAAGTTTACAAGCATGCAGGCTTGTAAACTCTTACAACTGCTGCTTGGCTACTAATGTTTTTAAGACACCATCAGTTATTAAAATGCGTCTCCATTTGTTATAAAGTATAAAAATGTGCATTGTAGAATTGATAAAACAATTCAGCTGTCTCCCTCTTGAACTCTCCCATTGACAGTGCCCTAGTCCAGGCTTTCCTATCTTAACTAATCTTAGAATTTTTGCAGCCCATTTTTTACATTGCCAACAGAGTGATTTTTCTAGAACACAAATTTGAAGATGTCTTTTTTTTAATACTCAATATGCCTTATACCTACAAGTGCCTACAAAGAACAAACCCCTGTACATCCCAGTAAGGTACGATGTCTCCTCCAGTCTCATCTCTTTCGACTTCTCCCTATACTTCCTTGTTCCAGTCATCTTGAACTCCTTGTAGATCCTCAGAGGCATCACACTGTTCCCTACTTGTCTGTGTTTACTCTGCTATTTCCTCTGTGGGTACTGGCCTCCTTGCTGAGTGGCATAAGCTAACACCTACTGACCTCTCAAATGAAACTTGAACATAATGCTCATCAGTCCATAGGGTAGATGTAAGTACATCCTCCCCATCTCAACCAACTCTACTTGACTGTGACCTCAACATCAGGATGCTCAGTGGAAGGGGCTGGGGAGTGAGAGGAGGAAGAAGGGGGAAGATCATGCCTCCCGCTTTTCAGTCGGGCTTCTCAGCAGCTGTGGGTTAAAATTAAATATTTGTTACTGAGAGAAGGATATCCTACTTTTTGATTGAACGGGGACAGAAAAACATTGGAGAACAGTTGTTCTAAGTCTTCTGCCATAACCCCTGTAAAACCGCATTCTGTTTGTTTACATGGAAGTCCCTGCTAGAATATAGGTTTCCAAAAAATGAGAAATAAATCTTACTCTTCTCTACTCCCCTAGAGCCAACCCTGGCATGTAGCAGGGAAGACCGAAACATGGAAGGTCAAGTGTCTAGGCCTTGACACTGGAGAGATGAGACATTAAGCAAGCTCTGGTTTTTATGATCTCTGCTTCATTATCTCTGAAATAACACCTAAAAAGAACAAGACAGAAGCCAGAGGACCAGGGAGAAAGGTAAGGACCACACACTGAAGTGGGGTAGCAGGCAAGGACTTAGTCATTGGAAGAACATAAGAGTCTAGTTACTCCAGGAAATATTTTGCAACCTCTATGAACCTTGATTATCTCATATGGAAAATGCAAAATTTACCTTCACAGTGGTATTGTGGGGAGCACTGATTGAGAAGACCTGTGTAAGCAGATTATGCATTACTGGTAGCAATTATTTTATCATAGACTTGTATAAACAGGAACATTATTGAAGTTGATGGAATGTTTGCTGGCCCACTGCTGCCCTACGGCTAGTCACATTCCTCCAACTAAGGAACAGATTAGTAACAGTCTCTGGCAGACATGCACTTGTGGGTAGCTATCTACTTAAATAATTAAAGAAACAGAAGGGCAGAAAGATAAATTTGCGATTGCATTCCATGCGGTATTCTGAGCGCTACTAACTTCCTCTTCTGACTCAGCTTTGGTCTAGACTTCTTTCCTCTGCTGGTCTCGTTTTGGTGAGTGCCTCAGCCCTGAGGAGCACGCATCTTGGCTGAGCTTATTCCTTGCCTAACCCTCATCTACAATCCTGGCGCCAGTTATTTAACTTTATGTTGAACAAAGGTCTCACAGATGCTCCAACCAAGTCCATTTTTTCTGTTAGCTCTAATCTTGAAAAACACCGCTTTTATCCTCTCAAATAATTGTCTAAGCCCTGACTTAAAACAGAAATAAAAGTCAAAGCATAAAGCTTCCCCCTAGTACTAATCATGCCAGACTCCTCTATCTTCTCTTCATTACTTCTTGGGTTCTCTGAACTGTGGCCATCAAGTAGGATATTTGTCTTTACTGAAACTCACATCTAGTCCTCTAAACTACCACTGATGATCTCTGTGGAGGGAACTACATTATAGACCAACATGATGTCTCTCAGTAAAACTGGCACAGCCATATTTCCTTTTGCCTTCGAGTGATCACTAGTTCCTTGCTGGAGAGTGAGATGAGCCAGTCCTATGTGTCTACCTAGTTCCACATTCCTAGGTTCAATCAACTGCAGACTGAAAACATTTGGAAAAAAATAATCCAGAAAGTTCCCAAAAGAAAAAATTGAATTTTCTGTGTGCTAGCCACTATTTGCATAGCATTTACAACTATCTAAATAGCGTTTACATTCTACTTGCTATTGTAAGGAATCTAGAGGTGATTGAAAGTATACAGGAGGATGTACATAGGTTATACAGAAATACGACACCATTTTATACAAGGAACTTAGGCATCTTCAAATTTTGGTAACTGTGAGAGCCCTGGAACCAATCTCCCACAGACAGCAAAGGGTGAGTGTAATCGGCTTGAGTTTAGAGGCCATGGTTGTATAAAAAATATAGCAAATTATGTGCAGTGGGACAATGCTGTTCCCATCTGCAAGGCCAAAGGGAAATGAAACTTTGTCAGGTACAGCATATTCTTATCTAACAACTCTTGATCATTCTGGGCAAACATCAATAAAATAGTGAACTGGCAAGTTGAATTGCCATCGTTTTTTTTTTAACATCTTTATTGGAGTGTAATTGTTTTACAATGTCGTGTTAGTTTCTGCTGTATAGCAAGGTAAATCAGCTATACAAATACATATATCCCCATATCTCCTCCCTCTTGCGTCTCCCTCCCACCCTCCCAATCCACCACTCTAGGTGGTCACAAAGTACAGAGCTGATCTCCCTGTGCTATGCAGCTGCTTCCCACTAGCTATTTTACTTTTGGTAGCATATGTATGTCCATGCCACTCTCACGTCATCCCAGCTTACCCTTCCCCCTCCCCGTGTCCTCAAGTCCATTCTCTACTTCTGTGTCTTTATTCCTGTCCTGCCCCTAGGTTCTTCAGAACCTTTTTTTGTTTTAGATTCCACATGTATGTGTTAGCATATGGTATTTTTCTCTTTCTGACTTACTTCACTTTGTATGACAGACTCTAGGTCCATCCACCTCACTACAAATAACTCAATTTCGTTTCTTTTTATGGCTGAGTAATATTCCATTGTATATATGTGCCACATCTTCTTTATCCATTCATCTGTTGATGGACACTTAGGTTGCTTCCATGTCCTGGCTATTGTAAATAGCGCTGCAATGAACATTGTGGTACATGACTCTTTTTGAATTATGGTTTTCTCAGGATATATGCCCAGTAGTGGGATTGCTGGGTCATATGGTAGTTCTATTTTTAGTTTTTTAAGGAACCTCCATACTGTTCCCCATAATGGCTTTATCAATTTACATTCCCACCAACAGTGCAAGAGGGTTCCCTTTTCTCCACACCATCTCCAGCATTTATTGTTTGTAGATTTTTTGATGATTGCCATTCTGACTGGTGTGAGGTGATACCTCACTGTAGTTTTGATTTGCACTTCTCTAATGATTAGTGATGCCATCATTTTTAAATGGTTTCCTTTCTCTTTCTTGCTTTCATTCTATTACTCTTTCTCTAGTTCATACAGTAAATTTGTATATGAATTGACTTCACTGAAGTAGGCAAGGAGCATGTTTGTTTTGCTGAGTGCCTGGAGTACAGTGGGTATCAATAAATAGTTTTTAAGTGTTCTTGAATATTTCCACAAACCTGTCAGCACTTTCAAGTACAGACATCCATTTTAGAACCAATTATCTTTCCTGCAAATTATTTTGGATGTCACCTTCTGATGTCTCGGATTTTTATACTATCACCATTTGTCCAGCTGCAGAGGCTTAAACTCCTTAATAACAGCTAATCCAAGTTGAAAAACTTAAGCCACCTACGAAATTATATATTCTAACAATCTTGTATTTTAGGCATATAGAAACTCAGCTGCAAAAAAATTTAAATGCTTGTTCAAGATACCCAGCTTACAGCAGCTAGCTAGAAATTCTCAGGACTCCAGAACATCACTAATGCCCTTCCCTCCTCTCTTTTGCTTCTAATATCCAAGAGGTACCAAGCCTTGTCCATTTCCATTCATCACAGTTTCTTTTCCTTCCTCACATTGTCTCTCATTTGTATCTTTCTTTATATTTGGATCACCACAATTTTTGTTGTGAATGTTATCCTATTATACCTGGAATTCTTTCCGTTGACTTTCTAATTACTAACTCCCTTATCTGCAGTTCATCTTGAACAGAACTGCCATGTCCATCTTGCTGTGAGTAGGTAGCCATGAGGCTAACATGATGAAAGCAATGTTTTAAGAAGACCAGTCTGGCAGTGCTGTTCATGATGGATTAGAGGACAGATAAAGGAGACAGAGAGATGGTCTAAAAGATTGCTGAAGTAATTCTGGATTCCTTAATGAGGGTCTTGACCGAGGTGGTTTCACCACTTTCTTTTCAACCCCTTCATTCCACTTTATGAACTCTGGTAAAATTTCCAATTCAAACTGCTATGATATTTTAAAGAGTAAATGGCCTCGTTGCCAAGGAGAGCCTTTGTATTCCACTAAATTACATTCTCCTTTCCTAGGCATTGATCTCTTACCACTCTGTAATGTTCCTTAGTACTTTAAGCAGGCTTTTCCTTTCAAATCCTTGTTCTTTTGATACACTGTTTCAGAAATGCTTACTACCTCATTATTCATTTTTACATTATTTTTCAAAAGCTATCATTTTTAAGTTTTTAAAGACAGAAAGGGGATGTGAAAGATTCACCATTCTGTTAGTAACGGGGATTGCAGGCTATATTTCTAATTATTAAAAATATTTTTCATAGCAAAACAACCAAATGGTCCTAGGTTTTAGCACACAATGAGTTGCAGAAGTGAAAACCTATAATGCAGCTGTTAAACACTCCCCTGAAAATTTCTCAAAGTTAGTCTTACGGGGACAGTGTCAGGTGTCAGGGATTAACTTCTAACAACTCAATTATTACGTGTACTTTCCAGGGCTCACTTCCTTAACAGATTGTTTATCAGAGAGACAATATAGCATTTTCTAAGGCTTGCAATTCCCTACACAAGAAACTTTTCTTACCCCTCCCATAACGTTATCTGCACCTAGATTAAACTCATAACATCACATACTACACAACAGAAAACAAATAAAATATGCAGCCCCCAAATTTTCTCGTGACTAAGCAATTGTTATTATTTGGGAAAAAATGTCCCTTTAATTAAAATTCTTACCACATAGGGTCTTGATTTAGGGTGTTAGTTTTTTTTTGTTTTTTTTTTTTTTTTTTTTTGCGGTATGCGAGCTTCTCACCGTTGTGGCCTCTCCCGTTGCGGAGCACAGGCTCCGGACGCGCAGGTTCAGCGGCCATGGCTCACGGGCCCAGCCGCTCCGCGGCATGCGGGATCCTCCCGGACCGGGGCACGAACCCGTGTCCCCTGCATCGGCAGGCGGACTCTCAACCACTGCGCCACCAGGGAAGCCCTAGGGTGTTAGTTTTTAAACTCCTAAACTAGGCTTCTGTGGCACAAAGCTATAGTAAATATGAAATTGTGTGTATTAATGTTCCTTGGTTTAAAGCTAATTTTCTTAGTAATCTCTCTCTGGAAAAACTCAGCATTCATTTACATATAGTTTATAAAATATAATCATTCATAAATTAATGAAATACCAGCTTCTTAATATGCTTTACTTAGAGGCCATTAAATACAATCAAATATACAATAGCAAAGAAATTACATTTCTCAAAGCTGAAACCTCAGATTCCTTTTAATCATAATATTCTTTAGAAATATGCTGCCCTGAAATATTTAATCCCCTGAAATTTTAAACAATCCGTCTCCTATCAATAATGAAAATTAGTTTCTTAACAATCCCTCTCCAATCACTAATGAAAATTGGTAGTACCTAAAGGCAGAGACTAAGCCATTAGGTGGTTGCCAGACTTTCACAGCCCAAGCAGCCTCTTATTCTCAATATTTTTTGAATCCTTTTTATAATTTGCTCTATGCTAACAGAAACACTAAACATGGCCCAGAATTTAGCTCAGAATAAAGACACACCCTACCCAGTGGTCTACCTTTGATAGGTAGTACAAAGAAAGATCCTGAGGCCCTGCTCACCACAAAGGAAAAAGAACAAAGAGTGAAGAAAACTCAAGCTCTCGTGTATCTCAGGAAGTACCCCGTTCACAGATAACATAACGGACTCAAGCCCTGGTGATAGGTTATCCCATGGCTGTCTCATTATTTTAAGGGGTATTACAGAATTCTTGCAGGAGAATTAAAATATACTTTTAGAAAAACAATAAATATATACCAAGTACTGGTTTAATGAATTGCCAACCAGGAAGTGGGTGCTGGAGGGATTCCAACTGAAACAAATATTCAGGGACAGAATATTATATTATTAATTATTTATTTTTTAAAATGTTTCTCTGGCCACTGATTCCAAGTCTGTTACTTCTCTCACTCAATAGCTTCATCTGTGCTCTGACTCCCTGGATCTCACATCCTATGGCTGGAAGACTTCTGGAACCAGTGGACTCAGCGACATTCTCATACCTATGAAAGTTTCAAGCATAACCACCTATTATGCTTAGTAAGTTAAGAAGTGGCTTCCCTAACCTATCCATCTGCTGCAAAATCATTCCTCTGCAACTCATGCAGGTACTCAGAGGAGTGACTGCCCAGGGTTGTACAAGGGATCAGAAGCCTATGAAGTTAACAAAATTCAACTGCGTGATCTTAAACAACTTTACTTAACAGCCAAGGACCAATTTGACCATGCTACCACTATACTCAATTTACTCCTTCTATAATGATAATTATTTGCTCATATCTGATTTTCACTCAGATTATGGACTTCTCAAAAACAGGGACTATATACAACTTATTTTTCATCTCTAGTATTTAGTATAGGATTTGACATATATTACTGTTAGTACACATACTACTTAGTAAATAACAGTAAAAATTAATGATTGGAAGAATTCTTTTCAGTTATTTTTTAGACATTCCTTTTTAAGGCAAATAAACGTATACATTTAGAATCTCAAGTAACTAGAAATCAACACTGTCCCAGTTCTCTTGCCTGCCTCAGGATCTGGAACAAAGATTATTATTCCAGAAGATATGCTTCTCTGAAAATTGAAAAACAAATCAAGTCATTATTTCTCTAATCCAAAACATTGTTCTTACTGTTCTTAGCTTTACTTACCCAATGCAGTCAGGGGTTAAATAGAGAATAAGTATTGTTTGTTCCTGATGGGTATGCCTTGCATCTTCAGGTACAGTTACTGGAATTGAAATGGAGCTTTAAAAAGCACATACCCAGCCAAAAGGTAATTACAGTTATTTAAACAAAGGCAAATCCATCTGTGTTTAACCTACTGTGTCATCAACTCTGCTAGCACTGTCAAACTAGTATTCTAGAAACACTTTTTAAAGCCAGTATTTCAAACAAACAAACAAACATGGATGTAATTAGAAGGGAAGAGAGACGGAGGAAACCAAACCCTGCAGATTTGGGGGGTTTGACTGTGCTGACTGGAGAAGCAGAGAATGGGAAAACCTTGTTTATTCTGTTTGGCTCCTAGGAGTAACATCTTATCATGTTCATGATCAGCAATGTTCTCTCTGTATATGCTGATATTGGAGCTGGTTTTCAATGACTGTATATGAGTCTCTGGATTTGAGCAAGAATCATCTGGCCTGTGGTGTTTAAGTATAGTTACTTGAGAATGGGCATATTTCTTAATATGGTCATCAACACAAAAATGATACAAAGATCTACCTGAATTTTTCCCTTAGTTGCATGCCTGACTGCCCATGCATCCATCCCATGGATCTCTTCTCAGAAGTTTGGTACAAGAACTCAGCAACTTCCATGCTCACAATACATGTCAAGTTTGTTTGTAAAGTGCAAGCAATATGATAATGGAACAAAGGTAGCATCCTTAACCAGCAGGCAAGTGCTGGCCACAGGATATATCAGCTCCTGGAATCACAACTTGGTAATTTTTCCTCCTGATGCAAGATAAATCATTTGAGCCAATACAATTAGGGTCCCATAAAAAATGCATACGTCTTAAGAGTGAGCGAATAAGCCAGTGAGAAGTAGTCTACTATAAGCTCTTGCCTTATAACCTGGGGGCAACATAGAAGGGAAAAATAGACTTTGGCACCCATCAAAATACTGCTGTAGGGGATGGAAGCTGAGGTTGCAACCTGATCTGAGTCCTGCTCACAGGCTAGGCAGCTCTTATGCAAACTTAATCCTTTTGATTTTCTCTAGAAGAAGCAACTAAGACTATATTTATCAAATATGGTATCCCTACCTATAAGTCTCACTAGCATTGCATTCATTACACTTTTTATCTTGAGAGAGAACACTGAGACAAAAAATGAGAGTTGGGGGGAATGGACATTTGTTACTATTACTTCCATTTTATCCAATGCAACCCGTGGTGTACTGGAGCTGGTCTCATGGCTCTGGAAAGCAGACTGTATAAATCTTTCCCCAACTCCACATTCAGTGATGTCACTTTGATAGCTTGAAATTGGCTATGGTAGGATTACTCAGAGCAGGAAAATAGGCAAGCAATGCAAATTAGGGCCTTATTCTTTAGTGGAGAGCCGGCTGTAAAACACCAGCAGACCACTAATTACAACTCTCGCTAATAGTCCCAGGAAGGAACTCCTACAATTTGACACTTCACTAACTGAACTAACTCCCTTGTTCCTATTCATCTCTATCTTTGACTGATGTGGGTCCTTACTACCTTTCGACATCATCTTTGTATGAATATCTGAGTTCTTAGTGTCTTCCTCAGAAACTCAATTGAAAGGGAAATCAGCACAAAGGGCACACAGATGGTCATGTTATTTTCAGCAATGACTTCTTGATTCTCTGGTCAAATTCATTCATTTCAACACTTACTGATTTCCTACTGTGTACACAGACTACTAAAGTGCTGTGGAGTGCTGGAGACAATTTTTCATGGGTCTCTTGAATTTCTGTACACCTTGTGAGTGGAGACTGACTTTGTTCTGGATTAGCCTTTCACAGATGTTCGTGGCATGTATATAGAGATACCGCACTCTTCTGGAGTAGAAGACAGATGTGTGTGCTGACCAGTACAGTAAATACAGTGCCTCTTTCTGGGGCAAAATTTGGCTTGTTTGCTTTCAAAAGATTGGGGCTTCCTAAGCTCAAACACTGACACAAATCCACTGTGTTCCTTGCATCCACCTAGGTCTGTCACCACATTGCCCCTGTGGGGTTTAAGGGACAAGAGAAATTGTTGCAAACATGAAGCTCATGCTATCTGCTGTGTCATGAGTAATGAAGTTCTCTGTCTCTGATCCAGGTGCCTCGTGTCTTCTGCCAGCATCTATGAAATTATGGTAGGGTAACTTGTCACCTAGTCTGTAGGGTAAAGTATCAGGGCCTTCATAGTTTCTGACATGGAGAACATAAAATAAGGTTATTCATGTTCTTAAAGAGACATATAAACTTGTTGAGATGTGATTATGTATAAATACATGTAATTATAAAGCACTGACTTGCATACAACCAAAATACATAAAGCTACATCAAGTAGTACAAAGGGGGAAAGATCTGTATCATAAGTACTTGAATCTGTCATCATGAAAAAAATTATGGTACGGCACTGAATTTCATTAAAAAGTAAATAGTTTATCCCACACAACCCTCATTCATGATCATGCTTGTAGAGGGAGCATTAATCATCTAATTAGTAACATGGCAACTAATTTAAAGAACCAAGATAGAAAAGACATTCAACAAAATCACTGATTAGAAAAATTAACACTTGTTTGGCTGGACAAAAATTTTTACTCTAGTAAGTTGTTTATATAATAAATGATATTAAACATTTCTTCAATTTGTTGATCACCAACAATAGGGCAGGTAGTGCAATAGAGTCTTTACAAGTAGTCTTTGTAATACAGTAGCTTTTCAAGTAGGAATTATTATTTCTATTTTATAGGAGAGAAAATTGTGTTCAGAGAAGTTAAATAATTTATTCAAAATTAATATAGCTACTAAATAGCAGGAAATTGATTTAAATAATATTACTCAAGTAGTTACACAACACAGTGTCTGACATACTTTTAATAAAATAAACATATATTGATTAACATGTGACTGACTCTTCACTCTATCTTTGGACTATTTAGGAGAGTTTATAATTGGAGTATGGAACTGGGGCTCCAGAGGGCCTATAATCTCCTCTAATATCAAGTAAAGTTAATAAGGAACTTGAAATGGGAGAGCTAGAAAATACTTTTTTTTCCTCTTTGGGTTTCTGGGACATTTACCCCATTATACCTCTAGTTCTACTCTGGAACCCTCTTTCCTCAGGCAATTAAACCTCCATAGAGCTAAACTTTTAGAGTGGAGTGAGACAAGGGCAGACGGAGTTCAGGATGAGAGTTGAAGACAGAAGTGCAGTATCCCAAGGACACTTCAGTTCAGTACAGGAGCACCCAGAGCCTGAGCCATAAGGAGGGGGAGGGTAAGGTGCTCAAGGTCCAGAGAATGGCCTAGTTAACCACGGATTCATTTTGCCTAAAGAAGAACCTGCTTCTCTCTTGGAGACTCTGAATTACCCAAAGCAAGACTCCTTGCTCCATTTCTGTTTGACCACATGGACAAACACTGATAAGCATAAATATATGGGGGCCAAAATAATACACAGGTGGAGAACCAAAAGGCAATTTTATTATCTTTTCAACGAGACAAACTTACCACTATTTAATACTGCAACATGCAAACTGCCTCTACTCCCCTGCCAAAATCCACGCCCACCTCAACACGACCAATCCCCTTTATCCAGCTTTACTTTTTTCTATTTTCATAGTTCTTATGACTATCTTACGCGTCACATAATTTACTTATGTTTATTTTTTATTATCACCCCTACAAGAATTCAAGCTGCACAAGGAGCAGGATCTTTGTTTTGTATCCAAAACATAGTTGCTCAATAAATATTATGGGAATGAATGAATGAATAAACAACCATTAACTGTTCAAAAATAACAATTATTTATTGGGCTCTTACTATATGTCAAGTACTGTTATAGCTTCTTTACACACATTAACTCATTTAATGCATACAATAAATCTATGAGATAGAATTACTCTTATCCTTATAAGTTAGCATACTACAGTACAAAGATGTTAAGTATCTTGCTCCAAAGTCACACAACTACTAACTACAGAGCTGAGTTTTGAACCTGGGAGTCTGGTTTCAGAGTCAATCCTCCTAACCACTGCATCAGTGATGGATATTCATAATGATGACTTGAGCCATTTCAAGAAAGACAAATATTATGTATTAATTATTTTAAGAAGGCAGAGATGTATGTAGTACTTTTAGAAAGATACTTAACCTAAATTATTAGAATAAAATATTAATTATTTAGGTATCTTTAACTGGCACTTCGGTTTTCTAGATAATTAACTTACGATTATCCCATTCCCTCAAATACCTGTTTAATTGTAGAATTCCAGTGGGCATATTGTTTCCATAATTTCTTCTCTTTTATCCTTCCCCTAATTCTTCTCCCTTTTCTGCTCCATTCCTGTCCTTCCTGTTTTCTAATTCTTGATGATCACCATCATCATCGTCACTATCATCGTCACCAATATCAACAAAGCGGTGCTGGGAAAACTGGACAGCTACATGTAAAAGTATGAAATTAGAATACTTCTTAACACCACACACAAAAGTAAACTCAAAATGGATTAAAGACCTAAATGTAAGGCCAGACACTATAAAACTCTTAGAGGAAAACAGAGGCAGAACACTCTATGACATCAATCACAGGAAGATCCTTTTTGACCCACCTCCTAGAGTAATGGAAATAAAAACAAAAATAAACAAATGGGACCTAATGAAACTTAAAAGCTTTTCCACAGCAAAGGAAACCACAAACAAGATGAAAAGACAACCCTCAGAATGGAAGAAAATATTTGCAAATGAAGCAACTGACAAAGGATTAATCTCCAAAATTTACAAGCCGCTCATGCAGCTTGATATCAAAAAAAAAACAAACAACCCAATCCAAAAATGGGCAGAAGACCTAAATAGACATTTCTCCAAAGAAGATACACAAATTGCCAACAAACACATGAAAGAATGCTCAACATCATTAATCATTAGAGAAATGCAAATCAAAACTACAATGAGATATCATCTCACACTGGTCAGAATGGCCGTCATCAAAAAATCTAGAAACAATAAATGCTGGAGAGGGTGTGGAGAAAAGGGAACCCTCTTGCACTGTTGGTGGGAATGTAAATTGATACAGACACTATAGAGAACAGTATGGAGGTTCCTTAAAAAACTAAAAACAGAACTACCATATGACCCAGCAATCCCACTGCTGGGCATATATCCTGAGAAAACCGTAATTCAAAAAGAGTCATGTACCACAATGTTCATTGCAGGTCTATTTACAATAGCCAGGACATGGAAGCAACCTAAGTGTCCATTGACAGAGGAATGGATAAAGAAGATGCACATATATACAATGGAATATTACTCATCCATAAAAAGAAATGAAATTGAGTTATTTGCAGTGAGGTGGATGGACCTAGAGTCTGTCATACAGGATGAAGTAAGTCAGAAAGAGAAAAACAAATACTGCATGCTAACACATATGTATGGAATCTATAAAAAAAAAATGGTTCTGATGAACCTAGGGCCAGGACAGGAATAAAGACACAGATATAGAGAAATGACTTGAGGACACAGGGGTGGGGGGGTAAGCGTAAGCTGGGACGAAGTAAGAGAGTAGCACTGATATATATACACTACCAAATGTAAAGTAGATAGCTAGTGGGAAGCAGCTGCATAGCACAGGGAGATCAGCTCAGTACCTTGTGACCACCTAGAGGGGTGGGATAGGGAGGGTGGGAGGGAGACGCAAGAAGGAGGGGATATGGGGATATATGTACACATGTAGCTGATTCACTTTGTTATACAGCAGAAACTGACACAACACTGTAAAGCAATTATACTCTAATAAAGATGTAAAAATAAATAAATAAAGGGAATTCTAATGCAAAAAAAAGTTTTTAGATTAAGTAGCGCATCACCTAGATTTATTTAAGAAGCACAAAATTTATTTTTTTAGTGTAAGTGGTCTTTAAAACATGCTGCAACTAAAGGCTTACTCTGCAAAACTCCAATAAAAGAAACTAATTATGCAAAAACAAACAGAAAAGCAAGGTGTCCCTGTTAACTTTAAACTGGCTCATTGTATTGTATGAGAATGAGAATTCTCATATTGTGAGACCCAAAACTTTAGTGATAACTTTTATTTAGGACTCAAGCTATTCCTGTTATTTCAGATACCTTGGATTTTATTTTCCATTAGAAGTGCGTTATATTTTAACAACACCAGCACAATGCTTTATATTGGGAGTTATAAACATAACTGTAGGTCACCACATCGTAGACTTCTGACATTCATGAATTTTGCTCTTGCCAGAGCAATTTCATAAGTCAAGAGCCCCTGCCTTGCAGCTTCATTTTGCTGTAATTTTCCAGATTGTTTCTTTGACCACACGAACAGTTGACTCCTTATATTCACTATATGTATTAGAAGCACTGTGAGACTCCCATTTTTATATTACACTTGCTGACAAGTGCCACAAATAACTTTAACACAATTTACTGTCTGGTCTAGACAGAATCATATCTGACAGGTGTTTCCTTCACCTGATCCTGGTTTACTGCCCAACTATGAGGATGATATGCTCTGTTTTGGAAGCAGAAGAAAAGTAATAGAGTCCTTAAATATTGTGAGTATTGATTCATGGTCCAAGCCCTAATAACCAGCAACAGTTAAATATCTAAACAGAGACAATTTAATATTGCAATTCATTAACCATTTTCTGAAAGGGATGCTAGCCTACACTGAACTGCTTCAAGAAGGTAGAGGTGAGTTCAGAATAATCACAATGGGGGAAAAAAAGCAAATCTTTGCTGTTATGGAAAATAACTTCTATTTATGTAAATGAGAACTTAAGCTCATTGGAGGACGAGCGGTAGGAGCCTTAAGAAGATCAATTTAGGCACAACAAGTGGGTGGTAAATGAATAGCACAAAGAGGAGGAGAGATACTATTACAGAACAAAAAACACCCAGAAAAATCATTATCGATACTATTGTTAGTAAGGTAATTTTTGAGTTTTTGTATAGAGCCTAACATTAGGAATATTGGTACTCCTAGAAAATTGAGTATTTACTATAAATCCAATCTGCTAGGCATTAATACTTTAATATCATTGATTTTTTATTCTGTTATCTTAGATGACAGTAAATGCTTGATAGAAAATCAAATTATACCCTGATCCCTCAAAGTAAGAACTTAATAGTTCAGCTAGAGAAATTTGTCCTTAGCTATGCCTAGTTTAATCCTATACCAGTCATACATTCTCAGAAACACAGCTGTAATTTAAACTGATTTAATTACCTTCTTGTCATCTCACTGGTAAGGGAATTTTAAAGGAATACTACAATGTACTCTGTCCCTGTGTTGTTGTGCCCTATAACACACTCAGAGAAAAGGGCTTGGAAAGGTGAGGGGTCTGCTTGCCAAATCATATTCTGAATAGTTGTAAGTAAGGAGTCTGGCTCCTAGTTAAAAACCTATGTGTGATTTTTCAGGCCTCACCACAGGCAATTATGAAGCTCTAAGTATCAGCCCTCATGGGGTGAAGCTGCCCTCCCCCAACCAGACTGGGTACATGGCCAATGCACTGCTATTTCTGGAGAGAGGTGCGGTCAAGGACTCAGTCCCCTGGTTGGTCATTGCCTTTCACATATTTAGATACCTAGCCCTGGGGATTTCATTCCTAGGTCTCTCTGAGGCCTTGGGCAGAGGTCTTCTTTAGGTGTTTCTCAAGTTCTCCTTATAGGGAGAGGGAAATCTTAAAGATATATTTTTCCCTACTCTGATTCAGTACTCAGTACTTTTCCACCTCTAACCCTTTCCCCTTTTCCTCTCTGTTAAACACACATCTCAGGATCAATAAAACTGCTGGAGCCCTTTGTACGGGGCTCTCTAAACAGTGAGGACTCCCAGGTCTGCACTGATCCCCATGGCCCTTGATCAGGGTTCCATGGGGGAAATGGAACAGGGAGAATCAGCACTTTCTCTGGTTTTCCACTCCTGCTTATACCATCACAGTAAGTGATTAAAGTCGTAACTCTTTCATTTTTGGCTTGTTGCTTAAAGCAGCTGTTCTGGAGACCTGGCAGCTCAGCTCTCACCTACCCCCACTCCAGCTCACCTGAGTTCCTGACAGTAAAAAATACAGATATTTTGCAAAAGGTAGAGAAAATTCAAAGGTGATATGACAAGGCTCTTTAAATGTTTAAAGAACAAGTTCCATGACAGAGAAAAGAGACCTGTTCTTTGCTGCTCTAGAAAGCAGAACTAGGACAAATTGGTGGAAATGACAGCAAGTTAGAAATTCAATCATCACCAATCACTATAATTACAATAAATGTGGGAAAGAGCCAATATTTATAGAGCCTTTACTGTGTGCCAGGCATGAGGCATGATGCTAAGATATGTACAGAAAGCATCTCATTTTTTTTCTCACTGTTAACACTTTTGAAAAATGAGAATCTAATGTTAGTGGAAGGATTGCTTAATGAGCTCCTTCCCAATGGAAATAGACAAGGTGAGGTATATTGTCTACCTATTATGATAGCGCAGAAAAAAAAATCTTACACTGTGGGAGAGGATGAACTAAAAAGCCAAAGTTGCCCTGAACTGGCTAATCATCAAAATCACCTAGAGAATTAAAATAAATGGAAGATAGAATGTGTTTGGTTTTTAAAACAGAGCACTATACTACCAATCATCACTCCTTTTACTACATTCCCCTGACCCAAGAGGTAATTTAGCAGGATTCTGATTAAAGAGATCTAGAGAGAGCCATGACATATATATATTTTAAAAGATCCTTCAGTACTCTTATTATGAATCAGGATTAGGAAACATTACTTCCAATATCTCCCAATTCAAGAAGTCTGAGAGCAAATATTAAAATATTATTATTAAAAGAATAAGGCTTGGGCTTCTCTGGTGGCGCAGTGGTTGAGAGTCCGCCCGCCAATGCAGGGGACACGGGTTCGTGCCCCGGTCCGGGAGGATCCCACATGCCGCGGAGCGGCTGGGCCCGTGAGCCATGGCCGCTGAGCCTGCGTGTCTGGAGCCTGTGCTGCGCAACGGGAGAGGCCACAACAGTGAGAGGCCCACATACCGCAAAAAAAAAAAAAAAAAAAAAGAATAAGGCTTATTTTAGGATTATTTTCACATGTCATTTAAGCTGTGCTATTATGAAATAATTTATATGTAACAATGTAGGTGACTATATATGATATAAATAAACACTCTTGTATTTACTCCTTAGTTCAAAAAAATGTTTCCAATATTATTTGCCTCTCTTCAACCTTATCCCTCTCCTCCAGAAGTAACTATCCTGAATTTTCTGATAACAATTCCCTTGTTTTCCTCAACACTACTTTGTTTTAATTACTAGAGTTTTAAACTAAGTTATTTGACTGGTATGATAAGTGCCTCTACCTTGTTCATTTTCTTAAGGACTGTGTTAGCTTATTTTCCTTTCTGTCTTCTGTAAAATTTTTAGATCACCTTTTCAATTAAATTTTAAAACCTGTTGAGGTTTGAATTATATTAACTACCTATCAATTTACAGAGAATTGTTATCTTCCACTGGATCATCTATGCACTGAGCATGATTTCTCTATTTATACCTTTTTAAGTGCTTTCAGTTAAGTTCTGTGTTTTTCTGTAAATGGCACAAATATTATCCACTAGATTGTTCCTATGGTCCCTATACTCTTATTCACATTGTCAATTCTTCCTTTTTACTGAATTGCATTTCTAACACACTATTGCCAATAAATAGAAATGCAATTGACTTTTGTATATTAAGCCTATCCAGTATTCTTTCCAAGTAGGCTTATTAAAACTAATAATTTGTTTCAAACTTGATTTTTATATGTAGACCACTGTATAATCTGCAAATAACGGTAGCTTTGTTTCCTATGTCAAAATGTTATAGCTTTTCTTTTTCTTCTATCATGGTGCTGTTTAGACTCTCCAAAACAATGCTGAATAGAGGTGGTGCTATAACAGACTTATTTCCTCATTACTGGCCTAAAGAAAATTGTTTTAACATTAAGCATGACATTTCCTATAGGTTTTTGTTATATAAATTCATCAGGTTAAGAAATTTTTCTTTCTAATTCAATAGGATTTTTTTCAAAAACCACTAATGGGTTATCAATGCTACTGAATGATTATTCATCATCTGTTGAAATGGTCATACAATTTTTCTCCTTTAATCACCGTATAGGTTAGATTATCTACCGTTAAACTTGCACTCCTGGGATAAACCTAACTTGATCATGATTTATTATCTTTTTATACAAAATACTGGATGCTATATAATACTGTAGTTAGTAATTTTCTATATACATACATGACAGAGCACAGCCTGTAACTTTCCTGCTGCTTATTTTCCTGGTATGAGTTGACCCACATGATTATACTAGTTTCATAAAATAAGTTGGAAAATGTATCTTCTTTTTCTATTATCTGAAAAAATGAGTGTCAGATGAATCCTTCTAGGGTCTGCTTTTTGTATGGATCTCCACTACAAAGTCTCACTTACAGAGGTCCCAGGTCCTTTTTTCATATGGCCTGCTTACCGCCAAAGCTAAAGATGTACGCGTCCAAGATTAGCAGATACCCCTGGGGCAGGTGATACTTTATGTTTGCTTGTCTCTCTGGATTTGCAGTTCCCCTTGAAATTTACGAGGGTTTTCCTTACTTTCTTGCAAGCTCAGCAATACATTTAAGAGGATGATTTTTATATTTTATTTAGAAATGAGTGTGTGCCATACCTTGAGTGGGGAGAAAGATAAACCTCATCTTTAATTCACAGGAGAGCTTTCCCACCATAATGTAACATCATCTGCTTGAATGACTACAGGGGGTATTTCTAGAGCTGGTGAATCTGGGATGAAACAAAGATGGCCAAGACTATGCACTACTACAAGAAGGGGTGAGAACATATGCATTTGCAAAGTGGCAGCAATGAGACAAAATAAGATGCAGTTGCAGTACAACAAGCTTTGTAGCTTATTTTACATTAATTCAGCTTCAGTGTACTCGAAAGCAACAGGTTACTTTGAGCAATTTAAGCAACTGCAACAAAATGCCCTCTCTGCAGTCCTTAGCACTCTCTCCTTTGGCTTCACTTTCCTAAAACCTTCTCATGCTCTGCCACTCAAAGCAAAATGACATTATAAACATCCCTGAAAAGAAAGTACAATAGAATGGCAATGAGATTGATTTGCTAAGAGTATGAAGACTGAAGAGCAAGTAGTAGAGGATTTTGAATGTTCAGAGGAGGAGTTTGGATTATGTAACATTTGACTCAGTTTGTGCCTGGAAAGCTTCATGATACTAATGGTGTATTTATTGATCCATCTGTGGTACACAAGGGGCTACTCTGTCCTCCTCCCAATACTCTACCTATGTGATCAAAAAGTGCAGAATTGGCCACTCAATATTAACTGAATGAATAAAGAAAGGGCTGGTATACCCATGGCTTTCTTCAAAACCATTAGTATTTATTACACACTGGTTCAATATCAAAGCTACAATGGAACAGTAGCTTAGAATGGTGGTGTCTGCATTGTTGAATGATCAAATGACATTCACACCCGCACTTTGTCTGCCAGACAGGCTTCTACTTAGACAGTGATGTAGAATATAAACATCCCTCCTATTGTGGGCATACGCTTTTTCCTTTTCCAGCAGAGTTGTTTATGGAGTAGTTAACAATTGGAGAATAATCAAGATTGAAATTCTACCTTCCTTATGTGTGCAATATCAAAGATTCGGGGGGAAGAACCAAAAAATCATAAACACATACACACAAAACACTCTCATCCTGAAAGACTAACTGAACTCAAGGCATGGAAGACCAGTAGTGAAACATAATTTTTGATGAAGGAAGACGTTACATAGAGAGGAACTTTAAATTATGGAATCAATCATAATTTCCTATTTGTCTTTTATTGAAGATTTTTGTTTGATAGTTTCTTTTAACCTTTTTCTCAATAAATGTGTTCAGTGTTTAAAGTTGTTTTAAAAATATATTTATGTTTGTAACTTTTTTAGACAGTATCCTGCTCCATTTCAACCCCTCACCCCACACCTGACACCCAATACAGTAGTAAATGCACTTCATGGCATTTTACCCAGAGTTCACATTGAAATTTCACCAACTAGCTCTGAAGCAATTTGAGCTCAAGGGAGAGTTTTGCATCATTTTGTTTTAATTTATAGAATCAAGCAAAATTATCAAATTCTCACATGGCAGTCAATGTAGAAAAGTACCTTAAAGCTGCATTCTTCATTATGTGTTTATCTAACAGTTTCAGCTTTAAAACTTCTGTTTTTTATTTAACACTAAAAACATCTTATGATTAAATTATGGATCAATATTGTTCTTGCTACAGAAGATGCCAAAGAACATTGAAAATAAAACCTATTTGACAAATGGAAGAAGATTTATTACCGCTGAGTGAGAAATCATCCTTCCGCAAAGAATGAAGATTAAGAGTACATGTCAGGGAAAACAACAAGTGAGCTTGATAAAGCAGGTTTTCACTAATGACCTTAAAAGGACCTTTAAAATGTGATCACCTACATCCATCACTGCTCTAATCTAAAACATCATCCCCTCTAGACTGGATTATTGCATAGTCTCCTAACACAGAGCTTCCAGAGTGATCACTACACATGTAAGTTAGATTCCCTAATTAAAATCCCCTCACTGCTTCCCATTACCCTTAGAGTATAGTCCATGCCTCACATTGGCCTTCTTGCTGTTCTCCTATTGGGCTAGGCTCATCTCCTCCTCTGATCACTTTGCTAGGCCAGATCTCAATATCCAGGTATTAAATCGTGTTATCTTGAAAAACAATCCGAAATGTTACCTGGCACTCTCTAGCGTATTATCTTGTTTTCCATAGCACTTAACATTATCTGATACTCCTAATTTACTTGTTTGTTTCTCTCTATATATTAAAATTTAAGTTCCAGGACAGTGAGATCTCTTGTGACAGTTACACCAGTGCCTGAAACACTGCAGGAGGTTAATAACCATGTGTTGAATGGATGACTAAAGAATATTCTCCAATATTCAGTAGAAAACTACTGTAACTTCTGAGCAAGGGAGTGACATGATAACTTGTTCACACACACGTAGCACTTGTGTGAAAATACTATTAGATTTAGAAGAGGGTGCAGATAGGATGGTCAGCAGAAATCCATGGTGAACTGTATTATTAAAGTGAATTTAAATGAAGAAAGACCATTCAGAGAATTTATATTGTCTGGGAGCAAATATGGAAGAGTATACCAGTATTAGCACAGTCTTAATACTTAAGGAAACAGGTAAGCAGGATTATAAATGCTAGAGAAAGAGTAAAACTGTTTATATATATATTCTGTATGAAAACAGTGTGAAGAAAAATTAATGTATTTTTAAATATTTCATTTTCATTTGTATAAAATACTCATTTTTAATTTATTAATAATAAAGGAGACCTTTATTAATCAGAAATCAAGTCCAGATATGCACATTTAGGAATCATTACTATACAAGTAAACGGGAAATCTTCACAGAAAGATGAATTTCCCTCAAGACAAGGCCTTATCCTGAGAGAAGGGTAGGTTCCCTTAACCTCTTACTTGCCTCAGTTCCCTTATCATTAAAATGGAGATAACGGTAGACACCAGTAGATTATCTAGCTCTTCAGCTGGTTTATTTGTAAAGGGTAAAACAAAAATGGCAGAGCAGGTAACAGCCAGAGGATGCGAGTGTAGGGTCTTTTGGTAGGTGGGCAAGAGGAAACACTGAAAAGCAGTAGGGCTGACGGGTGACTCAACACAGATGGAAGCTTCTAGGATAGAAGTGGATGAGGGGCAGAGAAAAAGGATAAGAAAGTGGTGGAAAGTGAACAGCTATAGGGAAAAGGTAAATAGGGGAAGCCTTTGAAACAAAGAAGTTATTTCCTCAATGAGGAGGCGTCAACGTATACCAAGTAACGGTAGGAAACCTGTGCCTTATATACTCAGACTCTGTAGAGAAGGGAGTCATGAAGTGTGGATATCATGGTAAGCATATCATGTGCTCATTACTAACCACTGGTGAGTGAGGCTGAATTTCTGATTCTTAAGGAGATATGTGAAGACTCTGATCAGAACTTTTACAAGAACAATTGTTCCTAAAAGATCAAAACTTTTTTTCTCATTTGTCACATATTAAATATCACCTCACTTAGTACTTCATAAAGCAGAATAAAATTTTATAAATACTGGAGCCCCAATTGTAATGATCATGAAGCTAAGATGGTAAGCTATCTAGAAAAATACTAGCGGGGCATTGATAATGTAATGTAATACTGTTAGCAGAGTAATTTAGAGTATGAGCTTTGAGTTGCTTAGGTTTCTATTTTGAAAATAGATAAAAATAAATAGCACTGCCTCCTTTCCCTCTTCATTTGGAATTAATGAGACAGAGAGAAGCAAATTTGATTTTAGGTAAAACCAGGAGATATTTCTAATTCAAACCACAGCATATGAGAAAGGGCTGCCAAATGCAGTGAAGGTTGAATAAGGTACAACATGAAACAGCAGCCCTACAGCTACAGCTCTCAGATGAAACTAATAGGACACAATGTTCAAAATTAGATAAACCTCTTTGGGTAATAAAGCCAATAATCCTTTGTAATGGTGAAAAGATGTGCCGTGGACGCTGCATGGTGGTAAAGTAAACCAAGGAAGAACCAACAAGAAGAGGAATTATCCAGATATAATAATTTGAAGAATAAAATGTTGCAGAAGAAAGGGTGCACTGTGAGCAGTCTGGCAGGTGCTAGTCTCAGTTGTCAGGAGAGAAGTAAAAGGTAAAAGAATTCACATAGGGATTCCCTGGTGACACAGTGGTTAAGAATAAGCCTGCCAATGCAGGGGACATGGATTCGAACCCTGGTTCAGGAAGATCCCACATGCCGTGAGCAACTAACCCTGTGCGCCACAACTACTGAGCCTGTGCACTAGAGCCTGTGCGCCCCAACAACTGACCCCGTGTGCCACAACTACTGAAGCCCACGCACCTAGAGCCCGTGCTCTGCAACAAGAGAAGCCACCGCAACGAGAAGCCCACGCACAGCAATGAAGAGTAGCCCCCACTCGCCGCAACTAGAGAAAGCCCGTGCACAGCAACAAAGACCAGTGAAGCCAAAAATTAATTAATTAAATAACTAAAAATTCACATATACACAACTCTGTCATCAGGTACGGCTTGTAAGTCAAGGAGAATATACTCTTGCCTGGGACACTGCTCTACTGGTAGATGCCCCAAGATGGACTCATGTCTTTTTTAAAACGACTGAATACTAATAATAATGGAACACTAACACAAGATTGACAGAAAGACACAACAAAAATAAAGGTGAAAAGGAACAGGAAAAACAAATGACAATACAAATGTTTCCAAGATATAAAAAATTTCCCCTAAAGAAAGGAAAACTGTGACAAGCACACTATCTTGCATTTAAGAAATAAAGTTATTTCCTTTGCTGTGCAAAAGCTTTCAGGTTTCATTAGGTCCCATCGTTTTTATTTCCATTTCTCTAGGAGGTGGATCAAAAAGGATCTTGCTGTGATTGATGTCACAGAGTGTTCTGCCTATGTTTTCCTCTAAGAGTTTTATAGTGTCTGGCCTTACATTTAGGTTTATAAATCCATTTTGAGTGTATTTTTATGTATGGTGTTAGGGAGTGTTCTAATTTCATTCTTTTACATGTAGCTGTCCAGTTTTCCCAGCACCACTTACTGAAGAGGCTGCCTTTTCCCCATTGTATAATCTTGCCTCCTTTATCAAAGATAAGGTGACCATATGTGCGTGGGTTTATCTCTGGGCTTTCTATCCTGTTCCATTGATCTATGTTTCTGTTTTTGTGCCAGTACCGTACTGCCTTGATTACTGTAGCTTTGTAGTATAAACAAGATGAAAAGACAACCCTCAGAATGGGAGAAAATATTTGCAAACGAAGCAACTGACAAAGGATTAACCTCCAAAACTTACAAGCAGCTCATGCAACTCAATATCAAAAAAACAAACAACCCAAGCCAAAAATGGGCAGAAGATCTAAATAGACATTTCTCCAGAGAAGATACACAGACTGCCAACAAACACATGAAAGGATGCTCAACATCACTAATCATTAGAGAAATGCAAATCAAAACTACAATGAGGTATCACCTCACACCAGTCAGAATGGCCATCATCGAAAAATCTACAAACAATAAATGCTGGAGAGGGTGTGGAGAAAAGGGAACACTCTTGCACTGTTGGTGGGAATGTACATTGATACAACCACTATGGGGAACAGTATGGAGGTTCCTTAAAAAACTAAAAATAGAACTACCATATGACCCAGCAATCCCACTACTGGGCATATACCCTGAAAAAACCATAATTCAAAAAGAGTCATGTACCAAAATGTTCATTGCAGCTCTATTTACAATAGCCAGGACATGGAAGCAACCTAAGTGTCCACCGACAGATGAATGGATAAAGAAGATGTGGCACATATATACAGTGGAATATTACTCAGCCATAAAAAGAAATGAAATTGAGTTATTTGTAGTGAGGTGGATGGACCTAGAGTCTGTCATACAGAGTGAAGTAAGTCAGAAAGAGAAAAACAAATACCGTATGCTAACACACATATATGGAATCTAAATAAAAACAAAAATAAAATGGTTCTGAAGAAGCAGGGGCAGGAATAAAGACGCAGATGTAGAGAATGGACTTGAGGACATGGGGAGGAGGAAGGGTAAGCTGGGACGAAGTGAGAGAGTGGCATGGACATATATACACTACCAAATGTACAATAGCAGTGGGAAGCAGACACATAGCACAGGGAGATCAGCTCGGTGCTTTGTGACCACCTAGAGGGGTGGGATAGGGAGGGTGGGAGGGAGATGCGAGAGGGAGGGGATATGGAGATATATGTATATGTATAGCTGATTCACTTTGTTATACAGCAGAAACTAACACAGCACTGTAAAACAAGTATACTCCAATAAAGATGTTAAAATAAATAAAGTGCAACAATTACCTTTATAAAATAAGACTTTATCGGATATATACACAAGCTCAGAGAAACTACAATTAGAGAGCATTTAGAGATAAATCATTGGAAGTAGTGGTAAAGAAGGTAGGAATCAAAGAAGAAAAATGATCATAGAAATGACTAACTAGAAGAAAAGGAGCACAGGCACTGCTGAAAATACAGAGAGTCAAGGAGGATAAGATTGAGAGGAGTGAGCAAACTGCAGTGGAAATAATTTCAGCATATAAAACACTTTTAAATAATAAGGTAGATAGGAAGACCAACAAAAAGAGATCCCATCCATTCATATTCAGTACTTCAAAGGTAAATGACTAGAATACTAATAATCCAGTAATCTCTTCTTATCCATGGGTGATACATCCCAAGACCCTCAGTGGATACCTGAAACTGTGGATAGTACCAAACACTATATATACTATATTTTTTCCTGTGATAAAGCTTAATTTATAAATTATGTACAGTAATAACTAATAATAAAATAGAACAGTTATAACAATATACTGTAATAAAAGTTATGTGAATGTAGTCTCTCTCTCAAAATATCTTACTGTACTGTACTCACCCTCTTCTTCTTGTGTTGATCTGAGGTGATAAAATGCCTCTTTGATGAGACGAAGTGAGGTAAATGACACAGTCTTAGGCTACTTCTGACCTTCTGATGATATACCAGAAAGAGTACCATCTGCTTCAGGTGAGCCTTGGGACATGATAATGTACATGGCTGGGTGTCAGGAGCAGACATTATCCACAACTGGGGATCCCAGGTAGGATGGAGTGGGAAGGCACAAGATTTCATCATGCTACTCAGAACAGTGCCCAATTTAAAGTTTTTAAATTGTTTTTTTCTGGAATTTTCCATTTAATATTTTTGGACCATGGTTGACCACTGGTAACTGAAACTATGGAAGGCAAAACCACAGATGAGGATCTACTGTAGTAATAATTATAATGTATTGTAAAATACAATATTCCATAAGTAAACAGACATTTCAAAACATGTTGAAGATACATTATGTTCCAGACTAAAGGAGACTCAGAATAATATCAAGGTATAGCTTATTAAAATTACTGAACCTTAAAGATAAAAAAATACTTGGAGTGAGTAGGCAAAGATTTTAGTTACCAATAAATATTGGGGGAAAGGAGTTATCCTTAGATTCCTTCACAACAACATTCAGAATATAGAACTGCTTGTAAGTTCCTCAAGAAAAGAAAAACACACAAATATTATTTTAACCCAGATAATGGGTACTATGAGTTGGTTAATTTGATCTCCAGACTATCTTCCATTTAGTATGTATTCCAGGACTGCAGATAAGGGAAGGTAAAAACTCCACTCCCCAGACTCCCGTGCAGATATGGCTATTATTTCAAATTAGGATCCAACAATTACATGGACTCAAGTGAGATTTAGAAAGCAGAATTGCTACAGAGTCCATTTTCTGCCTCTTTTTAGCAAGCGTAACAGGTTTTTCTGCAGCAACATTTCATTTTTCATTCTTCAGGTTTCTAAGTTCAAAGGCAGGTATGATGGTTTCAGCAGCAGTGACAGCTTCTTAACTCTGGCTTCCTAAGCTCTAAACTGCAGCTATAGGTTTATGGATTTAATTCAGCATTTGCAGTGGTTGCCTCAGATATAATAATTCTGCTGTTGGGTAAGTTCTGTGTTATTCTGCAAGACATTTCTGAAGGCTACTTAAAATACTTAAAATGGCTTTGTTTCCTGCACTGTATTCTGATTAATAAGCCAGTTAAATTATTGCTCAATGATAAAGGCAATAAACAAACTTTTCTTAAACGTTGAGAATTTAGAGAATACAGTTACATGAGCCCTTCATAAAAGCAGTAGAAGAAGATGAATTTCAACTAAGGTGAATGGAGAAACTCTGGCAAAAGGAATAGGGAGAAACTGAGTCATTTTATCTGTTATACAAAGACAATGACAATGAGTATTAATGTCATAATTGCAGAAAGGTATGTAAATAAAAGTCCTGGTGAGGCAAAAATGATGTAACTGATGAAAACTAGGAGGAGAAGGGAAAAGAAGGTGAGAAGTAGTTCAAGCTGGCTGAAATTTTTATTTTTAGAATCATGGGCCAGGCTAGCATTTAAATCTAAGTTCAGAACATATCTAAAAGAAATAAGTAATAAAATCACACTTGGGTGGTGAAGAAAAAATTAAAGGACTAAACTAATGTGTACTAAACTAATTCTAGCCTTATCATGAGAAATACTTCAATATTGTCTCAAATTCTAGAAGACTAATTATAGATTAGAAAGAGAAACTTTACAGATTACTAGAGAAATACAGACTACAAACAAAGAAATCATACTTATAAAGAGAGAAAATATAAAATGGAAAAAGATGATAGCACTAAGCCAGTTTATCAATAAATGTAAATGGTTTAAATATTGTAACATTAGGTCAAAAAGCAGAATTTAACTCTACTATATGAAGAAAGAGACACCTAAAACAGAACGACTAAATGGCATATATAAAAATAATAGTCTTTGTAGCACTGTTAGTAATAAGAGTGGAAACAACCTAAATGTCCCTCATGGATATTATGATACATTATAAAATGGAATACTGCATAGCTTCTAGAATATATAAGGTAGTTATATATCTGCTAGTATGGAAGAAACTCTCTGCTACATAAAGTTAAAAAAATGCAGGATAGCATATATGATATTCCACCGTATGTTTTTTACACACACAATGACATACATAAAAATGCCTGTAGAGCAAAGAATATCACTGGAAGGATACGTAAGTAAATGGATGACAGTGGTTGTCTCTAAGGAAAAATAATGGGTGACTAGAAGTATAGGTATGGGAGATTTTTCTTATCACAATGCATTTTTGGTGTTGTTTGAAAAGTTATGTATATGTATTGCCTTCTTTTTAAGTAAACCTTGTTTTGAAAGCAACAACTTTCAAGTTAGTAGGTCTTGGATCAGAGTCTTGGCTCTGCCACTTACTCATTGTGCAGCAACTGATCATTGCAGCAGCCCACTTAGTGGGTGTGGGCTACTATAATACTATACCACTATGTGGTATAAGCCACTATGGGTGGCTTATAAACCACAGAAATTTATTTCTCACAGTTTTTCTGGAGGCTGGGAAGTCCAAGATAAGGAAGCTGGCAGATTTTGAATTCCTAGACACAGCTGTTTTTTTCTGCTGTAACCTCACATGGTGAGGGCTCTTTTGGGGTCCCTTTTATAAAGACAATGATCTGCCCTCATGACCTAATCCCTTCCCAAAGACCCCACCTCCCAATGTGCTCACATTAGGGCTAAGCATTTCAACATATGAATTTGGGGGGGGACATAGACATTGTCTTTTTTTTTAATCGGAGTAAATTTGCTTTACAATATTGTGTTAGTTTCATTGCTGTACAATGAAGTGAATCAGTTATATGTATATATGTATACTTATATCCCCTCCTTCTTGGACCTCCCTCCCACCCCCCACCCATCCCACCCATCTAGGTTGCCAGAGAGCACCGAGCTGAGTTCCCTGTGCTATACAGCAAGTTCCCACTAGCTATCTATTTTACCCATGGTAGTGTATTTATGTCAAACCTAATCTCCCAATTCATCCTACCCTCCCTTCCCCCACTGGGTCCACATGTCCGTTCTCTACATCTGCGTCTCTACTCCTGCCCTGGAAATAGGTTCATCTGTACTATTTTTCTAGATTCCACATATATGTGTTAATATACAATATTTGTTTTTCTCTTTCTGGCTTACTTCACTCTGTATGGCAGACTCTAGGTCCATCCACATCTCTACAAATGACCCAATTTCATTCTTTTTTATGGCTGAGTAATATTCCATTGTTTGCAGGGGGTAACATTATTAATAAATTCATATGGTTAATGTATCTCGCTCTCTATAGTTATATAGATATAAATATATATTCATAAATGTAGTTGTTTTAACCATCTGCAGGGACCACAAAACTAGAAACTCTGACCTTATTGAACTTACCTATTACCCTATAACCCTAAGGAGTAAGGCATTGCCACACTGAACATTATCATGAAATTCTGTAGAATCAGTTCTGGCCCCTAAGCCTTCTTACAAATACAAAAACATTAGCTAAAAAGACCATTTATCTGAAATGTTACATCGTATTTTTATTATTTTTTCCCAAATTATCTAAATCAGTTCTATCTTTGCAGTAGAATCCTTTCCAAAACATGATTTTTTAAACTGAAATATGTATCTAGTGGCATCAAAAAAGTAAAGATGCCACAACAAAGTAGCTGTGGGTGACAATGAAAACTTCACCATAGGCACGTGGTCTGACAGACTTTGCTGCAACTAATATTGACTTATGACCAGAAAAACTCTTGAATCAAATAATTCAAATTTTTCTCTTAATTATCTTGTTTCTATTTGCCCAAAATATCTAGAAAACTGCCTCAGTTGCCGCCTTCATTCTGCCTCTGTTGACATAGCTCCACACCCTAATATACTCTTGAAATTTCCTCATAACTTCTATTGAAGTAGTTATTACTTATGGAGCTCATTTTCCTAATAGTTATAAAAGATTCAGTAGGCAACTGGTGCTATGAAGGTGCTATTTTTCTTGAAAGAGCAATTAAAATAAATTGAATTTTTAAAAATGGTAATATCAAAGAGCTCACTTTTTACGAAAAGAAATTCTAAATAGAATATGAACAGGCAAGCGGAACACCCACATCCTCCAATTCATTTCTCCCTTGTGTGCTGAGGCAATGTTTATTTTCTGGGTGAGGAGAAGAAAAAATTTCCTAAGCCACTTTTATACATTCTACCCTGATTCCCGACACTGATCTGCAGGACAAAGAAAATGAGCTTCTCACATGTAGAGAACAGATGGCCAGTACTCACAATAACCAATGGGATGTCCCTGATATTTTATTTATTTATTTTTGGGTGCAGATATCCCTAAGTTTTCTAGTGATAAATTTTTAATATAATTTAGCCAAAACCAATTTTCAAATCAGTAACAGTCCTGATCTTTAATGTAATTTTATCAAAAGAGTATTATATAAATATATGCTTTGTTGCTAGAGAATTTGCAAACTGCAACAACGGGAAAGCAAACCTGAACTGCTTCCTGATAAAAACTCCTATTTGGAAAAGACAATAATATTTAAGTATTAGTGATTTCCCCTATTGGTGATAATTTCAAATTTCTAATACATGTGATTACTCAAAGAGGGTATCTAATAAACAGAGATAATAATACAAACCTATCCAGCAATGAGGCTCAAGAGAGATCACGTACATAAAGCTCGTAGCAGAGTCCCTGGCACATAACAGATGTTTAGCAAATGATGGCTAATATTATACACAAAATTCCCACAGCAAAGCAGTATTATAATAAACAGCTTAGGCTCTGGAGTCAGGTAACCTGATTTTGAATCCCATTCACATTTGCACTTAGGAGAAGTAAATAACTGATATTTGAAAATTGTTTAGCAAGTTAACACTCACAAAAAAAATTCAAAACAAATATAGTTTACTGTATTCCATCATCATCACAAATTATTTTAATCAAATTCTATTATAATTACATAGATTTTGAGAATGATAAATAAAATCTCTTCTTATATAATTACTATTTGCCTATTTCTATTTCATGGGTGAGATGAAAGTTCAGCAAGTATTTTGTTTGCTTTTATATGCATCGCAACTGGAAAATACTTAAATTGGGGGTTTATCCAAAATGAGGTCAGATTATGTCTTCTTATGTTATTGAAATTAACTTCTGTTGTAATGACTTTTTACTTAGTTTAAACGATGTAAGAAATTTAAACAGTTGTTTATTGAGTCCTACTATGTACCAGGCATACTCTGCTGGACACTGGGGAACCACTGGTAAAAACATACAATCTACTTCCCGGTGGCCCTCACCATCGGGTGGAGAGAGAAGACATTGATCAAATCATTATATTGATAAAAGTATAAATACAGCTAGCTGAGTGATGTAAAACAGACATACATGGTGCCATGGTAACTTATTATAGAAGAAAATCATATCATCACAGAGGTCAGAAAAGGCTTTCCTTGAGAACATGCTAGCTGAGATATGATGGATGAACAGGAGTTACCTAGGTAGAGAAAAATAGGCAGACTGCTCTGAGCAGAGAGGGCATCCAAGACAAAAGACCAGTGGTAAAGACAGCTAGTCACACTTTAGAAACTGACTATTCAGTGTGACTGAAAGGCAAAGAGCAGGACTATAGCGTTATGGAGAAGTGTCAGGCCATTTTATGGATGGCTTTGATCTTTAAGAGCAACGGAAAGTCGTTAAGGAATGTTAAACAATTCACAATGTATTCTGAAATAGCCCATGATTTGGAGAACACCTTGATGTGGGGAAAGAATGGATGTCAGGATGGACACCACATGAGAGACTATGGTAGATGTCCAGGTCAGAGTAAGAAGTAGTGATGGAGAGAAAAAGAAAAATTTCAGAGATTTTGCTTTAATTTAAAAAATACTCTCAGACATGGCTATGTATCCATTTGCACACTACTTTATACAAATAAACACCATACCAACACTATACGTGTAAAAATGATACCAAGCCTGTCTGCAGTGTGTGCTATAGATCGTAGTAGTTTGTGATTAAGGGCAATGTGCATTAAGTAACTTTAAAGTCAAAGACGCTCTTTTTCAACAAAATAATAGAGATTTTCTCCAAAAATCTTAAAGATATTAAATTGTTCTTATATGGAGATTGATCCATCCTTACTCCCAATCCATAATTAATTTTCCCACAGTGGGTGTGGGTTTATTCTCAGTTATAATGTATCATAATATAAATTATTCCGCTTGAGAAAAGTTACATTCTGTGATATAAAGAGATACATTTGCTTTTTAGAATCCTGAAATATGCTGTATAATTGAGGAGAAAGTATTTTAATATTGCTATACTTGACTGATTTCCAGTTATTCTGTGTAAGACATAAGTTTTCAAATGTCAAATATATACCAGAATTTATTTTATTTTCTCCATCTACTTTGAGTGAAATAAATTTAAACTAGAGAGCAAATGGATAATGAATCAAATAGAGAATAGGAAAATACTTTGATTTGCGTGTTAACTTTATTTATTAGCATCTGTTACTTCAGAAACAAAAGAAACAAACTAAATCAGATGTAATACTTCATGTGATGAAAATGCATGGTCAGTATTTCACAGACTATTATACTAAAAAAATTGTCATACATTTTAAAGATTATGCTTTTTTCAAGTTATGAATCTACTTGCAATTTTTTTTCAAATATTCATTCCTCAACTAAATCATTTATTTAACATTTAAGATACAGCTAATGGGTCTTGTCCTTCATGAAGACTTCCAAGTCTCACTCAAACAAAACCAACCATTCCTCCCTTTGTGACCCTGCTCAATGTAGAATTTACCTTTACTCTAATACATACCAGTGTCTGCAATGGTTGTTCTCTAGTAATAGACTGAAATGGTTTTTTCATCTCACTACATCTGGGGCCTAGCACAAAGACTAGCATATATTATGTGCTCAATAAATATTCATAGTGTGAATAACTGAATTTCAAAACATGGTTCATTACTCATATTCTCTACAATGTTTCAATAATTCACATCTCTTAACTTTATAAATTCTCTAAAGATGGATAAATTTCTTCTTGATTTTTAGCACAAACCAGCAATATACTGGCCATTAATAACCTTGTCATTCCATATGTAAATATTCAGGCAAGGCAAATAATGATAACCGTTTCTTCAGAAAGAAATGATTGAAAAATCATATATGTATTAAACAACATTTCTTAAAAACAATGTTTTGTTTTGTAAAGACAAGCTGCTCTTCCCTGATTACACAGATAATTAATAGCATAGTCAATACTGGATCCAGTTTGCCTAAATTCAGAAAAGTGTTGATACGCATTGCCACATCTCTTTTTTCTCCTTTATTCTATCTTCCTTGCTTCCTTTTGGGTCAATTTTTAAATTCTGTTATGCCATTTTTCTTCTCTATTAGCTTCTTTGTATTATATGTTATTACATATGTTATTACATGTTACAGTGCTAATTCTACATATTAAAACTGTAACCTTGCTTATTAAAGTCAACCTCAAATTAGTACTTATATCACTTCCTTAATGATGAATGAAACATAATACTTTAACTCCATTTATACCATATCATTGGCATTTATTTTATTGCTATATATGTTATGGACCACATATGGTATTATTTTATTTACATTTAAACAGTCAATATTCTTTCATAACTATGTATATATTTTCCTTTTCTGGTGCTCTTTAGTCTTTCCTAAGGTTTCATGCTTCTATTTGGAATTATTTTCCTTCAATCTAAAGAACTTCTTTTAGCATTCCTTGCAATAAATGTATGCTGCTGAATTCCTTCAGTTTTTGTTAAAGGATATGTTCTTTGATTATACAGTTTTACAGGATAGAGTTCTAGGTGGACTCAGGGTTTTTTGGGGGCACTTAAAGATGTCATTTTATTTTCTTCTAGCATCCATAGTTTCTTTTGAAAAATCAGCTATAAATCACATTCTCTTTTTTAAGAGTTTATACATGTGATGCTTAAATAAAAATTTATTTTGGAGTTAAGTTATCAGGAAACAGACTCATAGAAGAGAGTACACACTGGAGTAAAAGTGGAAAATAAGGTTCTTCTTGTTTCTACTTTTCCTCTGAATTAGTTTAGGGCCTCTCTTTAATCTTTAAATGATTAAAGATTTATGGCATGGTGAATCATGCCATAACAACAATATGGTTATTTCTGTATTTATTTATTTATTATACATATGCTTATATTAATATAAATAGCAGCATGTAGTCCTTTCCCAGAGGATGGAAAGTTGCCTTAGCCCATGTTTGTGTGTAGGTGCTTATGAAATCCTGAATTGTAAAAATCCTCTTTGGGTATCAAGGTAGAACCCAATGAATTGATGTAGTCACTATCCCAGTCAACACATACAGTACCTCTGGTAACTATTACCATCACCATCATTTTTTTTTATTACTATTGGTAGTTGGGCTAGTAGTGACAGTATTTTATAAAACAGTACCTGTATAGGATCAATTCCCTTTAGCTATGTTACCCCTTACACAAGTGCATAGTATAATCCTAAAATACTTGTCCACACTGTTAGATAGATAACCGATGGTTTTGTAGATCTTCTTTCAGAATGTCTTTGAAATATTTTAGGTTTTCAGGTTCCTAGGCTACAACCAGAGAAAAGTATTCACTTGAGATGTTAGAGTTAAGCAATCCAATTACATATCCAGCTTGCCAGTTTAAAGATAGTTTAGTAATATCAGTCAGTACTCCTGCTATTCGTTTGATAAACGCTATTAAACTCTCTTCACCTTAACTGGGTGATTCTTCATGGGTAGCATCTATGCTTCTTTTATAACACTTCTTGCTCCATAGAACAAGGTGGAAATCATGACTGCATGGTGAACCAAAAATTTAATTCTATATATGATGTCATAGTCCTAAAATATTAAATCCATACCATTTTTGTGGTTTAAGGTACTATTTGATCATATTAAACCTATTCTTCAATATCAAACTTTCATGAAACATAGCTCTATAGACCTAAATTTTTTTTTCATTCTCTCTGGTCTTACTGTGAATATAAATTATTAGAATTATAATTTTCTCCTTAAGAACTTTTTGAAAGGGCTACATCTTTCAGCAATAGTTCCAACAATGTTTTTATACATAATATCTGCAGAAATATTATAAAATGTGAATAAGAGTTAAAGAAGATATTATAAAAGGTGATTGCAGGTTACAGGGTCAATGTAAGCCAGATCCCAAAACTCAAAAAGATTGAAGCAGAAAGCCAGGACAGCCCAAGTCAGAAGGCATATAGCTTCTTTGATAGAAGGTAATAAGCCCAGTACCTTCACTAGAATTGGCTCTTATCTTCCAGAAACCACCAGGCTACAGTGTGATTCAGAGATGCTACCAAAAAGTGGGAAATAGTTTCTTAGACATCATGGGAAACAACTACGATAAAGTTTAATAGAGACAAAAAATCTACAGTTTGAAGACTGCGGCTGAAAAATGTTAGACTGTCTGCCCCTTAAGATTCTTTGCAGAATGTTAAAATCTCTGATTCTATGAGGTTAAAATAAAGGATATTATAAAAACATAAGTGACGTAAAGGATAAACATCCACACTCAGTAAAGAGGAGACAGTTTGTCTAAGGGGTGGGGGGAAGAGAAACCCGATATATGGCAGACATTATTTTGGGCACTAAAAATATGTTTTGCAGTAGTACTTCTCAAGAAAACTATGGTGAAGGGCAAGATTTAGTTTTTAAAAATCCTATCCATAATAAACCACTATGTGGTATTACTGCTCATAGCTAGTATGCAGTTTGTATCACATGCTTCATACTCCTATTTAATCAGATGAGCCCACTGATCATGGATCTGAGTGTTAGAGCAATGTCAAATCACTTTAATATTTTTCTAAACCCTTACTCTCAGCTTCTGTATATATCCTTGTGGAATGGTAAGAGTTCTTGGACCACAACAGGGTTTGGCGGGGACAACGTGCCTCTTTTCTTCTGACAGCTTCTCTGTTCAAATACATCCTTATTTCTTGACAAGAGGAAATCTTATTCTAACTGGTCAAGTTCCAAATGTCAGGTCAGCTATAACAGCCTAGAATCATTTTGCATTAAAATATGACTTCCATGTCCTGGTTATACATTAAGGTAATGATCTTACTCTTTCTCTTCTCTGCCTTCCACTCTCCCCAAAATTTCTACTCCTTGAAATTTGGTAGTTTGGTAGACCCAATCCTACACAGCTGGTGCTATCACGCTCTCTTCAGTTGAACACCCAAGTTGACTGTCTGCTAAAGGCAATAAAATAACGGTATGATTCCAATATTTATATTCAGACTTTACAGGGAGGTTGAGATTCACTTCGGTCTCTGGCCTAAACTATGTGCTCTATATCAGTTTTACCAGAGAATCCTACATTAAGGTATCAAACAGTGGTCTAGATATTAAGAAAGAAATATTTTGTTTTCATTGGCAACTTGGAATTCCACATAAAAAAAAGCTGATGGAGAGATGGATTTCAAAGGTTACCGGTCATTATGCCATCAAATATAATTTTAAAACAACATAAAGGAGCTTAGCTGATAAACTAGCATGTCAAAGGTAAAGTGTCTTATTGGGAGAAGCAGGCTCTAGGTAACGTATGACTGCAACTGATATTAGATGCACAGCAAAGAAGATTCTTTTGGCATCAGGAGATACTCATCTCAGAACCACAGATCTTTGGCTTACTGTTTTTATGGGTACTATCAGGGCAAATAAGGTATTGCTCCTAATGCTAGGTTGTCCACCATGGAGTCTGTTCCTCTTGTGCTTGTCTTGAAACATTTTTTGCTCTTTAGTCTGTTTCTCATCCACCGCTAATCAATAGTTTCTTTTTCCATGGTAAGTTACTTCCTGTTGCAGCAAGAAAATAAGTGGTGTAAAGGAAGTATTTTGGCCCCATCGGAGTAATGAAGGTTAGCCAAGGCCTGGGAACTGGGGAGCTGAGCAAACACAAAGGTATGCATCAGCCTCCTTCTCACCGCCACCGAGCTCACAAGTTTGGGAAGTGCAAGTAGAAGCATGTGGGGTCAGTAGGCTGGAGCTTGACAAAAGGGTTTTGCAACATTTTCCAAAAGCAAAATTTAATCTTATGTGAGGTTTCTTCTAAATCAATTGAAAATCCAAGTTTGTGAACTGTGGCCAGTTGGCATCTTAGTGAGACTGAAATCAAGACCACTTCTCTATTCTCACCTGCTTTATGTGTACAAAAATTTATGTGTACAAAAAAATTGTTCATGACTAGAAAAAGCAAGAGGAGAATATACTTTTGATAAAGAAATTATCAAAAGTTACTTCAGAGGAAATAATAGGTTCTGAATTGTGTGGCTCTGGGGCTGGTGCTATGATTTTCTCACGTGCCCTGTTGGCTCTTTACTGCTTTGGACAAGTGGAACTTGGGAAAGACTGAGTCCTGGATTAATTGAATGCTGGAGATGTTAAAGGAGCTAACCGGATCCAGTGAACTATGTCCTGGGCTACTGATCCTGAAGAAAGAAACCAGATTCTGGAGTCAGACTTCCTGGATTCAAATCTCTGTTTCTGACATATATTACCTGGTAAGCCTGGACAACGTATTTAACCTTCCTGTGCCTCATTTTTCATAGTACTTCTTTTATAGGGTTACTGTGAGGATTAAACAAATGATCTGATACATTTAAACTCTTAGAATAGCCCTTTTATAAATGTTAATCTTTGGCAAAAATTAAAACTTGTTCAAGAATGCTTATAGAGGTGTTATAAAAATAGCAAAAAAATCAGCTCCAAAACCTCAAAACATTCTAGGTGTGTTTCAGTAAAGGACCAATAATCTGTGGCATATTCATACAGTAGAACACTACTCAGCCAAATAACTACAAATAACTACTAATACAATCAACAATTTATGAGCTAAAGAATCTGGAGTCAACAAGCACTTACTGTATTACTCCACTTATATTAAATTCAAGAACATGTATAGTTAATCTATAGTGACTGAAAGTTGCTCAGTGATTGCCCATAGCCTAAGGTTAGAGACTGATTATAAAGGGACAAGAGAAAATATTTTGCAATGATGGAGATATCCTGAATTTTAATTTGTTTGCTGTTTATACAAGTGTGTGTCCATTTGACAAAACTCCTTGAATTATACACTTAAAATGGGTTTGTTTTAATGTATGGAATGTATATTCCCATCCTTGCAGTTTTCCGCTACCCACACTTTGTCTATCATCCCTCTGTAAGCAAACCTCAATTCTCCTGTTTTGCAATGCCATCTGCTTCCTGTTCAGACCCTAACTGAATCTGATATACCTTATATACCTCTAGACACTCAAGTATCGTCTATCATACAAGGCTAGGCCAATTTACTCATTACATGTTTGTGAAAGAATGGGGATTCCTGAAAAGAAGTGTCTTTGTTGTCAAAAAATACCTAGTGCACAGGGGTCACCTGAGGAGTATTCACTGCAGAGCTCTCTCTAGCAGGGTACTGTGCCTTCCAAGCACCATCACTAATTAACATCTCAAGAGCTTCAAGAATAGGATACACATTGTCACAGATAAAATCCTGTAACTTGTTCAAATGAAATGGCTGTCTCTTTCTAAGAAAAATAAGCCATTTTAGGGGGAAAACAAGGCAATTAAAAACTCTTACCGATGTTTTTAATCTTAAGAAAGTCTCACAGTACCACATATGATAATAGCATTTGTTTGAAATGCACTAGAATATCTAGATAATTTCCTTTTTTATATTTATACTCCCTCCATACTATATTTTAGGAGCTCGTGGTTTTTTGCCAAATGTGTAAGTTGAAATTGATAGTCACCTGTGCAGCTATGAGCTTAATGATTGTTTCTCTCATTTTTTTCTCCTCTTAGCACCATAGTTTTATTTCTGAGAATCCTATCATTAGACAAACTCTCTATTCCATTAACATGTGTGCTTCTCAAATATAAATGCCTCTCAAGTGGAAATCTATTTAGTCACTATCAGACATGAATATCATAACAGAGAGAAGCTTTTCTTACTTCCTTCTAAACAGACAGGCGAGAGCAAGGTCTTATCTGAAAGAAACAGGAACTCCTTTTGATAGCATTCTATTTTTTAAGAAGTATTTATGGAGCTCCTACTATACAATACGCTCCGTGCTAGGTGTAGAAGTATGGTGATTGACAAAAAAAAAGATATCCTCCTTGCTGATGTGAAGCTTACCACCTTGTTGGAGAGGAGAGAGACATCAAACACATCATCACAAAGAAGATACACATTCACAAACTGTGAAATGCTCCCTGAAGGAAAAGCACTGGTCATTAAGGGAGAGAACAGGGGTACCTAGTAAAAACTCTAGGGCCAGGGAAAGCATCTTGGAAGAAGGGTCCCATACACAGAGATCTAAGGTATGGACAGGAGTTGGTGAGGAGAAGTGAAAAGTGCACAAAGAGCACTCCTGGGCAACGTGAATAGCAAGTTTAAAGCCCTAAGTCTGGAAAGTGGACTTGTCATATTTGAGGAAACAAAACAGGCCGTAATGGTGAGCAGTAGGGTGAAGTAAGGAAGGAGGGGCATGAGATGAGTCTGGGGAGGCAGCCTAGGCCTCTTTCAGGTCGTGTTAAATGTATTGAGTTTTAATTCTAAGTGCAATGGGATGCTATTATTTACAGAGAATGCCCCTGGAAACACCAGAAGTCAATTGAATAACTATTGGAATTGATAAGAGAGCTTAGTAAGATGGGCAGTAATGTGCAAAATGCTATAAAAAAATCAATAGTTTTTCTACATAGAGAAAATCCCATACTTAGGAAGAGGCTGGGTTCTGAAAAGTTGTTCATAATTCCATTACTGTGTAAAATCGGGGGCTTCCCTGGCGGCGTGCCCCCAGAAACACCAGAAGTCAATTGAATAACTATTGGAATTGATAAGAGAGCTTAGTAAGATGGGCAGTAATGTGCAAAATGCTATAAAAAAACAATAGTTTTTCTACATAGAGAAAATCCCATACTTAGGAAGAGGCTGGGTTCTGAAAAGTTGTTCATAATTCCATTACTGTGTAAAATCAAAATGACCAAGAGAAATTAAGCTTAGCCGTCAGATGCATTTCAACCAATAGGCTTCTGAATTAGTCCACCAGATACAGTTGGTCCTTAAACAAGAGGGGAGTTAATCTGCCTATAATTTATGATTGGCCCTCCACATCCAGGGTTCCTTCACATCTGTTGGTTCAACCAACTACAGTCCCTATAGTACTGCAGTATTTACTACTGAAAAAATATCTGTGTATAAGTGGGCCCGAACAGTTCAAACTTGTGTCGTTCAAGGATCAACTGTTTATCTTACCCAGATAAACATTCTCTCACGTCAGCCTGTTTTAAAAGGACAATTTTTATCTATATGGAAAAAAGAAGTAAGCAAATACCTACACTCTTTGATGGTCTCTGTCAGGTTCTACTTCTTTACTAGATAGGTTACCTGGAAAAGTTTCCTTGCCATCTGTTTGATGTTGTTCCTATCTAGATGGGACTTCAGCCTACCCAACCTGTTTCAGCAGGACTCATCATGCTTACACTTCTTCTGAATTAACATTAGGTTAAAAAGTGACCTGAAGGCTAAAGATGTTGCACATTTTTCCATATGCATATTGGCTATTCCTATATGTTCTTTTGTTAAGTGTTTGTTGAAATCTTTTGCTCATTTTTATTGGGTTAAATTATTATTATTGAGTTGTAGGATTTCTTTGTATCACCTGCATGCCAGTCCTTTGTCAGATGTGTGTTGTGTTAATATTTCCTCCTTACACATGGCTTATCTATTCGTTTTCTTAATGGTGTCATTTCTTGAGCAGAATTCCACTGAAGTCTAATGTATTCTTGTTTTGTGTGTGTGGTGTGAGTTCGAGGTTGAGGTTCCAATTCCCCCCATATGGATATTTGATTATTCCAGCACCATTTGTTGAAAAGGCTTTCTTTTCCTATTGAACTGCTTTGTCACCTTTATCAAAAATCAGATAAGCATATTTATGTGGGTGTATTTCTGGACCCTATGCATTCCATTGATATATTTTCACTTTTATGCCAGTTCCCACTGTTTGATTTTTATAGTTTTATACTATATCTTGAAGTACCATATATCCTCAAACTTGTTCTTTAAGATTGCTTTGAATATCAACTACTTTACATTTACCTGTACATTTTAAAATCAGTTTGTCAATTTCTATTTTTTAAAAAAAAGACTCCTGGCATCATGACTGGGTTTGAATCAGAATCAGATTGGAGAAAACTAACATTTTTACAATTTTGCATTTTCCAATCCACGAACATGGCGTATTAATTTATTTAACTTCTCTCAACCATGTTTGAAATTTTTTAGCCGCAAATTTGGCATATCATTTAAATTTTATTCCTGTATCTGTTATTTGTTTTGATGCAATTTGATGACATTTTAAAATTTGCATGCTTTAACAGTTTGCTAATAGCATAGAAAAATAAAATTGACTGTAGTTATATTAATCCTTAATCTCTACTGCCTTGATTATTTCACTATTAGTTCCAGTAATCATTTTGTAGACTCCTTAGGCTTTTCTACATAATCATTCCCTCTACAAATACAGACAGTTTTAGTTCATTTCCAATCTTTAACCCACTTTTTTCTTGCATAATTTCCTATACTTAATTTGAAAAGATGAGGAATTAGCCCTAAAACTGAGAGAAAATGGAAAGTCTAGAAACAATCAAAGTGATTTGGGTACAAGTACATATGATTTGGCATAAATACTTAAATTTCAAATATCTGGAAAAATAAGGTGTTCTTTAATAAATGTTATAATTAGATAGTTGGGAAAAAATTATTTTGATCTCATACCATTCAAATAAATTAATATAGACTAAAGATACAAATGTTTGCTTAAGAAGACTGGAAGAAAATCACTTTAATCTTGGTATGGGGAATAGTTTTATAATTGTTTTCCAGAGAGGGTAACCAGGAGAATGTTAATAAACAAAATTAAAATTTCTTCAAAATGATACTATACATGCTATTTAAAATACTATAAGCTGGAAAATATTATGATATACAGCCAAAAATACTCTTAATATATGAATAATTCCTATAAACCTTAATTGAAAAGATAATTTACCCCAAAAGATAAATGGGAAGAAAACAGCAGAACAATCACAAAATACAAAGTGCAAATGGCAAGAAACAAGAAAATGTTTGACTTCACTGGTAATAAAAAAATTTTTAAATGAGATGTGTTTTTGACCTTTCAGGTTGACAAGAGAGAAAATTATAGTATAAATAATATATAACAGTACAGGAAGAAAATTAAAATCCTCCTTGAGAGCAATTTAGTAATCCAGTAATTATAGTTCCAGTAACTTATCTTAGTGAAATAATTTTGAAAGCACATTATTTGTAATAATGAGAAATAACCTAAATATTTAATGATAAAGTTTACTTAAATTATGTATCATTATATTTGATTATATGTGATATTATGTAAAACATGATAAACCTTTATTGGATGAGAAAATGTCTACAATACCTAAGTTCTGAAATAAGACAGGACTGGGATTAGGATACAGTTCTGCCATTTACTCATTGTGTGCCTTGGATTTAAGGTCTACCCCTCAATTTCCCCATCTGTAAAATGACAATAATGGGAATTACCTAATATAGTTGCGAGAATTAAATGAGACATTTAATTAAAAATAGCAGTACCCGGCACATAGTTAGTGCTTATTACAGTTTTTTTTATGCACAGCCTTCCAGAAATATTATAAATATATGTATATAATTATCTATTGTTGCTAACACATTTAAGCGAACATAATTCGATTTATAAATATTATACAAATCAATTCCATTTTTGTTTTATATATAGAGGGGAGAGGAGAGTGAGAGGAGAGAGGGAGAAAATGAATTTCTAGAATACACAATAAATTGTAAACAATGGCTAATCCTGGGAAGTGGGAAAGGAGATACTGAGAAAGAAGGGATGTGGATTTGGACTTTTTATTGATTTCACTTTTGGAGCTCATGGAAATTTTGAAATGAGTATGGATTATTTAAAAATACACACACAAACACACACACAATATTAACTCTATCTCTGGATTGCAGGATCTTGAAAGTAATTTTGATGTATACTTTTCTGTATTTTCCATTTTTTAAATAAATTATTTTAACAATATTCTGTGACGTACAAAAACCTAAACACATTGGTACCTCATTAGTTAAAACACCAACTTATAAAATATCATGATGAAACCATTCTAAACTAGAACTACCTGAATTTTTTGCTGCTTGAAAATCAGAGTTCTCATTGTTTCTAGTCCTTCAGTGCCAACTGAATTGGTTGCTAAGAAAAATCAAATCCAAGTAGTGTACAACAATTCAGAGCATTTAACACTGTACTTCAAATTCAACAACGCACGTACATAACATAATTGTTAGTGAAAGCGGCCCCTCAAGAGGGCAATGGTTCTGGAAACCCTGTTGAATTGAACAAAGGCTGTTTCTACTTTTAAAACCTATTCTCATTTAGGAGATGTTAGCTCCATGTTTCCTTCCTTTTCAGTTTTAACACTGTCCACCTGACATTTTAAGGAAGCAAATAACTTTATGAATAATAACTTCCAAGATAAATTGGTATTATAATTTACATTGCAGAACATAATACTCCAGCTAGAAAAAGAAATTCTTTTTCTATGCTAGCTAATGAACTAGATAATTATTGATTTTTCAGGTTGCAAGTAACTTCACTCTCCAAGTTTATTACTCAACACATGATTACAAAAGAGACTGTAACCTGTTAGAGAAAAGGATACATTAAAACAATATCTAGGGGCTTCTCTGGTGGCACAGTGGTTGAGAGTCCGCCTGCCGATGCAGGGGACACAGGTTCGTGCCCCGGTCCGGGAAGATCCCACATGCCGCGGAGCGGCTGGGCCCGTGAGCCATGGCCGCTGGGCCTGCGCGTCCGGAGCCTGTGCTCCGCAACGGAAGAGGCCACAGCAGTGAGAGGCCCGCGTACCGCAAAAAAAAACAAACAAACAAAAAAAAAAACAAACAAAAAAAACAAACAAAAAAACAATATCTAGCACAGCACTGAGCACCTAGCCTATACTGGATAAATAATTTCCGTTAGATTGATGACAGAAGCAATCCCAATTCTCAAATAGCCATAGTAGTAAATTTGCACAAGAGGCTCTGGTTATAAAATAAAGCAATGTGTATAAGATAGAAGACAAGAGACTGAAAAGAAGAACAGCAGATGTTCCAGAAGATTCAAAGTGCTCTGGCGGTAAAGTTTAAAAATGATTTAGACCCATTTAAAAAAAAAAAAAGAGGGAGAGGGTACTAGTTTCCTATGTGCTGCTATAACAAAGTACCACAAATTTAGTGGCTTAAAAATAACAAAAATGTCTTATTTTATACTTCTGGTCAGAAATACAAAAATCAAAGGATCAGCAGGGCTGTGATCCTACTGTTTGCTTTTGGGGAGAATCAATTACCTTGCCTTTTCCAGCTTCTGAGGCTGAAGCTGCCTTAGCTTGTGGCCCCTTCCTTATATCACTCTGACCTCTGCTTCTCTTCTTTACATCACATCTCCTTTTTTTGACTCTAATGCTTCTGTCTCCCTTAAAAGGACCCTTATAATTACATTGGTTCCATCCAGATAATTCAGTATAATCTCCTCATTTCAAGATCCTAAATTCAATCACATCTACAAAGTTCCTTTTGCCAAGTAAGTCAATATATTCATAGGTTTCAGGGTTTAGAATGTATACATTTTTGCGGGGCCATTATTCTGTCTACCTTGGAGAGGGAGAGAGAAAGAAAGAGAAGAAAATCCCAAAATACGGCGTAACTTTATCTAGATGTCTCATCTCTTACCTGTTCAGGTAACATAGGTTGAAAAGTTAAAATTAAACACAGTGCCTTGAATTGTTCAACGTCTGTTTTCTCTAGATATCCCCTTCATGCTTAATCTAGTTGAATTTGAATAAGGGATCATTTAGGAAACTATTTTAAATTCAGAGTAATTTAAGAGCACAGCTCTGTAAGGGATTAGAGAGCTAATGAATTAAGTGGAAACTAAAAAGCACATTAACTAGAATGTAACTAGTTTGCATTAGATGCAAGAAGGAGGTGGGAGATAATTTCTGAGTCTAGAGACCCCAGGAGACTTTTTGCACTAATATCCAGGAACTGTCTATGTTCTGGAACTGGCCTAAATATCCTTGCCAGGAGAACTTCTGGCATGAGGCCACTGTAGTTCAAATGTCTCTCCCTTATTACAAAGACTGGCCCAGGCAGTCTCTCTGAAGGTCTTTTGGTTTTTCCATTCATGATTTCATAAAGGCACAAGCTAAGGGAATTTGGTCTTAGATTTTGCAATCACAAGGGATGAGCCCTGGAGGGAACCAAACAGGAAACTGAACAAGTCTCTACCTTTCTAATGAAATTACCAAGAATTGTATTTGAATCTCATGCCTGGCCTCACCTTAACCCTTTGAGTTATAGATTGTTATCTGGTATATGGAAAAAAATCTTAAATATCAATTTGTCATACACAGAGATTTACACACAGATTTACAAATAACAACAATATGACTCTACAATATGTAATTTCCTAATAGCTAGAGAACGTAGAACAGAGAATTTTGGATAACCAACATAAAATTTATGCTTCAACAAAACCACAAATCCCTCTATGGCAGAGACATGCAAGTGTGTGAAAACAGTCAAACTTCTAATGATAACTGACAAAAGGTCTACTGTATCCAATAAAAAATAAAACATAAAAATACCAAAAGAAAAAGGAAAACTACTCAGCCTATAAAAATATTATGATGTTTATTCCCATTGTATGAGAAATTGTGACAGTATTATTAATTCTCCTATTTCATTGAAACATTTAATAAATATTTAAACTTAGGCCAGCTGCAGTTTCCCTGGATAATATCATTAGCTTCAGGAAGTCGTACACCACTGTCAAACTAGGCACGTATGCCAGGCAGCGGGTCATGGCTTTATGACTAATGCTAGCCTAAGACCTCATTCTCTGTGCCAAAATTCACCAGCTTATTTATTCTTATTCAATTTACAGAATGACGCTAAAATTAAATACTAGATCCAAAGAGTTATTTATAATAACCCATCAAGTGTGGACCAGCAAAGCACTCAATTTTGGGGCTGTGCTGCTACCCACATTGGCTTTTCTTAGCACATTTTAAACTGACATACAGTAGTTCAATATGAATGTGATGTTACAAAGGGTATACACTGATGTGAGCACTTAAGTTCTCATAAAAGTAATCTGATCTTTAAAATCTAAAGTATCAAGAAGCTATGAGAACAATTATTAACGACCAGCATGTAATGATCATGTTTTTTATATGCTATATATTGTGTAAAACGCTTACATATGCTGATTCACTTAATACTCATAGCACTGAAATGAGGTAGAAATTGTAATTATTCACTTATACAGATGAAGAAACTAATTTTAGAGAAATTAAGAAACCTGCTCATAGGTGTACTGATACATAGCTATTTAGCTAGAATTCCAGACATCAGAATCTTACACCAGACTTAAAGTTCATGAATTCCATTTCTAAATTTAAAAAGAGAATAAGTTAGTCTCAGAACACATCAGTCAAGGATATCCTGGAGTGATCAACCACTTATCACGGTTTCTATGACACAAGCATATGCTGTAACATTCTGCTACTTGACACAAGGAAGAAAGAAGTAGTATACATTGTCATGAGGATTTAACAACATTCTTCTTTCTTAGTCATTCTGCGTAGGTTTCTATACCCTATCTGTGCCATTTCCATTTAGCTATCAACTTCTGCAGAATTCAATCTCTAATCTCTACACCAATCCCAAACTTTCACCCATGATCTAGTCCCTCATTCCTAGAAGACTACCCAACATTTATATTTGACTATCCACTTCATATTTCCCCCAGTTGAAGATGCTTAAAGTCATCATTTGTTCTGATAAGGTAGTCCTTATGCTTTTTGTCCATAATATTTCAAGTCTTCCAAGTATCTGGTTTCTAGTACATATTATACACAACTTCCACCTCAATCTTCATACAATTTTTTTTTTAATTGTTGTTCAAGTGCCCTCCCTGGCTTCTGATTGTCTAAAACTGGTGCTTTCCTCAAGGACAGGCTATGCAGGTGATACAACATCCAAGAGAAGAGGAAGGTGCACATGGCACTTCCCCTGATTCTGGTGAGCCAACATATCCTTTGGGTATTTGGAGTTAGAAAATCTGTTTAGAAAACACAAAAAAACCCATGCTCCATAGCTGATGTTCAAGGTCTTTCCCAATCTGGTACCGGCTGATTTTCAAAATCCTTATGTCCCAATAATACCCCTCATGAACACCCTATTCATCTACCAAAATGGATCACTAATCCCCATGTCCAAGTCACTGTTAAGTAGGACCTTTAAATACTAAGAGATCATTCATGTATATTTTGGACCACAAGGCCACCTGGTTTTTCTTTCCTGTTTCCTATGGTCCCTTATAATTCACACAGTCTTATCCCCTCAACTATCTTCTCAGCTTAATGCAACATGCACAAGAAGAGAGATGGCCTTATGCTTTGCACCCTCTAATCAAAAAAGACCCTTAGAATAAAGAGTGCTTTTGTTCTTGGTGTACTCTCAATAAATGTATTGACTTATCTCCAAAATTATACAGTCCTCCTAAGTCTTTCCTCTCTACTCAAGCCATTGATATTTATATTATATCAGATTTTTTCTGTGTTTATGCTGTCTGGTTCAATGGTCTCAACAGAATTTGGATAGAGAAACTTGGAAATTATTGTATCAGAATGTTTATTAGTTCTATTGTAGCCTGCTCAGTAGTGAGTATGAGACAGCCAAAGTATAATAATAAGACACATTGCCATTAGGGTGATGTTTAATGGTGTGATGCAGGAAGTGTCCAGTTTCTAAGCAGTGGTCAGATCTGTTTTCAGCTCTGACTCCAAGAGGTTCACCCTTTCTGCCAGAGATAGTGAAATAAAAGCCTGCCCATGCCTCAGCTTGCAATAGCAGGAAAGAACAAGCTTATCTCATTTGAGATGACAAGGCTAATATCTAGTGAATAAAAGCAGAGAACTAGACTGTAATACACACTAAAAGGGGGGAAGTTTGTCAGTATCTGCCACATCTTCAGTCAAACATCAAAGATTTTTAGAAAAGAGAGGCAGCCCTGCTGAGTTCTACTTACTGTAGCTTCCTCAAAGGGTCAAGAGAACAGATTTTGTATTCTATCCGTTTCTCCTTTTCTCTCAATTCAGATCAGAAATGGACTCTCCATTCTCTCTCTTAAGTCCCCTCTCTTCCCTGTTCCTTTGTCTTTGAGATATGACCGTTGTATTTTCGAGGGGCAAACAATCATGTCTAATGAAATATGTCGAGCAAGAAACTGAAGTAGGAAACTACTTCTCCAAGCTTGAATCCATGCATTTTTTCAGGCAGAAGCCCAGAGAAGTAGAGCTGCATAGAAAGAAGTATATTGCCTAATTTAATTCCCTTAACAAGAGTTTCTAGTGAGCTACACATGAGTTACAGGTATGCTGATCTTAGAGAAACCACCTTAGTGGCCATTTGGGGCACCCAGAGTCCCTCGTCTCCTCGAGGATGGCCACCTCAACCCAGTTTGCTCAGGGCTTTCCCGGGTTTAGCACTGAAAGACCCGTGTCCTGCAAAACTCTTCGGTCCCAGGAGACCCTATCTCTGGCCACCATAAGCAAAGCTTTTACTTTTCCAGTAATGTATCATAAAACTATTATATTTGTATGTGCTGGGTGAAAAAGCTGAGATGCATTAAACGATCCTGTGAGCTAACTGTTATGATTATAATCCACATTTTTCAAATGAGGCATCATGACTTACAGATTAAATGACTTGCCCAAGCTCACCCCGCTAATAAATGGTGGAGTCAAGATTGAAAAAGAGGACTTCTAATTCCAAAGCTTGTATATTCACTGATATACCACATTTGCCTTTTGCTCAGAGATGATGCAGGATATTCCCCTCCTCAGGTCCCATTGGCTGAATGAAAGAACTGAAAATATTATTAGCCCTTACTTAGTGTTCTGTCTCTAGTGTGTACCCTTTGAGTTGTTTGTACTCAGTTGGGGAGGGCAGGGGGACTCAGCAGTTTTGCCCGGATCTCAAAAGAACAGCTAAAAGTCTCATATACCCTTTTTTCTCCTTACAAGTCACTTATACAAGTTTTTAAGGCTGGATAAGGATAGCTTCACACACACACACACACAGACACACACACACAGACACACACACACAGACACACACACACACACAGACACACACACACACACACAGACACAGACACACAGACACACACACACACACACACACACACACACACACACACACACACACACACACACACACACACACACACACACTCCTTCCCCCTACTATTCAGGTCTTAGTCTGAATTGCCAACAAAAGGCTACTTTTGTTCCCTTTTGATTAGACATTTCACAGGAATCCCCCTGTCCTTCCCTGAATTCTGCTGCAAATCACTTTCATTACTGCTAAGCCAGCTTTACCACCAAATATGTCTTAAGTCTGAACCCCAATTACGAGTACTGCTCACGTACTCTCTTCAAACTCTGTATAAATCAACGAAGGCAGATACATACCTTGGCAAGAGCTTTCACAGATCTCACCACACTGATCAAATCTGAGTCTCAACTCTGACCCAGACAGGATACTCTGTTGTGTATAATCTGTGGTTTCATTCATTCCTGTGCTATAGCTTTGGTACTTCCTATACTTTTATTTTAAATGTAGAATTAATACACATTTATTATAGAAAAGCCAAAAATATATAGAAGATATAGAGAAAAGCAAATATGTAAATAAACAACAAAAAATATTCCAAATCCCAAAACCCAGCAAAAGATAGCTACAGCAAATACTGTCAGCCCACTTTTTTTTTTTAAACTCCTTCTAAGCACTTACATTTCCAGTGAGACAAACTCATAGACCAACTAACATATTTCATCACTTCTGACATTTCTGCTTTTTACCTATGTGAAGTTTATAAGGGACACTGTATGTCTCTCATGGTATACTTGGATTAATTTGCATTTCCAGAAGAAATTTTATGTCTCCATTTTTTTTTTAACTTCCTATACTTGATACAAATAAATGCATTTTACTAAACTTGGGGATTCTTCTGAAACTTGAGATTTTGTAGTTGTCACTGTAGTTGTCACCTGGTACAATTATTTCAAGTTTTGTTTCCTGAAGGAATCTTTATATGCAAAGATTATGAGGCAGATGGTGTCACCCTGTGTGAAAAGATTTATACTCACATCATTCTGAGCAGCAATGGCTTCTACCAGTCTCTGCTTCGGCCTTTCCTGCCTGGGACCTTAGAGTCTAAACATCAAGATAACGAGCAGGAGTTGCAGTGATGCTTATCACGGTTGACAGAGTTATGTCAAAGTACTCTGGACAAAAGAACCTGTCCGCTACGCCTGAGCACACTTGCTTCTGAAGAGTAATGTGTATCTAAAAATTGTCTCTTGTACTTTTGGCAGATGAGTCTGTTCTGTTAAAGAAAACTATACAATCTTGTGAATATAAATTCATAGCTTCTTCCCTTCCTTGTCATCATCATCTACTAGTTATTGTTCAACCATTATGTTCCCAGAACAACTGAGTCATTTTCACAAGATGCAGGAGTTCAAAGTTATAGATATATTATTCAAAAGATTAATATATTTAATATCTATAGTCAGGCATTCAAAGTTTCCACTTGCCTGTCCAAACCCATCTTCCACTTTTCTCCTGCATGCATTCCGGCAAATTATTGTCCAATACATTTTCTTGCCCATGATGCTATTTAAGCGTTTGTACTGCTTCCTGCTCTGACTTTTCTATATCCAATTATCAAAATCCTACAGAAACTTCAAAGCCCAATTCAGTGCCATCTTCTCCATAAAGTCTTCCCTGATAACTCCAAATCAGAAATATCTTCCTTTTATAAATTTTCAGAGCACTTTACCCACTGGAAAGTAAGTCACACTTTACCTTGTATTGTAGCTGAGGTAAGTGGTTAAATACCCAAAAATGAGATTCTGGCATTTTCATAGTAATTCCTACTTTTTTATTATTCCAAGTACAGAGACTATCATATTGTAAGTAAAGGTAAATACATGGAATAACATTCTATTTTCTTCAAATTATGAGAAATATGTTACTTTTGAATATTTAATTATAGGTATACATAATTATGGTAGATCATTAAAAAAAAAATAGGCCTCAGTTCATTTCTCCCATAAAGAGTCAGGGTCTATGTCCATGTTCCTTGAATCTGAGCTGAATTTATTACTTTTTCGGGACAACAGAACGTAGCAAAAGTGCTGGTTGTGAGTTCCAGCCTTGGCTTAAAGTAGCCTTGCTGCTTCCACTAGTTTTCTTAGAATCCCGTCACTGCCATATGAATAAGCTTGATCTGGCTGGCTGGACAATGAGTGACGTAGAGCCAGCTCTCCTCTGTTGCCCAGATAACAGCCATATACCCACAGACATGTGAGAACCAGCTGCTGTCCAGCGGACCACACATGCCTAAGTGAATGAGACAAGACTAGCAGATGCATTGTTTTAAGCTACTGAATTTTAGGGTGGTTTACTACACAGCAACATGTGTCTGATAGAGTGATTATACTAGGAAAGGATGTAACAGAATCTTAAGGTTAGAAGAGCCTTTAAAGAATCAAACATCTGATATTTAAATTCCCTTTGCAGCATGTCTAACAAGTGATCACCCAAACTATTTAAATCTCTCTGGAAGTGGAGAATTTAGTTTTTACAAAATCTCTTACTGTTGGAAATTTCTTCGCATATTGAGAAGTCTGCCTGCTCATAATGTCACCGGTAAGCCATGGTTTTCCCTCTGAATCTCAGGACAATTTAATCCCTTTTTCCACACCTAATCCTTTGAATATCTGAAGACCTTGAGCACATTCTCACCACAACTTTCTCTTTTCCACATTCAGTGTCCCTGGCTCATTGGTGGTTTTTCCTAGGGTAGGATTTGAGACCACTTTTCAACCTGTTTGTTTGATCTGCAAGCCTTCTCTTTTGTCTACACCCTGTTCAGGTGTTAGTCCCTGAACTGAGCACACAGTCCTGAGAAGCAGAGGAGCTCAACAAGTGCACGGCTTTCTGTCCCGTTCCAACCCTGCACTTCTCTCCATGTGCTCTACGGGGGCTTTCCCTGCAGGCCCCCTGCACTAGTACCACAACGTTATTTAATTTGCCACTAGATTCAATGAACACTTTGGAATTCTTCATACGTTGATGTTAAACTGTATTTGCTCTCTCTTCTATAGAGTCTGAGTTCAAAGCCCACGTTTATCCCTAGTTGTGATAATTAGGGCTGTTGAGAAACATTCCAGTTCTTTCGTCCTTTCAGACACATGATAGGATTGCACCTCAACCCTCCCTTTAAAGTAGTTATTCTATGTGATTTGCTTTGTCCACTGTAATATGAACAGAAGGGAGGCATGTCACGTCTAACTGGAAGTTTTAAGAGTTAGAGTCCAGTGTGCCACAGCCTAATTTCCCTACAGTGAAAACATGAAAGTGTGTGTTGAGACAAACCTTTGCCAGCCTGGTTCCCTGGGCAACTCTCAAGTACATCCTCCTCCCTTGTTTTATATGCACTGAAAACGTAGTATGAGTGAGAAATAAACTTTTATTTGATTAATACACTAAAACAGGGTAGTATGGTAGGCTATTGCATAGTAACTTAGTATATCAGTCAGGATAAACTATTTATACTTCATCTTTTTATATTCAGTTGTAGTATGCTAAAAATCTTTTAGATATTAACTCCATTATCTAATAACACTAGTTATTTTGCCCAACCATGTCACCCTCAAATCCTACAATCAGATCTTTCATATTTCCATTTAGTTCAACTAAAAATAACCTGTCTAATACTCTGGGTTCAGTCATTCAATCCATCACTAATTCACCTCAGTGATATTATGAAATATTACATATTTCTAGGGGATAATACAAAAACCCTTAGCAAACACTTTCCTGGAATCTAGATAGAAATATATGTACAACATTTATTCGATACTCCTATTTAGAAACCTTGTCAGACTAATACATAATGAAATATCAAGTTCAAAATATAATATATAATTACAAAGAACTGATGTAGACTCAAGCATCATCTATTTGCAGCCAAGCCCTGGAATATGTTAGACCTAGTTCAAGCCTCAGCTCTAATAATCACTATTTCATCTTGTCCATATTTAATACCTCTAAGCCTCAGTAACCTCATTTGAAAAATAAAATAATTGTAACATCTATCTCGAAAAGTTGTGATGAGGATTAAAGAAGATAATGCATAAATAACGCATAGATATGGGTCTGTTATACTCTGTAACACTAGAAAAAATTAGTTATTATAATAATTATGGATTTAAAACATCATCCCCATTTTTAAAATATCTAAAATGCTTCCTTATATTGCCCCTATAATATTTCATACTGTTTGTAAATGCTAAGAAAGACTAAAAACCAAGAACTACCTACTGGACATCAATGTAGAATGGGTCATATCTGAGAATTACGGTTTGAACAACAAGCTGTTCAATATTTAAGAACACACCGTGGATTAAGCAAACTTGTTACTTCAAATAAGGAGTAATTACAAGGTATGGAGGCAAACTATTTTGTTAGCAGCGACGATTACTGTTTTTCTGCTCTACTCTATTGTCTGCCTATAAGAGGAATCTCTATTATCTGCCTTCATGGAATATGGTATTCATTTATTAAAAGATACTTAAAACCCCATTCAACATACGCTTTACCGGGATATACAATGATCAAGCTCATTTTTTTTCCCCTAAGATAGTTCATGTATGTTCGATGTACTCAATAGCCGTATCAATTAAGTTTTGGAAAGAATCCTCTGGTTTAGGAAGCAAGGTAGTCATAACTGCCATCTTACCTAGAGGAGTTATTTTCAATGATTTTGACTAATAGCTGGTAATTTTCTAACACTTCCTGTTGGGTGTGTTTTTGCTTGGCAGTCACCTAAAGATAAAAAGAAAAGCAGGCCGTTTCTGAGGGGCCAACCAGTGCTGTAGGCAACAGTTCTGGAAGGCTCCAGGGTGAGGAACTGGCTAAACGAAAGCTGTCAGCATTGATGATGGCTGGGAGTGGCTGTGGTTTCCTTCCCTGGAATGAAGGCATTTTCTGCATCCAGGGCTGATATGGATGAAGAGTCATACACATCTTCTCGATCAAAATTGTAAACCTATCTTCCTTAAAAATAAGAGAGTGGCCTTTATGTGATGAGTGAAATCCTGCAACCCGGGATGATCCTGAAGTTGCACATTCTTATGAACAATTTAATAACAGAAGTACAAATGTACTCTGGGTGAGGAATTCTCCATGGACTGCTTTCTCGGCACAGAAAAGGGTCTCATTTAGAGTAGACATCAGGTCTCTTGTGGATGGCAGAATCTTTTCGCTAATATCATTACCAGAAGATTGGAGAGCCTTATACAGTATCCCTGGATTGACAGTGGGTCATACTCAAGTATCCTTCTGCATTCGTAGTCAGGAAAAAAATGTTAAGCTACAAACTCAGGCAAGGTGTCAATCTCTACCTTTGTGAACTATAAGCTAGTAGTAATGAGGTAACAGGTCCATTTTCTTAATCCTTTGAATGAGTTCTGTGAATTATTTGCCAATATCTATGTAGGAAAAAATATGACTGAAAGAAATGATTTATAATCCATTTCAAGAAAACTATGGCATCTATAAGCCTGGTTTAGACTGTAACACTAGACACTAACAGGGTCTGATAATGTGGTCCTGGTGTTTCATAGGTTCATACATTGAAGGAGTCAGTCTAGTGGCTGGTCTTTGTGGCTAACATAAAAATGTACTCTCTAATGACCAAGATTTTCTCAACAGAGGTATTGAGTGCTCTCTGAGTAAGTTACAAGAGTCTAATGAAGCATTTCAGCTCACCATGAACTAGGAAACTGATGGCTGGTGGTAGGCCAAAATTACATAGGCAGGGTTTTTTGGTTTTGTTTTTGTTTTGGCCACGGGAAGCTAATGGCTTAGCAATCAGTATTTGACACATGGGTTTTAGAAAGTTGATGGCCTTATCTATGTCAGTTTTCCTAGTTAAGAGGCTCTCTGTCTAGGCCAAATCTTGGTGTATAGAATATAACATTTCTGCTTGGCAGGAGGACTGCAGGCAGAGTGTTGAGCACTAGTGGACCTGGTATAATCCAGAGTCTGTGGTAGGGTTGGGACTGCCTCAGCCTCATGTGAGATTCTTTTCTAGCTGATATAACTACCCACTGTCATGATTATGTCTGACATTAGCTATGAGATGCCAGGTTTCATTCTTTCTGTAATAGATTAAGCAAGACAACTCCCTTTATTATTTTTATAAAGGACAAGGTAAAAAAGTTCGTTCAATTATTAATCACCAAAGTTCTCCTTTCTCAGGTAGTAAAAATGGAGTTTATTACAGGAAATCTTTAGTACAGTGTGAATTTATATCTAGAGTTTTCTGAAGTGGTAAGGTTTTCTGATAGGAGAATGAAAGGATAAAATTTATCTTAGCATAATTAGAGTAATATTTTTTATAAATTTTCTCAGTAGAATCTTCAAAAGTTTCTCCAAAATGGAGAAAAGGAGATTCACAATCCAAAACAAAGTGGCCTCCTAGTCAACTAGGGTTACATCTACTGTGAGAAAAATCCCCTGATGATATTTTTTCCTGTAAGGGCTTAGTAACATTGAGTTTGAGGGGTGGGTTAAGCTGCTTTTAAAACTCAGAGTACTTCTCATGTGTGTCTGATCCTCAAACCACAATTATTTCAGGAATAATTTTTCTTAAAATGTGGTAGACCTGAATCTCTTAGAAAGTAATTCTAACCAACTGATCGAAGAGACTGCCATTCTAAAACAAAATTAACTTATGAATGAGGTCCTAAATGGGCAAAACACTATCATAAACTTTATAGAAGGAAACCTAAGTAATAAAAGACCAATTCTATGCCTTTAAAGAGCTTAAAATCAAGTCATCGAGGATATGAGTCTTGTTAAGGTTATGCAATTTAAGAAATTAATATGGGCCATAGAAATGACACAAACAAGAACACAGATAAGGTAGATAATATTTCTCTTTTGTACAAGAGAAAAATAGAAATGAAGAAGTATATTGAAAGCCATGTACAAAAAGCCATACTTTACATTGCAGAAATGATGAGATTTATCTTTAACAGTGTATAGATTGGACTTAACGTGGAGGGATAAATTGATGCAGGAAGATCAGCTAGAAGATAAGCTTGCAACTGCGTAGGTAACAGCCATTGAGGACTTAAACTAGACTGATGGCAATCTGAATAAGTTGAAAACAGTACAGGCATGGTGATTGAATTGCTGTACCATTATGAATTGTGAAAGTAGATCCTGTTTGCATCTGATAACCCTTGTAACAATTAACAGTCCTAATCCTAACTCACTTCTCTCTAAATCTATAGTGAACTCCTCTACCAAAGCCCCTGGGGAGAAAAGGAGTTCTTCCATGAAAACACTAATCAGAAAGTCAAAGAAAAAGACTTCCATTTTTCTCCAAAGAGTGACCTGCTACTGTGAGTGAAGCAAACTTACGCCAGGGCTGTCATTTTCTTGGTACTTGGCAAACCTGGTTCAGAGAATGTAAGAATGTTTAAGGCATGATGAACCATTGACCCAGGGAAAGGTTTATAGCTCTGGAAAGAGCCATGATCTAGGCTTAGGAGAATTTCTGGCCCTGTCCTTTAGAAGTAAGGAAATTACCTGAGGGGACAGGGAAAAATTTAATTTATGGGTTAGATAGGAAAAAACAGTTTTCAGCTACCAGAGAAAAGACTGCTGCTATGAGAAAAGATGGGTTAGGAGCCCCTTAAGAGTAAGAACAATCTTAGCTTCCATGTTAAGTGACTGATTTCATGCCCTGACAAAACATCGAGATCAAAACTAGCACCAGGGAAGATGGCGTGAAGACAGAAGATGACATCCTAAAGTCTATAGAGACTACAGAACCAATACCAGCACCAATGACAAATATCAAGAGTATATTAAACCTGCTATATCCATATATTGTACCACCTAACTCAGGTCAGGTGTAACAACTACAACAAAAACCATGATTTGAATCAAGGTAAACTTAAAAACAAAGGAATTGTTCAGAACTTCGGCTAATGATTGACTTATTCACATTCACAAAGTTATTTGTTCATGGCAATAATTGAACAACCTTGGAAATCTCAGCACTTATTTCATGTATTTTTTTTTCTTTTGCTATTTTACCTATTTGAAAGGGAGGTCAAAACAGAAGCTTTTCTTTTTCTATTTGTCAATCTCTGTGTCATCAAAGTGACATTTAAACACATCAAAATGTCTGATGCTGGGTAGCCACGGGCATGTATCACGCAGATATTCCTCAGAGAAAATCTAGGAACAGTTGGATGACAGCCTTCAGTAACCACACCTCCAGAATCAACTGCAGCGTTCACTTGAGGCCAAACTCTCCCCAAGCTGCTGTCAGTGTTCAGTGAGTGAACTTGATGAGGGGAATAAGCTGCCCCTGTATGCTCAAGGTGGGACTCCTGTAACAGACAGCCTCACCTCTAGCACTCCCCATTGGTCTGACTGACACTTTATTGCAGTCTAATGGCAGTTTCATTGCAGTCAGTTTAAGTCTTTTCATACCTAGTCCTCCTTCTTTCTCCTCCCTCTTTTCCAGGCATCAGACCTATATCATGGTCCAAGGCACTTCTTGCCTACTCCTGTGGTCTGTCTCTCCACTTTACCTGAGATGTTTCTCCCCCAAAAGCTCTTGTACGTCTGTCACCTCGGTATGGCTCTTAGCTTACGTATATGACAAAAGTTACCAAACTCTTATAAAAGCACTAAGATGTTAAATGTTAAAATGTAATGATTTCACTGAAACAAGCATCTTTCCAGCCTTCTCTTTTTCTGTGCATCTTTTCTCTCTTCCTCTCAGTTCTTTTCCAAGAACCTGTCTGAATTTTTATTGTAACAGATAGGAAAAATAAAGTTTGGCATGTATTTTCCAGCAACACTTACAGGAGATGTACAGAGAATGAGCAGAAATCAGCAGCACTGTTAATTCCATTATCGGGTTTCAGTGTGTATAGATTGTGCTTTTATTGACACTTGAGAAGTGAGAGGGAAGGATGGACGTGGTTTGGCTCTGAACTCATTAGGGATGCTGACGGCAGAGAGGTGAAGGATATAGTAGCCTTACCCTGAAGCAGCAATGACTCCCTATTTTCAGAGTCTGTTCCAATGTCAGTTTCCCAGGACAACAGAAATTTTAATATTGAGGATTACAGCAATATTTTACTCTACTAAAATATATATATTTAAATATTGATAGGGAAAGTAAAATAAACAAATATTTCTGGAATAGGTTGTGACTGAAAGCTTGCATTTTAATGTACTCTTCAGGTTCTTCAAGAGGAACCTGCCTTCAGGTAACAGCAAATTCTCTTGTAGACTAAAAATTATCACCTCTTTCCCATACCATCATAATTCCAAAATCCCTTGCTAAGCCCTTGAAATAGGAAATTTCTGGAAAAATAATGTGGAAAGGATCTAAAGAATTGAAATGAAAAGATGACCTATTGTAGCTAGACATTTACACAGCATACACTTAACAACAACATGGATGGAGATTAACTCTGTTGCTCTGGCAATGATAAAAGTCCATATTCAGATATGAGTTAAGAAAGCAAGTTGTTTTCAAGTGATGGATGCCACAGGAAGGTAGGAATTTAAAGAACTGTAAGCTCATAAACTCAGATAAGCCTCTAAGACTATGACATACAAATGTTTTTTAAATTTAAATTGGGATTCAACTTATTTTCTAAAATAAACATTTTATTAGTTTTGTCACAGTATCATTTTTTTGTAAACTTAAAGACAGTATATGTGGGGTAGTGCGGAGAGAGTAATCCATTTATTACCTGAATTTCCTATAAATAATCCATACTGAACTTTTGCCACAGTTCGTTTTTATAACATATTTAAATTATTGTGACATTACAGATGTGAATATAAATCTTCACATATTTAAAGGACATTGAAATGTTTGTATACATAAATAATATCTAGTTACTTATTTGAAAAATCTCAGTAAAAATGATGTTATTATCCAGGAGCTTTAAATTTGAAACTTAAAATTTTTCATATGTTTAATTTATAGAAAAGAGCATGTGGATGTTATTTAACAAAATTCATTTGAAGAGGATGAGAATATTACAAAACATAACCGTGAGACTATTTCTTTGCCCCTCCAAAAAACCCTAAACCATATATCTAAATTTTGCTTCTATTTCTATTGTACACAAAAATGTTCAAATTTCAACACCTATAAAACAATTTAACTATCTATCCTGTGTATTAGCTTTGGTCCACACATTACACTTCGAAAATTGATTATATGTTTGTTCTAGTATCATTTACAATAATGACACCGAAATATTCTGGAAAATTCATTAATAGATGAACAAACATTGCATAAATGTTTCCAAATATTTACATCGCTTATGAATAATGAAGTGCAAAGTTTTCCAAGGTATGTTGTCACATAGTAAAAAAGAAAAGGTAAGGAAAAAGAAACCCACAAGTTGCAGATGAAATATAGCATAGTAATTAAGATCAGAGACTCTGGAACTAGACTAACTTGAATACTGACTTTGCTACTTACTAGGTGTATGAAGAGAAAGGTTTGGTTTTGGTTGCTTTTCTTTATTTCTTTGTTTTCAACTACGTTATACATCAGTTTCCTCAGGTAAAATGGAGGTCAAAATAGTACTTACCTCACAGAGCTATTGTAAGGAACAAATGAGTCATTATATATGAAACAATTGTAATGATATCTGCTATTATGTCAGCACTAAACTAGTGCTTCTTTATATATAGAATGGCCTAATTTATGTTCAACGCATAGAGACAAACAAAACTATTATTCTATATGAACTTATAGAACATATATGTTTGCAAGCACACAGAAAAAGGCCTAACAACACACATGCCAAACTGATACCAATGTATCATTAGGGGCATTAAAGGAAATCCCTTGCTGTTTGAGTATCTTACATAGAAAATATAATTAATACATTATTTTGTGATTACATTTTAAATACTTTATACACTCATTAAATGGAACTATAAAAAATAATGGTGAAGATTACATTTACTCACTTATTGACATAAAAAAAATGTTCATGCACATATCGTAAAGTGCAAGCAAGTAGATCAAAACACTATTAATTTTATTAACATGAACTCAGTAATGTAAAATTATACGGTTATGTTTTGTGTATGGAATGATCATGTTAATGTTTATTCATATAATTAAACATAAATATACACAAATCTATACATTACTTTTTTTAAAACACTATAAAAGCTATTTTACTGTGAAAAGAAAGCAACAGCAAGGCAAGCTAATTATGCCATCATGCAACATTCTGCATTCAAAATACATATGTTGAGAACCATTGATGAATGGAACGAATTAGAAAGGTTATGAATGTACTTACCCACCAAACGCCTGAAGTGCAGAGAACTGGGAAGCATCCAAATCACTGCCACTTACTATTCGAGCCTTAAACGAAAATGGAGAAAAACAAAAACAAAACAAAAGAAAGAGGCTTTTAGCATCCTATAGCTGTGTATACATGAATTTGGAACACGCGTCAACTGCACTAGACACGTAACACCTAGTATGACAGATGCTAAGCAGGGTCAGCTTCAAGTCAAAGCTACTGTGTTTTTGTGAGTGGAGGTTTTGAAATTAGCTGTCAGCATTCAGACAAAAGCACTGGCAGAGTCGAGGAAAATATCATATTCCAAATACTATTTGCCCTTAAAACTTGGTATGTGCAGTGAAGATCATGAATCAGTCAGAGAGATCATGATTCGCCAGACTTAAAAACAGATGCTGAGTTTGACCGTAGCAGACCCCTAGGTTGGCAAGTGTAAGCTAAAGTAAGCGAAGCTGGCAAGGTGTAACCTCTTCATAAATGCAACAGATTGGGGCACACTTAAACGACAACCAAAGAATGGAAAGCTGGGATAACATGCACAGTTCACAACTAAAACAGAAGAACCAAAACAGGTCTAATATGTCACAAACAAACATGTACAAAAGACAAGATCCCTCAGGAGGGAAGAAAAAGTATGATTTAAAACCTTTTCATCCACAGAACTGCTATCTGAAAGAGAATCAGGAAAAGAAGGAATAAATGTTAGATGGAGTACTTTTCAAGAAATCATTTAAACATATACATGAACAAAGTGTTAGTGTTATATAGTTTAAAATCATAAATGAACCCCAAGGGAAGAAGGATAGTTGGTCCTCACAATTTAAAGAGCCGGAAAATGTGCCAGAATGCTGGAAAAGTATAAAAGAGTGATTACAGCACTTAACGAAAGACAATGTGTCGTAAAAAGAAAAGAACAGTTTAAGTATCAGAATGCCTAGGCTCCAGTTGGGGCTCTGCCACTTACTAAGCACACTGGGCAAACTACCAAATTCTCTGGAGTCTGGAGGCTAGACCTAACTCTGAAATAAAGTCACTAATACTTTGCTTTTTGCCTCCAAACGTTGTGGAGAGGATCAATTAAGAACAATATATATGAAAGTAAACCCCAGGTGACTATATAAACTGAAGATGTTTTATTGAGGGATTATTTATGGCTTCTCATAGAACTTCAGAACTGAAAGATTAATTAAGTATATTTCATCTTGCAAATAAGAAAACTTGCCTGAAGGGATTAAATGACTTAGGATCCCAAAACTAGTAAATGACAGAGTGGGACACAAATCCCGGGCTTCTGATCCCCCACCTGCTGCCCTTTAGATCCAATGTTTCAGGTGAACTGAACAAAACAGTGAGGGGCGGTTGATCCACAGTTCTCCAGTGCAACTTAAGATAAATCACAAGGTCAACATTTATCACTTTCAACTGCTCATGGGCCCAAGTAGATGAACAATGTACTACTGTTAGTTTGTTGTTGTTTTTTCCTTTTTGAAACTCAAGTCTAAATCTGTAAGGGTCATCATAGCATGGTCCATTTCTACCTTACATAGTGTTATTGCTTTTTAGCATAAAGCTGGAGGGATTTCTCTATGAATACAAGTTTGCAGAAAGCTAGAGCTGTCAAGACCTTACAGTTCATGTAGTCCAATCCCCTTATTTTTATAGATGAGCCCCAGAGACAGAAAGATTTCCCTGAGGTCATGTAACTCAATGATGACCTTTATTGATAAAAATCTGAAATATATTTATTTTCCTGACTCATTAAGTATGAACCAGTTAACATAACTAAATATTTTTGTGCAGTATTTAAGATTTTACAATATCCCAGGGTTCTATCTTTGAATATAAAACAGGGTAAGGCACAATATAGAGTAATAAAGCAAATCTTATTTATGGCCATAAGCATTTTTAAATACTTCACAAAATACAGAAAATAAAATTCAGCACAGTATCAGAAGAATAATATATCACAGCCATGAAGATTTTTTCATAAGCATGATTTAAAATCACTGATGAATTTAACATGACATATTAACTGGTCATAAAATACATATCTGCATTTCAACAGGAACACAGAAGTTATTAGATAAAATTTCAAAATCTTCCAAATAATTTTTAACCTATTTAAAATAGGATTGGAATGAGTCTTAAGTTTAATATGCTAAAAACATCTTTCAGAATCAACTTAAGTGTAAAATATTAGGGCATCCCTATTATTAAAACCAAAACGAAAATGTTCACTACCGTATTTTAACTTAATTCCAGAAATTCTGACCAATATATTACAACAGAAATAAACAACACCAATGTTGAAAGGTAAAATACAGAGTTATTATTTTTCAGGAATTACAGTATTATACCCTGAAAACAAGCCAAACCAAACCACCTGGAAAACTATTAGGATAATAAAATAGGTGGCAAAGTGAATATATAACCAACACATCAAATAACAACATTACGTTATTTCCTACTAACTAGCAATAACTAGTTTGGAATACAAGAACATTAGATCTCATTTCAAATATCCAGTACTGTGACACAGTCTTCCATTCTAACTGGCTTCTATAGCAACCACTTGACTATATAAAGGTAATCTTACCAAAGTTGTTATTTTTCAGCTGCTAAATGTGGTAATACATTAACTTTTCATTCATTGATTCATTCAATGTTCATTCATTCTTTCACTGAATACATATTTTTATTAATTATCAATGAACCTTTGTTGTTCACTTTGACTCCTTTCTTGTCCCCATTTGAAACCTTTCTGAAATACAAATATGATGTCACTTCCCTTTTTAAAACCCACCAATGTCACCCAATGCCCATTTGAGAAAATTAGATCTATATATACTAGAAATTCATGGCTCACCAGTCCTCATTCACATCCTACACTTTGGCCACAATTAAATTCTTGCCCTTTAGTTTCCATGACATGTCTTTTAAATGTGTACCTTTGCATTTTCAGTTTCCTCCCCCTAAAAGAAGTTATTGCTTTCTTCATCCAGCTAACTGCCTGTCAGCCTCCAAAACTCAGTTGAAGCATAACCCCCTCTCCTGGAATCTTGTCACTTTTCAGGGATTCATGGTATTTATACATGAGCGCTGCACACTGTGTATTCCTCTTGGCTAACCCTCAAAATTCCCCAATTTCCTTATCTGAAATTATTCTAAAAAAGTGTCTCAATGATACTTTAAGCTTTTTGTCAACTTCCATTATATTCCTGAAACACCAGGAGATGACTAATAAATGTTTGCTAAGCAGTGACTGTACAACCTTACATAAGCTATACAACTTTACTGAAGTATTTAAAAATCCATATAAAGAAAACTATTATTTCATCTTTCTGTATAGGGAGGATGAATTACTTTCTAACAGATTTATAGATTTAACAGTTAAAATCCTAATGGCAAGTTGTTGTAACTTGAAATTATTCTAATTTTAAGTATAACTAGGTCAACAAACAAACAAGTAAAAACACATAAGATTGTTTTAAAGGAGATTAATGAGGGCAGATTACACAAATATTAGAAGTCTATAATAGCTAAAATATTATGGTTGTGGCAAAATAATAGAAGATCAATGAAACATCAGTATACATACTTATGTATACTCTAAAGTAATATACCCTTATACTTAAGAACTTAGTGAATAAGAAAGGACATATTATTATCAAAGAAAATGAGAAACATTAGTTAATAAATGATGCTTATGGGGGCAGAGACAAGATGGCAGAGTAGAAGGACTTGAGCTCACCCCCCTCACCAAAACACCAAAATCACAACTGACTGCTGAACAACCATTGACCAAAAAACACTGGAAACTACCAATAAGACAAAGAAGCCGCCAAATGAGACACTAGAAGAAGCACAATCATGATAAAATCAAATCACATATCTGCCAGGTGGGTGACCCACAAAATGGAAAACAATTATATGACAGAAGTTATCCCAGAGGAGTGAAAGTTCTGATCCCCACATCAGGCACCCCATCATGAGAGTCTTGCATCAGGAGGAGTCCCCAGAGCATCTGGCTTTGAAGGTCAGTGGGGTTCTGATCACAGGAATTCCACAGGAGTGGGAGAAACAGAAACTCCACTCTTGGATGTTGCACACAAGGTCTTGTGCACACCCAGACGCAGGGGAAAAAGCAATGACCTCATAAAAGCCTGGGCCAGACCTACTTGCAGGTATTGGAAGGTCTCCTGCAGAGGCAGAGGGAGGCTGTGGCTCACTGCAGGGGAAAAGATAATGTAGGCTGTAGTTCTAGAGAATACTCATTGGCAAGAGCCCTCCCGTAGGTCACCATTTTCCCACAAGACCTGGCACCACCCAATGGCCTGTACGCTCCACTGCTGAAACACCTCAGGCCAAACCACCAACAGGGTGGGAACACAGCCCCACCCATCTGCAGACAGGCTACCTAAAGTCTTCCTGAGCCCACAGCTTCCCAATGAACATACCCCTTCACATGGCCCTGCCCACCAGAGGGACAAGACCAAGCTCTAGTAACCAGTGGGCAAGAACCAGTCCCTCCCACCAGAAAGCTGGCATAAGCCCCTTAGACCAGCATTATCCATCAGGGGACAGACAGCAGAAGCAAGAAGAACTAAAACCCTGCCTCCTGAGGAACAGAAACAGCAAACACAGGAAGTTAGACAAAATGAGACAGCAGAGGAATGTGTCCCAGATGAAGGAACAAGATAAAACCCCAGAAGAACTACTAAGTGAACGGGAGATAGGTAATCTACCTGAAAAAGAATTCAGAGTAATGATAGTAAAGATGATCTAAAATCTTGGAAAAAGAATGGAGGAACAGAGAAGGACAGAGAAGATAGAAGAAATGTTTAAAAAAGAGCAAGAAGATCTACAGAACAAACAGAGATGAACACTACAATAACTGGAATAAAAATACACCAGAAGGAATCAATATCAGAATACATGAATCACAAGAATGAATAAGTGAACTGGAAGACAGAATGGTGGAGATCACTGCTGCAGAACAGAATAAAGAAAAAAGAATGAAAAGAAATGAGGACAGTCTAAGAGACCTCTGGGACAACATTAAACACACCAATATTCTCAGTATGGAGGTCATAGAAGGAGAAGTCAGAGAGAAAGGATCTGAGAAAATATATGAAGAGTTAATAGTTGAAAACTCCCCTATCATGGGAAACGAAGCAGTCATCCAAGTTCCAGGAAATGCAGAGTGTCCCAGGCAGGAAAACCCCAAGGAGGAACATGCCGAGAGACATAGTAATCAAGTTGACAAAAATTAAAAACAAAGAAAATATTAAAAGCAACAAGGGAAAAGCAAAAATAACATACAGGGAATTCCCAAAAGGTTATCAGCTGATTTTTCAGCAGAAACTCTACAGACCAGAAGGAAATGGCAAAATATATGTAAAGTGATGAAAGGGAAGAACCTACAACCAAGAATACTCTACCAAGTAATGCTCTCATTCAGATGTGATGGAGAAATCAAAAGCTTTATAGACAAGAAAAAGCTAAGAGAATTCAGCACCACCAGAACAGCTTTGCAACAAATGCTAAAGGAACTTCTCTAGGAGCAAAAGAAAAAGCCTCAACTAGAAACAAGAAAATAATGAATGGAAAAGCTCACCAGTAAAGGCAAACAAGAGTAAAGGTAGGAAGTCATCCACACACAAATATGAAGTCAAAACCAGCAACTGTGAGAAGAGGAGAGTATAAATGCAGGACATTGGAAATGCATTTGAAATTAAGGGACCAGCAACTTAAAAAAATCTTGTTTGTATACAGACTGCTATATCAAAACCTCATGGTAACCACAAAAACTACAATAGATACACAAAAAATAAAAAGGAATCCAAACACAACACTAATGTTAGTCATCAAAACACAACAGAAGGGAAGAGAAAGGGAAGGAAAAAGACCTACAAAAACAAAAACAAAACTATAACAAAATGGCAATAAGAACATACATATCGATAATTACCTTAAACATATATGGATTAAATGTTCCAACCAAAAGACAAAGACTGGCTGAATGTATACAAAAATAAGACCTATATATGTGCTGTCTACAAGAGACCCACTTCAGATCTAGGGACATATACCAACTGAAAGTGAAGGGATGGAATAAGGTATTCTATGTAAATGGAAATCAAAAGGAAGCTGGACTAGCAATACTCTTATCATACAAAATAGACTTTAAAATAAAGACTGTTACAAAAGACAAAGAAGGACACTTCATAATGATCAAGGCAACAATCCAAGAAGAAGATATAATAATCGTAAAAATATATGTACCCAACATGGGAGCACCACAATATATAAGGAAAAAACTAACAGCCATAAAAGGAGAAATCTACAGTAACACATTAATAGTGGGGGACTTTAACACCCCACTTTCATCAATAGATCATAACAGGGAGAAAGTCAAAAAGGAAACACAGGCCTTAAATGACACATTAGACCAGATAGACTTAATTGATATTTATAAAGCATTCCATCCAAAAGCAGCAGAACACACATTCTCCCTACCTGCACATGGAACATTCTCCAGACCTTACCACATGCTGGGCAACAAAATCAAGCCTAAGGAAATTTAATAAAATTGAAATCATATCAAGCATCTGTTCTGACCACAATGCAATGAGATTAGAAATCAACTACAAAAAAAAACTGGAAAAAAACACAAACGCATGGAGGCTAAACAATATGCTACCAAACAACCAATGGATCATTGAAGAAATCAAAAAAGAAATTAAAAACTACCTGGAGAAAAATGAAAATGAAAACATGACGATCCAAAACCTATGGGGCTCAGCAAAAGCAGTTCTAAGAGGGAAGTCCATAGCAATTCAAGCTCACCTCAAGAAACAAGAAAAATCTCAAATAAATAACCTAAACTTACACCTAAAGCAACCAGAAAAAGAACAACGAACAAAATACAAAGCTAGTAGAACAAAAGAAATCATAAAGATCAGAGCAGAAAAAATTGAAATAGTGAAGAACAATAGAAAAGATCAATAAAACTAAAACCAGGTTCTCTGAAAAGATAAACAAAATTGATAAACCTTTAGTCAGGCTCAACAAGAAAAACTCGGAGATAGAGGGCTCAAATCCAAAAAATTAGAAATGAAAAAGGAGAAGTTCCAATGGACACAAAGGATAATAAGAGAATACTACAAGCAACGATATGCCAATGAAAGGAACAACCTAGAAGAAGTGGACAAATTCCTGGAAAGATACAGTCTCCCAAGACTGAACCAGGGAGACATAGAAAATATGAATATGCCAATCACAAGTACTGAAATTGAAACTGTGATGAAAAAACTCACAACAAACAAAAGTCCAGGACCAGATGGTTTCACAGGCAAATTCTCTCAGACATTTAGAGAAGAGTTAATGCCTATCCTTCTCAAACTATTCCGAAGAATTGCACAGGAAGGAATATTCCCAAACTCATTCTATGAGGCCACCATCCCCCGATACCAAAACCAGACAAAGGTACCACAAAAAAGAAAATTATAGGCCAGTATTACTGATGAACATCGATGCAAAAATCCTCAACAAAATACTAGTAAACCAAATGCAACAATACATTAAAAGGATCATACACTACGAATAAGTTGGATTTATCCCAGGGATGCAAGGATTTTTTTAATATCCATAAATGGATCAGTGTGATACAACACATTAACAAATTAAAGAATAAAAATCATATGATCATCTCAATAGATGCAGAGAAAGCTTTTGACAAAATTCAGCACTCATTTATGATGAAAACTCTCCAGAAACTAGATATAGAGGGAACATACCTCAACATAATAAAGCCCATATATGACAAACCTACAGCTAACATCATACTCAATGGTGAAAGGCTGAAAGCATTTCCTCTAAAATCAGGAAGAAGACAGTGATATACACTCTTGCCACCTTTATTCAACATAGTTTTGGAAGTACTAGCCATGCCAATCAGAGAAGAAAAGGAAATCAAAGGAATCCAAATTGGAAAAGAAATATAACTGTCACTGTTTGCAGATGACATGATACTATACATATATAATTGTAAAGATGCCACCAGGAAACTACTAGAGCTAATCAATGAATTTGGTAAAGTTGCAGGATATAAAATTAATACACAGAAATCTGTTGCATTGCTATACACTAACAATGAAAGATCAGAAAGAGAAATTAAAGAAACAACCCCATTCACCATCACATTAAAAAGAATAAAATACCTACGAATAAACCTACCTAAGGAGGGAAAAGATCTGTACTCTGAAAACTATAAGATGCTGATGAAAAAAATCAAAGATGACACAAACAAATGGAAAGATATACCATGACCGTGGATTGAAAGAATCAATATTGTCAACATGACTATACTACCCAAGGCAATCTACAGATTCAATGCAATCTCTATCAAATTACCAATGGCACTTTTCACAGAACTAGAAAAATCGTAAAATTTGTACAGAGACACAAAAGGCCCTGAATAGCATAAGCAATCTTGAAAAAGAAAAATGGAGCTGGAGGAATCAGGCACCTTGACTTCAGACTATACTACAGTCATCGAAACAGTATGGTACTGGCACAAAAAAACAGAAATACAGTTCAATGAAAGAGGATAGAAAGCCCAGAAATTAAACCATGCACTATGGTCAATTAATCTACAACAAAGGAGGCAAGACTATACAATGGAGAAAAGACAGTCTCTTCAATAAATGGTGCTGGGAAAACTGGACAGCTACATTTAAAACAATGAAATTAGAATATTCTCTAACCACACACACAAAAATAAACTCAAAATGGATTAAAGACCTAAGTGTAAGACTGGATACTATAAAACTCTTAGAAGAAAACATAGGCAGAACACTCTTTGACATAAATTGCAGCAAGATCTTTTTTGATCTGTCTCCTAGAGTAATGAAAATAAAAACAAAAATAAACAAATGGGACCTAATTAAACTTAAAAGTTTTGGTACAGGAAAGGAAACCATAAACAAAATGAAAAGACAATCCACAGAATGGGAGAAAATATTTGCAAACAATGAGAGGGACAAGGTATTAATCTCCAAAAGTTACAAGCAGCTCATGCAGCTCATTATCAAAAAAAAAAAAAAAGAAGAAAGTAAAGAAAAATCCAATCTAAAAATGGGTAGAGGACCTAAACAGACATTTCTCCAAAGAAGACAGGCAGATGGTCAACAGGCACATGAAAAGATTCTCAACGTTGCTAACTATTAGAGAAATGCAAGTCAATACTACAATGAGATATATAACATTTAACACCAGTCAGCATGGCCATCATCAAAAACTCTACGAACAATAAATGCTGAAGAGCATGTGGAGAAAAGGGAAACCTCCTACGCTCTTGGTGGGAATGTAGATTGGTGCAGCCACTGTGGAGAACGGAAGGGAGGTTCCTTAAAAAACTAAAAACAGAGCTACTACATAACCCAGCAATCCCACTCCTGGGCATGTATCCAGAGAAAAACATGGTTCAAAAGGATACATACACCCCAATGTTCACTGCAACATTTTTTTAGAATAGCCAAGACATGGAAACAACCTAAATGTCCATCAACAGATGAATGGATAAAGATGTGGTACATATATACAATGGACTATCACTCAGCCATTAAAAAGTGTGAAATAATATCTTTTGCAGCAATATGGATGGACCTGGAGATTATCACACTAACAGAGAAAAACAAATATCATATATTTCTTATATGAAGAAAATAAAAAAATGATACAACTGAACTTATTTACAGAACAGAAACAGACTCACAGACTTAGAAAACAAACTTATGGTTACCAAAGGGGAAAGGTGGGGGTAGGGATAAATTGGGAGTTTGGGATTCACAAATACACACTACTATATTTAAAATAGATAACCAACAAGGACCTGGTTTATAGCAGAGGGATCTCCGCTCAATATTCTGTAATAACCTAAATGGAAAAAGAATTTGAAAAAGAATAGATATATGTATATGTATAACTGAATCACTTTGCTGTACACCTGAAACTAACACAACATTGAAATCAAATATATTCCAATATGAAATAAAAATTATAAATAAAATGTTACTTAGAACATTGGGTAAATATTTCTAATACTCATTTGTATGTCATACATATATCATGAAGTTTCAGATGTATTATTAAATTTAAAGTAATTCAAATTCAAGTAAGAAAAAGTAAAAATAAAAATGTATATTTATTCAGCCTATGGAATAAGAAGATATGCTCAAACTTAGAGGTAAAAGAATACAACAAAGAGAAACGTTTGATAAATTTATATTCATTTACTATTTCTGTATACAAAAACAAGAAAATAAAAATATTTTTTGCTGAATACACGTATATTAATATGTTCAATGTATAAAGAACTCTCACATGTCTATAAAAAGTGACACTAATACCCCAATAGATACACGGTCAAGAATGTGACTAGATAATTCACAAATTAGAATGCAATAGTCAAAAAGCATGAAAAATTAACCAGTTTATTAAAACTATGCCTAACCATGATTATAAAATTAGCAAAGTTAAGAATAATGATATTAATTTCAATGATATTGAAAATAATTACCAAGGTCTTTGAGGATATCAAGAATCAGGCACTCTGATATAGGGTTGGTAACAGTGAAAATTATATTTGTCAGAAACCTTTTAGTGATGTCTAGCGATAAACTTTGTTCTTATGGGTAAATTCCCTTTTTGGAAGTTGATGCTAAGGAACTTAAATTTGTTATGGACTGAATTGTGTCCCCCTTAATCCATATGCCAAAGTCTTAACTCCCAGTACCTCAGAATATAGCCTTGTTTGGGAGTAGAGTTCTTGCAGATATAATTAAATGAGGTCATACTGGAGTAGGTGATCCACAATCCAGTATGACTGATGTCCTTATGAGAAGGAGAAATTTGGAGACAGATAAACACACCCAAGAAAAACATCACATAAAAATCAGAGTTATACTGCGAAGCCTAAGACCTACCTACCAAAAGTCACAAGAGAGGCCTGACAGATCCATCCCTAGAGCCTTCAGAGGGAGCACTGCCTTGTCAATACACCTGGATCTAGCCTCCAGAACTATGAGACAATTTCTCTTGTTCTCAGTCACTCAGTTCATGGTGCTTTGTTACAACAGCCCTAGCAAACTAAAATAATTTTAAATACTGAAGAAAATCTATGTGAGAGGATCTGCATTGTTTCATTATTTACAACAACAAAAAAAAAAACTGGACAAACATACACAGCCAAGTATAGAAGCGTGGGTTGAAAATTATGTTCTATGACCTAGATGCAATAATTTGCTATCATTAAAATAAATGCATTTAAAGACTATATAAAGATGTAGGAAATATTATGTATATTATATATATGATATATACGTATACATTTATACTATACATGTTACGTATGTATGTAATCAATATACACATTCTCACGATGGCTTTGTTCCTTGATGAATTGCCTTTTACTCTACATGTAGCTATTTTGCTTAGTTGAATTCTGGTTAAAATTCTAATTACATGCTGGATACTCCCCATAATGCTTCTCCTAATGCTCCTTGTCTTAGAAGTCCTATCATCTCACATCAAGGTCATTTTGCAGTTCAGTGACTTGATATCTTTAATATAGACCCATGGTGCCTCCATGTACTTATAGTGAAACCTCCTCTATAAATGGGATTACAGTGAATTTCTGTGACTGTATGCTTCTTAATGTCTCAAAATAACATAGTTAATTCTTTTAAACATAATATTTATCAGGTGAACATCATTATTCTCATCAACCATGCTGCATGGGAACCTAGGAAACTAAAATCTTTAGCATGTAGGAGTGCACATGATGTAAGTTTAATAAGCCCATCAGAAGTTCTTGTGTGAGCATCCCTGAGAAGGAAATCTGAACGTGATTTAGGTAACATGTGACCACCTTTGCCCTCAGTTTTCCCTCATATAAGTGAACTAAGGTTTAACTAGCATGTATCTGAAACCTCTAACTCTAAATTTCATGCTTTTGTTTGCATATGTATAATAAAACTTCACTATAACAAAGTGTATTTACTCACAAGCTACCACAAAAATATTTAAAATTAGTATCTAATGCTTAAATGAGTTATTTATAATCATTTCACATTCTCCTAAGATAAAAGCAAAAATTGTTTCCGCTCTTGATATTTTACCCATAACACCACACCTTTGGAAGGAAATTTGGTAGAAGAGACCTCTAAGTTTGTAAAGAATCTGAGTTCTAGAGTCATACCTGGCTTAGGAGTTTCATTAAACCTCTTTGCTCTATGGTTCTTCATTGATAATATATAGCTTCCACTGGTAGTAATATTTCAGTATGTGCTTTGGAAATATGTTTGCTTTACTTACCAGGACATCAAAGTATCTATCACTTTTACAACATGTACAATATATGCCTGAGAATCATGAAATGGGAGCTGAAGACAATTCAGAGAAAACGTTATAATGTTATCAGAGTACTGCTGAGTTGCCATTAACTTTTACAGAGTACCTACTATGTGCTACATAATCTGCAAAGCACATTATCTGCTCTTTTATTGAATGCTTTGAACTGTCTTATAATGTATCAATATTCCTTAGATGCTGCCAGGGCAAAGGAAACGCTGTGAGCATGGCTCACATTTCAGTTCTAATTCTGGATGCAATAGGGTGGGTGCTAACTGAAAGATTAATGCTTATTAACTCATCTTACACTTTTGTTCAAGGAGGTAACCTGAAAAATTGAGTCAAAAATATGAAAGATATGATATGGGAGCAAGAAAAGAAATCTCTCTCTCCAGCCAGAGAGGATAAGGGGTTTAGAAAGAATAGATTATTTATGAGTGGGTCTTTGTCAAATGAAGGCATTCTTGGCAGAGGGAAAGTAATTTTAAAAGGCACTGAAGCTTGAAAGAGTATAGTGTGTTAGGAACTAAAACATGGGAATGTGAGAGTAAATACTAAGAAATAAAAGGTAGATAAATGGAGCTCATAGTATGAAAATCTTCACATATCTTATTAAGGAATTTATACCCTAAATGCAATTTGAAACCACAAATAGCTAGACAGTGACATATAACATGAACAGAATTTTATTTTCTGTTTTAAAAAATCCAAATCAGTCCCCTGGACAAGGCAGAACAAGACGATATGGAATGGTCTGCTAATTGATCCACATATACCACAATTTTACACAGATACACAAATGGTAAGTAAAGTAATTTTTAAAACTTTAAAGCATATCTAAACTCAAAAAGAAGAACTATCTTCCAATATGTACAAATGAAGTAGAAATTCAGCACTAACTATGAATGAAATAAAACCGGGCTTCCCTGGTGGCGCAGTGGTTGAGAGTCCGCCTGCCTATGCGGGAGACGCGGGTTCGTGCCCTGGTCTGGGAGGATCCCACGTGCCGCGGAGCGGCTGGGCCCGTGAGCCATGGCCGCTGGGCCTGCGCGTCCGGAGCCTGTGCTCCGCAACGGGAGAGGCCGCAACAGTGAGAGGCCCGCGTACCGCAAAAAAAAAAAAGAAAGAAATAAAACCCAAAATTGCTTACAGGGGTATTGCAACCATTCATTCATTCAGCAAATATTGATCAAGAGCTCCCTAGGTGCTAAGCACTGTGCTAGGGACTAAGGATACCAAACTTGAAAATAAAGATAAAATTACATAAGCAGTGGTGATATTTAACGTTAAGTCTACATCACGGAATCTGCACAAGCAAAGCTAAAAATCTTCTTGAAGCTACCTGGGTAAATCAGGAAGTCAAAACCGTATAAATACACTCATACAATATAAACGAATGAGATAAAAATTATCTATGGCAATGGAGAAACAAGGAAGTTTTCCATCCATTTAAAGACATAAACAAAAGAAAATTTACAAAGGAAAACCTGAATCTCAGTCCTGTACCAAATGTGGTTTCACAGTTCACATAAAAATTAAATACACTTATTCTTTTCACATAAAATACTAATAAAAATTGACAATGCACCTTGCCACAAAAGAAACCTCAACATATTCCATGAAAGTGTTATCCTAAAGACCAATTACATAAGAAATCAACAATGGGTCAGTGATTTATAATAACAAAAAACCCTCCATTTTGAAACTCATTAACACTTCCCCTTAGGATTTACAGAGGATTAAAAAAATGGTGTAAATCATGAAATGTGAATAGCTAAACTAAAATTAAGCATATACAGAGACACACATATATATATATTTGTGGGATAACTGTGGTATGATAGAGTTGCAGACTTAAATGTTTTAAGCAAATAAAAAAATTAAAACAAAGTAAAAATGCAACTCAAGAAGCTATAAAGAATTATAGCATAACCCAAAGCAAGTAAAAAATCAGAACAGTAAAGAGTGGAAATAATGATGTAAAATTATTTTTTGAAAAAGAAAGGTATGAAAAAAGATGTTTTAAAAAACTTTAATGAAAGTATGGAGAATCTTGCAGCTTGTGGAAGGAAAATCACATTCACAGGAAGGCACACAAAATGAAAAAGCACAGGACTATGTACCAGATGAAGGAACAAGATAAAATCCCAGAAAAACAACTACATGAAGTAGAGAGAGGAAACCTTCCAGAAAAAGACTTCAGAATAATTATAGTGAAGATGATCTAGGACCTTGGAAAAAGAATGGAAGCAAAGATTGAGAAGATGCATGAAAGTTTAACAAAGACCTAGAAGAATCAAAGAACAAACAGAGATGAACAATACAATAATTGAAATGAAAAATACACTAGAAGGAATCAATAGCAGAATACCTGACGCAGAAGAACAGATAAACAACCTGGAAGACAGAATGGTGGAAATCACTGCTGTGGAACAGAAAAAAGAAAACAGAAAGAAAAGAGATGAAGACAGTCTAAGACACCTCTGGGACAACATTAAACACACCAACGTTCACATTATAGGGGTCCCAGAAGGAGAAGAGAGAAAGGACTCGAGAAAATATTTGAAGAGATTATAGTTGAAAACTTCCCTAGCATAGGAAAGGAAATAGCCACCCAAGTCCAGGAAGTGCAGAGTCCCAGACAGGATAAACCCACGGAGAAACATGCCAGAACACACAGTAATTAAACTGACAAGAATTAAAGACAAAGAAAAATTATTAAAAGAAACAAGGGAAAAATGACAAATAAGATAAAAGGAAATTCCCATAAGGTGAACAGCTGATTTCTCAGCAGAAACTGTACAGGCCAGAGGGAGTGGCATGATATATCTAAAGAGATGAAAGGGAAGAACCTACAACCAAGATTACTCTACCCAGCAAGGATCTCATTCAGATTCGACAGAGAAATCCAAAGCTTTACAGACAAGCAAAAACTAAGAGAATTCAGCATCACCAAACCAGCTCTACAGCAAAGGATAAAGGAACTTCTCTAAGTGGGAAACACAAAAGAAGAAAAGGACCTACAAAAACAAACCCAAAACAGTTAAGAAAATGGTAATAGGAACATACGTATTGATAATTACCTTAAATGTGAATGCATTAAATACTCCAACCAAAAGACACAGGCTTGCTGAACGGATGCAAAAACAAGACCCATATATATGCTGTCTACAAGAGACCCACTTCAGACCTAGAGACATACAGACTGAAGGTGGGGGCATGGAAAAAGATATTCCACGCAAAGGGAAATCGAAAGAAAACTGGAATAGCAACACTCATATCAAATAAAATAGACTTTAAAATAAAGAATGTTACAACAGACAAGGAAGGACACTACATAATGATTAAGGAATAAATCCAAGAGGAAAATATAACAATTATAAATATATATGCACCCAACATAGAAGCACTTCAATACGTAAGGCAAATGCTAACAGCTATACAAGAGGAAATCAACAGTAACACAACAGTGGGAGACTTTTACACCTCACTTACAACAATGGACAGATCATCACGACAGAAAAGTAATAAGGAAACACAAGCTTTAAATGACACAATAGACCATATAGACTTAATTGGTATTTATAGGACATTCCATCCGAAAACAGATTACACTTTCTGCTCAAGTACACATGGAAAACTCACCAGGATAGATCACATCTTGGATCACAAATCAAGCCTCAGTAAATTTAAGAAAACTGAAATGATCCGAAGTATCTTTTCTGACCACAACACTATGAGATTAGAAATAAATTACAGGGGAAAAAACGTAAAAAACACAAACACATGGAGGCTAAACAATATGTTACTAAATTACCAAAAGATCACTGAAGAAGTCAAAGAGGAAATCAGAAAACACCTAGAGACAAATGACAAGGAAACCATGATGATCCAAAACCTATATCGCTTCTCGGCCTTTTGGCTAAAATTAAGTGTAGTACCAAAACCTATGGGATGCAGCAAAAAGCAGTTCTAAGAGGGAAATTTATAACACTACAATCCTATCTCAGAAAACAAGAATAATCTCAAATAAACAATCTAATCTTACACCTAAAGGAAAAAGAAGAAACAAAACCTAAAGTTAGTAGAAGGAAAGAAATCATAAAGATCAGAGCAGAAATAAATGTAATAAAAAAAGAAAGCAATAGCAAATATCAATAAAACTAAAAGCTGGTTCTTTGAGATGATAAACAAAATTGATGAACCTTTAGTGAGACACATCAAGAAAAAGAGGGAAATCGATACAGCCACTATGGAGAACAGTAGGGAGGTTCCTTAAAAAACTTAAAATACAACTACCATATAACTCAGCAATCCCACTACTGCGCATATACCCCGAGAAAACCGTAATTCAAAAAGAGTCATGTAACACAATGTCCACTGAAGCTCTCTTTACAAAAGCCAGGACATGGAAGCAACCTAAGTGTCCATCAACAGATGAATGGTTAAAGAAGATGTGGCACATATATACAATGGAATATTACTCAGCCATAAAAATAAACGAAATTGAGTTATCTGTAGGGAGGTGGATGGACTTAGAGTCTGTCATACAAAGTGAAGTAACTCAGAAAGAGAAAAACAAATACTGTATGCTAACACATATATATGGAATGAAAAAAAAATGGTCATGAAGAACCTCGAGGCAGTACAGGAATAAAGATACAGACCTACTAGAGAATGGACTTGAGGACACGAGGAGGGGGAAGACTAAGCTGGGGCAAAGTGAGAGAGTGGCATGGACATACATACACTACCAAACGTAAAACAGATAGCTAGTGGGAAGCAGCCACAAAGCACAGGGAGATCAGCTCGGTGCTCTGTGACCACCTAGAGGGGTGGAATAGGGAGGGTGATGCAAGAGGAAAGATATATGGGGATGTATGTTTATGTATAGCTGATTCACGTTGTTATACAGCACAAGGTAACACATCATTGTGAAGCAATTATACTCCAATAAACATGTTAAAAAAAGACCACTCACCTTCAAAAAAAAACAAAAAGGAAAAAGAGGGAGATTACTCAAATCAATAAAATTAGAAATGAAAAAAGGAGAAGTTACAATGGATACCACAGAAATATAAAGCATCATAGGAGACTACTACAAGCAACTCTATGCCAATAAAATGGATAAACTGGAAGAAATGGAAAAACTCTAAGAAAGGTATAATCTTCCAAGACTGAACCAAGAAGAAACAGAAAATATGCACTAGACCAATCACAAGTAATGAAACTGAAACTGTGATTTAAAACCTTCCAACAAACCAAAGTCCAGGACCAGATGGCTTCACAAGTGAATTTTATCAAACATTTAGAGAAGTGCTAATAACCATCTTTCTCAAACTCTTCCAAAAAATTGCAGAGGAACACTCCCAAACTCATTCTACGAGTCCACCATCACCCTGATACCAAAACCAGACAAAGACTACAAAAAAAGAAAGTTACTGACCAGTACCACTGATGAAAAAACATGCAAAAATCCTTAACAAAATACTAGCAAACAGAATCCAGCAACACATTAAAAGGATCATAAAACATGATCAAGGGGGATTTATCCCACGGATGCAAGGATTCTTGAGTATATGCAAATCAATCAATGTGATATACCATATTCACAAATTGAAGAATAAATACCATGTGATCATCTCAATAGATGCAGAAAAAGCTTTTGACAAAATTCAAAACACATTTATGATAAAAACTCTCCAGAAAGTGGGCACAGCAGGAACCTACGTCTAATACTAAAGGCCATGTACAACAAACCCACAGCAAACATAATTCTCAATGGTGAAAATCTGAAAGCATTTCCACTAAGATCAGGAACACAACAAGGATGTCCACTCTTGCCACTATCATTGAACATAGTTTTATAACTCCTAGCCATGACAATCACAGAAGAAAAGGAAATAAAAGAAATACAAATTGGAAAAGAAGCAATAAAACTGTCACTGTTTGCAGATGACATGACACGATACATAGATAATCCTAATGATGTCACCAGAAAACTACCAGAGTTAATCAATTTGGTAAAGTCGCAGGATACAAAATTAATGCACAGAAATCTCTTGCATTCCTATACACTAACAACCAGAGATCAGAAAGAGAAATTAAGGAAACAATCACATTCACCACTGCAACAAAAAGAATGAAATACCAAGGAATAAACCTACCTAAGGAGGTAAAAGACCTGTACTCAGAAAACTGTAAGACACTGATGAATAACAGTGGTGAGAGTGGGCAACCTTGTCTTCTTCCTGATCTTAGTGGAAATGGTTTCAGTTTTTCACCATTGAGGACAATGTTGGCTGTGGGTTTCTCATATATGGCCTTTATTATGTTGAGAAAAGTTCCCTCTATGCCTACTTTCTGCAGGGTTTTTAATCATAAATGGGTGATGAATTTTGTTGAAAGCGTTCTCTGCATCTATTGAGATGATCATATGGTTTTTCTCCTTCAATTTGTTAATATGGTGTACCACGTTGATTGATTTGTGTATATTGAAGAATCCTTGCATTCCTGGGATAAACCCCACTTGATCATGGTGTATGATCCTTTTAATGTGCTGTTGGATTCTGTTTGCTAGTATTTTGTTGAGGATTTTTGCATTTCAGTTCATCAGTGATATTGGCCTGTAGTTTTCTTTCTTTGTGACACCTTTGCCTGGTTTTGGTATCAGGGTGGTGGTGGCCTCGTAGAATGAGTTTGGGAGTGTTCCAACCTCTGCTATATTTTGGAAGAGTTTGAGAAGGATAGGTGTTAGCTCTTCTCTAAATGTCTGATAGAATTAGCCTGTGAAGCCATCTGGTCCTGGGCTTTTGTTTGTTGGAAGATTTTTAATCACAGTTTCAATTTCAGTGCTTGTGATTGGCCTGCTCATATTTTCTATTTCTTCCTGGTTCACTCTCAGCAGGTTGTGCATTTCTAATAATTTGTCCATTTCTTCCAGGTTGTCCATTTTATTGGCATAGAGTTGCTTGTAGTAATCTCTCATGATTCTTTGTATTTCTGCAGTGTCAGTTGTTACTGCTCCTTTTTCATTTCTAAATCTACTGATTTGAGTCTTCTCCCTTTTTTTCTTGATGAGTCAGGCTAATGGTTTATCAACTTTGCTTATCTCCTCAAAGAATCAGCTTTTAGTTTTACTGATCTTTGCTATCGTTTCCTTCCTTTGTTTTTCATTTATCTTTGATCTGATTCTTATGATTTATTTCCTTCGGCTAACTTTAGGTTATTTTGTTCTTCTTTCTGTAATTGCTTTAGGAGCAAGTTTAGGTTGTTTGAGATGTTTCCTGTTTCTTAAGGTCAGATTGTATTGCTAAAAACTTCCCTCTTAGAACTGCTTTTGCTGCATCCCATAGGTTTGGGTCGTCGTGTCTCCAATGTCATTTGTTTCTAATTTTTTTTGATTTCCCCTTTGATTTCTTCAGTGATTACTGAAGAAATTAGTAAGTAGTGTGTTAAGTAGTAGTGTGTTAAGTACTACTATTAAGTAGTGTGTTAAGTACTACTATTAAGTAGTGTGTTGTTTAGCCTCCATGTGTTTGTATTTTTTACAGATCTTTTCCTGTTGATATCTACTCTCATATTGTTGTTGTCGGAAAATATACTTGATACGATTTCAATTTTCTTAAATTTCCCAAGTTTTGGAAGTTTTAGCCACAACAATCACTGAAGAAAAATAAATAAAAGGAATCCAAATAAGAAAAGAAGTAAAGCTGTCACCATTTGCAGATGACATGATACTATAAAGAATCCTAAAGATGCTACCAGAAAACTACTAGAGCTAATCAATGAATTTGGTAAAGTAGCAGGATACAAAATTAATGCACAGAAATCTCTTGCATTCCTATACACTAATGATGAAAAATCTAAAAGTGAAATTAAGAAAACACTCCCATTTACCATAGCAACAAAAATAATAAAATATCTAGGAATAAACCTACCTAAGGGGACAAAAGACCTGTATGCAGAAAATTACAAGACACTGATGAAAGAAATTAAAGATGATAAAATAGATGCAGAGATATACCATGTTCTTGGATTGGAAGAATCAACATTGTGAAAATGACTCTACTAACCAAAGAAATCTACAGATTCAATGCAATCCCTATCAAACTACCACTGGCACTTTTCACAGAACTAGAACAAAAAATTTGACAATTTGTGTGGATACACAAAAGACCCCGAATAGCCAAAGCAAACTTGAGAATGAGATATGGAGCTGGAGGAATCAGTTCCCTCACTTCAGACTATACTACAAAGTTACAGTAATCAAGACAGTACGGTACTGGCACAAAACCAGAAAGATAGATCAATGGAACAGGATAGAAAACACACACATATGGTCACCTTATCTTTGATAAAGGAGGCAAGAATATACAGTGGAGAAAAGACAGACTCTTCAATAAGTGGTGCTGGGAAAACTGGACAGGTACAGGTAAAAGTATGAAATTAGAACACTCCCTAACACCATACACAAAAATAAACTCAGAATGGATTAAAGACCTAAATGTAAGGCCAGAAGTTATCAAACTCTTAGAGGAAAACATAGGCAGAACACTCTATGACATAAATCACAGCAAGATCCTTTTTGACCCACCTCCTAGAGAAATGGAAATAAAAACAAAAATAAACAGATGGGACCTAATGAAACTTCAAAGCTTTTGCACAACAAAGGAAACCATAAACAAGACCAAAAGACAACCTTCAGAATGGGAGAAAATATTTGCAAACGAAGCAACTGACAAAGGATTAATCTCCAAAATTTACAAGCAGCTCATGCAGCTCAGTAACAAAAAAACAACCCAATCCAAAAATGGGCAGAAGATCTAAATAGACATTTCTCCAGAGAAGATACACAGATTGCCAACAAACACATGAAAGAATGTTCAACATCGTTCATCATTAGAGAAATGCAAATCAAAACTACAATGAGGTATCACCTCACACCTATCAGAATAGCCATCATCAAAAAATCTAGAAACAATAAATGCTGTAGAGAGGGTGTGGAGAAAAGGGAACCCTCTTGCACTGTTTGTGGGAATGTAAATTGATACAGCCACTATGGAGAACAGTATGGAGGTTCCTTAAAAAACTAAAAATAGAACTACCATACGACCCAGCAATCCCACTACTGGGCATATACCCTGAGAAAACCATAATTCAAGAAGAGACATGTACCAAAATGTTCATTGCAGGTCTATTTACAATAGCCAGGACATGGAAGCAACCTAAATGTCCATCAACAGATGAATGGATAAAGAAGATGTGGCACATATATACAATGGAATATTACTCAGCCATAATACGAAACGAAATTGAGTTATTTGTAGTGAGGTGGATGGACCTAGAGTCTGTCATACAGAGTGAAAAAAGTCAGAAACAGAAAAACAAATATTATATGCTAACACATATATATGGAATCTAAGGGAAAAAAAAAAGGTCATGAAGAACCTCAGGGTAAGATGGGAATTAAAGACACAGACCTACTACAGAATGGACTTGAGGACATGGGGAGGGGGAAGGGTAAGCTGTGACAAAGTGAGAGACTGGCATGGACATATATACATTACCAAACGTAAACTAGCTAGCTAGTGGGAAGCAGCCGCATAGCACAGGGAGATCACCTTGGTGGTTTGTGACCACCTAGAGGGGTGGGACAGGGAAGGTGGGAGGGAGGGAGACGCAAGAGGGAAGAGATATGGGAACATATGTATATATATAACTGATTCACTTTGTTATAAAGCAGAAACTGAAACCATTGTAAAGCAATTATACTCTAATAAACATGTTAAAAATAAATTAATTAAATAAAATAAAACTTAAAAGAGACACTGATGAAAGAAATCAAAGATGACAAAAGCAGATGCAGAGATATACCATATTCTTGGATGGGAAGAACTAATATTGTGAAAATGACTATATAACCCAAAGCAATCTACAGATTCAAGGCAAGCCCTATCCAATTTCCCATGCCATTTTTCTTTAGGAAGCGAGAACAAAAAATCTTAAAATGTGTATGGAAACACAAAAGACCCCAAAAACCAAAGCCATCTGAGGGAAAAAAACAGAGCTGAAGGAATCAGACTCTGTGACTTCCGATTATACTGCAAAGCTACAGTATTCGAGACAATATGGTACTGGCACAAAAACAGAAATATAGATCATCAGAACAGGATAGAAAGTCCAGAGGTAAACCCACGCACCTATGGTCAACTAATCTATGACAAAGGAGGAAAGGATACAATGGAGAAAAGACGCTCTCTTCAATAAATGGTGCTGGGAAAACTGGACAGCTACATGTAAAAGAATGAAATTAGAACACTCCCTAACACCATACACAAAAATAAACTCAAAATCGATTAGAGACCTAAATGTAAGGCCAGACACTTTCAAACTCTTAGAGGAAAACATAGGAAGAACATTCTATGACATAAATCACAGCAAGATCTTTTTTGACCCCCCTCCTAGAGTCATGGAAATAAAAACAAAAATAAACAAATGGGACCTACTGAAACTTAAAAGCTTTTGCACAACAAAGGAAACTATAAACAAGATGAAAAAACAACCCTCAGAATGGGAGAAAATATTTGCAAATGAATCATCGGACAAAGGATTAATCTCCAAAATATATAAACAGCTCATGCAGCCCAATATTAAAAAAACAAATAACCCAATCCAAAAATGGGCAGAAGACCTAAATAGACTTTTCTCCAAAGAAGACATACAGATGGCCAAGAAGCACATGAAAAGCTGCTCAAGATCAGTAATTATTAGAGAAATGCAAATCAAGATTGCAATGAGGTATCACCTCACACTGGTTAGAATGGGTATCATCAGAAAATCTACAAACTACAAATACTGCAGAGGGTGTGGTGAAAAGGGAACCCTCTTGCCCTGTTGCTGGGAATGTAAATTGATACAGCTATGTCCTCAATATGGAGAACAGTATGGAGGTTCCTTAAAAAAGTAAATATAGAATTACCATATGCCCCACCAATCCCAGTACTGGGCATATACCCAGAGAAAACAATAATTCAAAAAGCCGCATGGAGCTTCCCTGGTGACACAGTGGTTGAGAGTCCGCCTGCTGATGCAGGGGACAGAGGTTCGTGCCCCGGTCTGGGAAGATCCCACATGCCGCGGAGCGGCTGGGCCCGTGAGCCATGGCCGCTGAGCCTGCGCGTCCGGAGCCTGTGCTCTGCAACGGGAGAGGCCACAACAGTGAGAGGCCCGTGTACCGCAAAAAAAAAAAAAGCCACATGCACCGCAATATTCACTGTAGCACTATTTACAATAGCCAGGTCACGGAAGCAACCTAACTTCCCATCAACAGGCGAATGGATAAAGAAGATGTGGTCCATATATACAATGGAATATTACTCAGCTACAAAAGGGAACGAAATTGGGTCCTTTGTAGAGATGAGGATGGACCTAGAGACTGTCATAAACAGTGAAGTAAGCCAGAAAGTGAAAAAAAAATATCATATATTAACACATATACGTGGATTCTAGAAAAATGGTACAGATGAACTGGTTTGCAAGGCAGAAATAGAGACAGAGATGTAGAGAACAAACGTATGGACACCAAGGGGGGAAAGTGGGGCAGGGGGGGCAGTGGTGGGATGAATCTGGAGGTTGGGATTGACATGTATACACTGATATGTATAGAATGGATAACTAATAAGAACCTGCTGTATAAAAAAAATAAAAAATAAAAAAATGAAAACTTTTTAATAAGAGTATAAATCTTAACCGAGGCTGATTAAGAAAAAGTAATATACATTTGAACAATATTATGTAAAAGGGATATAACCAAAGATTAAGTGGAGATTTAAAAAGTGTAAGAGTGTGCTATAAGCATCTTTATGTCAATCAATGTTAAAACTTCAAGAAATGGGTAATTTTCTAAAAACATTGTTACCAAAATATGAATTTTCTAAGACAACCTACCACAATTTATACAATATACAAAAACTAGACAAACCAATAATTACTTAAAAATGCTGAATCAGCAGGAAAATCTCCAAGAAAGAATACCAAATTTTATAAAGTTTGTATGAAACAGATAATACAAGTATACTGATATTATAAACCTAACTACAGGAGTTTATATTATGCACTTCCACAGGCACATAGAATACGTAGCATGGAAACAGAAGGAAATGTATTCAAGTAATTTTCTGAAGCTACAATAAGTTTGATATTGTCATTAGAAAAGATGCTCAACATCACTAATTATTAGAGAAATGAAAATTAAAACTGCAGTGAGGTATCACCTTACACCAGTCAGAATGCCATTATCAAAAAAATCTATAAAAAATAAATGCTGGAAAGGGTGTGGAGAAAAGGGAACCCTCATACACTGCTGGTGGGAATATAAATTAATACAGCCACTATGGAGAACAGTATGGAGGTTCCTTAAAAAACTAAAAATAGCACTACCATATGACACAGCAATCCCACTACTGGGCATATACCCTGAGAAAACCATAATTCAAAAAGAGTCAGATACCAAAATGTTCATTGCAGCTCTATTTACAATAGCCCGGAGATGGAAACAACCTAAGTGTCCATCATCGGATGAATGGATAAAGAAGATGTGGCACATACATACAATGGAATATTAGCCATAAAAAGAAACGAAATTGAGCTATTTTTAATGAGGTGGATAGACCTAGAGTCCGTCATACAGAGTGAAGTAAGTCAGAAAGAGAAAGACAAATACTGTATGCTAACACATATATATGGAATTTAAGAAAAAAAAATGTCATGAAGAACCTAGCAGTAAGACAGGAATAAAGACACAGACCTACTAGAGAATGGACTTGATGATATGGGGAGGGGGGAGGGTAAACTGTGACCAAGTGAGAGAGTGACATGGACATTTATACAATACCAAATGTGAAATAGATAGCTAGTGGGAAGCAGCCGCATAGCACAGGGAGATCAGCTTGGTGCTTTGTGACCACCTGGAGGGGTGGGATAGGGAGGGTGGGAGGGAGGGAGATGCAACACGGAAGAGATATGGGAACATATGTATATGTATAACTGATTCATTTTGTTATAAAGCAGAAACTAACACACCATTGTAAAGCAATTATACTCCAATAAAGATGTAAAAAAATTTTAGAAAGCTATGAAAATTGGTACAGTGTAATACTGTCACAAAACATATTTAAGAAACACTGGAATCCGAGAGCTCCAAAATACACAAATACACATATACATGCAGACTTATATATAAAAGAAATAGCAGTGCAAAACCAGGAGGAATTAATGAAGTTGCCATAAGTGGTTTTCCACAAAGAGCAATCACATTCCTTGACTTCAGACTATACTACAAAGCAATGTTTCCTACAGGAAAACATAGGCAGAACACTCTTTGACATAAACTGTAGCAGTATCTTTTTGGATCCATCTCCTAAAGTAAATAAAAGCAAAAAAAAACAAATGGGACCTAAGTAAACTTGAAAGCTTTTGCACTGCAAAGGAAACCATAAACAAAATGCAAAGAACATACTGAATGGGAGAAAATATTTGCAAATGATATGACCGGTAAGGGATTAATATCCAACATATATAGAAAACTCATACAACTCAACATCAAAAAAACAAACAACCTGATTAAAAAATAGGCAGAAGAACTGAAAAGACGTTTCTCCAAAGAAGACATACAGATGGCCAACAGGCACATGAAAAGATGCTCAATGTTGCTCATCATCAGGGAAATGCTAATCAAAACCACAGTGAGATACCACCTCACCTGTCAGAACGGCTATTATCAAAAAGACTTCAAATAACAAATGTTGGAGTGGATGTGGAGAAAGGGAACCCTTGTATACTGTTGATGGGAATGTAAATTGGTGCACTCACTATGGAAAACAGTATGGAGGTTTCTCAAGAAACTAAAAATAGAACTACCACATAATCCAACAGTTCCACTCCTGGGTATATATCTGGAAAAAAATTAAAACACTAATTCAAAGATATACAGGCAGGCCAATGTTCATAGCAGCACTATGTACAATAGCTAAGATATGGAAGCAACCCAAGTGACCATCTACAGATGATTGGATTAAGAAAATGTGGTATATATACACACAATTGAACATTACTCAGAAATACTGCTATTTGCAGCAACGTGGATGGACCTAGAGTATTGAGTGAAATATGTCAGAGAAAGAAATTTATGACATTACTTATACATGAAATCTAAAAAATACAAATATATATAGCAAAACAGAAACAAACTCACAGATATAGAAAACAAACCTGAGGTTACCAAAGGGGAGAAGGAAGGGTGTATGGACAAATTAGGAGTATGGGATTAAGAGATACAAAATACTATGTATAAAATAAGTAAGCAACAAGGATATACTGTATAGCACAGGGAATTATAGCCATTATCTTCTAATAACCTAGAATGGAGTATAATCTGCAAAAATACTGAATAATTATCCTGTATACCTGAAACTTACATAGTATTCTAAATCAACTATACTTCAATTAAGAGAAAAATCATTTTTTCCAAGACAGTTAGCAATCTAACACAGCCATTTTAAAGGACATTTTTGTATATTTCAAAATAAAAGTAGAATGTAAAATTGTACTTTAGAAAAACAAGATGTGTGTGTATATATATATATACACACATGCATATATATATTTTCACATACATACACACAGGATTACACAGCCATAGAAAAAGAAATTCTGCCATTTGCAGCAACACAGATTGACCTAGAGAGTATTATGCTTAGTGAAGTATGTCAGAAAAAGACAAATACTGTATGATTTCACTTACATATGGAATCTAAATAATAAAATAACAGGAATGTATATAGTAAAACAAAAACAAACTAATGACACAGGAAAAAAAAAAAAAACTACTGGCAACCAGTGGGGAGATGGAAGCAAGTGGCAAGACAGGTATGAGATTAAGAGCTACAACTATTATGTACAAAATAGATAAGCAACAAGGATACATTGTATAGCACAGGGAATTATAGCCATTATTTTATAGTAAATTTTAATGAAATATATAAAAATACTAAATCACTATGCTGTCCACCTGAAACTAATAATACTTTAAATCAGCTATACTTCCATTAAAAACAATATTAGATTCATTTCTCAAAACATGTATGAACACATTTTTGGTTCATTGAAACCTAAATGTGAACAAAACCTCTTTATTTAAAATATAGAATATATTTTATATAGTCTCATGAGAAAAAGTTTTAGATAAGACACAGAAAGCATAAATCATAAAGGATAAGAATAATGAATTTATCACCTCAAAAGTAAAAGAGAGACAACTAAAACATCATGAAAGAGCTGGAGAAGATATTTGTAATACATAGTGGATCAGCTTAGCATCCTTAATAAAAGAACTTGAACAATAACCCAGTAGAAAAATAGAAAGTGCATTTCAACATGCAATTCATTAAGAGGAAATCTGAATTAATAAACATAGGAAAAGATGCTCAAAGTCTTCAACTATGAGGATTGTGCAAATTAATATGGCAGTGATATATTATTTCCCAACCACTGAAATGGAAAAAAAATAGCATCTAAGACTGCTATGTTGTTATGGATGGACACTTTCATCCATGAGGTGAAATTTGCTAGTGCTGTTGGTAGTAAAAATTTACATGATCACTCCAGAGAACAAAATCTCAGTACGGGTGACATTTGCTTACCTTTTTGCTCAACAATTCTGATTCTAGGTATGTGAAATGAAGAAACTCTTGCACATATGTACCAGATTACATGTAGGAAGACTTTTATTACAAAATTACTTATGATAGCAAAAAATGATACAGTATAAATACCTATTAATATGAAATGGATACATTTTAATATATTATTGGTAATATGATAAAAACATTAAAATAAATGACTTATACATTAAGTGACTTAGACCAATAGACATCAATATGAATAATTTTCAAGAATATAACACTGAGTTAAAAAAACAAGTTGCAGGATCATCTAGTATGACATCATTTGTATTAAAATGTTTAAATCACAAAGCTCCACTTTGAGAGTATTTATGCATAGTAAAATTATGACAACATAGCCTGGAAGAACACACATGATATTTTTTATGGTGACTGTCCCTAGGGAAGGAAGGGTATGAGTCTAGAGGGCCAAATAACCTTTAAGGAAGAGCAATACCTCCTCTCATGACTCTATTCACCACCAAAGATAACACTTCTCTCTGCCTCCCAGGACTGGCTCCCACTTACCCTCAAATTATTCTTTGGCTTTCCATCTGCTGATATCATAACACCTTTTGATGACAGGGACCTTTCCCATCAATTACTGGTATAGCAGAGTATAGAGGAAATAACATGGAAACAGTAATTACTTCTTAGAAACCTATTATCTCAGAACCAAAGGGCTTTTAGAGATCATATTGCCTACTGGTTTTCAAATTGTGTTCCCAGAAGCCTTTGGGTTCCCAAGAGGCTCCAGGGAATGAGAAAGGAGCTTAGAAGCTAGGACTCTGCACCCACCACCCCTGATTCAAGTACAGCATTTCTGATATTATCTGCTTTGTAACTGGGGTTCCAAGTAAGGCTTTGTCCACAAAAACAGTTCTCTTCAACAGGAGGATGAAAATCACTGGGTTTACGCATTATTATTATTATTTTTATAAGGAAATAAGAACAGAAGTTAAAGTCATTTTCCAGCAACGTTAGTTCTATGTTTAACTGATTTGATGCCTACAGAATTCTCAGCACAATGGAAAGCTGTTAAGAAGGTCCATGAGAGGCTTTGGTTTCTATGTCCATCTAAGTATACCATACAGACAGGAGGATGTTCCGCCAAGTGTCAGATCAGAGGTGAAATTATGTTTAATTTGCCAACACAGGAACTCTAGTATATATTCAGCGAAGAAAGAAGGTAGAACATGCTCTCTCAAATTTTGGGGTGTGCATCATGCCCTGCTCCAACAGTTGGAAGACAAAGAGTCATCACCCACTGGAATGGGCATGAACTTTTGGAATCACTTAACCTAGCAACCTAGTGATAACCCTGTAAATAAGCATTATGCATTAAACAAAGTGAAATGGTGTGTGAGTTTTTGGAAAGCAACCATTTATTTTTCTGAAGTTGCAGGACTTCAGGACGAAGTCAAGTTTCCATCCCTGCCTGTTAGCTTGGTAATCTCTAATGGAAGTCATTCCTGAGGCTAATCAGTTCTCTTCAAGGAAATCACTAAAGAAGGGGGATAATTATGCTAGGCACCAAAGCTCATGAGGAAGAAAATTCACAAAAACCAACTTTGATCTTTACTCCAGGATTCGCTTAATGGTGTGGAAAACTAATAATCATTAATTTTCACCAAAAGATGTCACGTGGCTACAGCTATAATGTTCAAATAACATTCAATTATATTTTTCCTGATGAACGGAAGTCTCTTTTAATCATCCTGAAACCAACTACCACAAAATGCATTTTTTTTTTAAATTCCTGTAGTATCTTCACCCTAAATACTCAAAACACAGAAAGCAATGTCACCTCCCAGGCTATACACTAAAGACACAGAAGTTGATTTTGCAATTCAGACCTCATTCAACCTAACAAACCAAATAATGGCAACATTTTCCTCTATTGTTCCTGGTATAAAATCTTTGAAAATTACTGTTTGTCTTTTGTAACATTTTCCAACTTAGGAATTGTCTGTTAATATTTCTACTTTAAACAGAAGGCTCTGCAACCATACTTGGAGATGTTTAGAATAGTCCTTTTCTTCCCTGCTAATGCCCAAGGAAGATGGTGTAGCCACCAAGCAAAGTGACTGACAGGGAATGAACTGTAACCACTTAACTGATTTTGCAGGGGGAGAGGGAATAGTCAACAGTAATACCACAATCTTACCTTTGCAGCTCAGAAACCACACAGTTTCATAATGATTCCACATCTTACCAAGAAGCACATACACATAGGGCTTAAGAGGTGTGGATTATTCTAAAGATTATTAAGTACAAAATTATTTGTATTAGCCAGAAAAAAATAGTTTGTAAAACATTTACCTCAGCTAGCAGGGAAGTTGCTATGTCTAGCTTTTGGTTTTGTAAAGCATGAGCTGGAGGCTGAGACAGGCACAGGTGAGAAACATTTTTATCCTAAGTAGGAAACATCTGTCAGGGCAAGGTATGCAGAAGATAAAGGTGGGTAGAACACCCCCATGTGGAGGTGGAAATTACAGTAACCTCCCTCTAAATGAAGGAACTGAAGGCTTGTACCCACATTCCACATTCTGGATGTCACTCTATCAGAATTCCTCCCAGCTGAATGTATAAAAGCAAACCATCCCAGGATGGAACAGCGACATGGAATTCCTCCTCCTTTGGGTTTGCTAAGTGCCTCTGTCTAAAAGATTGTTTGAATCTGTGGTATTCCCCACAGTAGACTCCTCCTCTTGTAATCACTAAATCAACCAATGAAGAGAAATTCAGCTGACTGTAGGAATTTACCTCTTTTTAATCTATAGTCCCAATTTTTCAGCCATTAATAGAAATGGAGAGAAAACAGCAAGTTACAGCTTAAAGAAGGACAAGCTTGTTCCTTTGACCATTATAATTCTTATCCACCTTTGGAGGTGGATCTATATGCTATGGGGAAACAATTTATAGGGAACTTGGTATAAACTGAGACTTGAAAACAAATCTACTATAATACTATGACTGTTATACCAGATAATATTTTCATGACCTACCTTGTCTGAGATTTTTAAATAAAAGGATTACTTAGTAAAAAGCATTTTGTTGAACTACCAAAAAAACACAATTGTCAAATCATTACCTCCAAAACTTTGCTATAGAACCAGAAAGAAAACAGTCATTCCTACACAGCAGAGGAAAAAAAAAAAAAAAACTAGATAAAACTTGTATTTGTTACACACTTAAAAACGTTCCTCTTACATTCCTTTTTTCCTGTTTTACAATATGTGGTATCAAAGTCCCAGATACCATCGTTCTCTCATCTTCACTCATACCAACTGTCAGTAACTTTTAGCATAAAACAACATTTCTATCCTCTCAAGACTCAAGGGGCACCATCAAGCTGGCGGAGGAGTAAGACGTGCAGATCACCTCCCTCCCCACAGATACATCAGAAATACATCTACATGTGGAACAACTCCTACAGAACACCTACTGAATGCTGGCAGAAGACCTCAGACCTCCCAACAGGCAGGAAACTCCCCACATACCTGGGTAGGGAAAAAGAAAAAAGGAAAAACAGACACAAAAGAATAGGGACAGGAACTGTACCTCTGGGAGGGAGCTATGAAGGAGGAAAAGTTTCCTCACACTAGGAAGCCCCTTCACAGGTAGAGACTGCAGGTAGCGGAGGGGGGGAAGCTTCAGAGCCACACAGGAGAGCACAGAAACAGGGGTTCAGAGGGTAAGCCTGAGAGATTCCCACACATAGGATCGTGCCGGTCAGCACTCACCAGCCTGAGAGGCTTCTCTGATCACCCACTGGGGCAAGTGGGGACTGGGAGCTGAGGCTGGGGCTTCAGAGTTAAGATACCAGGGAGAGGACTGGGGTTGGCGGTGTGAACACAGGCTGAAGGGAGCTACTGCGCCACAGCTAGCTGGGAGGGAGTCTGGGAAAAAGTCTGGAGCTGCCGAAGAGACAAGAGACTTTTTCTTGCCTCGTTGTTTCCTGGTATGTGAAGAGAAGGAATTCAGAGCACCACCTAAATGAGCTCCAGAAACTGACACAAGTCATGGCTACCAGTGCAGACATCAGACTGGCATGAATTGCTAAGGCTGCTGCTGCCGCCACCAAGAAGCCTGTGTGCGAGCACAGGTCGCTATCCACACCTCCCATCCTGGGAGCCTGTGCAGCCCGCCACTGCCAGGGTCCCGTGATCCAGGGACAACTTCCCCAGGAGAATACATAGCACGGCTCAGGCTGTTGCAACTTCATGCTACCCTCTGCCGCTGCAAGCTTGCCCAGCATTCTGTACCCCGCCCTCTCCACAGCCTGATTGAGCCAGAGGCCCCTAATCAGCTGCTCAATTAACCCTGTCTTGGCTGGGTGGGGAACTGACATCTTCAGGCGACCTACACACGGAAGCAGTGCCAAATCCAAAGCTGAATCCCAGGAGCTGTGAGAACAAAAAAGAGAAAGGGAAATTTCTCCCAGCAGCCTCAGGAGCAGCAGACTAAATCTCCACAATCAACTTGATGTACCCTGTACCTGTGGAATACCTGAATGGACAACGAATCATCCCAAAGTTGAGGCAACGGACTGTGGGAGCAACTGTAGACTTGGGATTTGCTTTCTGCATCTGATTTGTTTCTGCTTTTATGTTTATCTTAGTGTTCAGAGCTTATTATCACTGGTAGATTTCTTTATGGAGTTGGCTGCTCTGTTTTTTTATTTTATATAAATATATATTTTTTCCTTTTTCTCTTTTTGTGAGTGTGTATGTGTATGCTTCTTTGTGTGATTTTGTCTGCATAGCTTTACTTTTGCCATTTGTCCTAGGGTTCTGACTGTCCAATATTTATTTTTAGTATAGTTTATAGCACTTGTTATCATTGGTGGATTTGTTTTTTGGTATGCTTGCTCTCTTTCTTTTTTTATTAATTTTTAATTTTTTTTTACTTTTAATAACTTTATTTTTTCTTTGTATCTTTGTTTCTTTTTCTACCTTTTCATCTGAGCCGTGTGGCTGACAGGGTCTTGGTGCTCTGGCTGGGTCTCAGGCCTCAGCCTCTGAGGTGCGACAGCTGAGTTCAGGACACTGGCCCAGCAGAAACATCCCAGCCCTGCATAATATCAAATGGCAAAAGCGCTCCCAGAGATCTCTATCTCAATGCAAAAACCCAGCTCCACTCAATGACCAGCAAGCTACAGTGCTGAACACCCTATGACAAACAACTAGCAAGACAGGAACACAAACCCACCCATTACTAGAGAGGTTGCCAAAAATTCTGATAAGGTCACAGACACCCCAAAACACACCACTGGATGTGGTCCTGCCCACCAGAAAGGCAAGATCCAGCCCCATCCATCAGAACACAGGTACCAGTCCCCTCCACCAGGAAGCCTACACAACCCACTGACACAACCTCACCCACCGGGGCAGACAGCAAAAACAACGGGAACTATGAACATGCAGGCTATGAAACAGAGATCTCAAACACAGTAACTTAAGAAAAATGAAAGGACAGAGAAATACACAGCACATGACGGAACAAGGTAACAACCCACCAGACCAAACAAATGAAGAGGAAATAGGCAGTCTACCTGAAAAAGAATACAGAGTAATGATAGTAAAGGTGACCCAAAATTTTGGAAATAGAATGGAGAAAACACAAGAAACATTTAACAAGGACCTAGAAGAACAGCAAATAAACAATGATGAACAACACAATAAATGAAATTTAAAATTCCCTAGAAGGAATCATAGCAGAATAACTGAGGAAGAAGAACGGATAAGTGACCTGGAAGATAAAATAGTGGAAATAACAACTGCAGAGCAGGAATAAAGAAAAAAGAATGAAAAGAATTGAGGACAATCTCAGAGACATCTGGGACATTAAATGCACCAATATTCTAATTACAGGGGTCCCAGAAGAAGAAGAGGGGAAAAAAAAGGAACTGAGAAAATATTTGAAGAGATTATAGTTGACAACTTCCTTAATCTGGGTAAGGAAATAGTCAATCAAGTCCAGGAAGCAGAGAGAGTCCCACACAGGATAAATCCAAGGAGAAACATTCCAGGACACATATTAAACTATCAAAAATAAATATGGAGAAAAGAAATTAAAAGTAGCAAGGGAAAAGCAACAATTAACATACAAGAGAATCCTTATAAGGTTACAGCCGATCTTTCAGCAGAAACTCTGCAAGCCAGAAGGGAGTGACAGGACGTATTTAAAGTGATGAAAGGGAAAAACCTACAACCAAGATTACTCTACCCAGCAAGGATCTCATTCAGATGTGACAGAGAAATTAAAACCTTTACAGACAAGCAACAACTAAGAAAATTCAGTACCAACAAACCAGCTCTACAACAAATGCTAAAGGAACGTCTCTAGGCAGCAAACACACATGAAATAAAAGACTTACAATAACAAACCCAAAACAATTAATAAAATGGTAATAGGAACATACATATCGATAACTACCTTAAATGCAAATGGATTATATGTTCCAACCAAAAGACATAGACTGACTGAATGGATACCAGAAAAAGACCCGTACATATGCTGTCTATAAGAGACCCACTTCATACCTACGGACACATACAGACTGAAAGTGAAGAGTTGGAAAAAGGTATTTCATGCAAATGGCAATCAAAAGATAGCTGGAGTAGCAATACTCATATCAGATAAAATAGACTTTAAAATAAAGCCTATTACAAGAGACAAAGAAGGACACTACTTAATGATCACGGGATCAATCCAAGAAAAAGATGTAACAATTGTAAATATTTATTCACCCAACATAGAAGCACCTCAATACATAAGGCAAATGCTAACAGCCATAAAGAGGAAGTCGACAGTAACACTAACATAGTAGGGGACTTTTAACACCCTACTTACACCAATAGACACATCATCCAAAGTGAAAAATAATAAGGAAACACAAGCTTTAAATGATACATTAAACAAGATGGACATAATTGATATTTATAGGACATTCCATCCAAGAACAACAGAATACACTTTCTTCTCAAAAGCTCATGGAATATTCTCCAGGATACATCTTATCTTTGGTCACAAATGAAGCCTTGGTAAATTTAAGAAAACTGAAATCACATCAAGTGTCTTTTCTGATCACAATGCTATGAGACTAGGTATCAATTACAGGAAAAAAATCTGTAAAAAATACAAACACATGGATGCTAAACAATACACTACTAAATAACCAAGAGATCACTGAAGAAATCAAAGAGGAAATTTAAAAATACCTAGAAACAAATGACAATGAAAACATGACAACCCAAAACCAATGGGATGTAGCAAAATCAGTTCTAAGAGGGAAGTTTATAGCAATACAATATTACCTTAAGAAACAGGAAATATCTCAAATAAACAACCTAACCTTGCACCTAAAACAATCAGAGAAAGAAGAAAAAAAAAACTCCAAAGTTAGGAGAAGGAAAGAAATCATAAAGATCAGATCAGAAATACATGAAAAATAAATGAAAAAAACAATCACAAAGATCAATAAAACTAAAAGCTGTTTCTTTAAGAAGATAAACAAAATTGATAAACCATTAGCCAGACTCATCAAGAAAAACAGGGAGAACACTCAAATCAATAGAATTAGAAATGAAAAAGGAAAAGTAACAACTGATACTGCAGAAACACAAAGGATTATGAGACATTACTACAAGCAACTATATGCCAATAAAACGGACAACCTGGAAGAAATGGACAAGTTATTAGAAAAGCACAACCTTCCAAGAATAAACTACGGAGAAATAGAAAGTATAAACAGACCAATCACAGGCACTGAAATTGAAACTGTGATTAAAAATCTTCCAATAGGGGCTTCCCTGGTGGCACAGTGGTTGAGAGTCTGCCTGCCAATGCAGGGGACACGGGTTTGTTTCCTGGTCCAGGATGATCCCACATGCCATGGAGCGGCTGGGCCCGTGAGCCATGGCTGCTGAGCCTGCACATCCGGAGCCTGTGCTCCACAACTAGAGAGGCCACAACAGTGAGAGGCCCGCGTACCGCAAAATCTTCCAACAAACAAAAGCCCAGGACCAGATGCGTTCACAGGCAAATTCTATGAAACATTTACAGAAGAGCTAACACCTATCCTTCTCAAACTCTTCCAAAATATAGCAAGGGAGGAACACTCCCAAACTCATTCTACAAGTCCACCACTACCCTGATACCAAACCTAGACAAAGATACCACAAAAAAGAAAACTACAGGCCAATATCACTGAAGAACATAGATGCCAAAATCCTCAACAAAATACTAGCAAACAGAATCCAACCGCACATTAAAAGCAAATGGGTTTTAACCCAGGAATGCAAGGATTCTTCAACATAAGCAACTCAATGAGCAAATACACTATGAGCAAATGGGTTTTATCCCAGGAATTCAAGGATTCTTCAACATAATCAACTCAATCAATATGATAAGCCATATTAACAAACTGAAGGAGAAAAAACTTACGATCATGTCAACAGATGCAGAAAAAGCTTTCAACAAAATTCAACACCAATTTATGATAAAACCCCCCAGAAAATAGGCATAGAAGGAACTTACCTCAACATAATAAAGGCCATATATGACAAACCCACAGCCAACATTGTTGTCAATGGTGAAAAACTGAAACTATTACCACTAACATCAGGAACAAGACAAGGTTACCCACTCTCACCACTATTATTCAACATAGTTTTGGAAGTTTTAGCCACAGCAATCAGAGGAGAAAAAGAAATAAAAGGAATCCAAACCAGAAAAGAAGTAAAGCTGTCACCATTTGCAGATGACATGATACTATAGAGAACCCTAAAGATGCTACCAGAAAACTACTAGAACTAATCAATGAATTTGGTAAAGTGGCAGGATACAAAATTAATGCACAGAAATCTCTTGCATTCCTATATACTAATGCTGAATAATCTGAAAGAGAAATTAAGGAAACACTCATTTACGCTTGCAACGAAAGAATAAAATACATAGGAATAAATCTACCTAAGGAGACAAAAGATCTGTATGCAGAAAATTATAAGACACTGATGAAAGAAATTAAAGATGATTCAAATAGATGGAGAGATATACCATGCTCTTGGACTGGAAGAATTAACATTGTGAAAATGACGCTACTAACCAAAGCAATCTACAGATTCAATACAATCCCTATCAAACTACCACTGGCATTTTTCACAGAACTAGAACAAAAAATTTCACAATTTGTATGGAAACACAAAAGACCTCGAATAGCCAAAACGATCTTGAAAAAGAAAAATGGAGCTGGAGGAATCAGGCTCCCTGACTTCAGACTATACTACAAAGCTACAGTAATCAAGACAGTACGGTACTGGCACAAAAACAGAAAGATAGATCAATGGAACAGGATAGAAAGCCCAGAGATAAACCCATGAACATATGGTCACCTTATCTTTGATAAAGGAGGCAAGAATATACAGTGGAGGAAAGACAGACTCTTCAATAAGTGGTGCTGGGAAAACTGGACAGCTGCATGTGAAAGAATGAAATTAGAGCACTCTCTAAATCTATACACAAAAATAAACTCAAAATGGATTAAAGACCTAAATGTAAGGCCAGACACTATAAAACTCTTAGAGGAAAACACAGGCAGAACACTCCATGACATAAATCACAGCAAGATCTTTTTTGACCCCCCTCCTAGAGAAATGGAAATAAAAACAAAAATAAACAAATGGGACCTAATGAAACTTAAAAGCTTTTGCACAGCAAAGGAAACCATAAACGAGACCAAAAGACAATCCTCAGAATAGGTGAAAATATTTGCAAACGAAGCAACTGACAAAGGATTAATCTCCAAAATTTACAAGCAGCTCATGCAGCTCAATATCAAAAAACCAAACAACCCAATCCAAAAATGGGCAGAAGACCTAAATAGACATTTCTTCAAGGAAGATATACAGATTGCCAACAAACACATGACAGGATGCTCAACATCACTAATCATTAGAGAAATGCAAATCAAAACTCCAATGAGGTATCACCTCACACCTGTCAGAATGGACATCATCAAAAAATCTAGAAACAATAAATGCTGGAGAGGGTGTGGAGAAAAGGGAACCCTCTTGCACTCTTGGTAGGAATGTTAATTGGTACAGCCACTACTGTGAACATTATGGAGGTTCCTCAAAAAACTAAAAATAGAATTACCATACAACCCAGCAATCCCACTACTGGGCATATACCCTGAGAAAACCATAATTCAAAAAAGGTCATATACCACAATGTTCATTGCAGCTCTATTTACAATAGCCAAGACATGGAAGCAACCTAAGTGTCCATCGACAGATGAATGGATAAAGATGATGTGGCACATATATACAATGGAGTATTACTCAGCCATAAAAATAAACGATATTACGTTATGTGTAGTGAAGTGGATGGACTTAGAGTCTGTCATACAGAGTGAAGTAAGTCAGATAGAGAAAAACAAATACTAACTAGTATGCTAACACATATATCTGGAATCTAAAAAAAAAAAGATTCTGAAAAACCTAGGGGCAGGGCAGGAATAAAGATATAGAGAATGGACTTGAGGTCATGGGAAGGGGGATGGGTAAGCTGGGACGAATTGAGAGAGTGGCATGTACCACCAAATGTAAAATAGATAGCTAGAGGGAAGCAGCCGCATAGCACAGGGAGATCAGCTCAGTGCTTTGTGAACACATAGATGGCTGGAATAGGGAGGGTGGGAGAGAGACATAAGAGGGAGGAGATATGGGATTATATGTATATGTATAGCTGATTCACTTTGTTATACAGCAGAAGCTACCACACCATTTTAAAGCAATTATACTCCAATAAAGATGTTAAAAAATGAAATAAAATACAAAATAAATCTCAAGTGTTTTTTAATGCGATGTTTCACTTCCAAGGATGCTTCTGCCCTGTTTATGTAATCCCGAATGAAAATAAGGAGACTCGAAGACATGATCTAACCTATTCTCATGTTTCCTTAAAAGAGAACAAAACCATGGTAGAGTAATGGGAATTATTCTCTTTAATATAAAGCCCTGACGGAAGACTCTACTTCCCTTAAGTGTTGTATATCACATTAATTCCCTTTCAACTGATAGTTGCATTTTCATTCTGTAAGAAAGCAGCAGTACCATTGGAAAGCCAATTCTGCTGTTTTCAGCTGGGTTCCAAGTTTGAATTAATATCATAAATTTTAAAGACTGCCTTCTTCTACTGCAGATTGTGAGCTCCTTAAAAATGGGAACCAGGTGGTCACATTTATAAGGGACTCCACATTCCATCTCTGTGCCTGGCACATACTTGCATACATCAAGCAATACATGAAAGTACTACAAGTGCATGAGAAACTGTATTAAACTGGCTTGAAAATGTTCATATTGATATTTGAGTGATTATCATTTAAGATACAATATAAATCCTTTTTTGTTACAGGCTTTTCTCCCCCTTGTGCCTAGGTAGCCCTTATTTTCAGCCTTATTCTATTCAACTATTGGTGTATTAAACATTAAAAATTCAGGCACAGGCTTCCCTGGTGGTGCAGTGGCTGAGAGTTGCCTGCCGACGCAGGGGACACGGGTTCGCGTCCCGGTCCGGGAAGATCCCACATGCCGCGGAGCGGCTGGGCCCGTGAGCCATGGCCGCTGAGCCTACGCGTCTGGAGCCTGTGCTCCGCAGAGGGAGAGGCCACGACAGTGAGAGGCCCGCGTATCGCAAAAAAAAAAAAAAAAAAAAAAAATTCAGGCAATGCTTCAGGCATACAATTGCAGTAAGGGGTTATGATTTGAAGTAAAGAAAATGGTGCACAATATTAGCCACAATTTCTTTTCCTATCAATGCAAATAGGTGTTGCAATGCATGTGCTAATTTTTTGATATTTCTGTACACAAGAATGTATTTGATGTCAGTATGGTCAGATGCAGCTGCTGCAAGGAACCTACAAAACAAACTAATTTGGAGAATTTGCATTTCCAGGAATGTGGCTTCACTCTAATAATAGTTTTCATGACACACAGTAGGGGAACATAAATGGGCAAGAGTACCCCCTGATCCAGTACTCTGCTATGTGGAGCAGAGTCTGAAAACTCAAAAAACAAGGCAAGTGCTCTTGCCATCCTGCCTGCCTGCCAACTGCCAGTGCACCCTCAATCAACTTTCACTATTGTCCAATTGCCTTTATTTTTTTTTTAATTTAACTATAGTTGATTTACAATATTGTGTTAGTTTCAGGTGTACAGTGGAGGCTAGGTGGTCATTGGGGTATTTCAAGTTCTTGTCTTAATAGTTATTCTCTTCAAGTGGCTTTAGGATCAGTAATAATTCACTTTTATAAGGAAAGTTATCTATTCCGACAAACCCAAACTTTAGCCTTCAAATTCTGCTTTATATATCATTTCCTATTTCTCTAGCCTTCAAATTCTGCTTTATATATCATTTCCTATTTCTCTAAACATGAGTCTCAGAGGTCTTAAAATTCTTTCCCATTTTAAATAAAGGCAGATATTTCTGAAATGGAATCACTGTATTACTTATATTTGCTCCAAGAGGCAAGGGATCAAGAAATACTGCTTTACCAACAGAATTATTAGAGCCCATTACAAGTACATCATTGAGAATGGCACTAGTACACGTTGCAATCACTGCTTTTCAAACTTTAAGAACATAGTATCTACCTAGCGACCAACTCTGCTTGGGTGAGCCCCAGGCATCTCTAATTCAGTAAATCTAAAATAGATCTGACCTATTCCTCTGCCAATCTTCCTCCTGCATTCTCTTTGTTTAAAAGAAGATAATGGCTTCCACCCAGTCATCAAGTCAAAAGCCTTAAAGTCATCCTAGACTTTTTATTCTTTTCATTACATTCACCCCCATATTCAATTGGTCACTCAGTCTGGTTGAAATCATCTCCTAAATCCCTCTCACATTCACATTCTTCTGCTGAGTCCTATCACTGCCATATTCAGATTTTCATGATTTCTCCAGTGGTCAGTATGGTTTTCCTGCCTCTGGATTTTTAATTACAAACTAGTAGAAAGTTTTTTGGTCATTTGTAGTAGACGATGGTGTTTTATTTAAACCTTTCTATTCCTTACCCGAGGGCTTTAAAATATAACTTGGAAATTGTGTTTAAACTTGATGAATTGGCCCCAAATATGCACCTCTTCTCCCTTTTGTAATTTCACTTAGGTGATACATTAAAATACAGAAAGGCCCTCAGAATGAAAGAAGCAATAGGAAAGATACTTAAGTGAGTAGTTACTACAAGAAAGAAACTTATTCTAATCACAAAAACCTCTGACATATCCCAGACTCTGAGGTGCCAGGTAACAAGGAGTGTACACCAGAAGAAAGAGGATGAAAGCAAGAGAAAGACTGACCATCTGAATACAGTATTTGGACCCCTGGGTTCTGTTCACCACCATGCACAGTCAAGCTGTCACACCTCAGGAAGGAGAGCCAAGGTTTGTTCTCATGATAAATTGAATCTGGGAGTCTGTGGATCCAAAAAAGCCAGGCAAATGCTGGGAATGAGATAAGGACAGCAAAGTTAAATGAAATCCTATATACGAACCACTGAACTTTAAGAACTCTTTCCCCATCTGCTCCCAGAACCACAGATGACCTGTAGTTAAGAGAACTAGAGGCTCCTCCTCTAGACAAAGTAAAGAGCCTCAGAGACAAGATTCCCAGAAAGTGACATCTGCAACACTTTCGGACACAAACCAATGAAAATTCAAGCTTGCCACCAGATTACCCTACAGCTTTTCAAAAAACTTTCTATAGACAAAGACATTTCCAACCGTGAATATGCTCCAAAAAAGGAAGATAAGAAGTGAGCATCGTATGGATTCTTTCTCAGAAATGTTCTCACTTCCATGATAACAGAGTCAACTTCGTAGCATCCAGGTATCTTATGAGGACAATGAAGGGAATTCCACAAATGGTCGCCAACAGAAGTCCCAGGAAGAACAATGAAGCAGGGATCCAGAGCAAAGAACAAAATAAGACTTAACAAAATATCGTAAAAGCTCTGTATGTTTGGGAAATAATACTTAACAGTTGTCTGATAGGTATGATGGTACACGTAGAAAAAAAATGATGGTGTCATAGAAAACTAAGCAAATGAACAAAGCAGTCAATTCTAGAAAGAACACAAGATGTTCAACTAAATAAGTTGAATGGTAGAATTCTGATGACTTTGAAGTCAAAAGTATATCATCATACTAAACAAAGAACTATTTCAATAAATGAGAAATATAGAGCATGAGAAGGGTGAGTAGAAAAGAAAGATGCTCAAGAGTTTAATATATATCTACTATGTAAGTTTAATAAAGGATGATTAATATTGAGAACCAATAGTGGTATAAGCACATTATTTGGACATAGGGAGAAAAACCTTTTGAGGGGTTGCTGTGAGGCAAAGTTCTGAGAAGGGGAGACAGAGGTACTGTCTACTCAAATTTCATTCAGTCTTTTAGGTTACTGATTAAAAGCAATGCATTATTTTACATTTAAATAATTTTAATAATAATTTCATTAAGCAGGCTTTGTTGAATGATATATTTTTCTACCCAGCTTCTTACTTTTCCTAATAGGTGAGCAGAGACAATATCTTACATGTAGTTCACATTTGTAGTTTTCTTCACTCTTTGTCTGGGTTTATGTTTCTATCTGGTATGACTTTCCTGCTTCCTGAAATACTACCTTTAACATTTCTTGGCATGTGAGTCTGCTGGTATCTTTTACCCTCTGGCTGCTCTAAAAATTTTTTTCTTTTAAATAAGTAGAAAAAACAATCCTAAAGTTTATATGGAGCTACGAAAGACACTGGATAGCCAAAGCAATGCTGAAAAAAGAAGAACAACGCAGGAGGCATCACACTTCCTGATTTCAAGCTATATTCTAATATTATAGCAATCCAAACAGTATTGTACTGGCATTAAAAACAGACACAAAGACCAATGGAACGGAATCAAGCGCTGAGAAATAAAGCCATGCACATATAGTCAACTAATATTTGACAAGGGAGCAAAGAATACTCATGGAGAAAAAACATTCTCTTCAATAAATGGTACCAGGAAATTTGGATACTCATACAAAAATAATGAAACAATACCCCTATGTTACATCATTCACAAAATTAACTCGAAATGGATTAAAAATTTAAATGTAAGACTGGAAACCATAAAACCCCTAGAAGAAAACAGGAAAAAGGTTCCTTGACATGGGCCTCCACCACAGTTTTTTTGGATATGACCCAAACAAGATAAAAAATAAACAGTGGGACTACACTGAACTAAAAGCTTCTGCACAGCAAAAGAAATAAAGAAAATGAAAAGACAACCTACAGAATGGGAGAATATATTTACCAATCATATATCTAACAAGGAATTAATATCCAAAATATAAAAAGAAATCATACAACTCAATAGCAAAAAACAAATAATCCAACTGAAAAATAGGTAAAGGACCTAATAGACATTTTCCCAAAGAAGGTATACACATACGGCTAACAGGTACATTAAAAGGTGCTAAACATCACTAATCATTGGAAAAATGTAAATCAAAACCACAACGAGACAACTCCTCACACCTGTCAGAATAGCTATTATCAAAAGGACAAGCAATAACAAATGCTGGCAAGGCTGTGGAGAAAAGGGAATACTTGTGCATGGTTAGGGTGACTAAGTTGGTACAGCCACTATGTAAAACAGCATGGAGATTCCTCAGAAAAACAGAACTACCATATGATCCAGCAATTCCACTTCTGGGAATACATCTGACAGAAACAAAAGTACTATGTCAGAGAGACATCTATATCACCATGTTCTTAACCACATTATTTACAGTAGCTAAGACATGGAAATGACTTAAGTATCAATCAACCCATGAGTGGATAAGAAAGTGTGGTATATACACAATGGAATATTATGCAGCCATAAAAAGGAACTTCTGCCATTTACAACAACATGGATGCATGTTGAAGGCATTATGCTAAGTGAAATACATCAGAGAAAGACATAATATATGATCTCATATGTGGAATCCAACACAAAAGCAAAACAAAAAAACCCATAGAAAAAGTATGGTATGTATGAAAGCGAAGAGTAAATCCTAAGAGTTCTCACCACAAGGAAGAAAAACTTTTCTTCTTTTGTATCTGTATGAAATGATGGATGTTAACTAAACTTACTGTGGTATTTCACATTATATGTAAGTCAAAACATTATGCTGTACAGGTGTAAACTTATACAGTGCTGTATGTCAATTATAGCTCAAGAAAACTGAATAATTTTAAAATAAAAAGTAAAAAAAAAATAACTTAGGGAAAATGCAATCTTTATAACGTTCAGTCATCCTGTGCAAGAACACGAGGTATCTTTCCACTTGTTCAAGAGCACTTGTGTCTGTCAGGAGTATCAAGCTACATTTTAAAACTGCTTTCCAATAAATTTAGGAGGTAAACTGAGTTTTTAGAAATGCAATAACATACAAAATGAATATGTCACATTCTATGCAGTAAAAATAACCAGTATCTTATAGCCACTATGGAGAACAGTATGGAGGTTCCTTAAAAAACTAAAAATAGAACTACCATACACCCAGAAATCCCACTACTGGGCATATACCCTGAGAATACCATAATTCAAAAGGAGTCATGTACCACAATGTTCACTGCAGCTCTGTTTATAATAGCCAGGACATGGAAGCAACCTAAGTGTCCATCAACAGATGAACGAATAAAGAAGATGTAGCATATATATACAACGGAATATTACTCAGCCATAAAAAGAAACAAAATTGAGTTATTTGTAGTGAGGTGGATGGACATAAAGTCTGTCATACAGAGTGAAGTCAGTCAGAAAGAGAAAAACAAATACCATATGCTAACACATATATATGGAATATAGAAAAAAAATGGTTCTGAAGAACCTAGGGGCAGGACAGGAATAAAGACGCAGACGTAGAGAATGGACTTGAGGACACGAGGAGGGGGAAGGGTAAGCTGCGACAAAGCGAGATAGTGGCATGGACATATATACACTACCAAACGTAAAATAGATAGCTAGAGGGAAGCAGGCGCATAGCACAGGGAGATCAGTTCCGTGCTTTGTGACCACCTAGAAGGGTGAGATAGGGAGGGTGGGAGGGAGACGCAAGAGGGAGGGGATATGGGAATATATGTATACGTATAGCTGATTCACTTTGTTATATAGCAGAAACTAACACAACACTGTAAAGCAATTATATTTCAATAAAGATGTTAAAAAATAAATAACCAGTATCTTAAATGCTAATATGACTCACATTATAAATGCTGTTTTAAAAACCTGTAGCATTTGAAAAAATTTTATCCATGTCAGCTGTAGAGAGATGCTCTGGGCAGCCAGGAAATGCCAGAAATACAAGGTTATTTTCTTTCCTCGATCCTCCTCTCAGGGCTCTGCAGGGAGCCAGATCTTCCCCACCTAAACCATAGCATCTCTTCAAAGGTAAATAGCTTCTCCCTCTTGGAGAGGCAGAGAAGGAGGCTGATATAACTAACAGAGTCAATGATCTGAGACAAAAACTTCCAAATAGAGTGGAGGAGAGAAAGAGTGTAAGGATTTATAAGCAGGACAGCAGAGAATTTACACATATCCATCCACCCTTTCTACCCTCACACACAAACATACCCACAGAGGACAGAGAATGACAGAAGAATTGATCAAGACACAGAACAAAGGTCTGAGAGGGACAGAACAGAGACCCTGGCTCTGCCACTGTAGCCAGTGAATTGTTAGCAAATCCCCTCTGTGAGAGAAGTGTTGTGTTCTAAGCCCAAAGCACCTAGATACGTTAGATTTCTAATCAGTGGTAATGTTTTACTATTTAGAAAATTTTGTCCATGGCTGACACTTGTTATTTTGAGAATGCTGTTCACTACAAGTCCCACTTTAAGAACCTGATAAGGTTCTCTGAAAAAAGGCAAAGCTCTCCCTGCCCATTAGGCCCTGACTCAGGGACAGACAGCCTGCATTTGGCTTCTCCACCCCCATCCTATCTGGAGGGAGGAGGGTGCCGGCTGGATGACTGACATGCCCTACTCAGCCCACCTGATGCTCAGGCCTAGTGAGATTCAGGTGAGTTCATTAGTCCTGGATACAAGGGTCTGAAGTTGTGCGAAGCCTGGGTCAGGGGACCACCCAATGCAGCCGACCTCACTTCACAGATCCAGGTCTGCTCCTGATTTACTCTGTGACCAAAGCAAACCCTTGCTGTGTCTTATCTTTCTGATCTGTCAAGTGAGAACAATGACACATCAGCTACCTACTTTACCTGCACTGAATAAAAGGAGACAATGAATGTGAAGATGCATTAAAGAGAATTAAAAGTGCTGTCTGAAAGGAAGGGACTCCCTAGACCGCTTTCAGTGTCCTAATTAGGGAGTGAGGGAACAATTAGATAACTTTCAAACATGTTTGTCATGGATTAAAAATAATATCCATTCACTAAGTGGCCGAGTCACTATTCTAGCCACGGTTGTATGTATGTTCGATCATTTAAAAAGAGGTGAGTAATCTGTGTTCCACAGCTGAAAAGACTTCCAGGCTCCCATAACCTGGCAAACAGACTTCAGAATGAGGCCATCCCCTCATGGCTGGCAGGGGACGCCGAGAACATGGAGGAAGAGGTCGAGTCAAAGGGAAAAAGTTATTGTCACTCTGGAAAAGTTTCTGTAGACCCCTGGAGAAGGAGTATCTGTTATATTTAACTAGGAACCAATATAATCAAAGAAAGCCCCACATTTAGGTCTGTCCCCTTTGGTGTGAGCATTGTTCTCTGAGTTCATGCCCATGAAAAGTAAGCATCGTTTGAGTAACTCAATACTTGGAAGTTTTCTGCGGTGTAGAGATTCGTGAAATGCTGCTCCTACACAAAAGTCCCGAGCGCGATCTCAGGCAGAGGAAATAATTCAAGCAGTGGCCCTGCTGCGGCTGACGACGCGGCTGCCCACCCGGGGACCCCGCCCGGGCGGCTTCTCCCGGACTCAGATCGATTTCAGGTCAACAGCCCAGAAGGACACGGCCAGACTATGAATATCGGCCTCTTTGGACCCGAGCCTCCCGTTTCCGGGCTTTTCCACCCCAAACGAGGTGTCCCTTTTCCTAACCTCTATCCCCACTGAACAGACCTTACCTTAGTCATTTATACTTCTACTACAAACACATTTGGGCTCAGGAAACATTTGTCCTTTGTATTAGAATTCAATCTTTTAAGTATGGAAGTGAAAGGTCTTATGTGCTATTAAAAGAATTTCAGGGGCTTCCCTGGTGGTGCAGTGGTTGAGAGTCCGCCTGCCGATGCAGGGGGCACGGGTTCGTGCCCCGGTCCGGGAAGATCCCACATGCCGCGGAGCGGCTGGGCCCGTGAGCCATGGCGGAGCGGCTGGGCCCGTGAGCCATGGCGGAGCGGCTGGGCCCGTGAGCCATGGCCGCTGAGCCTGCGCTCCGCAACGGGAGAGGCCTCAACAGTGAGAGGCCCGCGTACCGCAAACAAAACAAAACAAAACAAAAAAAACACACATTTGGGCTTCCCTGGTGGCGCAGTGGTTGAGAGTCCGCCTGCCGATGCAGGGGACACGGGTTCGTGCCCCGGTCCGGGAAGATCCCACATGCTGCGGAGCAGCTAGGCCCGTGAGCCATGGCGGAGCGGCTAGGCCTGTGAGCCATGGCCGCTGAGCCTGCGCTCCGCAACGGGAGAGGCCTCAACAGTGAGAGGCCCGCGTACCGCAAACAAAACAAAACAAAACAAAAAATTGGGCTTCCCTGGTGGCGCAGTGGTTGAGAGTCCGCCTGCCGATGCAGGGGACACGGGTTCGTGCCCCGGCCCGGGAAGATCCCCCATGCCGCGGAGCGACTAGGCCCGTGAGCCATGGCCGCTGAGCCTGCGCGTCTGGAGCCTGTACTCCGCAACGGGAGAGGCCACAGCAGTGAGAGGCCCGCGTACCGCAAAACAAACAAAAAAAAAGAATTTCAGCCATCAGCAAATAGATGCGAGGAGGCTGGCGGAGGCACATCCAGTTGCCCTTGAATCTCACCCCTCCCGCAAAGGAGGCCAGTCCCGAGAGGGAACTGAATGTACTCATTTGGGGTGCTTCGGGGTCAGTTGCGTCATGGGGCACAAGGGGAGAGAGGAGGGCTTTCTTCCTCCCTCCAGGGCCGCTGTCTTACCTGCTCTCCGTCCTGGAGCTGCCATGGCCTCTGCAGGTCGCCGCTGTGACCACACGGCCGCTCACGGGTCCCTCCTCTCCTCCGGGCTCTCCTTCCTCTCCCCCACACCTCCCCCACGTCTCGGAGCCCGTGCTCACTGCTGCTCCCTCCTCAAGCCCGCCTTGCCTATTTCAGGTTCTCTCCCGCCCACGCTTCCCCCAGGGGGATCCCAGGTTGTTCCAATCAGCAATGATACCCGCAGGTGCCGGGACTCCAGGGAAGAGGACTGGGCGGGGCCTCAGATGGAAGCGGGCAAAGTGAAATGAGGCCTGGCTCGGGGACAATTGGGAGCCCAGGTCAGCCACAGCAAATCAGGCTCAGGTGCCCGCAATGTGCGCGGAGGTGGGAAGGTCAGCACCAAGTGGAGAAAACTGTTGGCATTAATTACAGGTACTGGAATACCTAATAAAGAGCAAAGAAAAACCCAAAAGCTTGGTTTTGGCTGGAAACACACTACCAATTGTGTTGTTTATAAACGTCCCCCAATCACCACTTGTTCTATTAAATACAAAATATAAAATTAACTTAATAAAAAAAAGTTTTGTTCTTTATTCCCTTTTTTGAGCAATTTGCTTATGACGTGCCTTGATGTGGTTTTCTTCATGTTTCTTGTGTTTTGCCAAAAGGGGAAAACCCATGGCAGAGTTCTAAAATTTTAAATTCCTTTGCTTTTTTATGGAAGACATTATGAAAAAGTGTCCATGCCCCTTTCTTGAATTTCCTTTGATGGTGTTTTGTCAATCAGAATTCTCCAACTTAACACTCAGGGGATCCAGGAGTTCTTTGTTTTCTGCCGTTGGAATCCTAGAGTCGAAAGTGTTTTATCAATGATATACTTGCTAATCTTTGCAGGTGTCCTGATGGGATTCTGGTTTGGCAACTAATATATATCTGATAACAATAATTGAGATAAACAAACATCATTTTTCCATTATTCCATTTATCCTATGTGCACCTAGTGAGTGGTGACTCTTGTGAAAGTTACCAGAAAAAAATTTTCAGGTATTAGGGCTCAATTTATTAAAGAGTGAAAAATGAGTTATTTTTTATTGATATACAACTCAGTGAGATTGTTCTCAAGCAGGAAGGACAATGTAGACGTTCTTCCTTCAGTTACGTCAAGATACTTGAAAGCTCAATTCTATAAAATGGTAAAAAAAAAAATAGCAGCTACTAATTATGAAGCACTTACACTGCAGCAGGCAGTGCAGTGGGAAGTTTGAATCTACTATCTCTCATTTTTATAAAGACCTTAAAGAAATTATCTCCATAGCACCAATACGAAAAGCAACTTCTCCAGGTCACATAGCTAGTAAAGAGTAAAGCCAGAAGTCTCAGAAAGGAATGTCTTCTTCCAAAGCCTGTCTTATTTCACATACAATTTGTTCATGATATAAAAGAAATCATTCTCTTTTGGCCGTTAAAAATTAATTGAGCCACTATTGTCCTTCAACAAGTAGTTAAATCACCTGCAAACAACAACAACTTCAACAAGTAGTTAAATCACCTGCAAACAATATTTCTTCTTGCTACTCAGCAAAAATTTCAGTTACTTAACTGAAATCAGTTCCTCTAAAGAGGCAGAAAATTAATGTTTTCTTATACAGCGATGACATAGCAGATAGTATGCTATATTATTTCACAAGTATTATCTCATGTATTTTTACCAAAACCTTGTAAGCTGCATATTATAATCTTCATTTACAGATGAGGAAACCCAAGTTCAAGTAAGTGATTCCCCATCAGCCAGTAAGTTGAAAAGCCTGGGTCTGAAGTACAGCGATTGTAAAGTCTTTCAACTGTATCCCACTATGTGTTATTGTAGCAAAGAGCCTAAAAGATGCTAAGTGATCAATAGTCCTTAAGGTATTACTTTCCAGCAAAGTCTCCTATCCATTATTTTACTATCCATTGAAGTAAAATAATGTCCTTGATTTTTAGTTAATTCTAAAGTGCTGAGGGCAGTCATCATTTTTACTTACTTCAAATCTGTGCTCTTTACCATAGGGCAGTTATCAGTGGCCTTACCACTTACTGAGTACATTAAAAAAAACTACAAATCCAGATCCAAAATGGGCCTCCTTGAAGTGACCAAAATCATATAGTCATAAACTGAGAAAAAAATAGATAAAAAGAATGAAGTTTTAGTGTACAAAAAGGTCCATTTAGAAAACAGAAATATGACAAAATGTCCATCAAGTTTTTCATCGAATTTGAGCAGACCCTTAAATTGCTATGAAAGAACAAATAGCTGAAAATCTCCAACAAAGCAATAAAAATTATAATAAATACTACTTCAAGTAATATTTAATATAAAGTAATTAAGATTGAGGATTTGGTTTAGAAACATACCAATGGAAAAGAAGCTAAAGCCTCCAATAGACCCTGTATATATCTATCTATATAAATATATAGAGATATTTATATGTATTTTATATACACTAGGTATAAGACAGGTAGCATCACAGATCGATGGGGAAAAAATGGAAGACTGAGTAAATTATGCTGGGATAATTATACACACATATGAAAAAATAAAATTGATTTCTATTTCATGTTATTCCTTTAAAATGTCCAAATTAAAGAACTATCTATAAAAATTAAAATTCTAGAACTTTTAGAAGAAAATTTAAGAGGATATATGACTTCAGAGTAGGGAAAAATCTTTTCAACAAAATCCCCAAAGACACATCTCATAAAGAAGGAACATATTAAATTTTACTGCACTAAATATAAAACCTATCAAAAGTCACCCTAAAAGGGTGAAAAAAAGGTCACAAGCTGTGATAAGGTATAATTAGCTGATTTAAATGACAAGGGATTATGAATAATTTCTACAACTGAGAGATAAAAGGACAAACAGTCTACTAGAAAAAGGACAAAACCTCTGAATTGACAATTCCTTTAGATAAGCAGAAATTCATAAATTATTTTAAAAGTTGGCAGTGATATGGCATCTCCTTATGCATTTTCATAAGCTGCCAGTGGGAGTGTAACTGGGTACAGCAACTTCTGGAAGCAATTTGGCAATATCAAGTTGGGTTAAAGATATGCATTTCCATGACTGGACAATTCAATAATTCTATATATTCCTTAGAGGCTCTCTTCCATGGAAAACATGTATAAGAATGTTTATAGCAGCAGTATTTTTAAAAAGTATTTTAAAAATCCTAATATGATTGTAATAAAATGTGGCCTACTAGAAAGTAGGAGAAATGAATAAGCTCAGACTACATATATCAAGATGGATGAATCTCATGAACATATAGTTCAGAGAAAAAAAGAAACTGCAAAAAAAAGGAGCGTTTTAAAACTTAAAAAAACTCACTATATGTCAAGCATTATTGTTTTTTTAGATACTAAATCACTTATGCTCTCGACACCCTAATAAAGTAATTATTATTTTTCCCATTTTATAAATGACAAAACTGAGACAACAAAAAGTAATAAAACTTGTAAGAAGATGCACTAGACATGGTTTAAAAATACATACATATGTAGTAAAAGTTTAAAGAAATGTAAGAAAACGATAAACAACAGATAGAGAATAGTAGTTATTTACTAGGAAGAGAGAGAGAAAGGGGGTTATAGAGATACACACAGGGTTCACTTCTATTTGCAATATTTTTTTTTCTTAAATTGGGTGGTTGATGCATAGGCATGTTGTTTTTTTACATTTTTATGTCTGAATAATTTTCATGTCAGAATAATTCGTATTATTTTTTAAATAACGCACCCTAAATTGAGGGAATATAAGAGACAGAGAGAGTGAGAGAGGTTTGTATGCAAAAGCAGTGTGTCCTTGGTCATGTCCCTTAATGTCCCTGAGCTTTGTTTTCTTTTTAATTTCTAAAAGTTAAATACTATTGTGTTTTCAAATAAGATAATTAATTTCCACACACTGTGTAAACTATAAAATGTCCTATACATACCACCAGGTATGGCTTTTACTTGGAAGAAATAGTGTCCACCTTGTGTCAGGAGATAGAGCAGGCTTTGTGTCTAAGAAGGGATGGTTTCCACTCTCAAAGCCTCAGGATGAAGGTGATGAGGTGCGCTGGGCCCAGTCACCCTGGTGCGCCCCTCAGGAAAAGTGTAAGTGTAGGGGTGTGTGTGTGTGTATGTGTGTGTGTGTGTGTGTGTGTGTGTCTGCACAAGTGCATGTGCATGCCTCTGGGTATGTGAGTGTATGGGTAGATGTGTTAGGAGAGTGTGTGTCTGGGTGTGTGTGTCAGCGAGTCACCCAATGGTCATAACTGACAGACCCCGGGCCTGTGATGGGCATGCAACACCACGGCTGAACAAAGCACTGTGGAAAGGTCTTTCTGTCTCAGATTTGCACCCTGAGAAACTGTCCGACTATGAACCTCAGTCACAGAAGACACAATCTGCCTTCCTTCCAGAACAAAAGGAGTATTGATCTACTAATGCCATCAACAGGTTTCCAGCAAGAGACAGGTACCACATCTGGCCAAGGGATCACTTATTTTCCACGTGACACCAGTGCTATGGCAACCACAGAGGCAGAGAATGCTGCTCTCCGGGAGAACTCATCAGATTTTCTTCTTCGTTTTTATCCCATGAAACAAGAGCCATCAGGACTAAGCGAACACACTCAGGGTTCCTATTTTTAGAATACGAGGACAGTAGGGGTAAAGAAAGATGCAGAGTAGGAAAGACAGATGCCTTCTCAACAGTAGAATGGGCACTCAGAATCATTTAATTTAAATATGTAAAAGACTGTGGCTTTTTAAAAATACTCCAAGCTGAGAAAGTAAAAAATACTAGATATATACAGAAAAGGTTTTTATTGTAATTTTTAAATATTTGTTTTGCTCTTGCACTCCCCAAAAGGAGGCAAGAATCTTTCCCCATCGACAGCGTATTCACAGTTGTACAGACATGTTTTAGAATTAAGGGGATGAGTAATGGGTCTGGGAATCATAACACAGATGTACAGGAGCAAGTTCCACAGAGCAATGATGTTTTCAACCTGAAATTTCTCCAGCCAGATCACGAGGCTCTCAAGGTACTTCTGGATGCCCTATGACACTTTCTTTGAAAGTTGGAAAACTGAATTCTAATGAAAATACTATACAGTAGCACAGACATTCTCAGGTTAGACTGGGCCTCTAGTTCCTAGGTAATTATATTAAGAAGGATCTGGTAAAAGTTTATATGCATTGTCCCTAAATGTGGAAAAATAAATACTGGACTCCAAGACATAATATTTTGGTGTCACTGTGTTCATTTCTTTATTTTTATGATTTGCATAAGTTTGCTTAGCCCGAGTCCTGGTTTTCTCACTTGTAATATGGGTATATTAAAATCCATGCCTCAGATACCTTACACAGGATGATACGGGCATTAAATGTGATAATATATGTCCCAAAACTCTGTAATGCAAAAAGCACTAAACAAAGGTAGCTGGCTTAGTAATTTGAACAGATAAACCCTACCAGTGTTTTCAGAATTCTGTTCTTTGGTTCTCTAGGTCCCCAAGGGGGTCTCAATAGTGGAAAGAGAATGAGGAGGACAAATGATATGGACTCCATGTCCCACAGCCTTTGATCTGCAAAAGTTCCACTTATCTTGTCTACATATTGGAATTACGAATGCAATTTTATTTAGTAAAAAATGTAAGTTTTTCAGCTTTAAAAATATTTGTAAAGCGTGCCCCGGTCTGGGAAGATCCCAAATGCCGCGGAGCGGCTGGGCCCGTGAGCCATGGCTGCTGAGCCTGCGCGTCCGGAGCCTGTGCTCCGCAACTGGAGAGGCCACAACAGTGAGAGGCCCGCGTACCGCAAAAAAAAAAAAAAAAAAAAAAATTTGTAAAGAACAGCTATAATCAACAGGGGAAACAGTGGGAACTCTCACAGACCAAAGGGACAAATCTCCATTCTAATACAACAACATAGCAAAGAGAGGCTGTAAAAATAATCACAGGTTGTGAATCAGGAAACACATTTTGCTGTCTCCCTGTGCTACAAGTCAAGCAAATGACCTTAAGCAAGTCCTTTAACCTGCACAAACCTGAGTTTCCTTACATGTAACATGAAGGTAGTGCTCTCTAGTTACAAAATTATAAAATTTAGTCCTGGAAACATTTGATCTAAGGACTTGCAATACATCTATAAATTTCTCTTTGAATAATGATTAACTGCTAATAAAAAGGGCTAGGAGAAAGGGGGAGAATTTTAGAAATATGATGCAGGCTCTGTGGCAGGTACTAGAAACAGAAATAACACACAATTAAGTCCTATATGCTTCCACCAAATTAACCAGGGGCTGGGAGGAATCCCAGTCAGTGCATCAAAATACAAATTCTGGGCTTCCCTGGTGGCTCAGTGATTGGAAGTCCGCCTGCCGATGCAGGGGACACGGGTTCGTGCCCCGGTCCGGGAAGATCCCACATGCTGCGGAGCGGCTAGGCCCGTGAGCCATGGCCGCTGAGCCTGCGTGTCTGGAGCCTGTGCTCCGCAATGGGAGAGGTCACAACAGTGAGAGGCCCGCGTACCACAAAAAAAAAAAAAAAAATACAAATTCTGCTTTTCATGTGGCAAAGCACCCACAAGAGAGAAAATTGTTGCCGTCCTGGACTGGGAATCAAAAGACCCTAGTTTTGTATTCAGTTCTGTCACTCTCTGCTATACGCCTTTTGGCAGATTGTTTGCAGTACTTTAGCTCATGGTGTGGAGTTTGTATCTTATACTACTTGCAATGGACAGCTGTTGGAGAGTTTGAACCAAAGGAGTGATGTGATTTGATTTTTGCATTTAAAACAGAGGAGCGTTTCATTTCTGCCTATGGCAGAGTAGCTAATATCAAACTAACTCCCACACCAGGAAGAAATATAAACTCTGGTTTTTGAAAAAAATAAAGAACTCTATGAAGGCATCTGACAATTTTCAAAATACTGGTATTTGAGGTGACAGGATTCCAGACATAAGAAAAAAAATTACATGAAGCCTAAAATTCTGTAGGCAATTTCCCCAGAAGCATCTGCTAATCCCTAAATTGCGCAAATGTGAGTGAGACACCAAGGAACCAAACAGAAAGCAGTTGCTAAGAGACTAAAATGCTAAGGCAGATATTTCAGCATTTCTCTGGTTCTGGGTAGATCAAAATTAAAATTCAGGAGCCTTCAAGGGAAGGGAACACTACTGTTATGGACTGAATATTTGTGTTCCTCAAAATTCATATGTTAAATCCCTACCCACAAATGTGATGGTGTCAGGAGGTGGGGTCTTTGGAAGGTAATTAGGATTAGGTGAGGTTATGAGGGTGCAGCCATTGTGAATGGGATTAGTGCCCTTACAAGGGTCAAGAAATAGCTTTCTTCTGCCTTCTACTCTCCACCATTTTAGGACACAGCAAAAAGATGGCCATCTGTGAACCAGGAAATGCACCCCCCTGCAACACACCAAATCTGCCAGCATCATTATCTTGGATTTCCACCCTCCAGAACTGTGAGAGGTAAATTTTTTTGTTTGTTTTTTTGTTTAATCACCAGTCCATGGTAGTTTGTTATAGCAGCCTGACAGACTAAGACAACTGCTAAAGGCCTCGAGATTTCTATTGAAATCCCTGAAGAAATCTACTCTAGGAATAGGATAAAATTGGAAACAGACCAGTCTCTAATGCAGCAAAGTGATCTGAACTTATTCTGACTGTATTCTGGAAAATAAATGAACTCTTAGTAGACAAAGATAAGGTCATTTTAAAACTATACAATTTTTTACACACAGTAATGATGATTCAACTGAAAAAAAAATGTCAGGAGATAGTACCAAATAACTAAATGTCAGGAGATAGTACACACAGTAATGATGATTCAACTGAAAAAAAAATGTCAGGAGATAGTACCAAATAACTAAATGTCAGGAGATAGTACCAAATAAACAAATGTCAGGAGATAGTACCAAATAAACAAATGTCAGGAGATAGTACCAAATAACTAAAAATCAAGAGAACAAAAGGACAGTGGAAAAAAATTAACACAGGTTATCCAGATATTGGAGTTATCAAAGATAAAAAATTATATTTATATATATATATAAGGAAATACATAAGATGGAGAATTTCACCATAAAACAAATATATACAAAACAAATCAAATGAAATTCTAGAATTAAAAATTACAAAAAAACTGAAACAGATTTAAGAACAAATATTGGTCTTTGGAGTGCTAATAACATCCTAGTTTTTATCTGGATGCTAATTATTTGGCTGTACACTTAATATTTATGCATTTTACTATATGTGTATTATACGTTATACCTCAATAAATACAGTTTTTAATTAATTCCTCCTGCTGTGTGGAAAAAGGGCTGGGGGGAAGGTGTTGACAAGAGGGATGGACAAAAGTGAAAGCAGGGAGACCAGTTTAAAAGCTATGTAGTTAGTTCCCAAAAGAGATCATGGTGTGGATTATGTAGTACTGATAGAGAAAGAGACACATTTCAAATAATGGTAATTGGATTTCTAATACATCTTCGAATATTGAGAGTTCTTCTTTTCTACATGTTAATTTTGAGATGTCTGTGAAACATCTGCCATATAGGTAACTGGATGCATAGTTACTAAGCTCAGAGTGAAGATCTGAGCTAAAGATAACTTATCAGTATAAAAACTGTATTTAAAGAAAACCATAAGACTGGATGAAATCACACAGGGAGAGAATATAAATGGAGAAGAGAAGGGGACCCATGTGTGAGCCCTGAAATACACCAACATTTAGAATTTGGATGCAGGAATTGGGGAGAGCAAAGAACACCTAGCTCTCTATTCTGTTCTAATGTTCTATGTGTCTGTTTATATGCCAGTACCATTCTATTTCGATGACTATCAAAATCAAATACAATTTGAAAACAGAAAATGGGGAGCTTCCAGCTTTATTTTTCTTGCTCAAGATACTTTGGCTCTTCAGAATCTTTCGTGGTTCTATAGGAATTTTTAGGATTGTTTTTTCTATTTCTGTGAAAAACGCCACTGGAATTTTGATAGGGATTGCATTGACTATGTAGATCACTTTGGGTAGTATGAACATTTTAATAATATGAATTCTTCTAGCTCATCAGCATGGGATATCTTTCCATTTATTTGTGTCTTCTTCAATTTCTTTCATTAATGTTTTATAGTTTTCAGTGTACAGATCTTTCACTTTCTTGGTTAAGTTTAGTTATTCCTAAGTATTTTATTCTTTTTCATGCTATTGTAAAAGGAATTGCTTTCTTAATTTCTTTTTCAGAGAGTTTGTTGTTAGTGTCTAGAAATGCAATTGATTTTGTACATTGATTTGTATCCTACAACTTTACTTATTTCACTTATTAGTTCTAATAGATTTCTGGCGGAGTCTTTAGGGTTTTCAATATATAAGATCACGTCATCTGCAAACAAACACAATTTTACTTCTTCTTTTCTGATTTAGCTGCATTTTATTTCTAATTGCTCTAGATAGCACTTCCAGTATTATGGGGAATAAAAGTGATGAGAGTGGGCATCCTTGTCTTGTTCCTATCTTAAAGAAAAGCTTTCAGATTTTCACTGTTCAGTATAATGTTAGCTGTGAGCTTGTCATATATGACCTTTATTATATTGAGGTACCTTTTTTAACTAAAAATGGAACTACTGTATGATTCATCAATCCTACTTCTGGATATTTATCCAAAGGAATTGAAATCAAAATCTCAAAAAGCATACATGTACCCCCATGTTTATTGAAGCATTATTCATAATAGCCAAGAGGTGGAAGAAACCTAACTGTCCACTGACAAATGAATGGATTTAAAAAAACATGGCATATATATACACATATACAACAAATTATTATTCAGCCTTAAAAAAGAAGTAAACCCTGGCATTTGCAACAACATGGATAGACTTGGGGAACACTATGCTAAGTGAAACAAGCCAGACATGGAAGAACAAACACTGTATGATATCATTTAAATGTGGAGTATAAAATAGTCAAACTCATAGAAGAGATTAGAATGGTGGTTGCCAGGGGCTAGGGGAAGGGGAAAAAGGGAGGCAATGGTCAAAGGGCACAAAATTTCAGTTGTGCAAGATAAACAAGTTCTAGAGACCTACTATATAGAATAGTACTTACAGCCAACAGTACCGTGCTTTATATGTAACATTTGCTAAGAAGGTAGATCTTATGTTAAGTGTTTCTACCACACACAGAAAGTAATGATAAAGGGGTGGGGGGTGACTTTGAAAAGTGATGGATACGTTTATGGCCTTGATCAAGGCAGTGATGGTTTCATGAGTGTATACTTACCTCTAGACTGACTGAGTTGTATCCATTCAACACATAAAGATTTTTACATGTCAATTATACCTCAATAAAATAGTACAATTTTTACAATAATTATTTAATTAATTAGTTAATTTAGAAAAGAGAACCCTGAAAAGGAGTGTCAGTGGGGCAGGAGAAAAGCTGGTGAATGTGTTGCCAAAGAAGCCAAGAGTGGAGAAGCTGTTAATAAAGAAAAGAGTGGTCCATCGTATTAAACTATACTAAGAAACTAAGTAAGAAACAGGCTAATATTTGACTGAGTGGAGTTCATTGCTGACTTTGGTGAAACTGTTTCTGCAGGTAGTGGTAGCAAAAACCTGAAAGGAGCAAGTCAAAAAGAGAATAAAAGGTGAGAAAGTAGACATAACAGATAGAGACAACCCTTTCAGTATGTGAAAGGGAGAAAAGAAATTGAGTGGTAGTTGGAGGAGTGTAAGAAGAATGTTTTGTTTTAAATATGGGATATATTAAAGGATGCTTCCACTTTAGAGGAACAAAATGTTTGAAAAAAAAATCAGAGTGAATTAGTGAAGACTGCAAGTGAAGGGGAAAGGAGGGCTCTTCTTCCATTTTAATCAGAAGGGAAATCACTGGGTGCAGATACATATACGTTTAGGAGTTCAATGATGGAAAGATGGGTTTTCTTATTTGAATGCTTCTATTTTCTCATTAAAGTTTGAAAGTGTTCATCATTGTGAAGACAAATACTGGAAGTTTAAAGAAAGTGTAGAACTATGAAAACGTCATCTTGGAGAATTAGGAAGCAAAATTGTTGAGGAAATGAAGCAGAGGCTGGAAAGGGCTTCTTTGAGATGCATGGCCATGAATTTACAGTGATACCACTTATCAGGTCTGCTTTCTTTTCATGCAAAGTTCAGCAGCACAGGTGTAGAATACAGCGTAGGAGCAGGAGGAATGTTAGATTTAACCACGGCTTAGATTTTTTCATAGGAAGCATGTGAAAGAAAAGAGGCATCCTATCCTTTTTGGATGCTATAGCCTCTTACACTGAAATATCCCAGAAAGTTCTGTCATCAAATTGCAAAGAAGTTGGGGGTGAGAAATTTGGATTTGCTGTCACTTACTTTTGTTCTACTCAGACAAAATTGCTCTTTTCCAACTAAAAACTTCTACCAGTTCATCAAGTGCTATCAAATTCTTCGGACATCTTCGGTTAAAGCAGAGACTGCTGAGCTGTGGTAAGTCTTCTCAGAATGATTCAGGTCAGTAAAACACATAAGGCACTCACAAATTGCAAAGTAACAGAAATAACGATCCATTCTCTAACTCCAAGTTAAAGAGGCAATTGCAGTCATACCTAAATCCTCAACTATTTCAAGCTCTGCTGATTCTCTTTAGCAGTGCATTGCAGAATAAAAATGTCCTTCAGGGGTTCACTGATGTTTGATGAAAAAGATGGAAATCTCTATTAGGAAGATCATTATTTGCAAATTATCAAAAAGAAAACCTTAAATTGCTTGCTTAAAATATTTCCTGGTAAGATGTTTTTAAAATGTGCCTATGGAAAGGTTAATCACTTGCCTGTATGGTTTTCCAATATGAATTGGAAAAGTGTAATTCTTCATGACATATCAATCTATCTTTTACTGGTGTGTATTCCTTTCTTTATAACCTATTGAAAGAAACCCATGTAAAGTATCAATAAAAACATAAAATCTCTATCCTTGCCAAAACATGGGATGTTCACATGAATAAAGATTGGGGATCTGATGACTGTTGCAGTTCCAGGAACATAGAGGAAAGGAAGTTAGAGAAGGAATCACCAGACCCAGCTATCCCAGAAGGACCACCCCAGGCTACTATGATTGACTAGGACCACTGAATCTGCCATGAATTGTTCCTGATCTCTGTACTGGTAAAAACACATTCTATTCTTCTGTAACAGGTAGTGCAATTGAAACCAATATGGCAGAGAAGCTTTCATAGTTATTCAGCATACATGGCTCTACAGGAGGGAGATTTAGTTTAGTTTTGTGTTTTAATCCCGGTGTCCCTACATACAAATGAGTATTGTAGCCTTCACAACACTCATTTTGCAAACAAGTTATTCCAACAATGATGTCAATGTTATTTTGATGAATTTCTCTTAGAGATGGCATATCAGTCATTTAAGAATAGAAGTCTCATTACTAGACACAATTAATCATTTCAAATCATAGATGAGTTATAGACAGACTTGAGGCCATAGCTCCTTATGGGTCTATTCCTAGAATTTGCTATGAAGACGAGTGAGTTATTGGAACTTCGGGTCCTCTGACATTTTCTACCTAGAAAACAATCCGTTACTCTGGGCCCCTGATACCTTTACAAGTTAAAGAAAGAAAAACTGTCTGAAAGCCATTAAACTACACACAATACCAGGCATAGTAACTAATCAGCATCTCACAATCTTCTTACAAAGATCTGTCCCAAGTTCCCCATTAAAACAACCAATTTTCTTACATATTGGTAAGAATGAGGTAAGTCTATATCTCCTGTCATAGGAAAATCTCTGAGATGTACAGTTAAAGTGAAAAAAAAAAGCAAACTAACAAATAGCACACGTGATGAATAGGTAATTTTAAGAGAAATGGATACCATAACAATTAGACAAAGTGAACTCCTTTAGGGAAGGGGTGGTGACTACCTTAGCAAACTACATTTTTGGGGTCCTCAATAAATATTTGTAGAATACACGCAATGCTAGAATAGATCTATAAACAAACTACTGTGATAACACAGAAGAGAAAGGGTCAAATTTTCTCTATTTAAGACATTTGGAGAAGGGAAATTCTGTATCTTAACTAAGTCTTTTTAAAAATCTGACTTAAAAATTTGCCAGGTGATACACGAATTTATTTTTAAGGTGGTGTGAAAAAATAGAAAATATGTATATTGGTATCGGCCCCTGGTTCCTGGCACAGAGCTCCTGAAACTCTTATAATTTCCTGGGTGATGTGTCTTTTGTTCTAATGAGCTGACTTTTGGTGGGCTCTTCAGGATGGCGGACAGTCACCAGAAAGATCAAGCCATGATTAGAAGCTTGGAACTTTCAGCTCTAGAAAGGGGAAAGAGGCTGGAGATTGAGTTAATGATCAATCATGCCTAAGTGATGAAACCTCCATAAGAATCCCAATAGTAGAGGATTCAGAGAGCTTCCAGGTCAGTGACCATAGCTACACGCTAGGAGGGTGGTGAAGCCCAACTCCACCAAGATAGGAAAACAGAAGCTCCTACACATAGGACCCTTCTGGACTTGCCCTATATGTCTCTTCATCTGACTCTTCATTCATATCCTTTATAAAAAGCCAGGAAACATGTTTCCCTGAGTTATGTGAGCCATTCTAGCAAATTATCGAACCCAATGAGGGGAGTGTGGAAATCCCAATTTAAAGTCGGTCTGTCAGAAGCGCAGATGACAACCTGGAACTTGCAGTTGGGGTCTGAAGTGGGGACACAGACTTCACTTGTGAGATCTGATGCTAACTCCATGTAGTTAGTGTCAGAATTGAACTGAATTACATGATACCCAGCAGGTGTCACGGAGAATTGCTTAATGTGTGGGAAAACACCCCACACACTTGGTGACCAAATGTGAAGTGTGGTAGAGTGATAATAAAGAAGAAACACAGGAGTGTGTTTTTCCTGTATAAGTAGAAATTGGATTCAAACATTACAGATAAAAGAGATAAGTTTTTCCTCTCAATCCAAAACTCCCCCCCACCAAAAAAATATAACCATAATCATTAATTTATCATATATCCTTCTAGATAGTTAAAAATATATTTACAGGGCTTCCCTGGTGGTGCAGTGGTTGAGAGTTCCCCTGCCGATGCAGGGGACACGGGTTCGCGCCCCGGTCCGGGAAGATCCCACATGCCGCGGAGTGGCTGGGCCCGTGAGCCATGGCCGCTGAGCCTGCGAGTCCGGAGCCTGTGCTCCGCAGCGGGAGAGGCCACAACAGGGAGAGGCCCGTGTACCGCAAATATATATATATATATTTACATACATATATGTACATAAAGAAATATATAGGATTTTCCTTTTCTTTTAGCCTAGATCTCTCTTACTGTGGGTTTCGTTCTACCTCTGTCCCAGGAGACTGGAGGAGAGTGAATGAGGGCTGGAAGAGCATGAGATCAGGCTGATGAGGAAGGCAGGAGCCAGACCGTGCTAAATTTTAGGCAAGTTAAGGAACTGGTGTTTAGTCTATGTTATTTTTAGATGCTTAAAGCAGGAAATTGTCATAATCAGACTATGTCTAAAGACCACTCTTGCAGTTGAGTGGAGACTGTATCAGCATGGGGCTTGATCCATACATTTTATGAAAATAACAATTTCTTTAGTATCATAAGATTAAAATTTCCAGTTGTCTCAAATGTCATAACTTTAAAAAATTATTTTAAAAATAACTAAAAAAATATTTTAGTTTGTTTGAATCAGGATTCAAATTAAGTCCACACATTGTGACTGGCTTGTTGTCTCTTTCAACCTATTGGTTTTGCGTCTCTCTCTCTCTCTCTCTCTCCCTCTCTCTCTCTCTCTCTCTCCCTCCCTCCCTCCCTCCCTCTCTCTCTCTCACTTTGCTTGCAATTATTTATTTAAAAAAGATGATGGGGAGAGAATTTGTTCTATAGTTATAGCGTTTCCCACAGTTTGGATTTTGCTGATTATATTCCTGTGGTGTTGTTTTCCATGAAACTCTATTTCACTGTAATTTCAGGAAATTGGTATTTGGGTTTAGATCCTTGATCAGGTTCAGGGACAACTTATTTGGTGAGATTACCTCATGGGTGGTGATAAGGTCTCCAATTAGAAGGCATATAATGTCTGGCTGTCTCTCTTTTTGTGATGTTAGTGGCCCGGAAAAGGGGCTTGATCCACATTGAAGAGAGAATGAGAGTGAAACACTGGGAGACAGTCAATATTAACAACTAGGGAAGTTTTCCTGTGCAGGGGAGCAGAAAATTGGCACTCTTCCAAAGCAGGCTCCCAAACACCATACCCAGCATGTCCCCCTTTTAAAATTCCCCTGGCAGTAGTTGAGGCCACAGTTCTTGGTCTATCACAGATTATTTTTTTCTAATAGACAAATGAGCAGTATCAAAGATCATGGGACCAACCCTGGGACCGCTGACCTAGCACAGTCCAACCCACCTCTCCAGATTTTACTCCTCTCCAGCCAGATAGCTTCAGAAGCTAATTAAAGTCTTAAGCTATTCCTCTAACACACTAGTAGTTGCTGAAGCACAAAAGCTAAGGAGAATCATTTCCTGTATCACCAGAGGAACTCCTTCACTTCATTTCTAAATGAAGTATAAACTCTGACTCAACATTGAAGACCCTGATGCATCTTCCTTATTGTTGCCTCCAGTATGGCCTCCAGTGTGGCCTCCACTTACCCTCTCTTCCAGTCAAATAGAGCTGCTCTCTGTACCTGTGCCTACTAATGGCCCCCTCTGTGCCTTTATTTACTCTAATCCTTACATATCAAAAGATCAATTCCTCAGTTACACATGGCCAGGTGACATGTGTCTTTCAAAGCTCAATTCAAATCATTTTCTCTCTGAGTCTCCAGCCAAAACATAATCTTTCCTCCTCTAAAATCCTACAGGACTGTATTATCTCTTAGCATTTTAATTTTATTCCTTGCATTTTGTTTATGTATGAGCTTGTTCAAGCTCCCCTCCAAGACCCCAATTCAGCCTTTTGAATATGTCTTCTACCTAATAGAAGTCAATAAATATTTACTGAATAAATAGTAACTACAGTTGTCATTGAATATTAAAATAGGACACTTCTTACCTGTTTCAGCTGAGTACTCTGGGCTAGGCTTTCTCGAAAGTTACTGTGAATACAAATCACCTGGGGACCAGGTTAAATGCAGATTCTGATTCAGTAGGTCTGGGATGGGACCTGAAACTCAGTATTTATGCAAAGTCCCAGGTGAGGCTGCTGCTGTATTTGTACTATCCTTTGAATATCAATCGATTGAATAGGTGCCAACTATTCCCACATTCCACAGTAGGACCACAAAACCAGGAAAGTTTGCCTACACTGCAAAGAAGCTTGCTTAATGCTAGTTTAGTGACATGGAGAATAAAATGCACCTCTAGCTTGTGAGAAAGCTCAGAGGGGTCAAGAGGGGGGCTCAGAACTTAGATGAATTCTGGAGAGAATATCGCATACTGAGGATGTTACACACCCTGCATACCATAACCTGTGGGAAATATAGAGGAGAGTCTTTCATCTCTCAAGCCTTGGGAAAAGGTCTTGAATGGGACTAACATAGAGTTTGATTTGTATCCCTCCGAGTTTCAGAGACACAATGCCTGAGAAATCTAAAGGGAAAGAGACTATGGCTGTCTATCTGCTGAAGTGGACAGTGTTCTTCAGTGAGCCTGCTATGTTGGGGCACCCTGCATGCCCAGAGTTTGTTGGACAAAGGATGTGTGAGTGTTTCCCATGGAGCAGATGTGGACACAACTGTGAAAGAGTCAGTGTGGGGTTGGCTCAGATGTTCAAGAAAGCCATCAGAATGTGTTTACGACCTCCCCACAAAGATGCTTGAGCTGTCTGGATAGATCCCCCAGAGAGGAAGGAGAATTTAAGCAAATAGCTAGGAGTTTTGATTTTGGCCATATCAAGAAACAAGAGTGAGAGGCCCCCAGTAATGAAGGGTTTCCCAAACAACCAAGAGAAAAGGACTCAGTTTTAAAACTTGCCAAAACTCAGAGATGGCTCCATAGACCTAAACTGAAGGGGAGGAAGAACTTTAATAAAACTTTAATAGACCTTTGGATTATAACATGGAAGTGGGTACTTCAATTGATGAACTGAGATGCTTTGGTAAATTAAAATGTTCAAAAAACTTTTTTGTTATCTAAGAATAACATAAAGGTTAATGATATCTACTGAAGTTTTCATCGAAGAGCGTCGGAAGAGAATACTCCCCCAAACAAGTTTGAAGGAAGAGTAGGAGACAAAAACAGTGATTATTTAAAGTTTTACTCTGAGTCCAGCTTATTTAAAGACATAATTACACAGTCACCTCAAAGCTTGATACAAAATACACAACTTCATGAGTTCCAGTTGGTCTTAAACCTAAGCTGTCTTAGCTTGAAAGGTGAAGGTGTTAACCAAGTCCGCCAAGAAGCTGATGTCCAGATGGGAATGGTTAGATGCATAAATATTTATTGAGGGTGACGTTTGTTAAGGAAAATAAAGAGAGAGATGGAACAGGCTGAGAGAGCTGTCAAGTAGAGATGCAGAACTGACCATGACCCTGGGAGAAAGAGAGAGAAGGAAGGTTGGGTGGAAGTGCCTTAGACAGCAGTGTGGTGCTAAGACAGTCTGGCAAAGCCTTTGGAGAATCCTTACATCAAAGTCACCTGTCAGAGGAGCCCCATGTCACCCAGTAAGCAGGTCTGCTTTTGCGTCTCTGCCCTGCTCAGTCATTGGCTGGCGTAGCCCATAGGAAGGCTGGCCTAAGTGGAAACACAGTAATGGATCTCAGAGCCCAGCAGCTGGGACCGTAGGTCAGTTATGCCCCTCACAGTCAGAGATTCGAGAGGTGTATTCTCATAACTTCTACAGTGCTGATGCATATTTTGTATTTATTTACTTACTTATTTTTGCCATAAGACCTTGACCTAAGAAAACAGCATTTTGAGGATGAGCCATGGCTGGTTTATTTTCAGAAGACGTTACTGATTGAATTACTCTCGGACAATGCCAATGTATTTGTAAAGCTGAATGTGACTACTTCCCTTCATAATACTAATATGAGCATACACTCAACAGCAGCAAGAGGCAGGCACATCAAGTCCAGAATATACCTAAATTATAGCAGAGGGAGAATCTGAGTAACGCTTTCCAAGGACTCTCACATCATGCTAAGCCAGACCATTGCAGCACCCTCTATAGCATTTGGTAATTATTCACCAATATGAACAAGATCGCAAAATAAAAACTCATTTAAAACTAAAAGTTGTTCTCATTAAGCTGTTCACTTCAAGAGAGCATCATTAATATCCAGCTTGACAAAGGTTATAACCCATGCTCTTTATTAACGGCTAATTATCAAATTACACCTTTACATAAAAGCAAAGGACAATGTAAAGAGTAAGACTGATGCAAAGCAAACACAACTAGTTTAACTCTTTAGCCATATCTACATAAATAGATATAAAACTAAAGAGCCCTGGGGAAAGTGAAAAATTAATTCAGTCATTTGATCTATGCAATAAGAAATAAATATGTTAAACATGTTTGAATGACTCAACTATTTGGAAATAGCCTTTGACTGTATTGTCAAAATAGCCAAGATTGACATATTTTTTTAAAACATTTTACTCATAATTTTTAGTATTCTATAAATATAGCCCTAGGGATGAATAACAGCAGCACAAATATAAGTTGGAGTAAGACTGGTAATCAAGAATTGATGCCAAACAAGGATAAGACCCTAAGGAACCTAGCATCATCGGGCATAAGTGAAGGGAGACTAAGGGGAACTGGAATACTTAAATCTTAGAGGCTAGGAGATTCTTCCAAGATCATTTCACCTTTCCCTGAGGGAAAGATACTGTCAAATACTCTCTAAGCAAAGAGAACTTTTTCCTATCTTTGTCATAGAATAACTGGAAATTTAGAAACCATTTTCTACTGAGGTCTCCGATGCAGTAATGTCAAAATCCGTACTAAAAAACAAATCTGCAGTGACATCATAGGTAACTATGTCCCCTATAATCCCACTACACCTGTATATCTTTTCATTTACAGTATACTTCAGCTTACATTTTATATATTAATTATCAAATGTCTATCTCCCCCAATATCTACTAAATGTATTGAAGGTATGGAGCACTTCTTTGCAACTTTCACATCACTTGCAACTAGCAACGTTCTTGACGATTAAGAGGAGGGATTTTCCAGGTTTAAAACTTGGCACCAACACTAAATGTGTTTCCTTGAGCAAATTTGTAAACCTCTTCAAGACACAGTTTAAAAGAGGGATTATAACACTCACTGTGCTGATGCGAGCATAAATGGAATAATGTATGTAACGATTTAGACTGTACCAGATATAGTTATTATAAAACATTGATAGTTTACTTACTATCATTACTTTTTAAAATTTTAGCAGATACTCTGTAAATATTTGTTGAATGAATGTGTTTTGTGACCTTATCAGCCCAGTAGTAGCCCCTATTGTTTTGGCACTGAATTCAAAATTTATTAATTCTTGAACTACTTTCAGCCATTGATGTCATTCCTTTCTTTTTTTTCTGCCCATCTTATTGAGATATAATCGACATACAGCACTGTATGAGTTTAAGGTGTACAGCATCATGATTTGACTTACATACATCATGAAAAGGTTACCACAGTAAGTTTAGTGAGCATCCATCATCTCAGAAACAAAATAAAAGAAAAAGAAAAACATATTTTTTCCTTGTGATGAGAACTCTTAGGATTTACTCTCTTAACCACTTTCATATATAACACACAGCAGTAGTCATTATATTCATCATGCGTAAATGACATCCCTGGTACTTATTTATCCTACAACTGGAAGTTTGTACCTTTCACCCATCTTTATCGAATTCCCCCTCCCCGGCCCCTTGCCTGTGGTAACCACAGATCTACTCTCCTTATCTATGAGTTTATTTGTCTGTTTTGAAGTACAAGTGACCTACAACACGTTAGTTCCTGGTACATAACACAGTGATCTGATATTTCTATACATTACAAAATGATCACCGTGACAAGTCTAGCTATGATCTGTTACCACACAAAGGTATTGCATAGTTTATTGATTATATTCCCCCTGCTGTAAATTTAATCCCCATGACTCATTTATTTTGTAACTGGAAGTTTGTATCTCTTAATTTCCTTCGTTTATTTCACTTATCCCCCCACCCCTGTATAGCCCCTAATTTTTGAAGATTATGGAGGTTTACAGTAAAAATAAGTCATGTTAAATACTTGAATTCACGATACCATACACTGTCATCCTTAAATTGTTTGTTCAGGTAGCATCCTAAACTACACAGCTTCAGGGAAGGGGTTTTCAGGGATCTCAGGCCCTGTCAGTAAGGTGGGCAAATCATAGTCAAGGCTTTGAAGGGTGGCAATGTGGTAAGAAAAAATTGAAAAGACATCACAACCCTCTTTCTGGCTCCTAGGAGAGAGGTTTTACATCCAAATTCCCAAATCTAAGAAGTATAGTAAATTTGATTTTAATTCAAACCAATATTGATATAAAATTTCTGATATTTAAGGAAAGAAACATGGGTGGGTGTATAATAAGCAAAGTTTGCCAGTGATGAGAACACTCAAAATTAAGGAATAAATCTCAACAGGAAAATTCCAGTAGCAGAAACCAAGGCAAATGGAAAATTTTAAGACCTGTGCAAAAAAGTGATGTCTCCTGAAAAGCCAATCAACTAAAAAACGTTAAAACCCAATAAAGTTTCCAGAAAGAGGACAAGTTACAGAATAAGTATCTAGACATTGATAGCTTTTCTATATATTGTACTAGCAAAATCCGGAAAAGAAACTGAAAACATTGCCCGTTCAAAGGAGCAATAAAAATACAAAACTTATAGAAATAAGCATATTAATAAATATAAAAAACGACATCCAAAACCTACAAAAATTTACAGAGAGATCAAAAATAACCCTCAAGTAAATGTAAAAGTACAGAATAGTGAAGATGGGAGGATTCACCATTACAAATATATCGTCTTCCCTAATGAATCCACAAGTTTAAAGCAACTCCAATATAAATTTCAACAGATGATTTAGAGCCTATGAACAAACTCTAAAATCCATCTGGAAGAATAAATGGGAAAAATAGACAAGAAAAAATGCTGTTGAGGCTCTACAAGGACGGAACTGGGGAGAAGATGTTACCTGAGACAGTACAAGGTAAGAAGGACTGGAGGGACATATCAAGGGAGGGTCTTAAAAGGAAAGAGGAAATTCTAAGTGCAGGAGGGACAAGTGCAAATGCTAAATTAAAAACAAGAGGCAGGGTCAAGCCAGCGCCACAAAGCCAGAGTTCAGAGAGAGCCAGAGAAAGTCAGAGGAGACCCAGGGAGAAGGGCTGTGGGAGGTTGCCAGGCAACCCCTAATGGCCTTGGAGGAAGACGTGTGATTCTTGGTCATCGCGGGGATGAACTTTAGAACTTACAGAACCAAGAGACTTCTCTGGAGGTCCAGTGGTTAAGACTCCATGCTTCCATTGCAGGTTCGATTCAAGGTCGGGGAACTACGATCCCGCATATTGCGTGGAGTGGCCACACACAAAAAAAAAGAAGGCTCCAAATTCTCCTTAGTGCTCCTCGGCCCATCATCATCAGGTCCCTACCGACATGTGCCAGTTGCATCACACACATGCTATCTTGGAGGAACAGAGTCAAGCTGGTTCCTCCCAGAGCTGGAGCACTTAACTAAACTTCAGGCAGCTTAGCACAGTGATGGGAGTCTCCAGTCTGAGAGCCCTTCCACAAGGAGCTATCCAATGCCCTGTTATCCACCATCTCTACAGAATATCAACATCCAGATGGAAAAGGGGGGAGGGTAACTCCTATCCTTCAGAATTTTCAAACATTTCAATGTTGGGCAGTGTGCAGAATAAACTTCTTGATAAATAATTGGTAAGAGCATGAATTTGAGCCAGGGAGAATGAGCTTGAATCCTGACTCCGCCACTTTCAAAATGTGGATGGTCACGTAATTCCTCTAGGACTCTCTTGGGTAAACCAGCGTTAATAGCTTGAAAGCAAATATAAAAAGCATTTAGAAGTATGGTCATATGGTGTTATAATCGCATTCGCTCTTATTATCTTAGATAGGACACTCAGTATCCAGCAGACAGAGCTTCTTGTCCCATCATTCTTAAGCCTTTTTATCAATGCTTTTTTTTTTTTAACAGTATCTACAGAAATCCTCTAGAATGGCCTACAAGGCCCCAAGAGAAGGCCCATATAGAATGTATTCTCTCCCTGCAATCCTGAAGTGGTTCCATTTTCAGTGAGCTGCATCACTTTGGGAAGCATCAGATTATCGTTTGACATTTGCAGGTGATACATATACCCTTAGAAAAAGAACTTTAACCAATGTCAGAGTTCTTCTGTACATCAGCAAAGGAAACACACATGCGCCTCAGGCTCTTTGTGTCAGGGGCAAAGTCCTTCCCAGTAATACTGGTCAGAGCTCTGCTGCCTTCCTTTCTCTCAGACATTCCACTCAGGATTGAAACATCACATTTGGAAGTCCCTTTGCCTGTCGTGATCCTATTCCCACAGGGGCAGGAGGAGGTGGGAAGGCAGACATTTTAATGACACATCGGAGGATGGTCAAGGGCACTGAGGTATAGCATAGGATGGGACCATAATATTGCCAATTCCAGCATCAAGTTTCTGGAACTTTCATGATGTTTTTCTTCCCAGTTATCTGGCCCCAAAGCCAGGTGGGGTCAATCCCAATTTTTCTTCTGTCTCGCTGGTGTGAAACTAGTTCCTTATTTTCCTCCTCACAGGCATTGAAAGAAGGAAGAGTAGTTTACTTATGAAAAAGCAGAAAATGTTTAAGTCCTCATTTATTGTTTGCAATATTAGTGCTGAGTCACTACACATGACATTGTCTCCACTCTCTCTATGCTTAGAAATTTAAAATTAAAAGATAGACAAAGGGGATTCATTCTCTTCTTAACCAACAGTCCTAACTCCCATGTCAAAATGTAAACTTAAGAGAATATTTTGGAGAAAGGAAGTACCATGCAATGGTAAGAACTATAGTCTAAGAGTAGGTAAACCTGTTTGTACCTGAGCTCTGATTAAGCAACAGTATTAACAACATATAACAACAATAACAATATTAATGTTTTGTGAGAAAAAACTTAATGTTTCTATGAATCAGCATGACTCCCTCTCCAAATAAAAGCATTTACTGTTTGGAAATACACTGAAATCACATTTTGACCAATGCTGCCTAATAATGCTGCTCTCTCTCCACAGTCAGAATAGCATGTTCTCCCTCTGCCCATCTTTTCTTAAGAGTGAAAAAGTGACCTCAGACTGAAGGCCAGTGATACAGGCAAAGATGTGTGTGTGTGTGTGTGTGTGTGTGTGTGTGTGTGTGTGTGTGTGTGTGAGATCCCTGGGAACTGAATCTGAAGAATTAGGGCTGTGAATGGACACGATTTTGGAGACTGAATAAAGAAAAGAAAGAAAAAGAAGGAGCTCAGAGGTGCTTCTACATCTATGCCTAATGTGTTTTTAAAAAATGGCAATTCACTTGATAAAAACACTATGGGAGCCCATTTTAAGGCCATTTTCAAATCAAAGGATGTATGTAATTTCCTGGATTCCTAAACTACATGGGGTTTCGTTTGTACACATTTCAATAGTCAAATGGATGTGTTCTTAAATACTGGATGCAAATTTAAGTAAATGAAATCACATTCTTTCCATTTGGTCTATATTTTGTTTTAAACAATATTGGAAATTGTCTCTAAGCTTTTTCCCTCCCACTATATGTTAACCAGAATTGATTATAGTTGGAAATTATTTGATAATTTTCCCAGTCAAGGAAATTTCTAGTGGAGATAAAAGCTTTGGTCAGTAGAGAAAGTGAGCTTGAAGAAGATGAAACAGAAAGATGTTTTAAATTCAGCCTCTTAGGTGTCAGGGCTAATCTGTAGTAATTCTCTTTTGTGCTGAGACAAGACTCCGCCTAAAGCAATTGCTCTATAGGTGTCTCTCGGTGGTAACTGAGGCAGTTTGGGCACAGGAAATCCACCTGTGGCGGTAACATTCATCAAACTAATTTAAGTCTGTAAACTGCACATTTGCGGACTTTAGGGACTCTTCGACACTACACACTACTTAACAGATGTTCATTAATGAGAAAAAAAGGAAATAGAAATGATCACAAATACAATAAGGAAAGAACAAAGGGGGTAAGGATGAATGGAAAATTCATGGTTGCATATTTCAACCTAATACAGATGATAACTTTCTCATAAATGGAGCTTTGTAAAAATGCAGAGATAGTTTCACAGATAATGAGCTCCCAGATAATGAGCACCCAGATACCAGTAGTATTCAAGGACAGGCTAGAAATCCATCTGTCACATTTGATGAACTTGAGGATTTCCATGGGCTCTCTAAAATTTAAGATTCTTTGATTCTACCAAAAAAAAAAAAATTGATTTCTTGCTCTTTCGCCAAAGCAAAGTACATGCTAAGACAAATGATTCACCTCGCGAAGTTAGAATTAACATTACAATATTTAACACAGAGACAGACTGTAAGCCTGTTCCACTGTCTGGAGCAGAATTTATAAAAATAGTGCTTAACATGGGAACAATGAAAAAAATACGTGAGAGGAGGTGAATGACACTTGTCTGAATCAGGTAAGTTCAATTTTCGTTGCTAGGAGAAAAGGAAACAGTGCTTCCAGCAGCTGACAAGCACTGAGCTAGAAAATCAGCAGCACCTATAGTACATGTGAAGCCAATGGTAATGTTTCAAACCTACAAAAACCAATACAATTTCCGTGGCAGCACAGTGCTGCATTTCAACAGATTTATGGTTCCTTTCTTCATCTCCCCAACTTTACCTCCTTTAAATTCTCATTTTAGGGAGATTACAAAACAAACACAAGAGCTGAGCAGAGATTTATGTTCCTTCCTTTGATGGGGAGTATCAAAGCCATCTAATCTCCCAGTCCTTTGCTAGCATTTTGAGTGGCCTAGCAGCCTTGATTTTATCATTTTGTTGATAAAGTTTTGGTTATGCCATGTGACCCTTAAGGGGATAGGAGACATTATTACTGAGAATCTCAGAAATAGATCTCCTTAAAAAGATCTTTTTGGGTGTTCCATACTACCAACATGTCTTTCTTCATGCAGATTCTATTAAAACATGCCATCCTATTAGGGATGAAAATAAAAAGGAGCAGCCCAACAGCTCTCCAGAGTTCTCTACCAATACTTTCATAATTATTTTTAAATTTTACTTTGCTTTTAAGCATTTTTAATTGTGCAGACAGAAACTGCACTACACAAAACACAAAGATCATTATACGGTGAATGCCCACATAACCCCCACAAAGGTCAAGATACAGAATATTTCCAGTATCCTTGAAACTCATCTTGTGTCTCTTCCAAATTATTATCTCCTCCTGCTTCCCTAAACACTACAATCCTGACTTCTAAGTTAATCACTTCCTTACTTTTCTTTTCAGTTTTACTATATGAGCTGGAATCCCTAAGTCCTATAATTTAGATTGTTTGGTTTTTGAACTTAGATAAATGGAATCATACAGTGATGTGTTCTTTTGAGATTGGATTTTTTTCCCTCAAAACTTGGTTTGTGAGGTTTTTCCAAGTTGTCTGTGCAGTTGCTCTTCATTCCTTTTTATTACCATAGAACAAGTTTTCTCAACCTTGATACCATTGACATTTTAGGCCAGATAATTCTTTGTTAAAGGGGGTTATCGTATGCACTGTAGGATGTTTAACAGCATTCCTGGCCTCCACCCCTCGGTGCCAGTAGCATCTCACCCACCCGCCCACTTAATTGTGACAACCAAAACAGTCTCCAGACATTGCCAAATACCCTCTGGGGGTCCAAACTGCCCACTGTTGAGAACCACTGCTGCAGAGTATTTCACTGTATGACTGTTCCATAATTTATCCCTTCTACTGTTGGTGGGCATTGGGTTGTTTCCACTTTCAGGCTGTTACAAATACTACTACTCCTAATGTTCTTATTCATGGCTATGTCTTATGAATGTTCTCACGTATATCTAGGAGCAGAACTATCGATATGAAGTCATAGAGTATGGGTCTCTTTGAGAGATAAATCTAAATTTTTTTCTAAAGTGGTTGAACCTAGTGACACTCTTATCAACAGTCCATAAATGTTCCTACTGCTGCACACCATCACCAACTTTTGCTATTGTGATCATTTACATTTTTAACTCTCTTGGTGGCATACAAATGTATTAAATTTGTAGTTTTAATTAGTATATTACTGATCACTAATGAAGATGAGTGCCTTTATTTGTATGTCTACTGGTGAATTGACTGTTGTTTTTGTGCAGTGCCTTTTCATCTCTCCTGCTCATTTTTCTACTGGGTGCCTAATTTGCAGAAACTCATTATATATTTTGAACACAACTCTTTGTCAAATATATACTCTATCAGTCTGCTAGGGCTGCCATAACAGAATACCACAGACTGGCTGACTTAAACAACAGAAACTTATTCTCTTACAGTTCTGGGAGATGAAAGTCCAAGATCAAGATGCTGGTTGGGTTGGGTTCTGGTGAGACTGCTTTTCCTGACTTGCACATAGATGCTTACTTACTGTGTCCTCACATGGTCTCTCTCTGTGTTCATACTCCTAGTATCCCTTCTTACAAGAACACCAGCCCTATTGGATTAAGGCCCATCTTTATGGCCTCGTTAGCTTTAAGTACCTCCTTAGAGGTCCTATCTCCAAATACAGTCACACTGGGGGTTAGGGCTTCAACGTACGGCTTTCGCGGGGACACAATTCAGTCCACAACGTATGCTTAGTAAATATTTTCTGTCACCTTGTGCCTTCCTCTTAATGCTATCTTTTTTGTTTATTTGTTTTCCTCACAGATGTATTTTAATTTAATTTTTATTTTACATTGGGATATAGTTGATTTACATTCATGCCGTCTTTTGATAAATACAATGTCTTCACTTTAGCAGTAGTCCCATTTATCAGTCTTTTTCTTTATAATTAGTGCTTCTTTGTATTTTAAGAGATCCTTTCATAACCAAAAGTCATAAAGATAATTTTCTGTATAATCTTTTAGAGCTTTACTGTTTTGCCTAATAATTTATTTTTGTGTGTGATATGAGGATGGGATGGAATTGAGATTCATTTTTCCCATATAGATATTCAATTTAACCAGCAGCATTTATTGAAAATACCATCCTTTCCCCACTGCTCTGTGGGACGTACTTTGTTGTTAGTCAAGTGTCTATAATACATTGGTCAAATTCTGTGTTCTTCAGTCCTTCCCTTTGGTCTATATTTTTATCCTAGGATCAATACCACTCTGATTTTATTATTATAACTTTGTTATACATATTAATATTCAAAAAGCAAATCCTCTCACTTTGTTCTTCTTTATAAAGAATTTCTTACAAATCTTTATCTATTTAGGGGTACAAACTAGTGTTTGAAAGTGAAATTATCTGGTACCTGGAAATTGCTTTAAAATATATCAGCTAAATGATAGGGGGAATAGACAGAATAAAATTGACAAAGTGTTAAAAATTTTTTAATCTACAAAATAGGTATATAGGGTTTTCAGAATTTTTTTACTTTCATAAATTTTTGAAAAATTTTTAATAAAAAATTAAAATTAAAAACGCTATCCTATATATCACCAAAGGAATATATTGAATATTCTTTGTCTTTGCATTTAAAAAAGCTTGTTAACTAAAGTTCATTGAATTGTACACATTAAATAGGTGAATTGGATGGTGTGTTTGGTATTTTTTACTTATCAACTATATCTCCTACGGATGATAACAGAATTCTTTTATTTATTTATTTATTTATGTCTTACTTCAATGGCCAGGATCTTCAAAACACTATCTAGTTGGAGAAGTGATATCAGGTGTCCTTGTCTTGTTTCTCATCTAGGGGAATTTTCAACATTTCACCCCTACATATGACTGATGTATTGTACCATTTTATAGATACTCTTCAGATTGAGGCAGTTAATTTTCACCAGTTCACTGGATATTAGTCAAAAATAGATGTTGGTTATCTAATACTTTAAAAATTTTATCTCATGAGGTAATCATATGATTTTTTCCTTCATTCTGATAATGTTGAATGCTATGACTTCCTATATGAATGTTATTAAATCTGTGTTATTAGAAGAAATTCAGCTGGTTTATGTTATCCTTCATATATACTGTTAGATTTGGTTTGCTAATATCTATTTAGAATATGTGTATTTATATTCATGAACGCTATTATTCTGTATTTTTTTCTCATAATGCCCTTGTCTGGTTTTACTATCAAAGATGTGCTGCCCTAATGAAATTAGCTGGAGTGTTCCCTTTTTTTTCAAGACTTGGGAGAAGTTTGTGAAAATTGGCATTATTTGTTCTTTGAAAGTTAGGTATACTTTTCCAGTGATGCTATCTGGGCCTGGAGTTTTACTTGTGAGGAGATTCTACATTATATATTTAGTCGCTTTCATTGTTACTGGACTATTCAGACTTCCTATTTCTTATTGTGCCAGTTATAGTAATTGCATTTTTCTAAGCATTTGTCTATTTCATTTAAATTTTCAAGTTGATTGTTCTAAGATTCATAATATCCTGCTATGATCTTTTAAATGTCTGAAAAGCTTGTGGCAATGCCTCTTTTAATTCTTCACTTTGATCGTTTCTTTCTCTCTTTGCTCTTGATCAGTTTCACACAGTGTTTAGCAGTTTTGTTAATCTTTCCAAAGAACAAACTTTTGGCTTTGTTAATTCTAATTTTATATTTGTTCTCTTGCCCTTAATTTCTACCCTTATCTTTCTTCTTTTCTATTTTTTTGTGGGGATTTTTGTTAATAGTTTCTAGAAATGAATGCTTATTTCAGTGATTTTCAGCCAGTCTTCTTTTCTAATATATTCATTAAAGATTATAAACTTCTCTCAAAATCTGGGTTTACTACATTCCACAGTTTTTTTGTTTGTTTTTTAAAATTTATTTATTTATTTTTTTGGCTGTGCTGGGTCTTCGTTGCTCTGCGCAGGCTTTCTCTAGTTGCGGCAAGCGAGGGCTACTCTTCGTTGCGGTGGCTTCTCTTGTTGTGGAGCACGCGCTCTAGGCATGTGTGCCTTAGTAGTTGCAGCACGTAGGCTCAGTAGTTGTGGCATGCAGGCCCTAGAGCGCACGGGCTTTAGTAGTTGTGGCTCGTGGGCTCTAGAGCACAGGCTAAGTGCTTGTGGCACACGGGCTAAGTTGGTCCATGGCACGTGGGATCTTCCTGAACCAGGGCTCAAACCCGTGTCCCCTACATTGGCAGGCAGATTCTTAACCACTGTGCCACCAGGGAAGCCCCATTCCACAGTTTTTATATAGCATTTTAAATTATCATTGTGTTTAACATATTTGCTAATTTTCATTGGAATTTCTCCTTTGATTCAGGGGTTGTTTCTAAATGCATTCTTTTTTTAATTTTTAATTATGGAAAATTTAAAACATATATAAATATTGAGATAATAGTTTAATGAATCCACCTAGGGCTCATAATCCAGACTCAATAATTATCAACTCATGTGCATTTTTTTTCATCTTTATTCCCCTCTACTCCCCCCGCTCAGGACTATTTTGAAGCAAATCATTGGTAAATATGTCATTTGTAAATAGCTTAAAAATACAAGGACTGTTTTGCAAAACATAACCACATTATTCTTTAATATAACCCCAACGTTGAATCAATTTCAATTTTCCCAATTCTCATAACCTAATTTTTACAGTTTATTAACCAAATAAGCCATAATACCTGTATTTCACAATTGATGGATATATCAGAAGTGTATTTCTTAATTTCCAAACGTGTGGATTTTTAAGGGTCTTTACATTATTCATTTCTTGCTGAATTTCATGTGGCCTAAGAACATATTTTAATTTTATTTCTTTGGAACTTGATGAGACTTTCCTATATTTGGTCATATTTTGGAAACATTCTATGGGTACTTGAAAAGAATTTGTATGTGTATTCTGCATTTTGGGGATTAGGTGCTATAAATATATCCATCAGATCTAGTGTGTTGATGGGTTTTTCAAATCTTTAATGTCTTTACTAATTATTTTCTGCCAGTTCTATCAGTTACTGAGAGAGATGTAGTCAACAGCTACCATTCTAATAGTAGCTTTATATATTTCTTCTTCTATTCCTACTGATTTTTGCTTGTATATTTTAAAACTAAGTTATTAGGTACATATAACTTTAAGATTATTTACCTGGTGAATGGATCTTTTGTCATTATGAAGTATCTCTCTTTATCTTTAATAATCCTTTTTGCCTGTCTTCTTTATCTTGAGATTACCATAGCCACAATAGCTTTCTTTTGTATACCATTTGTATGATGCTTGTTTTTCCATCCCTTTATTTCCAAGCTTTCTGAATCATCATGTTTTAGATGTGTCTCTTTACATGCCTAAAAAATGGCAATGGCAGTAGAGAGGACAGTTTCAGACCCTGGGCCCCTGAATTTAGAAAAACAGGTGGAAATAATCCAGACATGAGGCTGGAAATTTGCAAAGCCACAAATCAATAGTTTAAATAAAACATATGATTTAGGAAGAAAAGAAGATGGGTATGCCTCCACGTTCATTGCTCCTGAGTTATAAAGACAATACATAAGCTCATAAAATGCAATTGCAAAAAGGGATCTTTGAGAAAATCAAACCCTCCCCTCATTTTCTGTTACAAATGAGGAACTTAGACCCAATTGATCAAAAGGAATAGACTAATAGAATGGAAAGAGTACAGAACCAAAGAAAAAAGGTGATGAGGAAATAAAATTACATAGGCTTATTTGTTTAGGTAGTAATGTCTTTTTTAGCAAGTTGGTTTGTAATTATTGTTATTAAATTTAATTAGATATTATGGGTCCAACAAAACAGCTATTATTTGTGCCAATTACTAAATTAGTATTTTAAGAATGAGTATTGCTGAAGAAATACAATTTGCAAATAAGAAGATGCATTAAAAATGCACCATGAGAAAGAAAATGTTTAATAATCTGTATTAAGAATGGTACAGATGAACCTATTTGTAGGGCAGGAATACAGATGTAAATGTAGAGAACAGACATGTGGACACAGTGGGGGAAAAGGAGGGTGGGACCAATTGGGAGATTAGGTTTGACATAGATATACTACCATGTGTAAACTAGATACCTAGTGGGAACCTGCTGTATAGCACAGGGAGCTCAGCTCAGTGCTCTGTGATGACCTAGATGGTGGGGTGGGGAAGGGGTGGAGGGAGGTCCAAGAGGGAGGGGATATAAGAATATATATATAGCTGATTCAATTCATTGTACAGCAGAAACTAACACCACATTGTAAAGCAATTTTACTCCAATTAAAAAAAAAAGCATATTTAGCATTTTCTAAAAAAGATATTCAGTGAGAAAGAGCCTATTCATGCTGGGCATTCCTGCCTCCTTTTTCTTTCCCTTTACCTCCAAGGCTCTTTGGGGCCCATGGATATAGGAGTAAAAAACTCATGGTCTTGGGGCTTCCCTGGAGGTGCAGTGGTTGAGAATCTGCCTGCCAATCCAGGGGACACGGGTTCGAGCCCTGGTCTGGGAAGAGCCCACATGTCGCGGAGCAACTAGGCCCGTGAGCCACAACTACTGAGCCTACACGTCTGGAGCCTGTGCCCCGCAACAAGAGAGGCCGCGACAGTGAGAGGCCCACGCACTGCGATGAAGAGTGGCCCCCGCTTGCCGCAACTAGAGAAAGCCCTCGCACAGAAACGAAGACCCAACACAGCCAAAAATAAATATATAAATAAATATATTAATTAATTAAAAACTCATGGTCTTCTCAGAAGAACCCTGGACTTGTTGCCTGAAAACTAAAATTTGAAACCCAGTTTAGTCATTGACTAGCCATGCACCCTTGATAAATCACTCATCTCTCAGATGCTATTTTCTTATCATAAATATGGGGATAAAATGTCCATTCTATAGATTAGAAAACAATAGACTGAAACAAAGATGACTATACAAGATGAGCTCTTATAATCATTTATCTAAATCACTCTGTAATGTTAAATTCAACTTATGGAAAGAAAGCAGGTAGAAATATATGTCCAGCTACATCCATCTCTTTCCCCTTCATCCCTCCTCCACAGCCAAGAATATCATCACAAGGATTTGACCTAAAACAGAACGTGGTAGTGAAATTAAAGATGAGTGTGCATTTGTGTGTTGAAGGGAGATGCTAAGGACAACAATTCCAATTCCTAGTTTTCTTACATTGAAACAAACTCATTATGAAGTAAAAGTAGAGACTTTTTCTCCTTTGCTGGCAGCCTCCTGGGCACCTGGTAGAAAACTGAACTACTTCTATTTCACTACCCAATAAATGTGGTGTTTTCCAGGGAATTGTAAGCATTTTTAGAATAATTTTCCTAAATACTTTCTACATTTACAGAGGACACTTAAATACAAGAATCTGAGTGAGGAAAGGCAATTAAATACAATTAAAGGCAATTAAACACAAGAATCCGGAAATGGAAAGAGGTGGCCTAGAACTGTAGGAGACCCTATTCATGGACTCTGCTATGACCTAGCTGTGTGACTTCAAGAAAATTACTAAGCACCCTTGTCTATACTATGAAGCCGATTAACTAGATGGTCTCTAAGATCCTAAGATTCAGTTTTCAGATTAAAAAATAATCATGATTTGCATTTTTATGTATCTAATATTTGAAAATTACTCTCTGGCACTATTTTAACTCTGGAGATAGTAGTTTTACAGAGTGCTTTTAAATATGTGCACACATTGATATATTTTTTAAATTGATCTAAACGACACATGAATTCTTTGAATTAATAAATTGCAGTACAATTGGCCAGATTGATATTCTATTTACAATGGCTGCTCAGCACTTCCAATAGTACTAACAACCATCATATATGAAAAGCTCCTATATAAGCCTGAGTGGCAGGTGAAACACTTTATGTATACTCTCTTCCTTAATCCTTTCATTATTCTGTGAGTAATATTAAGACATTTTCCATCATATGCTATCATTTATATGTGGAATCTAAAACAAATGATACAAATGAACTTATTTACAAAACAGAAATAGACTCACAGACACAGAAAACAAACTGATGGTTACCAAAGGGTAGAGCAGGGGGAGGGGGGAAGATAAATTTAAGAGTTTGGGATTAACAGACACACACTACTATATATAAAATAGGTAAACAACAAGGACCTATTGTATAGCACATGGAATTATACTCCATATCTTGTAATAATGTATAATGGAAAAGAACCTGAAAACGAATACATTATACATAAATGTATATGTATAACTGAATCACTTTGCTGTACACCTGAAACTAACACAACATTGTAAATTAACTATACTTCGATTAAAAAAAATTAAAACAAAGACATTTACTGATGAGGAAATTGGGGCTCAGGTCACAAGCAAATGTTGGAGCACAGGTCTGCCTGGCTCCCAACTGCACAATATTGATGATACTAAAAACCTGCATCACCAATAAGACGGTCCTTCAGGGTGATCGATTCTTAAAGAACTGTGAATAGGAAGAGGCTGTGGATCTACGGCAGTTTAAATTGTTGGCAAGCTCTTAAGAATTGGTTAGTAAATTCATTATCCAGTTACATAATTACACCTACAAGTAGTAAAATGTTCTTTTATACAGATCAACCTGAAAGACCCGAAACTGCACATTACCCAAGAGAAATGAGAATAAAGCTCTCTTGTTACAAGTTCCTAGATAATTCAAATCCCTTTCTCAATTTCTCCACCTACCCCAGGCTGAACTTTCCATTAAAATCACCTCAGTATGAAACAGAAAATGTAGTGGCTTGAAAGAAAGGGGGGATAAAAAGACCTTGTGTTGTCTATGCAAATGAAGCCCCATGTAAGAGTGACATGGCAAACTCCCGAACTGTTTGGGGGATGTGCACAATTTTCCCCTTCTCATGCCCTATTGCTTCCATTTAGCTAAGAAGTGGGTGTAAAGCACAGCCTCAACAGTTATCAAGGCATTTTCTGGACACTTTGATGGAGAATTCACATTGCCCTAGATTTTTATCCCCAATTTTATCTACAGATAAACTTGGGGGCAAAATACCTATAGTGTGGAAAGTACAGATTTTCAAAAAAGAATCTAGCAGGCTTATTTTGGGCTGGAGTTTTGGCAGCTTAGACATGTTTGAAACAACAACTGAAATTGCAGACTACATTGTTCTAGAGCATATGCCTCCCTGCTCCTTACCCTCTACTTCCACAGACCTATCACAGATGAGCCATAGATCAGGCTCCTGGTTTCCACTCCTGCACCTGGGAAAACAGGGGCATATAAAGTCCGTGGTAGAAATGATAATGGAAGAAAGAAGGTCAAGTTCTGCAACAGAGAAGGGAGATACCCTCAACTGCAAGAGAAGCAAATCCAAGGTCATCTTAGGAAACCAGGTAGAGTGAAATGGGTTTGCTTCACAAGGCAAGAGAGGGAAGGACACCAAAGTTTGAATTTTATATAATTTTCACACGGCAAAATATTGTTCTTCTTTTGACTTTTGTTTTTATCCATTTTAAAATGTAAAAAAACATTCTTGGGCCAGAGGCCCTGCAAACAGGCAGCAGGCCACATGCGGCCCATAGGTCATTGCTTCCTGCCTCCTGGGTCAGGGCAAGCCATGCAGAACTGATTGTACAGAGTGCCTCTATATGCTTAAAAGTGGACATTTAGGAGGTAGTTGCAGAAAATCAAATGGAGAATCTGATTTAGGAAATCAATATTTTAGACAAAAATACTAATAAAAGGAAATAATAGCAATAATCATTACTTATAGAGATCTTACTATGTTCTTGCCACTGTTCTTTACGTCCATTAAATCTTTGACGAAGTAGGAACTATTATTATTTTCATTTTATAAATAATAAAACTGAGACAACAAACACAAGAGTATTAAGATAGCTATAGCTATCCATAAGCCTTTATCTGCAATTCTGAAATTCCCAAAATTTAGAAACAGACAAATTTATTGTAAGACCTGACCTGATTTGTTAGCAAAACCTGACTGAATTGACATGCGGTTATGTATAATTTTTTATTTCTCTCACTTAGGGTTAACATTCATACACTTCATGGTAGAAATATTAATTTGTTTAATTGCGGATACTGCCCCGACCCTGTTGGACTTGTTCCATAATAGTTGACAGGTTAATAGCATTACCTTCCTAAGGTTTAAAAAAACTGACTTTCCAAACATATCTAGTTCCACGGATGCTAGATAATCAATTGTGTACCTGTTTTAAGTCCATATTCTCTACTAAAGGATAAATTGATTCTCATGAATGATAGTGTGGTCTAGTAAAAAGAAAACTAGATTAATATAGTTAGGAGTTTTGGGGTATAATTCATCCTACTACTAATTAGTGGGATCCTTAGAAATTTGTTCCACACTCTCTGGGTCTCATTTTCCTCGTCTTGATCAGGGGTTATAAACTCAAATACCTATCGGGCCAGGCAAGACATGTACATAGGAAAAGCAGAGCATCTGTAGCTCCTGGGAAGGCAAAGGCCACAGAAAACTGGAAAACACAGGCTCTGACTTTTGCCATGTGAACACGTATGGCCCACCTCTTCTGAAAATTTCTTTTAAGAAAGACCCAAAGCCAGATTTGTGTGTGAATTGACCAAAATTCAAAACAAAACAAAATAAAACAAAAAACTACGCAGGTCTGTAGGATAAATGTGATACCCACACTGCAACCCTCACCTGGCTGATGGCTGTAATAATGTCTTACACCACATTCAGACTTGCCTTCCTTTCCTTGGGGGTTTCTCCTGCAGCTGGAAGTGACTTACCCTTCTCCAACCCCTGCAACACTTACCTATTCCACTTAGTCAGCTCTTGGCATGGGTTGTCTTTCATTTTCAGTTATCTTTTCATATTGTCATGTCTTTTATCCTTAGCTAGATACTAAGACCCTTGAGGGTCCTTGAGGATGGCAATGTATCTCTGAATTTCCATAACAATTGGCACAGTGCCTTGAACACAGCAAGGGCTTAATGAAAACATTTGGATTGATGTCAAAACAGGCTATAAATAGCTGTGGCTAAACCAGAGCAGCCCTAAGTCTGAGTTACGTGGGTTCCTCACTCCTGGTGGGAGACACTGTGGTAAAACCATTCAACAGGGGCTTTAGAACCCAGCAGACTTAATGCCAGCTCCTTTGCTTCCAGCTCTATGATTCCCTGCATCTCAGTTTCGTCATTTGTAAACTGGAAGGTGAACAATAGCTAACTCATTCTGCAGATTAAATGAAATAATGTATAAAGTATGTGGCATGAAACAGATGTAACTGCTGATTTTCTTCCTTGCTTAGGTGGCTAAGGAAAGGGAACGTTTCTTACAGAACACTGAAGACTGTTCCTCCTACTACTTGTATGATTCCTCATAATCTACAGAAAATCAGGTCCAACCGCTACAGAACCCCCAGGGGTCCGGTCCACCTCACAAGAGCTCAAAATATGATCGAACTTTATGGTGTATGTTGCGTGATTTCAAATCATCTATGATTTTCTGAATTGCCTTGAAAAAAATCATTTTCTTTCAAAGCAACCGAAATACCTCTGTGAGCACAAGACTTGTGGCAAGAAGATATTTGTAGTTTCAGAAAACCGTTTGAGGCAAACTTGGCGAAGCATCAAACCATGTGTGATTTTCAACATAAGCATCAGAGAATTTAGTCAAGGATGTGATGCCCAGGATTATTTTGTGCAGAAAGTAATATATTTGTAAAATAAACAGTCTCACTAGGAAATACGTACAGCCGTTCAGTATGTATAGACACGCTTGCGATGCCATTAATGTCTATCCACATGGGCTGCACCAAAAGGAGATTGCCAATGACCGCAATCTAAAGAAGACTGTAAGCAGGTCTCCTAAAATGCCATAGGCTGTTAATCATAGAATCTCAGTCTAGAAAGAGACTCTAACAGCCACCTTGTCCAGCTCTTATCTCTACACTTTCCTGATGGTCATCCTGCATCTGCTTAAATACTTTCAACCTGATTGAGAGCTTGCTCTTTCCCATGATAACCTTTGTCATACTGAGAAATAAAACTGAAACAAGACCAGCTTCCTTAGAGCTGCTTCCTATTCTCCCTTAGTCTGGTCTCTACAGATATAGAGGCTATTCTAAAGTGTAAGCATCCACATGTGTATGCATATATATATATATATATATATAGTATATCTCATTATACTCCTAGGATCATTTAAGATGTGATAGGTAATAGAGAATAAGTCTAGTGCCCTTTTTTACATGTTGTCATCTTGATGGCAAAACCCATGCATTGTGCCTTAGTTTAGAATGCCTAAAACAGACATAATGCCCTGTGCACAAAGACCTCTCAAAAAATATTATTCACTAATCATGTAATTGCCCTCATTAAGGGATCAAAAATGTAAAGGGAAAAAAATTCCTTTCTGACAATTCTAGAGCACCTTCCTGAAATTCAGTGACTACTACAGTTATAGTAATTTGTTCGCTCTTGGTATGTGCAGCTTATGTTTTGTCATTTTTGAAAAGGAAATTATACATTTAGTATGGTCTGCCTGCGGTAATTAGAAGAGCAGACCCACTTGTCTCCTTGTAACCATGAGGTGAAGACAACACTTTCTCCTTCAGCAGAGATCAAGACTGATCTTATAAAGAGCCAGAGATAAATATCAGCTTTTGCTGGCCATACAGTCACTGACGCAACTACTCAACTCTGCCATTGTAGAGTGAAAGCAGCTGGAGACAATCTGTAAACAAATGGTCCTGGTCATAGCCAAGCTGCAAATAAAACTTTATTTACAAAAGCAGGTGGTTGCCTGGATTTAGCCCATAGGCACAGCATGGCGGAGGGGAAAGAACAGTGGCCCGGGAGTCAGGGTAAGGGAGTTCTAACATTGGTTCTTCCTCTAGCTACCTGTAGGATGGCAAGCAATCCATTCCCAACTTTGGGCTTGAGTCTTCATCTCTAAACAGAGCAGATTAGAAGGTTTTTAACTGCACTGCAATTTTGAAATATCTATGAGCTATTTCTCAAAATCGCTCAAACAGTTGACGCTATTGAATTATCCATGTTGCACTGCAGCTACATTCAGAATGGTTTATCAACGCTTTCCTTAATACTGATTAAACGAGTTCCTAAAGGGCCCTCCAGAAATTCAGTCAGTAATGTAGGTGGCAGGAAGGGACAGGAAATTTCTCGATAGAAACTGCCCTTTGCAGCTTCTCAATAACCCCAATCTAGAGTTACTAGATTTAGGAAGTATAAATTACTTGCTGTTTATCTGAAAATTACATTTAACTGGACACCCTGCATTTCATCTGGCAACAATACTCCAGTTCCTTAACTTGAGAAAGATGTCAGACTGTAGGCACTGCTACAAAAGTATTCTCACGTGTATTGATCTCATATGATTCACAGTACTCCACCTGTAGGGCAGAGGGAGGCTTATTTATCTTCATTCTAATCCAGGGAAAGCTGAGGCCCAAGGACTTGAGAATTATCCAAAATCAGAGGGTTAGTGACACATAAGTCTAAATACCCCCTACTAACTCCAACAGACACAAAGTTAATTTATTATGGAATTACTGTCTACTTCATACAGTAGACACTTATAAAGATTTACCTGTCAATAGTATAAACCTTCTGTTTCCCTTTTGTTTTATCTACACAGTGCCAACATTTACAGCTATTTCCTAAAACAGTATTCAAATGACGCATCATTGGGACAAACTTTACCTGTTGCAGCATGACATTGGCTGAATCAAAGAATTCCCCTTCTCTGGGAGAAAGGGCATTTTCAAAAATCAATTGAAGAGTCAAATAGTTTAACAATTTTATAACACATTATAAGACTTAATTAACTCTGAAAATAGAGGATCGAAAATTAGCTGTGGTATGTGTTACCCTAAAAGACAATCTAGTAGACACACTTGTTCTCTCAGAAGTTAAGTAAATGATTAAAAGGGAATTTTAAATATGGCATTGGTCTAAATATTCAATAATGTTATGTAGATAATCCCCTTAAGGTAAAAGTAATCACTTGAGACAACATCACTTTCAGGGATACTCAACCACGATTAAGAAAATAGTCAGTCATCAAATTAAACTAAACAGGGGTATGGGGAAGAATTACTGTCTTACTAATCTTAGAAAGTCATTTACCTTGAGAACGATGGGCATCAGCCAGGGCTATAAGCTAAAAGACTGTCCAAGCAAGCATGAGATGGAGTGAGTATGACAATACCTTGAATTAACACGGCAAAATCTATTATGCCTACATTTTACACAGCCAAATGCGAATTTCTGTATTCCCTTTAAACATTAATGCCTAGATTCCAGTGATCAGATGGGCATTTCTGTGAGAGAATCTCTGCCTTTTAGAATACTGTGCTGGACAAAATTTGGCGGACATCCCGACCCTAACATGCCTAGGACTTCTTTTTTTCCCATTCCTCAATTTTGAGGGCTGAAGTCCCCCAGTTGGCCCAATTTCTGGTTTCTGTTTCTCAGAGAAAAGAAATGCTCTGTCGATTTAGTCATTAACTTCCTGGAAATGGTCATCTGTAGGTACAGAGTGTGATCTCTCAGCATCACAAAACCTCACTCTACAGGTCTCAGCTAACACAAGCGGGGAGGGCTCTGGGGAACTCCTCTGGCCACCTTGGGGTGGGGCTGAGGGCTGGAGGCTGAATGAAATCTTTGGCTCATAGCACCTCTCTCTGTGTCCATTTAACATAATAAATGTGCAGACACATTGAATTGAAACATGAAGTTCTAAACCTAGAAAAAAAAGTTTGAAAACAGTGGGGACAAGATGAGATTGCTCCAAACAAACATAAGCCCCAACTCTACCAGGAAAGGATTTTAAAAGCCTATCCTATATTCACTGGAGAAATCAGTCATCAGCAAAGGGAAAAAGAAATTAACCTTTATCCAGTACCTCTTTTATACTAGGCTGTTGATACGTACAGGAAAAGCCTTAGACCTAGCCTTAATAAATCTACAACTACTTACTTATTGAATTAGACAATACGTGATTATTTTTTGTTGAAATTCACCATAAAAGTGAAATAAATTACTCTGAGAAGCTGCTCTGGCTTTACTTTGGTGACTGGTTTAAGGACTTTGTTTTTTGGCCTTTTTTTCCTGTTTGCTTAAGACTGGCTCAAATATCGTTAAAGCCATAATTAGAAATAAAGGAATTCAGATCTGCAAAACTTTACCTGGATGTTCATGCAAATAGACAGTAAAAATTTGTGGGTATAGTTAATTAATCATGCAGGAAAAAAATAAATTCAAACTGTGCTTGCTTTTTCCCCTAAGCCAGTATTATAGTCACTTAATATATACCTCCCTTAATAGTAGTTAATAAGTCATTCAGCGACAGGCACAGTAGAGAGTGACTAGATATTCACCAATAGCATTTCCTCTTTCTATCTGCAGAGGAAGAGTACATTTCCCAGGTCACTTGCACTTAGACTGGGGCCTGGGACCAGCTCTGGCCAATGGAATAGCCTGGCCCCTAAAAGTTCATGTGAGGTCCTGGACTTTCTCTCATTAACTGGAAGTAAAGGACTCCATGATCATGAAGCCACCCTAAAGAAAGTGTCCAGATGCCTGTGTCCCTGTGTATCGGAAGATAGCCTCCTAATACACATTGAGCTGTCCTGTGAACAAGGGACGAATCGTGTTAAGCCATGAGATTTTGTGGTTGTTTGACACAGCAGCTTACCAGGATTACCCCGACATCAAGGAGGGGGCTCACATTCTGAGTCCTCTTAGCAGGATCATCATGACGGAAAAATAGTCTCAGATGCAAAAGTGAGCAGCAAGGAAATGGTGAACAGTGAGGGATGGCGCCAGAGACCATGGCATGCAGCAAAAACGGAAGAGTGGAGTTGGGGACCTAGAGAAGCTGAGACTGTTGGCAAATCAAAGGCAGAGATAGCAGAGGTCGATGCAGCTCTGGAGAACATGTCTTGGAGCTGGATCCCTTGTGAGGACTGGGAAGGCAGGCCACCAACAGGGAGGAGAGCCCCTGAGGGCTTCCCTGACTGTACCTGCTGTTTATCTCTCTGATTCAGGCTAGCAGGTGACCTCCTGTACAGCCAGACCAATTGTCATGCATACTGCAGTCCAGAGCCTGGAGAAAGACACTGTGGCTTACGTATCTGATCTGGAGGCCTAGATTCTAGTTCAGAATTCCAAGGATATCATGAAATTGGAATGAATGAATATTAAACCCAGGCAGTTTTCTATAATAAAACTATTATTAGTCAGCTAGAAATCCCTGCAGAATGAATTTGTTTATTTACATATTCCATTTCTCAAATACTCTCAGATCTCTCCAATTTTGAGAACTAAATACAAGGCTTTCTTCAATGAAAGCTTTCTCACCTGGTGATGGTCAACAACAGAAAATTAAAACATTTAAGCTTTTGGCCGTCACATCCAAAGAGATGAGAACTCTCAAACTAAAGCCTGTTTCCTGAAGATAAATTAAACAGTACCTCTAGTGATCCCTACTTAACTGCTCTTAACAAGATTTTTATGTGGTGGTTCCTGCTGACAGATTGAGTGCAGAGGAGCGAGAAGCACAGGAAATGGGGGAGGGAAGTGACGGATGTGAGTAAATATGTATTGGGAAGATTTCCATTTAATTCTTCTGAATGAGCTTCTGGCTTATGTTAGCATCATCTCTTGGGAAATCAGCCACTTTGCATTTGTTTCACTGCTCCTGCCTGCATATTGAATGGAACAGTGCAGACTCAATAGGAATTTATTCTCTGCTGATCCTAATGAAGTGGAGCACAATGGAAATTTGAGGCTTTGACTTGCCAGCCCCCTACTGTCAATGCTGAAGTGAGGAGGGACCTCCCCATGCTGTCCTCTTCTATTTCCTCAAGCTTCAAGGATGTGACCATTGCTTCATAATCTTTTTAGCAACACATTGACCACATTTATGTAGAGCCTGCAGGTCTACTGACAGGCAGAAATAACCAAAATGAAATCATGGCAAGATCGTGGAGCCATGGATCCCTATGCCACCATGAACTAGCGCTACGACCCGGAGGCAGTATTTCTAAATAATTCTTTGTCCCTTACCTTTGCAGGCAAAGCTTCTTTTGTGAGAACAATTTTACCAAAAGCTGGACACAAAAAGCCATTTACCTTAAGAATCTAAAGGAAGGAAAGAAAACTAAAGAAGGAAGATGGTGAGAAGTTAGACATAAGAGAAGCAATTGAGTCTCCTCCATCCAGTAACTTTTGCACCTGGCTGTGGGTCAGAGCTCAGAAACTCATAGGTGGCAACACACGGTGATTGTTCTCTCCATAAAACTCCTATTGTCCTTTGTTCCCCACGAAATACCTTATTTCCAGGTTGTAGTACAGTTATTTGCATACTGCCCCTTTCCCCTCCTCAATGATGGCCTCTTTAGGGCGGCCTTTGTGTCTCTCATCTTAGCATCCCGTGTTATCTGTGGTTGATCCCATTGTCACTTTTCTGCTCACCCACACAAAATGTGGATTTAATGGAAGCACAGCATTTCTTCCACACACTTAACACAAAGAGTGGTCGTCTTTTTAAAGGTCAAGTTCTTTTTGGAGCATTTCCTGTGTACCTAGAATTCCTTCATGAGAGAATCCCCTTTAAAGTTTTTCTTCTAATCTCCAGGAAATGGAAAATGAGTGAGGGAAAAGTAAGTAGGAATGTTTAAAAAACAAAACAAAACTGGAAACAAGCAAACAAAAAAGCACAATAGCTATCCTTGACTGATTACCAATAGCTTCTATGAAGAATCTAAAATAAAAGTGAGAAACAGACAGTATCGCTTTGGCTTATACCTTCAGCACCTCTCTCCTCCTCCTTGGTGCCCTGTGAAAGCTCACTAAGCCCTCTTTCTGCCTGAATCTTTCCCCATCACCCATCCCTCCCCATTATGAAGTCCCACACCTCCTATTCAACCTCATGTATGTCTGGCTTTGGAATCACCCTTCCCCTAAATCAAAATTCTCATTTTCTTTAGGCACCTCAGCCAAGTTAGAATGAAAGCTAATTAAGCTAATTCACATTAAGCTTATGACTAATCATCTTCCCACATACTCTTTAACCTACTCAGGAATGTTTTCTTATTAACTCGAACTGATGAAATTTCAGTCAGTGTGGAAGAGAGATTTTGGAATAGGAAGACATCCTCTCTCTTCCAGGAGGAAGAAAACCGAAAACCATAGATTTTCCCTTAATCCATCCCTACCAAGATTCCCAGGGCCGATCCCTGATAGGAATGCATGGGCCTTTCTCTCACCTCTCAACAACTTCCCGAGCCTTCAAAACCAATGAGCCTTCCTAATTACAATTTTGCCTATTGGTGAAAGGAGCTGGGATAGAACAACTGGGATGTCAGCCTTATCCCAAGCTAGAGCAGGACCTCCTTGACTCAGTTCCGGGTATTTGCAAACAATCATTATAGAAGTACTATAGTTTGCAAAATTTATGGTGGATCGGAATCACCTGAAGGGCTTGTTAAACTAGACTGCTAGGCTCCACCTCCAAAGTTTCTAATTCAGTATTTTTGGGTGGGGCCAAAATTTTGCATTTCCAACAAGCTCCCTGGCAATGCTGATGCCGGTGGCACAAGGAAACATGTGAAGAATCACCATATTTATACAAAACTTCCCTTCCGTATGGAAGAGAAAGAACACTCCAAAAGGAGGAAGGGCATACTCAACAGCATAGAGGTGTGAAAAGCGTTTCACATGTGATAGCAATGGCATTTTTCTTTCCCTGGAGATTGAATTTTGTGGAAAGTAGGGGAAGGAGAATGCAGTTGAGGAAGTTTGGGGCTGGAGTGAAGAACCCTATCAGTTTAGAATGTGGTGCTGGGATCGCCTTCTATGGGAAACTGTAACCTCTGAGTTGTTAGGAGAATAACACCTAGAATGGGAATTGTTAAAAGATGTATGGAGTCACCTTGAGTCATTCCCCATCTTGGCATAAGCTAAGAATCAAGTTGCTGGTGTATAATAGAGGAGGCCTAAATTTCGAGATGTATTTTTAATTTTATAAACATCAATGGCCTTGATGTAACTGACATCCCTGTGGTAAGCAGAAAGGGTGAGAGGGTCTCTGCCTCATCCATTTCCCACTCCTTACCCCTTTCTTCTTCCTTGATGCTTCCTGCCTCCAAAGCATTCTAGAACCTTAATGGGGCTGTATTTATAGTAGATGATAGAATAAATATACTTTTCCCTATTCTATACTCAAAGAATATACTCCCTATTCTATGCCACTGTGCATGAAAAGTTTTGTGGAATGAAATTTTTCTCTCCACATTCTCTTGTCCCCGTATTGGGGCACTCATACCCAGTTCTCTTCACTATCTTGCTCCCTTTGTTCTATCCCACTTAGGCATACCCAAGGGCTTCCTGTACCATTTTCCTAACAAGAGAGGTAAGATTCCAAGGTTTGGCCATGGACATAGGGGTATATACTTCCTCAGAGGCCTTTAGGCTGGTCTTTGTGCTCCAACCCAACTTTAACAAGAGAAATCTGATATTAAGACAAATGAGAAATGGTCCAATTAATCAGTGAAAAAAATTCCTGATCAAGGGCAAAAGGTAGGCAAGCTTCCAAAAGCAAAAAGAAAGTATTTCTTACTTCTGTTTGTACAACCAAAGTGTACTGCATAGAGTCTATATTTCTTCCAGGAACCTGAGTTCTAAGGAAGCACAGTCATCGATCACCAACTTAGATAGGGTTCTCCCAGAATCAGACCCTGAAGTAGGATATAAGTGCAAGTAGTTTACTTTGGGAGGCAGTGCTAACAAGCAATGGCAGAGAATTGGGAAGTGAGAAAGGGCAAGGAAGAAAGCCAACACAGAAAAGTTAGCTCCAAAGGGAACTGGGGCTTATTCCTGCTGGGCATTCTAGAAAGTGATATAGAACACAACTCAGAGTTGTCCCATGTAAGAGCAAGGAAGCTGGGGGCTATATCTACCAACTCCCTCTAGTTGTTAGTTAACAGCTGCTCCCAAGATGTGAACACCCTGTCCCCAGATGGTTCATGCATGCTCCTGCAGTCAAAGAAATCAGAGACTCACAGATGCTAATGGAGGATAGCCAATGAATGTGGGGAGAGCACCCACAACTCCCCTATAGTAATTTGGGGGATTTCTCCTCTTTCATCATTCAGTTGTCCTAAAATTCCTTGTTGTAAAGCAGGAGGCATAACCCTCCCAGACTTCAGACAATACTACAAAACTACAGTAATCAAAACAGTGTGGTATTGGCACAAACACAGACATGTGGATCAATGGAACAGATTAGAGAGCCCAGAAATAAGCCCACACACCTACGGTCAATTAATCTTCGACAAAAGAGGCACGAATATACAATGGGAAAAAGACAGTCTTTTCAGCAAGTGGTGTTGGGAAAATTAGACAGCCACTCGTAAATAAATGAAGTTACAACACAGCCTCACACCATATACAAAAATAAACTCAAAATGCCTTAAGGACTTAAACATAAGGTATGACACCATAAAACTCCTAGAAGAGAACAGAGGCAAAACATTCTCTGACATAAATCGTACCAATGTTTTCTTAGGTCAGTCTCTCAAAGCAATAGAAATAAAAGCAAAAATGTATAAATGGGACCTAATGAAACTTACAAGCTTTTGCACAGCAAAGGAAACCATAAACAAAACGAAAAGACAACCTATGGAATGGGAGAAAATATTTGCAAATGAAGCAACTGGCAAGGGATTAATTTCCAAAATATATGAACAGCTCATACAAATCAATAACAAAAAAAAGATGACCCAATCAAAAAGTGGGCAGAAGAACTAAATAGACATTTTCTCCAAAGAAGACGTACACATGACCATCAGGCACATGAAAAGATGCTCAACATCACTAATTATTAGGAGATGCATATCAAAACTACAGTGAGGTACCACCTCACACTGGTCAGAATGACCATCATTAAAAAGTCTACAGGGACTTCCCTGGTGGTCCAGTGGTGTGGGTTCAACCCCTGGTCAGGGGGCTAAGATCCCACATGCCTCGTGGCCAAGAAACCAAAAAACATAAAAGAGAAGCAATATTGTAACAAATTCAATAAAGACTTTAGAAATGGTCCACATCAAAAAAATCTTTAAAAAAAAAAAGTCTACAAATAACAAATGCTGGAGAGAGTGTGAAGAAAAGGGATCCCTCCTACACTGTTGGTGGGAATGTAAGTTGGTACAGCCACTGTACCAAAACATAATGGAAAACATTATGGAGTTTCCTCAGAAAAATAAAAATAGAACTACCATATGATCCAGCAATCCCACTCCTGGGCATATACCTGGACAAACTACAATTCAAAAAGATACATGCACCCCCCTATTTCATGGCGGCACTATTCACAATAGCCAAGACATGGAAACAACCTAAATGTCCATCGACAGATAAATGGATAAAGAAGATGTGGTACACATATACAATGGAATACTACTCAACCATAAAAAGAATGAAAGAATGACATTTGCAGCATCATGGATGGAACTAAAGATTATCATATTAAGTGAAGTAAGTCAGAAAGAGAAAGACAAATGCCACATGATATCATTTATATGTGGAATCTAAAATATGACACAAATGAATTTATCTATGAAACAGAAACAGACTCACAAACATAGAGAACACTTGTGGTTGCCAAGGGGGAGGGGGGCCAGGGAAGGATGGAGTAGAAGTTTGGGGTTAGCAGATGCAAACTATTATTTTATTTTACTCTGTACTATTATATACAGGATGGATAAACAACAAGGTCCCAGTATATAGCACAGGGAACTACATTCATTACCCTGTGATGAACCATAATGGAAAAGAATATAAAAAAGAATGTAAATATATGCATAACTGAATCACTTGGCTGTACGGCAGAAATTAACATAACATTGTAAATCAACTATACTTCAATTAAAAAATAAAATGAAATTCCTTGTTGTCACATAAATTGTACCCACTGGAGGCAAAACAGATATTTGAGTTTCATGATTCAGTTTGTATTAGTGTCACTGTAACTCTGTTCCATCCCATTATTTGATTGACTATTAACATTTTCCTAGAAAATGTATGTAGGAATAAATTTATCCCCCAAAATCAAATACCACCTATGCAAAGATATCATAAAGCCATGAAAATTAGTTCTATAAAACAACTCAGAGAAGTATGTTCAACACTTTCCAAATGCATACTGACAGTAGAAAAAAAAAAATCAAATACTCATATTCGCATTTTTTCTAGACATGGTTACAGACTAGAATCTTCAGTTGATCAGCTTGAAGTACCAAGCAAATCTTTGTCATCAACACAACAATAGTACTTGCTTATGTGTTTTGTAGCAGTGCATATCAAAAGAAGAAATTTTAAAAATAGAATCTCGAGAAACGCAGTTCCCCAATGTAAACACTAACCAAAGTATAACCAAAAAGTTAGTTTGGTATAACTTTACTAGAGAAATTACAGAAAGAAGACAGGACAAAATACAACAATAAAATTGGCAAGGGCCAACTCCCAGACAGCTAATTTAGTGTTCAAGGAAACTGAAATATACATAAGTGAGATTTGTATTTTGTTATATACTACCAATGAGTTGTTTTAACCAATTTACAAGTGAGGTAGGAGTATTCTGCTATAATGAATTAATTACATGATATCATGTTTTAATGAATATAATCAAATCAATTTGCCTTTGTAGACAAAGAGTGACTTTTGTAATATAACATGTAGCATGACCAAGTTTAACTCCTAAAATAATGCCTGTTTATCTATACACTATAATTATAAAACAAGAAAATAAATAAAACGATCTAGCAACCTTGATCAAACAATGCAGGCCACACTTGGTTCAGATATTGCGATAGATTATCCAACTCGCTGGGTAGCAGACTTCATGGGCATTAAATAAAAATAAAAATCAACTATGCAAAGTCAATTGAGTTAATGCCTAGCCTTCATCAAGAACCAACAAGAAAAAATAATAACCAAAAACAAATCTTGGTGAAAATATCATTTGGGGTCTCATCTAGATAGCAAGGTATAGAAGGAAAATACATATTTCAGGTAAAAAAATTGCTATTGTGATATGCCTTTATGTTTAAAAACAGTTGACTTAGCATATTGTAGGAATGACAGAGAGAAAATGGAAAGTTATTAAGGAGTGAAGAAAGTGTCAAATTTGGTTCACATGTCAAATTTAAATTATAAACAATGAGGGATGCTTAACATCCAGTTTAATGATCCCAGATTCTTTATTCTGCAAAAGTATAAGATCTTTTAAAATACAAAGTCTTAGATTCATCACTTTTAAATTTATTCACAGAATTATATTTGAACCAGATTATGCAATTACTAATTAACAGGGTGTGGCCCTAAAGTAGACATTATAATAGAAAAATGCAAAGACACATCAGTCATGGTCATTGACATCAGTAGCTTACAGCCTAAGAGAGAGAGATTGACAAGAGCAAAAGAGTGGATGGATATTCTGATGGAAGTATCTTTTGGGTATGTGGGTCTGGAGAATAGAGCTGTCAAATCATGGGTGGGCAGGGAAGCATATGCCCCAGAAGGCTTTATAAAAAGTGTGACACTTGAGCTAACTGTTCATTGTGGTGTTTATATTTGCCTTTTTGTACCAATCAGTCCAACATTCCTAGAACACAGCCCAGGTTAAGGATAACAGAGTTTAAGAGTCAATTGGATTTCTATATTTCTTTTTCTATATCCTTTTATTTGGACAGTAACCACTTCAGTGAGCATCCTATTTCTATCATTAGATAACTATAAAATCAAATAAACAATTACGTTGAAGACATTGCCCTAGATGGTAAATGAAAGCAAATCAAAAAGGAAAAAACGAGGGGGGAGTCAGTGGTGAAGCACAGCCTGTGCAATCCAAGAAGGGAAGGGACCCACAAAATGAACTTTGACATGTAAAGAGTTAAATACGAAAATTTAAGATAGTGTTTGACACACAGAAAGGCATCCTTCCTCCTTGGATAATACATATCAACACCATAAGCATGTCATTTGTCATTTATCATTCAATTTATATTATAGTGCATATGTATAAAGAGGTGTATATTTTATAATATATATAGTATATATATTGTATAGCACTATCTATATATTACAATCTTTATGAAATTATCAACAAGATTTTTGAGGTCAACAAGCTGAATTTAAAGTTCATGTGAAAAAAACAAACAAAACAGAAAGCCAAAAAAGAAAAACCATGAAATACGCAGCTATATGGTCATCAGCAGGCCTGTCCAGATACTGAAATATACACCAAAGCCTCTGTCATTGCAAGACTGTGGTGTAGCACGTGACTAGAGAGATGAAGCAGTAGAAAAAAAATAGAAAGTTCAGGAGAAAATGCCCAAGTACATATAAAATTTTAGTACAGATCTTCCTCAACTTATGATGGGATTATTGATCCTGACAACTCCATGGTAAGTTGAAAATATCTTAAGTCACGTATGCATTTAATACACATCGCCTATTGAACATCATAGCTTAGCCTAGCTACATCAAACTTGCTCTGGAGCTTCCCTGGTGGCGCCATGGTTGGGGGTCTGCCTGCCGATGCAGGGGACACAGGTTCGTGCCCTGGTCTGGGAAGAGCCCACGTGCCGCAGAGAAAAAAAAACTTGCTCTGAACATTTACATTAGCCAACAGTTGAGAAAAATAATTTAACACAAAACCTCTTTTGTAATAAAGTGTTGAATGTCTCATGTAATTTATTGTATACTGTACTGAAAGTAACAGAATGGTTGTGTGGGTACGGAACAGTTGTAAGTATATTGGTTGTTCACCCTCATGATTATGTGGCTGAATGGGAGCTGCAGCTCGCTACCACTGCCCAGAATCATGAGAGAATATAGCACATTGCTAGCCCAGGAAAAGATCAAAATTCAAAATTGGCAGTACTGTTTCTACTGAATGTGTATCACTTTTGAATCATCATAAAGTCAAAAAATCTTAAGTTGAACCATCATAAATCAGGAAGCATTTGCATAGTACACAGGCATACCTCATTTTATAGTGCTTTGCTTTATTGCATTTCACAGATGTTGCATTTTTTACAAATTGGAGTTTTGTGGCAACACTGAGTTGAACAAGTCTATCAGTGCCATTTTTTTTCTAACAGCATTTACTCTCTTCATGTCTCTGTGTCACATTTTGGTAAATTTCAAAATATTTCAAAGTTTTTCATTATTATTGCATTTGTTATGGTGATCTGTGATCAGTAACCTTTGGTGTTACTATCATAATGGTTTTGAGGCACCATGAATTATGCCCATGTAAGGTGGTAAACTTAATAGATAAATGCTGTGTGTGTTCTGACTGTTCCACTGACCAACGTTTCTTCCATCTCTACCTCTCCCCGGGCTTCCCTATTCCCTAAGACACAACTATCTTGAAATTAGGCCATTTAGCAACACTACAACGGCCACTAAGTGTGCAGGTGAAAGGAAGAGTCGCATGTCTCTCATTTTAAATCAAAAGTTAGAAATGATTAAGCTTAGTGAAGAAGGCACGTCTAAAGCCAAGACAGGCCAAAAGCTAGGCCTCTTGCGCGGAACAGTTAACCTATGCATTCATGTCATGAATGCATAGGAAAAGTTCTTAAAGGAAATTGAAAGTACTACTTCAGTGAACACACAAATGGTAAGAAAGTAAAACAGCCTTACTGCTGATATGGAGAAAGTTTTGGTGGTCTGGATAGAAGATCAAACCAGCTACAATATTCCCTTAAGCCAAAGACTAATCCAGAGCAAAGCCCTGACTCTCTTCAATTCTATGAAGGCTGAGAAAGATGAGAAAACTGCAGAAGAAAAGTTTGAAGCTAACAGAGGTTGGTTCATGAGGTTTAAGGAAAGAAGCTCTCTCCACAACACCAAAGTGCAAGGTGAAGCAGCAGGTGCTGATGTAGAAACCGCAGCAAGTTATCCAGAAGATCTAGCTAAGATCAATAATGAAGGTGGCTACACTAAACAACAGATTTTCAATGTAGATGAAACAGAACAGCCTTATGTTGGAAGAAGATGCCCTCTAGGACTTTCACAGCTGGAGCGGACAAGTCAATGCCTGGCTTCAAAGATTCAAAGGACAGGCTGACTCTCTTATTAGGGGCTTATGCAGGTGGTGACTTGAAACTGAAGCCAATGCTCATTTACCATTCCAAAAATCCTAGGGCTCTTAGGAATTCTGCTAAATCTGTTCGGCTTGTGCTCTATAAATGGAACAACAAAGCCTGGCTGACAGCCTATCCGTTTACAACACGGTTTACTGAATATTTTAAGTTGACTGTGAGACCTACTGCTCAGAAAGAAAGATTCCTTTCAAAACACTACTGCTCATCGACAATGTATCTGGTCACCCAAGAGCTCCGATAGAGATGTGTAATGAGATTAATGTTGTTTTCATGCCTGCTAACACAGCATCCATTCTGCAGCCCCTGGATCAAGGAATAATTCTGACTTTCAAGCCTTACTCTTTAAAAATACACTCTGTAAGGCTACCATACATATTCACCGCCATAAATAGTGATTCCTCTAATGAATCTCGGCAAAGTGAATTGAAAACCTTTTGGAAAGAATTCACCATTCTAGATGCCATTAAGATCATTCATAATTCATGGGAAGAGGTCAAAATGTCTACGTGAAAAGGAGTTTGGAAGAAGTTGATTCCAACCCTCATGGATGACGTCAGGGGTTCAAAACTTCATTGGAGGAAATAACTGCAGATGTGGTAGAAAGAGCAAGAGAACCAGAATTAGAAGTGGAGCCTGAAGATGGGACTGAATTGCTGCAATCTCACGAGAAAACTGGAATGGATGAGGAGTGACTTCTTATGGATGAGCAAAGAAAGTGGTTCTTGTGATAGAATCTACTCCTGATGAAGATACTGAGAAAACTGTTGAAAGGACAACAAAGGATTTAGGATATTACATAAACTTAGTTGATAAAGCAGTAACAGGGTTTTAGAAGACTGACTCCAATCTTGAAAGAAGTTCTGCTGTGGGTAAAATGCTATCAAACAGCATTACATGCTGCAGAGAAATCATTCATGAAAGAGTCAACGGATGTGACAAACTACATTGTTGTCTTATTTTAAGAAATGTCCACAGCCAGCCCAGCCTTAAGCAACCATTACCCTGATCAGTCAGCAGTCAACAACCAGTCAAACCTTCCACCAACAAAAGGATTACCACTCTCTGAAAGCTCAGATGACAGTTAGCATGTTTTAGCAATGAAGTATTTTTTAATTAAGGTATATACATTTTTTAGACATGACGCTATTGCACACTTAATAGACTGCATTATAATGTAAATATAACTTTTATATGCACTGGGAGACCATAAAAACTGTGTGACTTGCTCTATTGCAATATTTACCTTATTGCAGTAGTCTGGAACCAAACCCACAATATCTCCATGGTATGCCTGTATTAAAAAGGTGTCAACTCGGGCTTCCCTGGTGGCACAGTGGTTGAGAGTCCGCCTGCTGATGCAGGGGACACGGGTTCGTGCCCCAGTCAGGGAAGATCCCATATGCCATGGAGCGGCTGGGCCCGTGAGCCATGGCCACTGAGCCTGCGCGTCCGGAGCCCGTGCTCCGCAACGGGAGAGGCCACAACAGTGAGAGGCCCGCGTACCGCAAAAAAAAAAAAAAAAAAAAAAAAGTGTCAACTCAATCCACTAGGTAAAAAAATAGACCTTTAAATAATTAGTACTGGGACACTGGATGGTGATTTGGAAAAATAATGAATTTGAATTTATTCCTTATACCATACACCAGAATGAACTCCAAATGTATCAAGGATACAAATAAAATACATGAAACCCTAAAACTGCTAGAAGAAACTGGCCAATTCCCTTAGAACCTGGGTATGAGGAAAAGCTTTCTAAGTATGACTGAAATGCAGATGTAATAAAAGATTGATAAATATGACTAAGTATAAAATTTTAATACAACAAATATTCACAATAAGCAAAATAAAGACAAATGCAAAACTAGGAGAAAATGTTTGCAACATAATCATAGCTAAAGGAGTAACAATCAATACAAAAACTACTTTAAATGTTGAAGGAAAAAGCCATAAGAAAAATGAACAAAAATTATAATAATAGAGGCAGTTTACAGGAACATATATAAATAAGCCTGTGGGAAAAAAGATGCTTGATTTCATTCACAGCAAGAGAAAAACAAATTAAAATTACATTGAAATAGTTCATAACTATTGATTGGCAAAAATATTAAGTTTGCCGGCACACATTGTTGGTGCGGCTCTGAGAAAACAGGCATCGCATACGTTACTGGTTAAAAAAAAATCACCATTAAAGTTATAACTACAACCTTGCATTTTCAATGATAAGGTCACATTTATCAATGATAAGTTCCAACATATTTTTATTTGACTATGTGAAAAATGAAACATAGAAAATAAGAAAAAATTTTCTGGCAATCATTTGGATCTAAGAGTTCCAACACCTGATACTGTAGTATTGTGACTTCTTATAATGCCAAGCCCAAACTCCACCATGCTAAACTGAGAAGTAGAAGACCAGGTTTTGAAATATTACAGTCTTCATAAATCTTACCACATAATCCTCTACACCACTGAGAGCACTGTACTCCCAGGACAGACAGGCTTCAGTTAGAATGAAGTACTAGAAATGTTCCATTACCCAGAACTGGGCCCAGCAACAGCCTCTTTTGACAGATGACATCAAATTATTCATATAAACCCAGATGTTTTGCGTGCATTTGAGAACACTTATTCCATAGCCTCTCAGAATCTTCCCCCAGGTTAAAACTCTCTGGGCATGACTGCTCAACTCAACTATGAAAGAGTTAGAGTTAATGCCCCCACCAATTAGAAATAGCATGGGGGAATTTACACCACAGCTCTGAGGGACACCGTGGGGCTCCCGTGAAAATGTTGTAAAAGAGCTCTCCCATGAAAGTTTGTCACCACAGCTTCTGGTGCCTGAGTAAGAGAATCTGTCCAATTTCTTCTCTGTTCTCATTCAATTTTCCTCAAAAATGGCAGGCTAATTTAAATGATAGGAAATAAAAGCCAAGTTAGAACTTAGCTCCTAAAATACACTAAAATGCATTTTAGAGAGGTAAAAGAAGCAAAAAGTACACTGATAAAAATAAAATCTAAAATATAGGTGCATCTCTCTCTGATTTCTGAATGAGAAAAATCTTCTAAACTTAAAAAATGAAGACATGATATAGGAAAATATTATTAATATACTATCATAGGGCTTCCCTGGTGGCGCAGTGGTTGAGAGTCCGCCTGCCGATGCAGGGGACACGGGTTCGTGCCCCGGTCCGGGAAGATCCCACATGCCGCGCGCGGAGCGGCTGGGCCCGTGAGCCATGGCCGCTGAATCTGCACGTCCGGAGCCTGTGCTCCGCAGCGGGAGAGGCCACAACAGTGAGAGGCCTGCGTACCGCAAAAAAAAAAAAAAAAAAAAAAAAACTATCATATACACAATTTATGGATATCAAAGATAAACGATTAAAGAGCAAATATTTAGTTAGAGAAATATTCACCCCAAATATAAGAGATCAATATCCTTACTATGTAAACCACTAAGAAAACATTAAGAGAACATAAAATTCTCAAAAGGGAAAACATAAGTGCCAAATATAAATTTCCTCAAGATGCAACTTCAAAATGCATATAAAGCATGAGCAATGTGCCATTTATCCACTTATCAATTTCAAAAAGTCTCAGGATATTAATAGATAACAGTTACATAGTGCTTATCATGTCCAAGTCACTCATCTAAGTGCTTTACCTATATTAAGTAATTTAATCTTCACAACAAACCTGTTAGGGAAGCAACATTATTTTCAACATTCCCATTTAACGGAGAAAGAAAGTGAGGCACAGGTAAGTGAAATAACTTGTCCGAAGTCACACAATTCATAAATCAGAGAACTGGTATTCAATCCAAGCCAGTCTGTCTCCAGATACCTGCTCTTAACCACTGTGCGGTCCCACCTCAGGTTGACGGAAAGGATGTGGTGATTCAGGCATATTCATTCATTATTGAGTAGAGGCATTTGGGGACAAAATTTCTGAAAGACAACTTTATATGTATATATCAAGAGTCCTGAAGGTAATTTTCAGCTTTCGTGTAATATTTTGACTTCTAGGAATCCATTCTAAAGAAATTATATTTAAAATGGAACAGATTTATGCACAGAGAAGCTCACGCCAGCGTTATTGATAATCACCAATAGAAAATAGCAAACACATGCCAAATATTACAAGAATGTTTAATTATAGTTTATAGAAACAATGGAATATTTGGTAGCCAATAAAAATGACATTTATTATCAGTTTTCATAATATGGGAAATATTTACGACACACAACGCTAAGCAAAACGAAGGATACAAAATTTTATGTATACTACTATTTATATTTAAAAACACAGAAATTTATTTATTCAAATAAGCAAGCAAAACAAAGTTTCCTGCTGTGATAGAGTTAACTTTCCCGTGGAAAAGGCAAACAATGAACATAATAAGTAAATGAATTACGTAGTGCATTAGAATAAGTACAGGTGAAAAAAGGGAAGAGCAGGATGGTGGGAATTGGGAATTCTGGGTTCATGCATGCAGGTTGCCAAATTAAATAGAGGAAAGCCTCACTGAGACAGTAAAGTTTGAGCGAAGACGTAGGGGAGGTGGAGGATTTAGCCATGTGAATACCTGAGGGAAGAGCATTTCAGGTTGAGAGAATAGGTAGAGTGAAGGCTTGGCACCAGATGCTGTTGGTACCCTACCCATATTCTGGGTGTGGACCTCTGCACACCTAGAGACAGTTTACCGCAACCACCTGTGACTCACTTCCTACAGGTCCCTATTTTCAGCCCTTGGAGCATGCTCAGTCAGGACGTGAGACAATCTGGAAATTAATGGTCCTGAAATCAGGACTCAACCAATGACAGCTAAGGAACTGATGAAAAACTCCCCCCAGGTCCCCTGCCCTTGGGTAGGCTAACTCAGAGACATGTTGCACATTATCCCCTAGAGCAGTGTTTCTCAATCATCAGTTAGGACATATGAACAACCTGAAGTCCTTGTTAAAATGCAGATTCTGGTTCAGTAGGTCTGGGGTGGGGTATGAGATTCTCATTCTGACAAATTCCCAGGTGATGGCAGTGCTGCTGGCTCACGGACCATACCTAAAGCAGTGAGGTCCTAGAATTATTCAGTGGGTCTGGGCCCGCTTGACCACAGCAGTAATACACCCTCTATTGGCTTCTTTCCCACCCCTGATTCATTTCTTCTCTCCCACATAGTGTTAACCTGGCATCACCTTTAGAATAAACTAGTTGCATTCACCTGTCTTAGGGTCTGCTAAGACAAGCCTATACCATACCCTGAGGCAGAGTGCTCTGGTGAACTAGAGGACACAAAGAATCCAGAGTGGCTGGAGCAGAGTGAGGGGCTCAGTAGCAGGAAAAGGAAAAGAGTTTGTAGCGGTAATGGAAGAAGATGATATTGGACCAAGGTAAGGGTTCTGGCTCTGACTCAGAGTAAAATGATGGGCCATCAGTACAGTTTTCAGCTGAGGATGATATGATAACATGCTCTGCCATTAACAGCCTCACCCAGGCTACTGGCAAGGGTCAAGGGCAAATGCAGGTACAATAGGCTAATTTGGAGGCCACCGCAGTAACCCATGGCAGAGATAACAGAGGTACATGGTAGAGGCAAGGACACGGGAGGTGGCGGACATATGAGGGGAAGTATAAAGTCAAGTAAACAGCTGGATCACAACGCTCTAGAGTTTGGGAAAGAGGTCTGTGGTAGGAGATATAAAAGTGGCTGTGTTCAGCATATACGTGGCTTTTAAAATCACTGGACTGAATGAGATCACTTAGAAACCAAGTGCAAGCAGAAAAAAGAGAGTCCAAGAACTGAGCCCTGGAACACTTTAACCTCGGGAGTACTGGAAGTCCTTACGCTCAAAGTCAACAGTAGCTGTGTCTGTGTGGAGGGCTTCTTGGTGGTGGTGATTTTTCTTACTGTCACTAGCCTGACTTCAGTGTAATGTCTGCGGAACCAGAGATCTGAAGGACATACAGCATCCAATGCTATGTCATTCTATCTCACTGTGGCTCTGCCAGTCAGGAACAACATGAAAAGAATATAGAATTTCAACACCACAAATCAGGCAATAAAGTTGAAAGAGATTTCAAAAGTATTACATATGTGTGTGAATTATCCAATGGCATAGAAAGAGAATATGTTTTGAGCCAGATGGGAAAACATTAAAATGCATTAACACAATAAAATAACTGCAAAACCTAAGCAAGTCATGAAGACAATTACAGTCTCGATAGGAGTGGACAGAAATGTTACATAACGATAGTCTGAACCCAGGAGAGGACAATGTCCTCTAAGGACAGAAAGTTCTTTATAGCAACTATAAAAAGCATGTCAATTTGTAGGTATGTGACACAGGGAGAATCAAATACTGCATCTAGGCCCAAAATTGCTCACTGATGTGTAACCTTAACTAGCCTTAAACAGGAATGTTTAGAATTTAGCACAGGGATGATAAATCAAACACATAATCAGAAAACAACTATAAGTTCAGGAAACTGGTTTTTGTAAAAATGGAAACAATTTATCTATATTTAGTAAAGTATTAGAAATACAGTATTTAAGACAATTTAACTTATTAAGCTAACTTAGAAGCCAGACAGTTCTAAATTTAAATATAATTAACTGATTTTGGAATCGTGATCTTATTCAAAGATAATCTAGTCAAGTTTCTAAACCATGTTGGGATGTTTAAGAAAACTTGATATCCATATTATTTGTAAGCTTATTATATCATAAGAATCACTAATCACTTGGGAAGTTTCTGTTTATCAAAGTGCTCAGAATGGAAACCAAATATTTTAATGTATAAATGCAATTTTAAAAGTTTAAAATTGTTTAGCTAACTTCATTTGTAAATGGAATGTAACATTAATTCAAAGCCATCTTGATTTTAACAAGTGATTTTTAAAATGTTACTGCATCTATAAATAGAATAAGAAATACAAGTTGTACTTAAAAGCATAAGGAAAAGCTATATTTTAAAAAATTGTAACTGTAATAAATGAATATTAATTTTAAAACAAAATATATAACTAGAATTTTCTTGCTCAAAAGTTGTTCTCAAAGGCACCAAAAAAGTTTCACTTTTATACTTCCCACTTTTTGGTAAAAGAATGCAGATTCTCTTGCATTTGTCAAATTTCACCCAGTAAACTTACGTGAGTTTTATTTGGAAAGAAATTTAATAGGATACACACAAAAAAATATGAGTTTAGCAAAACGCTGAATGTACTCCCCTTAAAGACTTTTACAAGTGACAATCTGAGGTGTTAGAAGACCAGATCAGAATGAAGAACTTCCAAAGTTGTTCTTTTACCTCTGAATTTCTATGACTGTGAACTTGGAAAACCGCCAATGACTCAGTTGAAAGGTCCTGGATATGGTAAGAAGAATCACTAAGCTAATGTACCTTCCATGCTTACTTTACTTAGTTCACCTGAAGCAAGTCACTCTGCCTACATGAAGGGAAGAAGTGCCAAGAAACAGAGCCTCTTGTGAAGACTAAATGTGATTTATTTCATATTGTTTGGACTCCGGTAGGACCTAGCATTGGGAGGCGACCTGTCCCGGGGGGTACTTTCTGCACTTCCCAGTTACAACAGTATTTCTAAGTCTGGAAGTCTTCTTGAAAGAAAAATGGCTGCCTCTAGTTTAGCAATCACTGCTTCCAACTACTTTGAGTCCTAGCGCCCCTTTTCAGTATTCACATGATTTGCAAGTTTCTCACTTCAATAGTAGTTGCACTTTTACGCACCACAGTGAAATGGTTAAATGTAAGTGCTTTCTAGTCAGAAAGACCTAGGTATTCCACTTTGAGTTTCTCTATAACGTGCCTCGGGCAAGTACTTTAAACTCTCTATTCCCTGCCTTCCTCAGCTATAAAATTGGGATAATAATAGTATTTTCCTCATTTAGTCATTGTGCAGAAGTAAAAATATATAAAAGGCTTAGCATGATGCTTGTCATTGGGTGAGCAATCAGAAAATGTGCATAATTATTTTGCTATTTTAGCATCTATTGAGTACAGCAAAAGCAGCTTTTAATTCATTTGTACATTGAGATGAGTATATAATTCATTAATTATACAAGCATCTATACACATTTGAAATATAGTAGCAAATTATCTATTTGATAGAGTAACAGCTAACCTGATTTCTAACACTAGAGCTTAGTTTGGCCTGTTTTGGGATGTAGTGTTCTCTTTAAAAAAAATTGTCCAATATATATGAGACATTCCCATGACCTCTTCTACAAACACTATTCATGTGGCATTTGGAGACAAAATGGATAGGTTTCTAAGTTTCTTTGGGAATGAATACAAGACTGAAGGTAGGTAGAGACAAGTGTCCCTGGAAAGAAAAGGTTTATGGCCTGGAGACAAACATCTCACCTTGGCTTGCAAGTCCCTAGCACGACAATAACTCCCTGTAACCTCAAGTCCCAGATGGCCAGCCTACAAAATTGCTCAAGTATTACTACCTGACCTGCCTTTTAAGACAGAGGAATTTACGACCACTTCTTCATCTTTTCTATCTCTTTCTGGCAGCCGATGACTTCATCTAAGAATGTAAACCCTGCTCTTTGAGTTAACACCTTCCTTCTCTGTGAAACCTCTTTGTGAGTTGCTCGGACTTTTGGAGTCTCGTTCTGAACTGTCTCTGCTTCCCAGCATCATGCACTCATTCGTCTACTTTTGGATTGCTGACATCTTAGAGATGAAACCCTTCTCATCACCTGTAGAAATCAGCTTCCACATTCCCCTCAGAGTGATGGTGCACTCAGGCATTTCTCTGTAAATAAGGTCAGAGCTTGACACCTCCCTGGTAACAGAGGTGCACACACCCCCAGCAATGGGCTTTAAAGTGGTTGGAATAAGCACAATGGAATTTGAAGGGAGCTCCCCATACACGTGTGTCGCTCAATGGGCAATGAAGAGTTCCTAGGAAGTCAATATGTGAATTAGCAGTAAGTGTTTGCTGGGTGACTCTAAGTTCTCATCACCATCACCAGGGAATTATGGCTTATTTGTTTTTATTATATGAATAATATATGCTTATGATTTAAAAAAGAAAAACATAGGGAAATATCTCACAAATAGGGTCATATAACATATGCTGTTCTACATTTTGGATTTTTTTCAGCTTAAAATATCTCAAGCATCTAAATATACCTCATTCTCTATAATGACAGCAGAGTAATCCATTGTCTGGATACATTATACATTTTTAGCAACTCTCCTTTGATGAATGTTTAAGTTATATACTGCATTTCATATGACAATGGATGTTTAAGTTGTGTATTGTGTTACATATGCTCTGGTGAAAAGCCTTACACATGTGTATCTGAAACATCATTCAGAAAAGAAGAAATGATGAAAGAAAGGGTATGTTTATTTAAAATGCTGGTAGATATTGCTAAATTGTCCTGAAAGTGGTTGCTCCAATTTATATTATTGTTGGGGGCAGGATGGATTTTGAAGTGTTTGTTTCAGACTTCTGGGATACCTTAAGTTATAGGTTATGGGAATGAGATAAATTCTTTCTAGCCTGTCTTTCTCACTCTATGGTCTCCCTCCCAACTTTAACATTTTTATGATCTACACAGTGAAGTTGCACTTAACCGTGGAGGAGGTTCTGAAGTCAGTTTCTAAGGAGGAAATCTTATGTCGTCAAAATTGCCTTTGAAGACATCTTAAATAGCTCACAAAGTACAGTCTGTATAGTTTTGTGTCAACAAATTTGGATACTAATATGTATTCAAAAATGATAAAATGTATAGTAATGTGCAATGCAAATCAAGCAAATATGCAAAATAGAATTTCACATGATTGTATTCTTAAAGATAAATCCATCTTAGTTCAAGGAGGTACTGACACTTCAAAGAAACTCAAGAATTAAGAATTACTGAGGGAAACAATTAATTCTCTTTCCCATCTTATATTAATCTAGCTACCTGTAGAAAACAGAATTAATGGCAGTGGTTCAAATGAATGTCTTTAAGAAAGGGACAGATGACAGAGTTGTGAGCTGAGTTAAGGAAGCAAAAAAGGGATGGTAAGGTGTCCAGAGACTAGAAACAGTGGGGAATGGTTACTGTGCTGGGGGCTTAAGGGCAAAGGGAGGGTAATAGTATATCCAGTGCCCAGTGTCCAGTGTGAGAGGCTATGGTATCTGACAGAAGCTGTGAACTGAAGAGATAAAACTACAACCAGAACTGAGACACTGAAACAGAAAGTGACAAGAGATACCCTGACCTCCTTTCCGTTTGCCAGCTGACCTTCTGCAAACCTGACCAGAACCTCCTGGAAAAGGAGATTGAATACAATAGGCAGGGATCAGCCTCCTGGAGCAGAGAGTAAGCCAGAGAAGTCAATTCAGGGGCAAAAGATCATTGAATGAATTGGCAGGAGGAACCACTAGCAGTATTTAAATCCCTCTCTCTCTCCATCTCTGTCTCTATTTCTCAAATCTCTCTCTGTCCATGGAGTTGAACTAGTTCAATGACACTGTGATGACATTCCACTGTATATAATATGGGGTTTTAATAGTGAGGTCATTCCTGTTTGATGCTTTTCCTAGCCCACAAAAATGAACACCGAAAGGACATAGAGGTTACATATACCCAAGAAGCTCAAAAAAGAAAAGGAAAAAAAAAATTAATTACCTAGGTATTACCTAGTATCTGTATCTCAGCTTTTCTCATCTGTGAAACAAGGGGACTGGATTAGAATGGGAGTTCACCATTCTGGCTGGTCTTCAGAAACATCGGAAATCCTATTGACCATACACATTCCCAGATCCTTCTCCAGACCCAATGAATCAGAATCCTCAAGAGTGAGACCCCAGAACCTTTGTATGTAAAATTCACCCAGGTGATGCTGGCATGCATCTAGGCTTGTAAACAACTGTACTCAAGAGCTACAAGACTCCCAGATCCAAAATTCCATGACAATAATATAAAGTTAGAAAGGTGATCAAAAGAATCATTTTTTCTTATCACCCAACAGAGAATATTAGAAATTAAGATATATGTATAAACATATATACAAATGATGTTTCTCTAACCTATTCAAAATTTTTAACATTTTCTTTTTTTTATATATATTTTCAGATTTTCATTCTAATGTTGGTAAATAGAAGTTCACTGAGTATTTTTCATTTGTATTTCTTCCTATAAGTTAGGCATTGGTCTCTGATGCAGTCTTATATTAATGGCATCTATGCCATCATTAAGGTAGTAGCTATTTTAATAGTGGCATCCTTTTACTGCAATTCAGCATGTAGTTTTACAACTGACTACATGAGGAGAACCAGTTTCTAGTAAGTTCTTCAGCACAATTACTGTGTGATCTTGGACAAAACATCTAACCTCCAGACCCTCATTTTCCTCCACTGTTAAATGACAGAATTGGTATAAGTCATTTAGCATGTTCCTTATAGCCTAAAACACATTAGTCTAAGAAATGTCACATTAAATCTACATGTCTTCCTTTGTTTTCTGCTGTTTCATTTTAAAAGAGAGTCTGGATACAAATAAATGTAAAGATATCCCATGTTCATGGATTGGAAGCATTAATATTGTTTAAAATGTCCATACTACCCAAAGCAATCTACAGATTTAATGCAATCGCTTTCAAACTACCCATGACATTTTTCACAGAATTAGAACAAATAACCCTAAAATTTGTATAAAACCATAAAAGACTTTGAATAGCTAAAGAAAACCTGAGAAATAAAGTAAAGCAGGAGGCATCATACTGATTGCAAGCTATAAAATAGACACATAGGTCAATGGAACAAAATAGAGACCCCAGGAATAAACCCACACACATAGTGTCAATTTATCATTCTTTGACATAGATCTTAGTAATATTTTTTTTGATCTGTCTCCTCAAGCAAGGGAAACAAGAGCAAAAATAAACAAATTGGACCTCATTAAACTTAGAAGTTTTTGTACAGCAAAGGAAACCATTAACAAAATGAAAAGGCAACCTACTATATGTTCCCACTTATATGTGGAATCTAAAAATTAAAACAAATGAATGAATATAACAAAACAAACAGACTCACAGATACAGAGAACAAACCAGTGGTTACTGGTGGGGAAAGGGGTGAGGGGAGGGGCAAGATAGGTGAAGGCTATTAAGAGGTACAAACTACTAGGTATAAAATAAGTAAGACACAAGGATGTAATGTACAGCACAGGGAATATAGCCAATATTTTATAATACCTTTATATGGAGTATAATCTATAACAATATCGAACCACTGTGATGTTTACCTGAAAATAATATAATATTGTAAGTCAACTATATTTCAATAAAAATAAATAAGAGAGTCTGGGTTTTCAAAAAATTGGATACCTTGTGCTAAAGGGAGTGTAATAAATAAACAATTGTCTAATAGTTATTTACACTTCAAACCTGAGTTATCATTTTCCCAATGCAACAGGGAAGCCCAAGAGGTTGGACAAAGTTTCCAAGCATCACTCATGTTTATTCAATCTTGTAATCAGATGTTTTCTTATCAACCTGATTTGATTTACCTTGACATGGAAATGACTTCCTTCCCCACAACTGCTCTTCTTTCTAAATAATTTATATTCACACTGAACAATGCCAGAGAAATCAAAGCCACCAACAGAATCAAATTACAGTAATAAATGGATACACTGATAACTAATAATACTACTCAGCACTTCTATAATATTTCTCAGTCTGGAAGACATATAGATTCATGTCTTTTCCATAAGAAAAGGAAATCCTTCTAATACCCCATTGACTATTAAAGTTTTGAGCAGAAAAGTGAGTTACCTAAGCAACAGACCATAAGAATCAAGGACCCATGTAACAATTCAGGGTCGTAACAAGCAAAATGTATGACAAAGTTCATCAGTGATATACAAAAACTGCTTTTGCTTAATAATTGGTTTTAATAATAATCTACCCACGTTATTTGATAACATACTTGACTGTGACTATGGTTAAATTAATGAAGCCAGATCAAAGTTTTACTGTTTTTGGTTTTTATTTCTGTAGTGTCTATAAAAGGCATCAATGAAAATCATTTGCTACCTGCCCAGTTATATATATGCACATTCACTCAGGCAAACACACACTTGTATTTCTTCCAAAATATTTGCACAGAAATAATGCTCTGATTCTTTACATGTCTGTCAGTCCTGCTAACTCCACCTCAAAAATGTAGAAACTTCAAATAGTTTAAAGATTGTTTCATTCAAGTCTAACCTTATGTGAGCTTGGTTACTAAAACGGTGTGATTTCAGGATATATGGACAAGTTCCGCTATCCAAAGACTAGATATCCCACCTGTTTGCCAAAGCCTAAAATGACTTTATCAGCAGGATAACTTGTCACTGTATAACAGAATAGAAAAGGCAAAAATGCAAGTATCTTCAAGAGATACAGCTTATTAACTGAAAATCAATTACAATAAATATCGGAGTCATTCTACAAATCAATGTTGGGAAGGGCAGGGGATGATGAAGGAGAGAGCGGTGACTACAGGGCACTTAATAATCAGAAGACATAGCACTGCCAGCCCAGAAGACTGCGGGTGAGGGGCTGGGGTGGGGGGTAAGAAGATGATGATGGAAGCCCCATTCACTTCGACACAATTTTGCCCAGATATTTTTCAACATGCACAGAAGTGTGTTTGCTCACTCACTGCTGTCACTAACAATAATTTCTAACCCAATTCACCTCACTGTCTGAGATCATTTATAAGGTCTCTCAAACCCAGGCATTCTGATTGCAAATACCTTCATATTGTTCACAAGAGGCTGTACAGTAATTAAGAGCAAGTATCTGCACACTGGCTCTGATTAAGGTGACTCAGCTACGTAAATGACTACTAAACTTAATGGCCTAAGTAAGTCTCTATTACCTCCTCGGTAAAATGAGGGCATTAATAGTCATGACCGCAGGTCTTAGTTTGGGTTTCCCCAGAAGTAGAGATTGGGACAAGAACATGAGGATAAGTAGTTTCTTTGGGAGGTGGTCCCTGGAAGCAGGAAGGAGAAGCAGTGAGAATGAGGCCGAGAGGGAGGACAAAGCCAATCTAAGGGTGCATCACTGGGGCTGCTGCAGACAACAGCAGGCCCTCCAGAGCTGTGGTCTCCTGAAGGGTAGAAGGCTGCAGCATTTAGCTAATAACCACCCAACACCCCTGCTTGAGGATTGCTGACGGGAATCCCTGAACACCAGGGAGACTCCAAAGCAGAAATTCAAAAGAATGAAGGCACCTGCCTGAGGTGGGAGGCTGTCAGTGAAAGATGAGGCCGAGCGCCCATGCTGTGGGACATGACGGCTGCAGCTGAAATCAGAGGAGGGCCCAGGTGAGTGACCTGGAGTTCCAGAGACACCTGCTGCACTCCCATTGGTTTGTGGAGACTTAAGTTGAAAAACACATGCAAAGTACTCACTTCTGTTATATAGTTTGAAATGAATAAATGTTACTTGTTACCTTTAATGTGATGACTCCTTTCATCTTCAGCTTATTAGCAGTACTAATTAACAGCTACAAGTTAAATACTAATTAATTAATAAATAGTAATTGTCATTAGTCATCCAGTGATTTAATTATATTTTCTGTCTTCACTTCTAATTATAATTACAATGTCCTTCACAGTATACAGTCAGGTAAATGCTAATAAATATTTTTATAATAAACAATTGAATAATAATATTTGACTATAAGCCACAATGCCTCTTACTACAGTTAGCTCAAGAAATAATTTGGTTGTTTTTTTAATTGATGTATAGTTGATTTACATTGCATTACTTTCTGCTGTACAGCAAAGTGATGCAGTTATACATATGCATGTATTCTTTTTTATCTTCTTTTCCAGAATGCTTTATCATAGGATATTGAATATAGTTCCCTGTGCTAAACAGGAGGACCTTGTCGTTTACCCACTTTAAATATACTAGCTTGCATCTGCTAACCCCAAAAGAAATAGTTTTGATTTGACCTGAATTCGACGGTAACCCTATCAAGGAGAGAATCCAGATCTTTGCGTCTTAGGTTTTCTCCCTTCCCATGGCCCTAATTCTGAGCTCATCACATTTCTAGCACTCAATAAATGCTGTTGGACTTACTTGGTTCTCTTTGTTGAAACTGCCCTGAGGCAAAGCAGTTAACAAGTTAGAGTTCAGGCAGTTGCTTGTTTTTGCGTTCCATGGAAACATCGATAACTATAGTTATTAATACTGTGTCCAGCGCCTTGTGCCAAGCTGCCTACGCCCAGTCTTCCAAGCATTCAAACCACAAAAATAATCACATAACTAGTCACTTCCCAAAGTTCTAGATGGTTTAGTTCAGTTAAGAAACATATGGGAAAGTAATTGTAGCATTGGACTTCTGGCTCGAATTTCTCAGAAATAGTTTAAGATCAAAGGAAGAAGTCTTTACGATTTTTAGGTAGGTTGGCTCCCTACTGATTACTTACTGGTTTGGTGGAAAACCTATCTTTTCTTTTAAATTTAGTTTAATTTTTATTTATTAATTTTTTTAAATAGGTGACCAACTGTGGAATCAGGTAATGAGGTAATGATATCTTTTCTTTTTTTTTTTTTGGCTGCGTTGGGTCTTCTTGCTGCGTGCGGGCTTTCTCTAGTTGCAGTGAGCGGGGGCTACTCTTCATTGTGGTACACAGGCTTCTCATTGTGGTAGCTTCTCTTATTGTGGAGCATGGGCTCTAGGCATGCAGGCTTCAGTAGTTGTGGCTCACAGGCTCAGTAGTTGTGGCTCGTGGGCTCTAGAGTGCAGGCTCAGTAGTTGTGGTGCACGGGCTTAGTTGCTCTGTGGCATGTGGCATCTTCCTGGACCAGGGATTGAACCCGTGTCCCCTGCATTGGCAGGGGGATTCTTAACCACTGCACCACCAGGGAAGTCCCTTTAATTTTATTTTTATCACATGGAGATACTATTATTATTTACATTTTGTCAGTGAGGAAACTCAGCCACAGAGAAATTAAACAACTTGCCTAAGATTGAACAACTTGTAGGCTGACTCCAGAGCCCATGCTTTTAACCACTGTTAGGCCCCCTCATTGCTGGTCACTGATAGATACTGTGACAGATGCCAGGGCACACAGCACAGCCTCTGAAGCCCAGGAGCTCACCACCTATGAGGGGGGTGGCAAGCAAACAGGCACTTTCAGCACAATGAGCTCACTGTTTGTCTGGACCTTGTCCTAAAAGTACTGCAAAGATGTTTTTTTTTAAATAGATTTGCAGGTTTGTATGTATCTCTGGATACACAGAGGTGACAGATTGTGAGGGCAACAGGGAGAACCAGAGTAAAGAGACAGGAAGACTAGTTAGGAAATTCTAGCAATAGTCCAGGCAAGAGATGATGGTTGCTAGAATTAGGGGAGACACAAGGAGATAGAGAGAATGTGCCGTGGTTGAGAGACAATTAGAAGGTAAAATGTTCAGAGCTTGTTAAATGACTGAATTCAAATTCGAAACCTTTGGCAGAAGCTTCCAGTGAGCCAAGTCTTAAGTCCTGTGCTCAAGCCAGGGCTGCCAGGGGAAGGGAGAAGGAACTTCCAGCCACCTGCAGCGTCTGCAGCAGGACACAGGGCACTACTTCCCTCCAAGGGCTCACACACTCAGGAACATCAATAAGAAAGGAATTCAGATGGTTGGCAGCCCAAAATGAGACAAATGTCCATAAAGTGTGACAAGGAAGTGTCCAAGAAGGATGACTTCCTGACCTGAGCAAACAGGGAGATGTGGTGCTATTTACTGATATAGGAAATCCAGGAGGAGAAACCGGATTAGGAGACAGAAGAAGAAAAGAGTTGGATGCTAGGCATGATGAGTTTGAGACCTACAGAATACGCCATTTGAATGAAGTCCTACAATTCATTACGGCCGATCCCTTTCGATGGCTTTCCATGGTAATCAGGGGAAAAAAGTCCCAACTGCTCCACAAGACTCAGAAAAATCTGGCCTCTGGATATTGCACCAGATTGGTTTCATACCATTCTCTGCCTTGCCTGATGAACTCCAGCCACACCAGGCTTTCTTTAAGTTTCTCAAATACATCATACCACTTTCTGCCTTAAGATCCTGGTCCAATTCACTTCCTCTGCCTGGAATGTTTTTTTTCTTTCCCTTAGCCTACTTCAAGGTATTCATTCTTCAGACTTCAGATCAAATGTCATTTCCTCAGGGGAGTCTTCTCTAAACTTCAAATGATAATATGCCCTCTTAACACTTTGTACTTACTTCTCCAGCAGTTAGCCAAGTTCAAAATGATGGATTTGTGTATTTTTGAAATTTAAATTCATCACAACCACTTAACAAAGACGAAGACCAAATAAGATTTGTCAGTACTGTATCCCAGATGCCCAGCCAGGCAATTATATACGCAGTGAGGAATAAGTGAACTAGTCGGTGAATTAATGACTGAAAGAATAAATGTATAATATACATTTGGGGAAGGGAGAGTTAGCTCAAAGACATTGATTTGGGACCATCAACGCAAAAAAATGATAACAAGCCAGTGGAGCGTATGAAATTATTCAAGAAAGAGTGAAAGGAAAAAAGCACTTAGTATCTATTATTAACTATTAATTGTTAAGCATTTCTTAATGTGATCCATGAATCATACTGCATTGAAATTAACTAAAGATTTGATCAAGGAATTTATATTTTAGTCCAAGTGCTCCCAAGTGATCCTTATGCATTCTAAAACCTGAGAACCACTAACTTTAAGAATCAGCAGAGAAATACCCTTGACATAGCCCCAGAAGTTTGTGTTACAGACCAGGTGTTCGAAAGTCCAGAAGGAAGAAGCATAAATGTACACAAGTAGCTAAGAGCATGCTGTTGTGCACAGAGCACCAGAGTAGGATTCAAAAGTCCTGGAGTTGATATCTGGCCCCATCGCTTGCCAGTTTTACAACCTACAGAACTACTAGTAATTACCTTAAGGTAACAGAGACTTGAAGAGGTTGGCTCTCTCACTGGTGTTTTATGAGAATTAAATACATGTGATAGTTAATTCTAAAAAACATGAAAATTGCTTTATGTGTTTAGAAAATGCAAAGGGAATGTTGATCAACTTGGGAATTTTCCTACTGATTTTCCTCACATAGTAAAACACCACCCTGTTAACACTGAGTGAATTCACACACTCTGTTTCTGTTCATGCCCACGTGAGTGTGTGTGTGTCTTCAACTGTAATCACTAAAGAACAAAATAGAATACGAAAGCCATGGGCTTTCCACAAGACATCATTAAGCATCAGAGAATGTGTTAAAGAAAGGGGAAGCTTATCCTACATTTCTGGGAAATAATATCATATTCAGTCTCATTTCTTGTTGCCACTATTACATGCAGCCAACAATTTCTTTTATCACAAATTTCACAGAAATGGTACCTGGATAATCACGTTGCCTGTAATAATATCATGTAAAATGGAAGACTGGTCTGATAGCTCGAGTACTGGCTTATGATTTGGGAGAACAGCTTGTAACTGTAGCTCTGCTTACAAATCCGTGCTGTCGGGTAAATCAACGTTTTGCCACCTCAGGTTTCCATCTTATAAAGCTGAATAGCAATACTTAATTTCTAAAATCCCAAACTAGGCAGCAGTGAGTAAGCACACAGAATCTGGAAAATAAATGCCTAATTCTAAATCCTGGTTCTGCTACTTAGTTTTTTTTTTTCTCCTCTTAGAAGAATTACAGTGTCTCTGTTTCTCATCTATAAAATGGAGATGATAATAGTACCTAGCTCATAGGATTATTGTGAGGATTATACAACTTAATATAGTATAAAATATTTAGAACAGTGCCTGGCACATAACGAAGCACTCAATAAGTGTCACCTATTATTAAGCTACCTACCTTATGGGGTTCCTAAGAAAATTAATGTGTGTGTTTGTGTGTGCCAGGGCTACATTTAAAACTAGCCACACACACATCGTTTCATACTTTGAAATGAGTACTATCCTTTTTAAAGTAGTAATCATGGTTGAACTGGAGAAGAAGTAAGGGATAAGTTGGAGGCAGTGAAGATGATTGGGGGGAGTAGAGAGAGATACGTTTATTCTAAATACAGTGACATTGCTCAAAGTATCTTTGGGATCTTTGGGGACTGCCTACAGAGTCATATCACAGTCGCTGGAATCTGCTGAATGTTAGTCATTTTTATCCTCTAAGGGTTTCTTTTATTTTTGGAAGTAGCTGAGACCCAGCAGGAACCAAGTTTGATGAAAGAGGTGGTTGACAAGATTCCATAACATTCTTTCCTTTTAAAATGAAGAAGAACAGAATGCACACCATAGGTTGAAATAAACCATGGTGAAGAAGTCCATTAATGCATTTCGTTCCTTCTGGTCTTGTAGTCTATGGAGGCAACCTAAGCTAATACCTTATCATGTGGAACAGTTCTGTTTGCGGTCAGGGTATCCCGGCAATCTGAGGCTCAGCATCAAGTCATTCTGCCTGCAAATTGGGCTCAGTCCTTGGATGCCAGTGGAACAATCAAACTTTTTTTTTTTAACCTATATTAGAGACTCATTCCTGATCATGGACCTAAGTTCAGGCAACTAGGTCGCTAGGTCGCTCTCTGGATGATGTATTTAGTATATCAATCCCGCTGGGATTTGCTTTCCTCTTTTTTTTTTTTTTGCGTACGCAGGCCTCTCACTGCTGTGGCCTCTCCTGTTGTGGAGCACAGGCTCCGGACTCACAGGCTCAGCGGCCATGGCTCACGGGCCCAGCCACTCCACGGCATGTGGGATCCTCCCGGACCGGGGCACGAACCCGCGTCGCCTGCATTGGCAGGCAGACTCTCAACAACTGCGCCACCAGGGAAGCCCTGCTTTCCTCTTAATAATTCCCATTCTGGGATGTTCAGATCCTTTCCTGGTCCCTAACCAGGTAACCAAGGTCCAATAAAAAACAAAAGACTTCCTGGAGAAAATTGTTGCCCACCTCATGTCCCCAGTTCTCTGTTTCTGGCTGTTCTGTACCTCCCCAACTGATAAGTAGAGTTAGACTCTGGATGCCTCGGTAGCCATCTGTAGCCTGAGGTATACTTCCCAAGCAGCAGATTTTCTTCTGCTGCACTGAACTTTCTCTCCTCACTTCCTCCTTGGATTTATCTCAGAGTCTGAATCACCCCCGTGGGTAGATCTATTTCAGGTCCCAGCTCCTCCAATTCTCATCTAATCGATAACAATTGATTAGGCTATACTTTGCTGTGTCTTACACCAGACTACAGAGTTTCTTTATTTTATTCCACACCACATAGAAAATTCTCACATGATTCACAATTTCTATAGAACATATCTATTTGAACCTGCAGAAAGTGTATGAACAATGACATTAGCCAAAACAAACAAACATAAACCTATCCATCTGAGATTTTGACATAATACCTTTTCTTGAATCTCTGGAATTTGTAAATCGCACTGCAGGCTTTGAAGTGATACTCTTATTACAATCTGGAAATCACCATCTTTCATCGTCAGTTAATATTTCCCTTGAAAAATGTGTTTTTAGTTTCCCTACAAAGACAAGTGTTCCAGGTATGTAGCTAGGAGCCATTAATAATTATAGTAAACAAAATCTTTGAACCCTGCATTTTCATTATTCCTGTTAATAGCCAGCTTTCGTGTATCCTTGTGAATTTCTTCCCTACCTCCTGTAAAATGCTTTCATTTCTCAAAAACTACTATTATCGGCACTTCCTCACTCTTAATAAAGTCTTTTAATGTGACAAGTGTCACCCTTCCAGATTTTGTAAACTTCTTAAAAATGTGATAATATATCATCCCAAACTATTATCACTCACTTTATGTTAACAGAGATCAATACTCCAGAAGCTAACACAAAACTGGCTGACCTGAAAAGCACAACTTGGGCTCCCCTGGTGGCGCAGTGGTTGAGAGTCCGCCTGCCGATGTAGGGGACACGGGTTCGTGCCCCGGTCCGGGAGGATCCCACATGCCACGGAGCGGCTGGGCCCGTGAGCCATGGCCGCTGAGCCTGCGCGTCTGGAGCCTGTGCTCCGCAACGGGAGAGGCCACAGCAGTGAGAGGCCCACGTACAGCAAAAAAAAAAAAAAAAATATATATATATATATATATATGTGTGTGTGTGTATATATGTGTGTGTGTGTGTGTATATATATATATATATATATATATATATATATATATATATATATAAAAGCTATGTCCTTTCATGACAAGACTTGCCCACACCTGCAATGGGATGTCATGGAAAGAGCATCAGATGCTGAATTCTATCATACGTACATCAATTTCCATCAATACTCTTATTAGCTGTATAGACTTTGACCTGCTTTTGCCTCATTAAGACTCAGTCATCTCATTTACAAAGTGGGACTAATACTACCCAACAAGGATTAAATATGTACTTAAAATTTCTAGAGGTGAATAGGATAGGAAGGTGTTAAATATATGTTGGTTCTATCCCTATCTCTTAGCTCCATCTCACACTAGCATATACTCTAAGATCTCTGGGTCCTCTTGGAACATACCACCATGACCTCTCTCCCCACACAACTGATTTATAAACACATTTGTATTCTGAGTCCCAGTCCTGTCTCCTAGAAGAATTACTCCCTTGGGTATTTTGGGCTTTCTGTCTAGCAAGAAGTAGAGATGCCAGCTCTGTCTAATGCCTGTAAGGGCCCTTGGCCACTTCACTCTTCACAGGTCTCCTTTCTAGATCATAATCTATTTCAAACAGCAAGACAATCACTTTATATCACAGGTAATTCTAGAGTATTTAGAAGCAAACAATACTAAACCAAAAGTGTATTGCTATGCACAGTGTTTTAATAGAACATTTTACAAATGGGTTGCCTTCTGCTATTACCAGTACTGCTATACTTGCCTTGAAGAAGGATGTTTCAATTTCAAGGAATACATATATTGTTCTCTATATTTTAATGTGTATAAATTACCAAAACCTTTTTATAAGTGTAATAACCTACTGCTCTGGAGAATTAGAAAATCATTCTTCATTTTAAGAAAATTATTCACCCGTTTTCTTAGACTGATTCTATCTGTTCTAATTTGAAAAGAAGAGATGAAACGACACTACATGGGAAGGTATAACATTTGCTGCACAGTGCTTAGCAGCACTCTTAAATTGTGCTATGATGCTCACCTGCGTCAGGCAGCATGTTAAAAAGGCAGACCCCATCGCTCCTGACCTAGACTCTCCGCAGGGGAGGCCCAGAGGCAATCAAACATTTAAGAAGCACCTCGTGATAGACAAACTTGGGCCAACAAACCTCCAAAACTTAGTTGAACTATTTATTCTTCAACATTAAACCTGGAATTTAAGTAAATTCAACTAAGTTTTTAGAGATGTATAAGTTACACCCTCATAAAAAGAAAGATGTGATTAACGGAGCCAAAGGAGTGAAAAGTCCTGCTTGCACTCTCCATCACATTTTCCCTATTGCGCTATATTAAAATATATCTAGTAAAATTGTCTTTTTGATGGAAAGAAAGAAAACTAAAGTTTATTTGAATTCTAAGAGTTCTCCACTTTGTATGGAACTAGATAGCCAAGCAACTTAGAAAGGAGTCCAGCATTTAGACTAGATGAGATAAGTAAATATGTGTGGACTAGATAAATTTGCCAGATACTGGGGCAGGCTCTGGCATGACAGTAGCAACAGAAAGAGAAATTCACTCATGGACTTTATAATCTGTCTAGGAGCAGCCTCTTGCAGAACCTACAGACAGCCTGGAAATGGCATTTCAAAACAAAACAAAATTTTTGTTCTCTGCTAGAAAAATTTACTGCAAACTGACTTTAGAGTCAGGTAAAGTGTACTCAGACTTCAGAACTTCATCCTTCAAGCAGTTGTTGTACGCTATTTATTGGGCTCTACAAGCCTTGATTTATAAGATGAACCATGGATTTGAAGTAGAAAAACTGGGAATGAACTATTCCATAACAAAACCCTAGTGCCTTTCCTATTAGTCCTGTTTTCTCATGAAAATCCTTTAGTTGGAATAAGGCTCACGGCTAATGCCACCTCCATTTTCATGTTTCTCCACCTTCAAACATGAACAAAACAACCTTTGAGGTGAGTAAGCATATAGCTGCTCTAAATAAACAAATTAGCCATCTATTTAATTCTGGATTCACCCCCTTACTAACTGTATGACACTGAACAAGTTATGGAAGTTTTCAGCATCTCAGTTTCCTCACCTGTAAAATGAGATAATAATGGAATCAAATTCATAGTGATGCTGTAGGGAGCAAAGGGATAAAAAGCAGATAAACTGCCTGGAATGTGCCTGGGATATAGTAGCGCTCAATAGTAAGTTTTTATCTCTAATCATACTTCTGAACTCTCAGGAGATAAAGTCATAGTCTTAGCAATTAAAGGTCACAGTTTGGATTTGGGTTTGACTCCAAAGCTTGTGCTTTTTGTTTAGTATCCTGCTTCCCTTGATTCAGGCATTCATCCAAGGTATTAATTCAGTGCCATCTCTGTATAAAGCACTGGTCTAGGCACAGTGCAAATGAAGGGATGAAAAGACAAGACCTCTGGCCTTCAGATTACAGTTTAGAAGAGAACATGAGGAACGCACATAAATTGTCATTATATAAGGTGGAAGCCAGAGCCATAAGAGATAGATACAGGGAAATTCTGAGGAGGTAATAGTTAATTCCAGTTGATGGGTGGTGAAGGGCTAGAGGTAGGGGATCAGATGTTCATCACCATGGTGTGGGTTTCAGGCCAGCTACACAAGCAGGCTCCAGCAACAAAAGAATATGGCCTCATGGGGGTTCTGGCTACACACAGTCTAAAATCTCTTTCCCCACTGGCCTGCTGTTCAAGGTGAAGATTCTCAGAAATACTGGTACCAAACATCCATGTACACTGGGGTCTTTAAAAAAATCCCTCTTGGGGCTTCCCTGGTGGCGCAGTGGTTGAGAGTCTGCCTGCTAATGCAGGGGACACGGGTTCGAGCCCTGGTCTGGGAGGATCCCACATGCCGCGGAGCAGCTAGGCCCGTGAGCCACAACTACTGAGCCTGCGCTCCTCAACAAGAAAGGCCGCGATAGTGAGAGGCCCGCGCACCGCGATGAAGAGTGGCCCCCGCTTGCCACAACTAGAGAAAGCCCTCGCACAGAAACGAAGACGCAACACAGCAAAAATTAATTAATTAATAAAAAATAAGGAATGATATTAAAAAAAATCCCTCTTTACCAGGACCCTGAAGACAAAAGTTGAAATAAATGATTCAAATTTATGAGCTAACATTTCCATCAAGCAATGACAGGAGAACCGCATTCCACATCGTTTACAGCAAGAGCTCTAAGGTCCAATCTTGCCAGGTTAGTAATGGAGAAAAGGCAGCACTGCTACCTAATGGTGACTGAGTGGTCATGGAGAGAAAAATCTGTTGGCATCTACCCAAAGCCCAGTAAAGCAGATGGCTATGGACATGAAACCCATCACGACGACCGGCAACTCATTGGGATGCTCTGAGCCGGGAAGGGGCCTGAAAAATGCCCTTCTTTGGCTGCCCTTCCTCATGAAGCATATTGGCAGCGCAGGAGGGGGACAACTGCCTGACTGCTGCCAAAGGGAGAAGAGATGGCCTTTAAAATCTAGGCTACCGCAACCTCCTGCGTAGTCAATCTGGCGCCTTTCAAGCAACCAGAGAGCATCTTAAAGACGGGTGTATGATTTCCTTTAGGATAAATGATATCCAACAGATTCCATTCAAAGCTGGCTCATAGGATAACAAGCCAAGCTCCAAGATTTAGAGGGGTCTGAGTCCTCTGTTGTCAGGCCTGGTGTGTCAGGTATGTGATACCGATTGTTTTACCTTCTTAGGATTCTGAAGTGGGTGGTGTATGGATAACCAAGTGTATTTATGTCTTCTGAGGATAAATGCCATTGAATGACTAGGATTGTTAGCTATGTAAATGGTCATTATCAGTAACAATCTACCTCGCAGAAGTTTGCTAATTTGGGGTATTTTTTAAGATAATGAAGATCCACTTTTTTCTGAAACGTATAGTTTCATTGTATTTATAATATTGCCTAACATTTCAGATACCTTAAGCAGTTAGCATTAAAACGTTCACGTATTGCATCACAACAAACAGATACACAAACATATACACACACACTGCTTATTCTTAATATGCCTTTAAAGTAGACCTCTCTGAATCCATAGTAAGTAAAATACACTGTCAAAAAGCTGACCTGTATTTCAAGAAACAATGAACTGAGTTTCAGTAATAAGAATATCTAATATTAAAAGTCACTCTGAAATAAGAGACATTATTCCAATATGAATTACATTTACATAAAAATTTTGACTACTTGGCCTTTTCAAATCAATTTTAAAGATAGTTGAGAACTTTTCCCTGAAAAAAATAACCACCAAAAAACACAGCTAATGTACCCAAGATGCCCTTGACTTATATTGTTCCTTAAACAAATTCCATAAGATATGTTGTTTTATATGGACAGAATTTTAGAGCAGAGAACCCTAATAGTTATTTCACTTGTTTTAGGGCCTGAAACAGTTTAACCATAAAGGTATCTGATTATTCAATGATCCATCCATGTCAACCAGAAAATGGCCAGTTTGGAGTAGTATCTGATCACAATTTTGCTTAAGAAAAAGAAGCCATAATCAGCTACCAGCTGAAGAAATTATTATATTATTTCATAATAGCAATTAACACTTGATCATATAAATATATACCTTTATGGAGTATTATGTACAGCAAGTATTTTAAAGACGACAATGCCATAATCAAGGAAAACATTAACAATATGTAATTCATTAAAACTGAGATTATATCAAACTATCCCAAAGATATAAAGAGATAAGCATGCAAATAACATAAATGGTAAGGGACTGAGGTAAGTGCAGATGAAGTTTTGTTGATAAATAAAAAGTCAAAAAAATTTTATTTACATGCAGCTACTTTTCCAAAGTATATGATCCAAAATTGTTCCCCCAGGAGGTCAAGTAAAACTATTAGGTAAGGTACTGCTTTCATTTCCATAATGGGCAAGAGACTTCTACTCCACTCTTTAGGAGGAAGCTACTCAACTCTATCTCCTTTATCCTCCAAAAGAGTGACTTGTGACCACTCAGGTACAGCCTGAGGGTTTTGGCTCTAGTACCCTCCCTCCGCTGCATCGGTAGGTAATGAGGGAGGTTGTGGTCCTCCATGGTATGGGCTGGGGTTGGCTGTGCAGAACTAGCTCTTCCTGCTGGCAGGCTCCAAAGTATAGATTTGATGGGAAAAGGAGTGGGAAATCTGGGAGTCCATCTTTCCTAATGCTTTAAGATTAATTTTATCTTTCTCCCAATCCCTGTAAAACCTAACAGGACCAAAAAGTAGACCCCAGGCTGCTCTTTGATTTCACTCATCCTTCCTTTGATAACTGATGCAATAAAGTTGGGAATATGAAATGGGGTTTTTGCTTAATCCTAGCACAGAAATGTTGAGCCACAGAGTATAGGGCTTATGACCTATTTGAAAACACTTTGATTTTAAATCATCAAGCCCAACTTGTTGGGGGAGTTGAGTAAAATAAAATCCTTCTCAGAATAAACATGCAAATTCCTTGAAAGTAAATTCCTTCCCCCAAGAGTAAACATAGAACATGCTCTAAAGAACACCACCCAATGGTAAAACACAATGAGCTCATAATGTAGCATTTAAACATAAATACCTCCAGCCAGGATCTTCTCTTCCAATTCTGCCATTTGCTTCTTGTAGGCTTTCCAAGCTGCTGCTTTGAAGGAGGGACGAATCTTCTTTGGCTTTATGATTTCCAGGGGCTTTTCAGGGATGTTTTGGTTTTCATCTTCTTTTATTTTCATTTCAGCTGATGTTTCCTTTAAGGGTTCCAATCCCCCTTCACTAGCCACATCATCTTCCTGCCCATCGTAACCCTCATCTTGTGGGGTTTCATAAGGTGTTTCATATGAAGGGTGATCATATTCCTGAATTTGTTCATCTGATTCAGTAATACTAGTCCTGTTTTCTAGCTTAGCAAGGACTTGTTCCATCACCTCAACATAATCTGTTTCATTATCAGCCGCTGGTTCACTATAGTCCTCCTCACGCTCTGCTTTGTAGTAATAAGGCTCTGTGTAGACATCAGAGTCAAGCGTGGTACTTGACTCATTTGCAGTTGACTGGGATAATGTTCGAAATCTCCCAATTAAGGAAGAGCCGCTGTCCTCATACCCACTGAGACTCTGTGTGCTTTTGTTCCATACCACTTCCAAGGCTGATTTAGCCCTCTGTAGTGTGGATCCAAATTTTGGGAAGCTGAAAGCCTTATCAGTAAGGTCAATGCTTAATCGACTATGCCAAGATTTGGGTGGGGCATCCTCTGAATCATCACTTTGCAATTCACTTTGACTTCGATACATCATGGACAACTGGCTTTGGTTTTGGTACAGCTCATTAGAATTAGCTTCCTGATAAGAATTATATTGGCCAACCCACTGTCCTTGTGGTTCATTATCCAACCCAGGGCATGGAGATGAGCTGTCATCTTGGGTTAAATCATAGCTCTCAGAGTCATCGTGAAGGACACTGTGGCACTTTCCCAAGTCTTCTAGGTCTTTATGGTAAACATCTAGTTGTTGATCAGATAGACTGTTTGTGTCATAGTCAAAAACTTCCTGGGTGGATGAATCTAAACCTAAATCAGCTCCTTGCTCTACTTGATTCCATTCCTTCCATGGAGAAAGATCTTCATGTAAAGAGAGCTGAGAATCACTGTAGTGACTCTGGTCTCCAGATGCACACACCATGCTATTACTCACTCCACTGTCCACAGTTTCTGCGTTCTCAATTTCACTCTGTACTTGGACACCCTGAGAAGCCCCATTCAAACACTGATCCTGAGGGCTGTCATACAAGGTAGGCGTGCCGTCCTGTTTCCTCTGCCAAAGTTCCCGGTCTGAAGACGACAGGAGGGAGCTTCCATTAGTTCTAGTGAAAAACTGATTCTCTGAAAAATCCTCCGAATAAGATTGACACAATCTGGAAAAGTCTGACTCAGAACGACTAAGTTTAGTGGTGAAAAAATCACTCTGTGAGTGCCAGAGAGGTGTTGCATCTGCATAATAGGTTGTGGTTTGCTTTGCCAAGTTATCCGATTCTGGCAAATACAAGGAAATTGTATCATATTCTGATTTATTTGCAATTCTGCTGCTACTAGAAGTTTTATTCTTGGCTCTAGCATTGTGTGATTTTGAACTTGACTTGGAAGCACTTCCTTTTGTTGGAAACTCTGACTTGGAAAGCACAGCATAACTGTTTCTATTGAGGTCAGATTCCAGCTCTCTATCACTGTCATCAGGTGACTGCCAACTGTTCTTCTTGATTTTGGGCTCTGGAGTAGACAGCTTTATATCCATGCTCTCATATGTCTGGGAGGACGGTATCCCTCTCTCTTTTCTTTCTTTGATGTCATGAGTAAGAATATCTGTCGAGATTCCGATGCCTGTTCCTTTGAGTTTATATGATTTTTTTAAGACGGAATCCCTTTGCTGAGGGGTTTCAAAATACACAAGGATGGGTCGAGGCTTTGCATTGGGGCAATCCCTTTGGTGTCCTATCCTCTGAGCAAATTCAACTTTAATAGAATTTGGTGCATCTGAAAAACCCATTTTATCTATGAGAATTTGGTACACTACACTTTCAATGTATTCAAATCTTTCTTCGGGCACATTTAAGAATCTCAGGCTTGCCTTGCTACCCATGTGACCTAAATGTTTAATATAATCATGGATGTCTCTGGTTTCCCTCCGAGACTGGACAAACCCTGTACGGAGCTGCTCAATTTCACTTTGTACAACCTCCACGCTGCTGGAGATCTCATCGATAGAATGCTTGAGGGCATTGACATGCCCTCGGAGTTCAGAAAGTTCTGTTTCAATCTGACTTATTCCCTGAAGTTCCTTAAAGATCATTTCCATGACATCCTGTGTTTGGCTAATGCAGCCAGAGGAACTGAATCCGGCCTCCAGGGCACTGGTCTTTGGGTTTCGGGCAGTTCTGTCCAAAGATTTGCTTCTGATTCCCCAGGTTTTCTTCACTGTGCTCAACTCTGAATCTGAGGAGACACACTCTTGACTCTTTTTCCATTTCCTCAGTTTGCGTAAAGCTCCTAGTTTTAAGCTATGCAGAGTGCGTTCCCCATCGGAGCTCCCTTCTGAGGGTGCCAGGCTGCTTGAACTCTTCCTGTTGCGTCTAACTGGCATCGTGTGTGTTGACTGTGCCTGGTTTTCTGTACTGCTCCTTAGTTCACTGAGTGATTCTGAGTAGGAACTCTCGATGGAAGATAACTCCTGAAGGATATCCTCATTCTCACCACTGGTTATATGAATATTTTTCTGGAGGCCATTGGCAATAGCTACTCGGTAACTGAACGTTGGGGAGAGGGAAAATTCTTTGTTAGCCTTGTCTTCTTTAGTGGATAAGTTGCGAGCGGATGAACACTTTGCAATCTTCTTTACAGTGCTTTTCAAGGTATTAGAAAATTTAGGGGGTTTGGTCTGGCCAGCAATAAGAATGTCTTGATCCTTTTTCAGCTGACGATTCTCTTTTTTTTTGGTTGTATTTCCCAATTTCTTTGCAAACATTCCTTTGCAAAGCTTATGGATGTAAGGTAAAATCAGGCTCTTGAAAAGATTAGCCACCATGGAGAGCAATTAGTGCAAGCTTTTCTGCCCCAAAGAAGTAAATAAGGTATCAGGATGGAAATCTGTAAATCCAAGGCCAGCATCACTGTTCAGATGTTCTGTGAATCACTGAAAATAGCAGGAAGAGCCGCTGTGTCTCTGCCACAATGTCAGTGTCCTGGGAAAACCAGAAGCCAAGCTCCTTTTATGATAGACATTCATTCACTCTTGGAGGAGGGGTTTCGTGAATCGCTTTCATTTCCACATAACTTCATGCAGTACCTAAAAGAAAGGAACGTTAAAATGAATATCAGAATTCAATCCTAGATTTACCCCATTTCCAACATTTTTCAAAGCTATTCAAGATACACAATGTGTGAAAAATTGCAGAGGGGACAGGGAAATATCTGAATTTCAACACAGTTACTTTTAAAACAATTAGTTAAAGCAAATCAGAACCAATAACTATGTTTAAATTATAATTTTCTTTTCCTAAATCACTTATGGGTGGACACAATTAAAATACTAGTAAAGGTAATAATAATTATTTAGAAAATGTTGTGTAAGGTGACAGGCAATTTAAAAAGCTATATTACCTGCATGGTCTTATCGTTTCCACTTTATATCTTTTCTTACAATTACATTTACTTCTACAAACATAAGCATTTCAGTTTAAGTGTATTCCCCCCACCTCAAACATGTAAAATTCATCAAATTAATATTACCCATGTAGGTAAGATTTTTTTTATTCAGATAATCTTGTTATTCTAGGTATTCAATGATTGATAATTTCTTAAATGATGACTAAAGTAATTCAAGTAAGAAAACATTTCATATGATGACATAAATACCAAGAGAAAATACATCTTGTATAGGCATCAAATTTGTCAATGGAGTATCATGAATTGAAAAAAAAATAGTTATATCAAATTTAGGCATTGTAGTAACAATAACAACACAATAGGAAAATATATTTGAAAATAAGGATAACACATCTCAGTTCTGAGAGGATGTGGCTTGAGAAAGCAAAGCCACCTTAGGCAACCAGTGCAGCCTTGTGGCAGGTGGCAGGAAACCCAACCCCAGGGTTAGGACCATGACTGAAGATAGAACACCAAATCACATAAACAAAATTGTACCACAAATGAAACGTGTCTAAAGATAATCAAACACTGGTTGAATATAATTCATCCTATGATTTGGTATTTTATAATGCAAATGACCACACAAGTAAATCATATTTGTGATAGCTAGTTTTTTGAATTACGTGAAGAAGAGAAAGACAGTTTACATTAATTTTGCTGCTTTACCAGCACTGTGCCTTGTATGTGGTAGGTATTCACACACAATTTTGTTGAACTGAACTTACTATTTTATCACTGAAATATATCACAGAATAACAGCAATGACCAAAAGCCTTTGTTGCTATCAAACTATGGATTTGGGTAGATAAATAATCTATTTAATTCTTTAAAGAATACATCACAAACTGCACATTGTTTTAGGAGCCTGATGTCTCTCTATCAGCTCCCTCCACTTGGAAATCTGCCAATTTCACTTTACTAGGGTCCTGCAGGGACTTGAGGAATACATTATCTGGCCAGGAGCCAAGCTTCATAAGAGATAGGGCACTGCAATAAGAAAGGGACGCAAAAAAGATGGAGGAGAGAAACAGACAGACTCTAAACCCATGTCTTCCAGGTTTCATAAGCTGTTAGAGTCTAGTTCTGCTTGTCTGAAACAATTTGGTATTCATTCAGAATTATATGCCATGTTTTCTACTAATAAAAATTGCAAGAAATTAATTCCTGAATTAAATTAAAAAAATATTTATTGTATTCCTATGTGACCTCTCCTTGTGGGGAAAAAAAAGACTTTAGAAAGTTAAGTAATGGAGATATATGTATACATAGAGCTGATTCACTTTGTTGTACAGCAGAAACTAACACAACATTGTAAAGCAATTATACTCCAATAAAGATGTTAAAAAAAAAAGAAAGGAAAGTTAAGTAGCAGTAGGGTAGATAAATTATTTTAAAACCAACTTTGATAAAATAAATTGTTCCACTAATCACTCAATCTAAGATCCTGGGTCTCTCAAACCTGGAAACAAATATCTGCTTTTTATTTAAATGAACGCAGCAATTTTGTCAATGCCTCTAAAGTTTTCATGAAATTGTGTCTAGACTTCTTGACCTGCATTACTAGTTCAGAGCTATTGTTCTAGACTATAACGGTTGGAAAATTTTTGAACAGGAAAATTCAATCTACATTGAAGCCCTGCTTCAAAACACAAACCCGTGGACATGTCGGCATAGCTGCACAGACGAACTCACTTGCTCTGTATTCCAACCATACAGAACAGCTTGTTATTCACTACAGGCTCTACGCTATTTCACACCTCAGTAACTCTTCTATTCTCTCTACCTAGAATATCATTCATGTCTAGCTCTTCCTATCTGTAAAAATTGTGTTTCAACTTCAAAATCATTTGTCCAGTGAAGACTTCACTGACCACCCACACTGAGCTTTTCTCTCTCTTTGCCACACTCTCCCACAATCCAGTGCATGAGCAATTCAAATTCTTCTGTATTATAATCTCATTTCTGTCTCCATCCACTGGACTATGTCCTCTTTAAGGTAAGACTATGACTTGCCCAATTTTAAACATCCTGAACCCAGCAGACATAATAAACATTCAATAAGTGGTTATTGAAGAATTGGTTCAAAAGGTACAATGTTTCAGTTATGCAAGATGAATAAGCCCTGGAGATCTACTGTACATCGCAGTGCTGTTAGTTAATAATACTGTATACTTAAAATTTTGCTAAAAGGGTAGATCTTATGTTGTGTTCATATCACAAAATAATAATAATTATAAAGAAGAAAAGGCAGGAGGAAACTTTGGGTGATGATAGATATGTTTACAGCATAGATTGTGGTAATGATGGATATGTTCATAGCATAAATTTTGGTGATGATTTCACAGATGCATACTTACCTCCAAATTAACCCACATTTCAGCTACTTATTAATGTCTTCACCTGGTTGTCTAAAATTAAACTCCATACAACACCTAGTCATTTTACCAAATTAGTCTCAACTAATATCATATCATCATAGTTATTAATTTACCCAAGACATATACCCAGGAATCATTCTAGATTCAATATGATCCATCCCATATCCATACCTGATGTATCTCTCCTTATCCCACTAGTGATGCCTTAGTTCTGAACTCCACAATTTCTCATCTGGACTACTACAGTTGTATCCTATATGGTCTTCCTAGCTCTAATTTGGCCCTTCTCTCAAATCCTCCTCTCTAAAATTAATATATTTAAAAGATATAGGGCTTCCCTGGTGGCGCAGTGGTTGAGAGTCTGCCTGCCGATGCAGGGGACACGGGTTCGTGCCCCAGTCCGGGAAGATCCCACATGCCGCGGAGCGGCTGGGCCCGTGAGCCATGGCCACTGGGCCTGTGCATCCGGAGCCTATGCTCCGCAACAGGAGAGGCCACAACAGTGAGAGGCCCGCGTACCGCAAAAAAAAAAAAAAAAAAAAAAAAGATACAATTCCTTCTACGTAAGACATTACCTTTCTCAGCAGTTTCATTTCCTGTCACTCCCCCAAGCACATCTGCCCAAGGCACTGAAGTAGTAACAGTTCCCTGATTACCGTATTGTTGCCTCACCAATATGTCCATGCTGTTCCTTCTGCCACCATCCCTTTCCCCTTCCCTCTATCCCCACATGCCTCACTCATGAATATCTCTATATATTTATCTATGTATCTTAGATCCAGCAGGGATCAGCATCATCTTGTTGCACCTCTTCAGAGCCCAGCACTTCCTCCTCTGTGCTCCCACAATACCTTGAATGTACCTTTGTTATGGTAACTTACAATACAGTAATTATTTATGTGAAATATTTTATTTATATGTCTATCTCCAAATCTGACTGTGATTTGAAGGGCAGAGGCTATGTCCTGTTTAACTTTAAATATCTATGTTACTTGATATGTAATCGACTCATAATATTTGCTGGACAAATGAATAAATATATGAACAAATGAATGAATGGAGAAACAACAAGCCCATGAATTACTAGATAAACAATAAAGATACAAAGAAGCCTGAACTAGCTGAACTGGGCCTTAAATGATCCAGAGAAAGAAAATCAGTATAAGCAGAAGGCAAGTATCCCAAACATTCATGTCGTGTCCAAAGATGGAGAAGCACCCACCTTGGAGAGAGATGGGGACTAAAGGGAGATGGGTCTGGATGGGCAAAACCTAAACAGAATGTGGAAAGGTTTGAAACTTAGGTTTAGAAGTGCTATTTGATGAGGAGGCACTAACGGTTATCGGTTTTCAGCACGGCCTCTGGATTCCAATTACCTGCATTGGAATTCCAGTTCTCAGACATATTACAATAGTTGTATGAGCTTGAGAAAGTCACTTCTGTACTGCCTTCACTTGTACATTTATTAAATTGTGACAGAAATAGTACCTCCTCATGGGATATCTGTGATGAGTTAACACATGTGAAGTTCTTAGAACAGTATTTAAAACAGAGCAAAGCCCAGTACATATTAGTTGTCATGAGAACGAAGAAGGCTGTTGAAAAGATGCAAGAAGTAATGACGGAAGATTCATAGTGTGGTATCTCTTGTGAAAACTAAGATAGATAGAAGTAGGAGGAAACTTAGGAATCCTGCTAGGTTGGAGGATGAGATGAAAAAATATAGCATATATTTTAAAGAAGAAACTGGAGGGGAAATGGAGAATGCTTTATACCTCTATGGTCCAGTGACAATTTTCCAATATTGAAATCTCACCTTCCTAGTCACTGGGTTCTCTCTCTCTCTATCTCTGTCTCCATCTTTCTCTCTCTCTCTCTCTCTCTCTCTCTCTTACAAAGCCACAGCTGCCTTGCTAAGGTTACTGAGTCTCAGATATCAGGTGGGGTACTTCCTTTAGACAAGTGGCCAGGGTAGAGAAGGAAGCTAACATTTAATGAACACCTGTTATGTTCCAGAAGCTTAAACTATCCCAATTAATCCTCACAGAAACCTGTTGAAGAAGACATTATTATATGTCCATTTTACAGATGAAGAAACAAGAGGTTCAAAGAGATTAAAAGATACAGCTAAAGTTACACAGCTAGTAAATGGCACCACGTTATCCTCCTTCCCAATAGCTTCCACCAGAGCTTTATGAAAGATAACTAAAGCAAAAAGATATCTTGGGACTTCCCTGGAGATATAGTGGTTAAGAATCCGCCTGCCAGTGCAAGAGAGGTGGATACGAGCTCTGGTCCGGGAAGATTCCACGTGCTGTGGATCAACTAAGCCCGTGCACCACAACTATTGAGCCTGCACTCTGGAGCCCACGAGCCATGACTACTGAAGCCCGTGCACCTAAAGCCCATGCTCCGCCATAAAGAGAAGCCACCGCAATGAAAAGCCCGCGCACCGCAATGAAGAGTAGCCCCCGCTCGCCACAACTAGAGAAAGCCCGCGCGCAGCAACAAAGACCCAACGCAGCCAAAAATAAGTAAATAAATTAAATCTACGTTTAAAAAAAAAAGGATATCTTGGTCCTTAGTCCTGGGGTCTATGAAGCTATCAGTTGCATGTAAAGTGAATGTTGCCAGTGGTAACTGACACAAGTCCTAACACCCGCCACATACAAATCCACATACCTACTCTCCTCTCTAAAGTTCTTTTTTTAAAAAAATGGGAGCAGTCCAGATCAGGACAAAATCAGCATCAGTATGAGGTATGTGGGAGGCAAAGGGATTGAGGAGGGATGGGGAGACCAACATATCATCACATGATTCTTCACTTGAATTCAAAATCTCCTATTTACCCTCCAGTTGTATTACCTTTCATTATACAGCCACACATTCTTTTCAGTAACGAAGTTTGGGGGTAAGATTTAAAGTTTTGGGAAGGAGGATTTTGAAAAAGATTAAAACACTAGACTATTATGAGACGCCTTAGTAATAATATTTAATTATTACTTACTGTGTGCCAAGCACTGTGTATGTAATTTTCTAAAATTTACCTCATTTCACTTCATTCCCATAATAATTGTGTGAAATTAGTATTATTATTTTCCAGAAAAGGAAGCTGAGGTTTAGAGTTTTGAGGAAACTTGCCTTAATATATGCAGCTAACAAGCAACACAGCCTTGACTCCAGGCCCCAGATTTGGACTCCAAGTGTATCAATTCCAAACTGCCTATTAGGGTTCAATGGGGAGTAAAACATTTTTTGCCTGTATGTTAACAAATCCATTTTGTAAAAGAGCTATTTAGTATGACTATAACAGTAGGCATCCTTGTGGGCTAAAAGAGCTAATGAACATTTGAACAGTCAGCAATTTATTGCTAAATCATTACCAAAACTAAGTTAAAGTATTTTCAGATAAATAAACAATTTTAAGTTCCTTATCAAATCCAGTAAAGTAGGTGAACTGAGTATCCAAATGTTAACTTGCAAGGGAGGGAGAAGACGAAGAAGCACGATGTGATACAGCCCTACTAGGTTGCCTCCCCAAGTCCTGCCCTCTCTACTTCAGCATGATGCTTCCTTCACAGTCCCTGAGCTGAATTCCCACCTCTGGTGTAGGAACCTCAGGCTTGCCACCTGCGTTTCTGACCTTCTATTTATTACTATCTGCTTAATCCCTGCTACCAGCCCAGTAGGGAAGTCTCACTCTTAACTGCTCCTTTGTTGGCACTGACTTTGTGTTAAGCATCCAGGACCCTGTTAGGAGGATAATTGATCTCCCACCAGAAGAGAGCAAGAAAGCCTCTGTTTCTCATTATAGCACCTCAGCAGCAAATACCCTCTACTCTCTGACTGCTGGTTTAAGAGACATTTTTCCAAAAATAAATCAGAGAAATATATGAACATGGTTCACCAAATATCTGTTCAACAGGAAATCCTTGGTGCTTTGGAAAACAGCTGACTGGAAGAAATTTCCCATCAGATGGGAATGAAGAGGTGCCGCTGCAGAGACAGAGCAAACCTAACCACACATGGCAGCAGCTCATCAGAGCCAGAAGGCCCAAGGGAAAACAGCACTGGCCAGCGTGCTGACCGCAAAACTTCATGAGCAGGATCCTTAAAGCAAAACAATGTAACAAACCTGGGTAGCTGGAAATGGAAGGGAAAGCTAGTCACACCAATAGCCACAAGGAGCTGATGAGAGGGACCAGCAGAGGAGCTGGGACAAGGCAGGAGATAAGAAAATAAAAAGATCAAGTTTTCAAAAGCATCTCCTAGAATGTCTTTATTGGATCAATGCAGATTTATAACTGTTTTATATATCTTTTTATATGAAGGAGTAAAAGAATTCTATATCTAATGTAACTGATGGTCACAGGGATGACTATGACAATGAAAACTGCTGAAACACAGTAACACCTGAAATGATGTCCTTGTGAACACTTCATTTTTTGCCTTATGTTAAGGCACAAACAATAAACCAATACATATGAAAATATTTTCAACAAAAATGAGCAAACTTAAGAGGTTTATCCTAAGCTAACAAATCATTTTTTTAATAAATAGAAAGCCCCATTTCCCCAAGAATGAAGGCCAAATGATTCATGCCCTCTTTTTTCTAGCTAATAAGATATTTCATGAATTTTTTCATCAAACAACAGCCCATCTACATTTTTACTCACCTCCATCGCTGCTACTTTGGTTTAGGAGTGCACAATGACATCTAGTACTAATAATTCTGTAATTCTGTAATTATTATTTTAATTCTTTGGAACCTACGAAGCACTTTTGTATGTATCAACTCCTGATCTTCTCGGTAACCTTATGAGGATATTATCCACAGTTTATGGTTAGGGGTGGTGAGTCTCATAGATGCTAAAGTCTCCTGACTCCAAAACTTGGTTCCTTCACTATAATAATGTACCTTCTCCTTACGCTAGATATTTAATATTGCAATAGCTTACTAGCCTCCTAAAGTAATATCCTCTGCCACTCCAAACCATCCCGTGAACTGATTTCCGTCTAATCTTCCTTAAATATAGTTTTCCTCTTATTCTCCTGCTACAGACTATTTTATACCCTCTATTCTAGGCCTATTCACGGTTCCGTGGATACACTAAGCATATTCCTCCATTGTCACTTTTATTCCTGTTCTTCACCCTGCCTAGAATGTCCTCCAACTAATCTGGCCTCAATCATTTACAAGCCAGATCAAGACTAATCTTTTATGCAATAGTTTCTTTAACTACTTAGTCATCTTTTCTTTTTCATATATCCCATATAGTCTAAACCAGGATATTCAGTCTTTCATCATTCTTCTAAACTATTTACCAAATAGCTCTTGTACATGTTTTTCCATTTGTTTAATGCTTATTATATGCTTTACTCTGTCTTGAGTCCTTTGTAGAGATTACTACATTAATGTTTGTTTATAATATCTGCAGTAGGTATTGTAATTGATCCCCACTTTGCAGATGAAGAAACTGAGAACCTGAGTAGCTGGCCCAAAGACACATAGCTACGAAGTGATGCAGCTAGAAATGCAACCCAAACTGACTGGCTTCAGAGTCCTTTCTCATAAACACCAGGCTCTACTGCTATGCCCGTAAGAGCCAACCTTAGAGAAAAAAGTGGTCACCTATGGAACATGTTTGAAGAAGAACACCTGCCTCAAGAAGAAGCTATAATTAGAGCTTTATCACCTTTGTTTAAGATTTGGTCTTTCATGAAATGCAAATCTCACCAAGGGGCTCCAAGGTTTTAAGGCATACATCACTTTGTATCTTGGTATAAAAGGTTTATGAGACCATTCCTCAAGAGCAGGAGGGAGAGCAGAGAGAACACAGAAAAGCATGGGGTTGGGGAGAGTCTCCCACCAAAGGAGACAAGTAGTAGGATAGGCCAGATATGAGAGACCTGAGGAGCCTTGAAGTCTTGCCCGCTTACCGTCTTGGCCATGGCCTGGCCCTATTCCAGCTAGAGAACACATGTCTGGAGAATAAGAACTAGGACTTTTTCAGTCTTTGCAACTTCTGCCCACAGACATGTACAGAGAGCAGAGCACAGGTACACTGGCTACAGATGAGCAACTTAGAATGATGCCATTTCAGAGACAAGTTGTTTTAGTTTACTTGGTTTTTATCCTCACAACTCACCATTACCCCTTTTATTTCCCCCCAACTAAAGCAGACGTGGAAACTCAATGAATATAACTGATCAAAGCAGAGGCCCTTTGGTTGAATTAAAGAAGCTGTGCTGGAGTCTTACTTTACCTGCTGTGTCCACACTAGCTACAGCCCATACAGACCCTCTACAGGTTCCTAGGGTTTGGAGAGTACAGTTCAAACAGCACTAATCCTCAAATGTGCACAACGTGAAATGAAAACCCAGAAAGGTCAAAACACTTGCCTAGGTTCCAACAGCAGAGCTGGGACAAAAATGCAGGTCTCCCGCCCCAACTTCACTGTTTTTCTCCCTGTGCTGTGTTGCCCTCCTCTAAAGCAATCACATCCATAGGGCTGGCATCTTCCTACCATGGCAACATTCTGTGATGTAGTAATCTAACTCTATCCTTAAATGATTTGACCTTGACCTTGATTCTCTGTAGTCAACATCTGTAATTTTCTGGAGCTAGAAAGTCTTTTGATATTAAAAGAGGCTTCTGTAAGAAAATCTTATGAGCAATTTTGACATGTATTGGAATTCTTACTTGACACTTAAGCCGTATAAAGGAAGGCCATTTAGGAAAAACACCATTCTGCAGCAAAAGTTGCCACTAATTCTAATGTTTCCCATGTCTCTGTCCCACCAGGTTGGTTGGACACATTACCAGCCTAGCATCCTGTGCCAGGGCAGGGCCTCAGATCCCTGTGAGAGCAAATTACACACCCCCATCTAAGCTTCCTAAGCACTTTTTGCTATCTTCATCACTCTGTCTTCAATATTTTTCAACGATTAATCCTTAAAAAAATCCTCACAAGGTAAAATATTACTCTCATTCTAAAAACAAGAAAACTGAGACTCGAAGACCCTAATGACTTACTCAGTGATGGGGCTAGAATATGAACAATATAGGTGTGGTTCCCAAACCATACACAGCACACTGTTCAAGCAGGTTGACGTCAGTTCTATCAGGGAGCACTTCTGTCCTCGGTGAATAGAAGGCGTATTCCATTTGGTGCCCAGCTGAGCTCCAACATACACTATTCATTATGTCAAGGGTGGGGCATGGGATGGAGGCTTAAGCCAGACGGCCTACGGTGAATCCTGGCTACGCTTCAAGCTAGCCGTACACAGTAAGCAAATTGTTTAACCTCTGTGTCCCTCGGCAGACTCATCTGACACATGAGAAAATAACAGTACCAACTCCCTCATGTTGCTGTAAAGATTAAGTAAGAGAGAATTAGAAGAGTGCCTAGAACCACAGAAGTACTCAGAAATGTTAGTTATTATTTGTTTTTACAAATAACAATAAGATCCCAATCTGAGCAGACCTTTCCTCTACCCCCATTTCCTTCCTGACTGTAGGACAGCAAAGAAAGGCCCATTGTAACAAGCCCCCTCTTTTAGAGTTTTCATTTAGAGTGCAAATTGCCCAATGTTTTTTCAAGGTAGAGTAAGAATCATACTAATTCTGAAGGCCTGTGAGGAAGATAAAAATGCGTAGTGTTATATACAGTTAAAAGTTATTCCTTTTAAAATGTTACATACTCTACAGGAGTGGATGAGAAACTTGTAACAATGATTTTATTGTATTTTATTGATTCTAAGACATGCATATTTTCACATTTTAACATTTCTGAAACTGGGATTGAGACCACAGATATTTCATATTCCTCACATATAAACCAGGAATTATATTATCTATGTCCTAGGGGTGTTTGCAAGATGTGTAAGATTACGTGATAATGAGAGTGAACACATCTGTCACATTTCTTGGTGAGGCATAGTGTTTGGTTTCATTAATATCCACTTTCTTCTTTATCACTCCGTCCCTTACTTCAGCAAAATGTTATTTAAGCCAAAACTCATGAATGCAGCCAGAGTGTCTTCAGTTCCTTACTTGGCAAGCTAGATTCTAGGTCCAGGTCAATACCACCCTGCAGAAGTCCTCTGATGGCCCAGGCAGGAGTTAATGTGTCCCTCTGTCTGTATCATGAGCCCACTTGGACACCATAGATACATTCTCTGAACCACACACACACCTGTACTACACTGCATTACGTGTATTATAGCAATAGCATGAGGTAATATAATCTCTCATTTTTGCATCTGTCTTCCCTAATGGAATGTACCAGGGTGCCTGATATTTAATAGTCATTTAATTAATTTTCAATGGGAAAAAAAAGCAATGAAGAAATGTACCAATATTTTATGAACTGTCACTAATCTGTTCAACCATAAACAGAACTCGACCTAAATGTTAGTAGGGTGTCAGGGGAGAGGATTTATCCTGTTCTTAATACAAATTTAATACCCTCTTGGATGAAGTAATTATCACACATTCTGCAAAAGTAAGGTTCAAATTTATAAGATATTATTGAATTTCTACAAGAGTTGCCTATACCATAAAATATTTCAGCCAAAAATATGCCTTATGCTAAAATTACACTGAATATATCTCTAACAAGAAATTATGATTATTGCTGGCAAATTGGTACACTGATCAGATGTCCACATGCCTAATTAATGAAATCTAAGGAGCTCTTCACCTTGGGTGTCTCAATAAAAATCTGTTCACAAAGTATCCTTCATAGATGATTAGGCACTGCTAGCTCATTTTGCTCATTTTTATGGTTTTTGATCTGTCCAAAAAATTCACTGTAATAGCAAGAGCATATCCTTAAAAGCAATACAATGGGTTAGTAGTCAGTGACAATTTCAGACTGATTTCTAACTAACCAGGAGGTGCATGGAAATGTATTCTATAGCCTTAATTATCAGGAAATACAAATTAAAAACCAAAATGATATACCATTTCATACAGATGAAAATGGATAAAATTTTCAAAGCTGGGTTACATACCACATTCTGGAGAGTATGTAGAGCAACTACAATTTTTATGCATTAAACAGGACAATGTTAAAGAATATAACCACTTTAAAAACTTTAGCAGTTTTCTTATAGAATTAAACCTACACTTACACTACGGCCCAGCAACTGCATTCCTATGTATTTACCCAAGAGAAATTAAGACATATTTTCTCAAACAAACGTATAAGAATTTCTATGCAGCCTTATTAATAATAGCCAAAAGGTGGGAAAATATCCATTAGGAGGAGAAAGGATACACAAAATACAGTATTTTAAAATATTAGGACTTCCCTGGTCATGCAGTGGTTAAGAGTTCTGTCTGCCAGTGCAGGGGCATGGCTTCGAGCCCTGGTCCGGGAAGATGCTACATGCCACGGAGCAACAAAGCCCATGCGTCACAACTACTGAGCCTGCGCTCTAGAGCCCGCGAGCCACAACTATTGAAGCCCACGTGCCTAGAGCCTGTGCTCTGCAACAAGAGAAGCCACCGCAATGAGAAGACCATGCACCGCAACCAATAGGAGACCCCGCTCGTTGCAACTAGAGAAAGCCCGCGCACAGCGATGAAGACCCAACATAGCCGATAAATAAAGAAATAAAATTTAAAAAAATAAAATAGTGGAGCACTAATCAGCAATAAAACCAGAATGAAACACTATTACACGTGAATCTCAAAACGTGTTGAGCAAAGAAGCCAGACAGAAAAGAGTAAATACTCTCCGATTCCTTTTATATTAAGGTCAAAGCAAGACTAATCTATGACAACAGAAACTGAAAATTTGTTGCCTATGAAGGGTGGGGATTGACTTCAAAGAGACATGAGAAAACTTTTGGGGGTGATACAAATGCTCTCTATCTTAATTGGGATAGTAGGTGTGTTCATTTTTTAAAATTCTCCACGTTATAAACTTGAAATCTATGTATTTTACTGTTTCTAAATCTCATTCCAGTAAAAAATTATATAAATAAATAAAAATAAATTAAAATATAGCATGTACTTTGATAATGGAAGTAGCACTTGAGAATCAATTTTCTGGAAAGGTGGAAACTGGTTTAATTGAATTTGGTATGAAAATTAGGACTTTTTTGGTTGCCCCAGTTAGACCATGCAGTACTGAAAAATCAGTTGGGCTGTGCACTCAAAGACATAAAAGTCTAAACAGAAAGACATCCTGTTTAGGGAATGAAAGGTTCTTTTGACATCCAGTCTCATCGCAAAGGCCAGACTTCAATTCTCATACCTGCTTGGAAATCTAGCTGACACAGAAATGCCTCCATGACTAAGAACAGGTCTAAGTTATCCAGAGATTTAACGTCACCCAGTTGGAGAAACTACGATAAGTATTCAGAGAGAGATTTATTTCAGCGCTGAATGTTCACTGAATATCCTATGATACAAGGATGTCTTCCTTCCAAAAGTCATATCTCCTCCTGTGCTCTTGATTGAATCATCTCTCACCACCTCTAGAATCATGCTCCAGCAACTATCTCTTCCCTTGCTTGTATTTTTTTTTTACATCTTTATTGGAGTATAACTGCTTTACAATGGTGTGTTAGTTTCCGCTTTATAACAAAGTGAATCCGTTATACATATACAAATGTTCCCATATCTCTTCCCTCTTGTGTCTCCCTCCCTCCCACCCTCCCTATCCCACCCCTCTAGGTGGTCACAAAGCACCGAGCTGATCTCCCTGTGCTATGCGGCTGCTTCCCACTAGCTATCTTTTTTACGTGTGGTAGTGTATATATGCCCATGCCACTCTCTCACTTTGTCACAGCTTACCCTTCCCCCTCCCCATACCCTCAAGTCCATTCCCTTGCTTGTATCTTAAACCTCTTTCTCTCTACTGGGTCTATCCAACCTAAGCAATAAGCATGTTTATATTCTACCCTATTGTAAATAGAAAACAAAAGGCAGCCTTCAGCTTTCCTTCAATGTTGTTACCTCCTCAGGCTACTGTACCTTTCATCTACCTCACAGGAGTCCTGCTGTTTACTTCCTCATGAGTCGGTCATCTTCAATCTCTTGCTGTCCAGTTCCGGCCCCAGAACTCTATTAAAATTTCTCTTTAATTGGGCATATTGGTACAAACCTTAATCTTCCCTAACCTCTCTACTGCATCTGAAACCAGTAACCACTCAGCCTTTCTTTCTACCTCCACGACAATACAGCCTCTCTCTGGATACAGTTATTTTGACCAGAGTGGTTACATGATGGAAACTGGGCCAATTAGCTTTTCTATCTTGGGAACTGGGAGTTGGAACATGGAGATTTTGTCAGATCTTTTCAGGCATTTCAACAAGGAAGTGATATAACGTTGTGACCTGACCAATCAACCTTTGATCTTTGGAAAAACTGAGCAGTGAAAACATACTTTCAGAACAACAACAACAAAAAGCATGCAGACAGGTCATCAAAAGCAGAAATAAGAGACCACAGGGCCACAGAAGGAGCAGATCCTGTGTTTCTGATTGCTCTTTAGGCCTGTGTCTGGGGCCATTATGAGTCTTGTCTAAGGGATTGTGAGACACTAGCGTAAATAAGTGTGTGTTCTTCTTTACAAAGAGGCCGTAACAAGGTCCTTCGCTGGTGTCTCTTCCTCTTTTCAGACTTCTTTTATTCCCCTCTCTTCTAACTACCAAATTAGTATGTCTGCATCTAGCTTCTGTTCTTTGCATTAATTCCTGTTTGTTGGTTGATCAGTTTGGTCTGAATGACTATTAACATCTCAAATTCAATATTTAAATTCAATAGTCAACATATTCAAATTCATCTTCATCCATAAACTACAAAGTTCTCTAAATTTCTTGTACAGTACTAATTAGCAAAACCAACATTCTCTTAGGTGTACAGACTAGAACTCCAGGTTCACCTTTGCTTCCTCTATTTATTTGCCCCAAACTTCTAACTGGTTCTAAATCTTCTGGTCCTAAACTTGACTATTTCTCTCATTATCCACACCTCCTTCCCATTCCAGGAGCTACTGCCTGAGTTCAGGCCCTCATCCATGTTCATTTGAGGTCTTTGCCTTTCTTTATAAAATAAAAATCCACAAAAAATTAAACATTTTTATGGAGGTACTAAAATTTCCCCTCACTGTACGCTAAAGAACACTGTACTCTAAAGAATATATTAAAGAAGGGTAAGCTGGGACAAAGTGAGAGAGCAGCATGGACTTATATATACTCCCAAATGTAAAATAGACAGCTAGTGGGGAAGCAGCCGCATAGCACAGGGAGATCAGCTCAGTGCTTTGTGACCACCTAGAGGGGTGGGATAGGGAGGGTGGGAGGGAGACGCAAGAGAGAGGAGATATGGGGATATATGTATATATATAGTTGATTCACTTTGTTATACAGAAGAAACTAACACACCACTGTAAAGCAATTATACTCCAATAAAGATGTAAAAAAAAAGTATATATTAAAGAACATATATTCACTTAATCCTCACACAGACTTTTACACTTAACTACTGATATGACTTCCTAGCTGTTCTTCTCACCTCGCTGATTGTACATAACTCTAGATGTGTCCTTATTCTGTAGTAAAAGTGAGAATTTTAAATTCTAATGAATGTCATACAGCCTGCCAACAGAGCAAAAATTAGATGCTTACATAATTAGCATCCTCCCTCCCTTCCCCTTTGAGAGTATTAGATTCAGTGCAATTCTCCTCATTCAATGGAACTTCATTTGATTCTAACTTTTGAAAGTTAGTGAAAGTCAATTACTTATGCTTCAGAGCATGTAAGCAAAATGGGTGTGGCAATTATAAGTAAATTAAAATTAGTGTTTCATTAAAAAGAGGGGCAATTTCATCCTTTTCTTCTATCACAGGGTATATTTAAAGTAAATCTATAAAGAAATTATTTCAAACTGCCTAATAGCAAGACATCTTTTAACTTCTCCAGCAAAAATAGAGCACATTCTATATAATGATAAGCAATACATGCCCCCAATAAAGAATTCAACATAACAAGTTCACTTCTTTAAAAATTTCTTATATTTTTTATTATGGAATACTAAAGTATACATGGAAAGTCTCTTCAGTTTAAAACTAAAACATGCTTAGCATTGGCCAGCTCTTACTTCAAAGAACATCTGGGAATAAGTAATCACCAGAGAAGCAGTTGTTAACTTGAGCTATGACAAGTCTAGGTGCTGGTATAATTGAGATAAGAAAATAGGAAGAAATTAAGAAGGCAATACAAAAATTTTTATATCTCAAATAACCACAGACGTACAATATACAATGTCTATCGAAATTCAAGTTTTCAAAAGCCCCTGTTCACAAATGAAGGTAAGCCTTTCCTCCCTCCCATAAAATTACACTAAGATTCAGTCTCTGGTTGTACCTGTGTTTACCTGGCCCCCTGACTCAGCCCAGACCCTTTCCTTAGGACTTGATGACAGCTAGAAAGAAGAGACTCAGAACAATGATGTAGGAAATTAGAGAGATGATCTCTGACAACAAGGAACCACAATCTGCTAACTTTTAATACATTTAAAAATATAATCTAAAAATAATTTTTAAAAAATTAGTAGTGAGAAAGCCTTCTGAGTAAACTGCTGTGTCACAGAAAAAATGAAGAACACAGAAGGGGTTTCCCAGAGCACATACACTTTCTGTATGTCCTTGATATTAAAATCAAAGTAATCTCGACTATAATATTTGCATTCCAACCTCCCATCCAAGTCTACCCTCAGGATTAAAGGAAAGGTATGGTAGAGCTGTGGTATGCCACACAAACACCCGCTCCAGGACAAAGTCACTCATTCACCCAAATGCCAAAGGCACGTAGCTGAGTCACTTTCCGAGAATGGCAGAGGCCAAGGGGTTATTGCCCCTCCGCTGGGTCAGCCCACATGCAATGACTAATTGACATGGGCACCCAAATGCCTAGCCCTCTCGCTTTAACACATGAGGCCATCCTAGGATCAGAAGTTCCTGTAGGATCGGCTGAGGCCTCTGTTGCAAATGCATTGTGGCTCAGCTTCTCCCAAAAGAAGCTCTGCACATATATCTCTGTTTCATAGTCTGTTTCCCAGAAAACCTGACTTTAAAAAGTTGGTATGGGGCTTCCCTGGTGGTGCAGTGTTGAGAGTCCGCCTGCCGATGCAGGGGACACGGGTTCATGCCCCGGTCCGGGAAGATCCCACATGCCGCGGAGCGGCTGGGCCCGTGAGCCATGGCCGCTGAGCCTGCGCGTCCGGAGCCTGTGCTCCGCAGCGGGAGAAGCCACAACAGGGAGAGGCCCGCATACCACAAAAAAAAAAAAAAAAAAAAAAGTTGGTATGAAGGGAGTATGGAGGAAGTAGCTCTAAAATGAGATATTTTACCTGAATCCTCTCCGTTGGACAGGCAATGAGGGCCCAGTCATTGATGCCAGGTAGAAAACTGACAGCCAATGGTGTACTGTGCAGCAGGACAGTTGTTAAAATATTCACTAGTGGTAGACTAGGGTGTGATACCAGTGGAAGGAGATGAACTTGTATGTACAACATCTTAAAGTATTTTAGAGGTTGAGGAGAGGAAGTGATTAGCACTGTGAAATAGAATAGCTGTTGCTGGGGCCTCTTAATGCAGTAGAGAAAGACACTGAAAGGCTTAGAGTGATAAGTCAACAATTTAAGGCTAAATGTAAAGACAGCAGACATCCATGTCACCAGATAAAGAAATTCTCACCTCCTGCAGCAGATGCAGAAAAAAGCTGAGCATCAGACCCAGGAATTAATCATAAGAGTAGCAGAGATCCAGAGAATGTTTAATTCTCAATTTAGGCAAGTTGGCTGTGCCAAGGTTGGGGCCTTAATTGGGAAAAAATGGGACTATGAGTCATTTGCTGGGGACATCTGGGTTGATTCACTTGAAACTTTTTAATCCTCAGATTCCCCTGGATCCTCTGAGACTGCAAAAGTGGCCTCTTCCCCCTGTTAGTGGCTAGTGCTCCACCCTTGCTTAAAGACTTGCAAGAAAATCTATGTGCTCTCCATCAAGATCTATCAAAAACACTCCCATGGACCTCCAGACAGATAACTAGGGAAAAGTCATAACACAATCCAGCTGAATAAAACTGGACTCTGTTAAGGGGGCAAAAAGACAATATGTTGAAGAAATTGAAGGACCTCACCAACATATACACACCAATAGGAACATATAGGAACTGACAGAGTACTTATGAACTGGATTCTGTGTGTACTAGATCCATGTGGAAGCATATAAAGTTAGATAGGGAAGAAGTTACTGCTATTGAAGCAATCTTCTATGATATTGAATTTAACACCTGGCAAAGATCATGGGAGACAGCATTAACATAACTTTACAGTGATTCTTGGAGGCTTGGAAAATGTTATGGTCTATACCAAGTAGAAATAGTATAGCACACAGTAGAAAAAGGGTTTGTAAGTCTCAAAGAAGTGGGTGTACTAGAGTAGATATACTATATAAAGCCAAGGAACTGACCAGCCAAAAAATTTTCCAGGGGCAAACACATCATTTTTCAATGAGATAAGTAATGCAGTGGTGAGTTTCCCAATGGCATCATTGAGTATCTCAGTGATGACTATCTTCTATAGGCCAGAGATGTTACAGAACTAGACTCAAATGACAATAGCAATAATAGGATCCCCAAACAATTTAGGTGAGGTAGTAGCATTGAACTATCAAAAACAAAGTGGGTAAAACTATCATAATAAACTGCAATTGTGGAGTGGCAGCCATGAGGCAACTCAGAGAGAACTATGGAGATGATTAAGAGAATGCAGTTCCTAGAGGCAAGATAGATGCACACCCCTCCACAGATACTGTTTAATTTACATAAGAAAAAAATTATGGATATGTGATTAGAGAATTGAGGACAGCTTCCCCAGTAAGAAGATAAATCTCTTGCCTAGTTTCTGGACCAGAGCCAATACTCAAATCCAGAACCCAGTGACTGAAGGAGAGGCCAGGTCTCCATGAGGTGTGGACCCCACTACTATGACAAATGAATATGGTAATGATTCCCATAGACCTCCAACAAAGGGCCTTGTATAACCACACACTGGGGAAAAGAGAATATCCAGACACTTTGAGGACTGTGAGACACAGTCTGAGTTGGCATCGATACTAAGCGAACTGAACCCTCTTTCAGAGTAGGAGCATATGAGAGCAGGTACTAAATGTACTTAGCTCAGCTATGAATCTCAGTGTGTCCACTGGATCCCTGGACTCACCCAGTGATAATTCCTTCAGTCTTAATGCATAAATGGAATGAACACATATGGTAGCTGGCAGAACCTCCGCATTGATTCCTGGGCCTGTGGGATTAGATCTATCATAGTGGGGAAGGCGAGTAAATAAAAAACATTATCACATCTTGGGGAATGCAATGTTTAGTATTACCCTTAAAGATTTAAGTGATGGCTGTCTCCATCCTATCTATATTAAACTCATCTCATTTAGTTCACTAGATTTGCCCCTACAAAACCCAGATAGATCCTAGTGGATGACAGTGAACTACCACAAATTCAAAAAGTAATCATCCCAGTTGCAGCTGGTGTGCAGATGTGGTATCTTTACTCGAGTAGATTAACATAGCCTCTGATACATGGTATATGGTCATTGAACCAGCAAATTTATTCTTTTCTATCCTTAAAAGGAAAATGGTTCAGATGCAGTTCAAATTCAGGTGGGGCACACAAGCATGTACAGTCCTGTCCCTAGGCTGTGTTTTCCCATCGTGAACCGCCATGTACCGCCATTTTCTCACCATGTACCAGGACCTAGATCATCTGCGTATTCTGAACGTTACATTGGTCCACTACATTGATGATATCCTGTTAATTGGATCTAGTGAGCAAAACGTAACAAGAAGTTGAACAAGAAGGCCTTGATAAAACACATGAGTTCCAAAGATAGATTAACCTTATCATGGCTCAAACCAGTGTAGTTTTCAGAAGTAGTCTAGAGGATACCCTGCTATTCCTTCCAAAGGAAAAAATAAATCAATGCCTCTCACATCCAAAATGTGGTAGTCTCTTCTGGTTCTGGAAGTAATATAATCCATACTTGAAAATACTACTCTGACTCATATGCTATATGAAGACTGACATAGTTCAGACCCTATGAAAAGAGACAGCCATGGTGAAAAACTCACCTTGTGGAATTTATGATGAACCCCAACAGGATAATGTTGACCCCTGGATTCTGGAGAAAGGTCATGACCTCTGCAGAGGAGGTCATGACCTCTGCAGAGGAGACCTATATACTATTTTTTAAAACTTCTCAATCTGCAACTGGGTCCAAATATGTATGGAGCACTTGAGCACTTGACCATGCTGCCAGAACTACCTAACATGAGCTGAGTTCTGTCTCACTCACCAAATCATAAGATTGGGTGAACCCAATAGCAATCCACTGAAAAATGGAAATGGTATGTCTGGGATTATCAGACAGGACCAGGGTCACAGGGCACAAGTAAGCTGCATGACATAGACTTTGGACATTCACTACTATTCACCAGTGTCTCTCCCTCAGTGTGTGGGTATATGTATGTGTGAGTGTGTGAGTGTGTTTACTTCCCTGTTGGAAGATATCCCTTGTTAGTGGCCAAGGGAAGAAGAAAAAAAATATCTGAACTTAGTGCATGGACAGGTTGTCTAGTATGTGGGTATCTCAGTATGTGGATAGTCCACGAAAATGGACTACTGCTACACTATCCCACTCAACATGGCACTGAAAGACAGCAGTGAGGGAAAATCCTCCCAACAGGTAGAATTTGGGATAGGTTACCTGATCATCCACTTTGTTGGAAAGAGAAGTGGTCCATGGTAAGAATATACGTGGACTTGTGAGCAGTGGTGAATTGCTTGCCTGATTTCACAGGACCCTGCAAGAAGAAAAATTGGAAGATCAGGTTCAAAGAAACCTACAGAAGAGGCATGTGGGTGGATTTGAGGGGAAGAGCTCAAAGTGTGAAATTTTTTGAGTTGCATGTTATGGCCACCAGAGAGTATTCATCATGGAAGTAGCAATAAATAAGCAAGTAAACAATGATTTGACCAAATGTGGTTGAGATAGAGATTATGCATGGACTCAACAGCATGGGCTCCTACTCACCAAGGCTGAGCTTGGTACTACTGCTGATGAATGCCCAACCCTCCAGCAAGAGAGATCAATGCTGAGTACCTGATACAACGTCTTTCAAGAATATCGACTAGTCACTTGGTAGCGATTGATTACATTGAACTTCTACTCTGGAAAGGGCAGTGCTGCACTCACTGGAATCAACACAATTCCAGATATAAATTTGCCTTTCTCACCCACATAATTTCATCTTCGACCAAGGGGACTACTTTACAGCAGTGGTTGTGCAGCAGTGTGCTCCTTACCATGGATTCCACTAGTTCTATGACATACCACATCAAAACCCAGAAACTTCCAGCCTAATAATTTTAATAATAATAGCCTTTGAAAACACATTTGAAGTACCAGCTTAAGAATGATACCCTCATGGAGTGGGGTACCATACTACAGAATGTAGTATATATTCTAAATCCATGACCATCACACGGTATTGTGCCCCCAGTAGATAGAATACATGGGTCTGGAAACCAAGAAGTGGCCCTGCTTATTATCACTCTCAGTGTCCCAGTTGGAATATTTGTACTTCCCATCCCTACAACTTAGGTTTCTCTGATTATAGAGCATCTGACTCCAAGAGTGGGACTGCTTCTATTAGGACACACAGTGAAAGAACTATGAAGTTTTAAAATATGGTTTCCATTCGGTCTCTTTAAACTTATGGCAGGAGGAATTGACTCTGATCATTAGGAGAATGTAGGGCCAAAATTACATTATGTAAACAAGGAGGAACACATCTGGCATCCAGAAAAGCCACTGAGGAAACTCTTCACAATCGCCTGCCAGATTTGATGGTAAATGGATAAGAATGGCAAGATGACTGAGGTCTCAGATCATTCAGGGATGATAATCTGGGTCACCCCAGGAGGTAAGCCAGCTAGACCAGCAGAAGTGCTAGCCATTGGTAGGAGACACCTAAAATGTGAGGTGTAGGAGGAAGATGATGGGTTGTGGTCTTCAGGGCAGTTGCGATTACTAGGGCTCTAGCTCATTCTAATAACTTTGTTCATGTAAGTTTCCCCGGGATAATAGACCAGCAAGCTATCCCAGATGGTTAACTTGAGATATGAAGCAAGAGTGTCTGAGAGGCACACAGGGCAGACTATAATGGATGCTAGAGTGTGATACCTTCAGGACCAAGGTACACATCCCCTGAGTCAACCCCTGGAATGGCCCTCAGCTGAAGGGAGTCTTGGTTCCTGGATTGGCACAGACACCAGTTCACAGGTGTCCACATTGTCCCTAAATATGCCCTAGTTTTGATCTTCAGATTATGTGACTCCAGGTCTACAAAATATATTTTCTTTATTGTCACAATATATCGTAAGTAGCAGAGACAGCTAATGGGTAACAAATATTAATAACAGTAGTTGCCATTTAATATTTGCTTGCTCTGTTCCAGGCACTACACTGAGTATTTTAAAAGTTATCTCATTAAATCATGGAAACAATCCTCTAAAAAATGTACTATACTATTCCTGCTATAGAGAGGAGGAAACCATGGCTTGCCATAATTCAGTACCTTGCCTAACACCACAATTCTAGAAAGTGGTAGTGCCTACATCTGAATACAGAATATGAAATTCCAAAGCCTTCACATTATATAACTTTTTTATATAGATAATTGGCAAAATATAAAAAGTAATACTTACGTCAGGGAGAACATAATTTGAATTTAAACTGCCTGATTATCCATTTAAATATACTACTGAACATACTAAATATAGATGTAGTAAATATTCTACTGAAAAGGCATTGTATTGATATATTGTACAGAAGTTAACAAATTAATTTGTGACGGATCTTTATTAGAAATTGCATCTCTAAGATAGATTCTTCATGTCCTAGCTGAGTCCAAATATGGAACACTATTCTAAATGAAAGGTTTCCTAGCATCTGATAGAGCTCTCAGCCAGATGGTCTGAGCCTTGGAACTGAGGGGCCCAGAAATGCCTAGCCCTAAATATACAAAGTTGTGAAGTGTACATTTTCGGTTCCCAACAACTTAGCCTCATCTTTGTTCACCTTTTCTGCCCCACTCTCTCGAGACCTCAAGTAGGCAATTACTCAGGTCTTAGCTGATCTACCACAACTTTTGGGAAAGAATCTGATGACTATAGATGTTACTAACTGATGCAACCTGACTTATGTACTTTTCTTGGATGCTTGGAAGAATTTTAGACTCACAATTAAAGCATCTGTATCCTGGGGGTAGAAAGATAAGGATTGTATTGTTTTTTGTTTCCATTTTTCCAAACAAAAGAACTTCATGGCCCTGAAATCTTACCAAATAAATAAAAAGTCCTTTGTTACTTCTAACACACCTAGTTTATTCTTCTTTAAACTATTTTTTTCATTGTCTACACGTTCACCTTAAATCATTTACACAATAAAAAGAAAACTACAAAGAAAACTTACAATTTTTGCAAGAGGGTATGAGGTAAGAAAAATATGTACATATACCATTACTGAAAAGTTTTAAAAATAAAAGACTCAAATTTTATTACATAACACTTAGGTATGCCTCCAATAAACCCCTTATAAACAAATATGAATATCCCAATTGAAGCTAGAGTTCTGTCACCAATTTCATGGCCAGCAGACGGCAAAGCAGTCCCCTGTCCTCCTGCTCTGCAATTAAACTTCCTAATCTTTTGTTGGGTTCTCCTGAAAGCTCTATCATTCTTTATTTATTCTTTATTCATGGTCTTGCTTTCATAGATGATTCTGTGGATACATGAAATAATTATCTACATGTTTAGAATAATTTAAAACATTCCAAATAACTAAGGAAATGAGACACAAAACAGGCATGTTTTAATAGAGAGATGGACAAAAAAAATTTAGAAAAAGAAAAGAATGGAAGGAAGAAGGAAGGGAGGAAGGGAGGCAGAAAGGAAGGAGAATTGGGTTAAGGTGAGGAGGCAGAGATACTCAGAGTTGTCATGGCTTGTTTACCTTCTGGACAAGCTGGTCTGTTCTCCCTTTATGTGTTCTTCCCCAATTAAGTAATCCCTACGTCATTACCCTGCTAGGGATAGTGCTCATAATCAGAAAGAATCGTGAATATGGTCTTAGACATTTTAGCCCAATTCTTTCCCTGATTAGCATATCATGACAGTTCCAGAGTTCTCCACCAAACTGGAGATGCAGGGGTATTACAGTGTTACACGTCTATACCTAGGACAGCTCCTTTTAAAAACAGAGGACAGAGTGACCATGCTGTCATTGTTTTCAAAAAAAGGTCCAGTTATGCATCAATATAAGCAAGTTAATACTTAAATAGCAAGTAAATCAATGGATTGATACTTGCTTTACAAAGATATTTAGCACAATTTTCCAGAAGACAAAAAGCTAGTTCTCTAGAGAATTTAACGTTGATATTAGCTTGCAGATACTTTGAAAACCTATATGGTACATAAATTAAGGAATATCTGAACACATAGTCAGAAATAATCCTCCCTCTAGTTTGTATTTGGGTTGTGTTTGTATTCAACAGGTAAAAAAAAAAAAGAAAACAGGTTTTATACTGCATAATAAACAAAGCACAAATCCTGTTTGCCAAAGAAGAAATCTATAAATTTAATGGCAAAATACGTGAAACATGAGGAATTACAGTTTTAATTTACGACTACTGCCCTGCCCTGCTATCTTTAGGAATTGTTTGGACTAATGATTAATTATTTATTTTTGTATTTTTATCCTTGAATTTCTTACCAGGCTATTATTTCAGGCAGGAACCAGAAAGATTACCTAATATTTTTAAACAATTAAGCAGTAGTTGTTAATCAGAATTTGTTGACAGTTTTCCAAGACTGTAATTGAGGTTGCATAACCTTGCCTTCATTGATAAATGCAAACTGAACCATAGTGTTCAGGTGAGAAATACCTGATCACAATTTTGAGGGAAGTTACTTATTCACCAGATTCCAAAATACTGAACAATATGCTGACATTAAGAAACAGCTCAGTTTATCCTCTAATGTTCTACTCACACCAATCATGGTACCTGCCTATGTCTTCTCTCCATAATAAGGCTTCAAGCCTCTTCTTTGAAGAACAATTCTTTTTAACCCCAGTACTTGCATGCTGTGTTACACAGAATAGACTACTAGTGAAGATGAAAAAGTAAAAGATATATTCAAGAGGAATCTATTGAGAAATTTAGATTTGAAGTCAAAATTTTTAAAAATGCTAACAATGTGAAGATATCAGCCCTTTATTCATTCACCCAACAAATATTTATTGAACACTAGCCATGTGTTGTGACCTGCACTAAGTTGGGGTGCACAATGGTGGGGAAAACACCAACAGTCTCTGACCTCTGTAAGATCAGAATAAACAGGGAGAATTAATTAAGCAAGCAATAAACAACAGTATTTTCTTTCCAACCCACTTCCACCAAAAAAGTGACTCCTTGATGCCTACTCCATGAAATTCAGACCTCCCCACAGCCCCAATCCTCACCATATATTCTCTGCCAGCATATCTCTTAACCTTTTGCTCGAATAGAATGTACTTTCATTTCCTCATCAGACCGTTACTGTTGCAATGGGGAGTCTTACAATTCATTCCTTCCACCTGTAATTCATACTTAGCCTGCATTCACATTCACGACTTTGGCAGCCTACCCTTAATTCGCTCTTTGTATAATAATTTGGGTTTAAGTTTCCCTCTCCCAATAGATGTAAGAGCTTTTGATGGCAGGTCCTCTACTTACCATTTTCACATTCCTTCTGTAGAGCCTACCAAACTGCCCAAAGCCTTCTTAAATAGCAGCAAAACCAGCTTGCTGTCCTCCCCTCATTACTTTGTTATTTCCTCTTGACCCACAACATTCACTCTGCCTGGAATATTCTCTCTGCTCAATAATCATAACCTATATCATCCCCTCTTTTTGAGAGGAGATACCAAGAAAAACTCTTTTAGCCATTATCTTTTATTGTTAATAATCTCAAACACAGGAAATTGCTGTACCGTATCACATCAGAACCATTTTCACTTACTAGGTCTTTCTTTCCTCTGCAAATAATATATGTAAGCATTCTACCAGTTTTGCAGTGAGGATAAAAATGGCACAAGCCTTGCACTCAAGGAGCTCACAGTCCTGTGAAGAATAGAAAAGAAAAGCACTTGAAATTCAGACCTGACTAGATGGTGAGGGAGAGAGGGTTCAGAAAAGCCAAGTCGTCCGTCCTCTGCACAGGTCACTACACATTAAAACCACACAGACACATCTTGTCTGAAACTCACCTTGCTTCATTTCTGCAAAAGCTGCTCACAGCTCTGTAATTAACCCAGAAGGAATCCCCTAGACTACAAATGTTGTATAGCTTGTCTAATTAGGACAAAGGCAGCCGCTCAAGAGGCAGGATATACATCTCTCAATCAGGAAGATACAAGAGCTGTCCCTCAGGCGGCCTAAGGCATATAGTAAGAAGAGAAAATGTAAACACAGTCACCTTGGTGTGCTGGGATTTCTGAAATGTGCATTTTGTGGACATATTTCGAACCCAAGCTTGACTTTCTCCTGTTGTCTGTGACACTCCTGCCCCACCTTTTTCCAGAGCCACCTGCTGAGGCCTCAGGACACACAGACTAATTTCAGTAGTAATCTAAGTAAAGTGTAATTAAGATAAACCTGCTGGTACTCAGAAATATGAAAAGTGTACTGTCTCTCAGGCATGGAGTTAATGTTCTAGTTTCCCTTCACGAGAATGCTGGCTTTCAATTGCTTTTCTGGGAAAAGAGATGGATTTTGCATAACAGTAATTTCTTTTCTCTCTCTCTTTATGACCAATTTTTTTCCTCACAAAGATAATGTGTTGAGATCTAAGTCTCTGATCTTGGGACATAATAGTTCCCTCGGTGTTAATAATCAATCTACAAAGGGGTTAACTTACATTCCAAAGGTCATTTCAACTACCTCCCAAACCAAATAACTAGGATCCTAGTTATCCAGACAGCCATCTCTCGTCACTGTGCTATTTAACTAAATAGAAAATGACAAACTCAACAATTTCAAATAATTAAAATGTATTAAATAAAGGCCAATTATGATAAGCATAAATTAACATCTTATAATATAGAAAGTGCTAAGGGAAGGCTTGAGAATCTTCCATGCCATCACAATGAATATATACCATTTTGTACATTTATCATTTTGTACAATATTGCAAACATAAGATATCTTAATGTTTAAATAGTATTATCACCTATAAGTATCTATTATATCTATCCTGGTTCTAAAGAAACTGCAACAAATTAGTTAATTGTTCGCTAGCGTTTGAACTCTCGATGAAAAAGGGGTCACAGTATCTCTCCATTAGATTACAGATTGCTTGGTTTTATCATTCATTAATATTCACAGACATACAGTAACACATCTTTTGCAAGAAAATATGAACAGGCTTTCTTTGTTGGTCCATTTTCAACTGATATTAAGCACTACAGTAAATCATCTGTCCTCAAGCCATTTTAGATAACTGAACTAAGAGCTGGAGTTCACAAAGAAAAGGGAGACAATATGTGGATTAACTGAGAAATAATTTTAAAATAGGCATCCAGAAATTGTAAGTACTTTGACAAGTACTCTCTTGGTACTCCTATAGCTTTTTAAAAACCATATCTAGAGTCTTATAATTCTAATTACATTTGACATTTGAAATTTGTGTCACATCTTGTAGACCTTTAAAAATTTCTGCTTTCTAAGAGACACCTTTTCCATTTTCACGGAAGAAAGCTTTATATTCCAAACACAAAAATCAGTAAATATTAGCATGTGGGTAGGGCCGGAAGGGCAGACAACTGGAACTGACTATGAGAGAAATTAATCCAGGCTTATAGTGTCAAGGGTCTTAAGAGGAAGGTAATATAAAAGCCAGTAACTCTCAAGGAAAACTTACAAAGCCAGCCTCAAGTTTTCTCTCCATAGATTCTAGAGTTGGCCACGCTTTGCCGCTCCTAACTGACATTCCTTCCTGTCACCATCATTATGGAGAAATTTAGAGATTTCAAGATCAATCAAGGAATTCAGTGCAGGTTTTACTCAGCCTCTTCATTCACTCTTTTGGGGGAAATTTTTCTCCAGTATGAAATGTCACAAGTAAAAACAGCTGTGTGTAATCAGCCATACTGCCTCCCATCTTGGAATAAACAGATACTCTAAGAATTCCTTCTAGAAAACTGAAAAAGACCACTGGGAATCCCTGGACTTTTTTATATAATTGTGTCTATTGCTGAATCCATTGGGAGCTGGATGCCATAAAGCAGAAGCCAGGATGGTAAAGACCAATACTGTGGACACAAGCTGGGTGTACCACAGGACTAAAGAGGAGAGAGGTAGACCGCATCCTAGATTATTAGCTGAAGTTAAAAAGGGAAGATTAAGATCAAAGGAAATGAAGGGGGATATGAGGCATAGAGCCAATGAGGAAAGTACTGTTACTAGAAACACCAAACTGAAAAAGTAGTACTTAATCTCTGAACCCCTGATCAAGAACAGGAAGACACAACACAGGGAGTTGACCTGGACTTATACTGTGACAAGGTTCTGACCTAGATAAAGTCAGGCAGGCAACTCCCCTGTTTTTCACTGTTTGTATTCCACCTCTCTTGAAGCTACATTTCTGCCTTTCAGTGTTTATGCTCATGAGCTGCACAGGTACTAGATCCTGACATTTACCTTAGAGTTACTGAGTGTCTCCTAAACTCAGACCTCTAAACAGTGAGAATAAATCAGGGTCACTGGTCATAGGCTAATCTCTCTTCTTGTTCTCAGGACTATTTTACAGTGGTAGACTCTTCATGAAACCCATACCTTCTGTAATATAGAAAATAACTAGTATTTGCTGCCTCTTGATACCATGGAAAACACACATAAGAATGTGAGAATCTCAGGGCCTTTGATTTCAAAAAAAATGTGGGTGTCCAAAGCTATTCCAATTTGTTCTAAATGTAACTGCTGAAGAAATTACTATCTTAAGTCACGGTAGAGGTTTGAATATTTCCTTCTGACTTTACTTTTTTGCTGTTATTTCCTACTTTGTATACCAGCCTCTCTCCTTCCCTTACTAGTCTTTTTCTCTAATAACTGATATTACAGAATTCAAATTAAATATAAAAGCAAACAAATTTACTGAGCACCCCCCTTTTATATACAAGTTAGTGAGCAAGATGAACATAATTACAATTAAGAGTAGCCAGTATTCCTTGGACATTTAATCTATATTATTTATTTAATCTTCATGAAAACTCTATGAAGCAATACTCTTTATGGTGCCATTATTTTCTAGTTGAAAAGTTAAGATGCAGAAATTTTAAGTAACTTGCCAAAGTTTACAGATACTTGATGTGTTTATAGCCTTGCTAGGAATTTCTTTTTTTCAAGTTACATGCAACAAAATAGGTTTAAACTATAGGTCAAGACCAAAGGTGAAATCTCGTGAGAAAGTATATGGTGCATTAGTAAATGAATGATGCAAATAATTTAGTACTATGGAATTGTATAAAATTTCAGTATGTGGAAACTCTGAGTAATCTGTTTAATTGGGACAGAGACTGGGTCAGGGATCAGAAGGTAAAGCTGAAAAAGGCAATCTGGGATGTGCTTGGGAAACGTGTCTTTTTTCCACACTAAGGAGTCGAGGCTTCATTTCATATACAATGTGGTGTCCTTGAAAGTTTCTGAGCAGGGAGTGAGCGACATGTGCCATGGTCAAGGCATTTTTTAGGACAATGAATCTGGCAGTAGTATGCAGAACAGATGCTCAGAGGAGAGGCTTATCACAGACAGAACTGGAAGATTAGAGCAGTATTCTGGTCATAAAGGGATAAGAACTTGAAGGTGGTGACAATAGGGGAAGGAACGAATACATGCCTGGAAATGATATACAGAAGAGAAAAGAAGATTTGATGAGTAATTGAATATGGGTCATGAGGAAGTATAAGGCAGTGACAATGACTTGAGATTTGAGCCTGAGAGACTGAGGAAAAATCAGGAAAAGGAGCTGTTTGGGGGAAAGCAGAGGAGGTGAATCTCTTGACTTTGGTGGGACACCTTTCTGTAATTCCTCTCAATGAGGTAGTACAGGCCACTAAGTAAATTCAGCTCACCGAGACAGAGAGGATCAAGAGAACACTCCAACTCAAGGCTAAGTGGAGGAAGACAGCTATTGATGTTCTGTGTTTATTGTAACCTGTTGTATTTATTCATCAAGCTTTATATGTCTCATTATTTACTATTTGAAAAAAATGTTCTTCACCTACCGTCCAGGAATATTGTGACACTTGATTAGGTATTTAACATGGTCTTCTAATCCTATGGATTGCTTTCTAAGAAGTAACTAGAATTGAATTTTAATTTTTACATATATGAAATTAATTTACATATTTTGCCTCCTGCCAATCAACCTTTTTGGAAATTAAGAAGGAAACATAAATTCTCCTGTTTTCCCTTCAGCCATGAGAGAGCACCACAACCCCCTTCTTTCTAGCATGTTCTCATGAGTATGCCCATCCAGAAGGGAAGACAGCTGGAAAGAGAGAGAGTCAATCTATTCAAATGTTTAAGTAGAGTATGTACACTCACTTTATTTTTAAAACCTCTCAACAAAACTGTTCTATGAACAACTCAAAGTCGTTCTAAGTACCCAAATACCATTTGTTTCTTGTACAAAATGGCAGCATTTCAACGTCTATCAAAGCTGCAGCAAATATTTTATGACTCACAAATATAGGGCCTTATACAAAATACGCAGTTACATGGAATATGAATAAGACAATACTTATCATTGCCTAATTGTTTGAAGGAAAACAAGCTGTCGGACTTCTTAAAAGTCCTAAAAGGATTCGTACCACTTTTTCAGCTTCTCAGGCAGGTAGATGATATTTATAAGCCTCTAGCCTCAGGAGAAGCAAATTAGAATCAAGTAATTCTGCAGCTACATTTCAAATGGAGTCAAACCTACAGAGTTTGCATTACATAGCTTCTGTACAATTTCTAAGTCTGAGAACTGAGTCTTCAGGAGCATCAAATAAGTCTTCCATTACAGATGAGGAAACCAAAGCTAGGAAATGACAGCCCGAGTTTACCCAGCCAGCTGGAGGCTGAAATTGGATTTGACCAATACCAGTATTTTCTCCTAGATAGCAAAAAGCAATGGACTCTCGTTAGAATGTGTGCATTAATTCTCTATCTTTATCTGATTAGCAATTTTTACTAAGTAGTTCTGGTAAACAAAGCAGTTGTTTAGGTTTTCTCAGTTATGTGCCACTTCACAATGACATGATGCAAATCACATTTGCTCTTCTCCCAGTTTTTCTAGGATCAGGTCAACAGTGTCCTGTCTTAGAAACACGCCTCAGTGATAGTGCCTAAGTCATCAATTCTTCCCACCTGTCAGTACGATAAAAATAGTCATCCCTTTCTGACAGCTTTTCTTTTTCTTTTCTTTTTTTTCCCCTTAGGTATAATAAGCCTGGAAAAGATACTTCTAGAGTAGGTTATTTCAAACTTCTACAATACATAAAACAAAATATTTCCATGCAAAACACTTTTTGTCTACCAACAAGACACGTTGCACCCAGATTTTCAAGAGCCAGAATGCTCAGGAAAAAAAAAAAAAGGTGTTTTATGTAGGAATTGGGCCAATGGAGATTGTCTATTGGGAATAGAGACAGACCAAAGATGAGCTTGTAAAAGTCTAAGGGAAACAAGAAACTATTTTAGAGAGAAACCCATCTTCTCTGATTACTTTTTTTTAATACTTTGAGAATCCTGACAATTTTGACAAAAAAATTGACCAAAAACTCAACAATTTTTAATGTTGAGTTTATTTCTTACTAACCAGCATTTATATCCACCAAATATTTTAATTCTCTATATAGAAAAAATAATACGAAATATTCTCCCATATCAAGATTACAATAATTTGTATATGCTGAGGCTAAACTATACAATATAACTAGGATATGCAAAAGATAGGAAACATATATACCCCTAGTATCATTTTCACAAGAGAAAGAGAAATGACTGTGTGTCTTCATTTCTACTTCTCCTCTGGAGGACTTTTGATATTGAGGCTAGAACACCACCTGTCCTCCTAACTCTGCCTTAAAAGACAAGTTGAGCAAGCACTGCTGTGGCATCATTATCTCCATAGAGATTACGGAACTGGGAGCTCAGTCTTCTGCCTGCTCAAAAGCTACAGACTGAGAGGGCTATTAATAAACCCACCCCCCTTTTTTTAAGCTAGAAGGGAATTGGAGCTTAGCCATCCAAGCACAGAAAATTTAAGATCCAGAAGGATTTGTAACAATAGCAATAATAACAACAGATACAAATGCCTTGATTTTACAATTATTGTCTGAATGATGTTTTAAATTGTATGGTATCAAACAAGTTGATATTAGGTATAAACCATAATATCATTAGAAAGTGACTTTCTATCTGTAAAAGTGTGTTTTAGAAATAAATTTGGCATGTATTTTTCAATCCTCAAAATTTCTGGCTGAAAATTTTTTTCTGGTGGGAAGATGATTCTCACATTTCAAAGATTCTGGAGAAAGTTTTTCCATAGTGAAGAGAATGGGTTGGAAAGAAGGAATAACAGGTGATGGTATTAAAAGTGTAAGACAATGTACAGGTGGCAGAATGCCTCAGAAAACTCACAGTAGGTGTACGAATTGCATTAACCGAGTAGGTCAATAGAAATGAAAGTGCATGGAGTACTGGGAAAAAGATATTTTCATACCAAAAATGTACTGATATTCAAAATCACAGATTTGCCCTAAATCAGCTAAGACGCAAAGGCTACTCTCTTCTCCACTGACCCTTACACACACACACACACACACACACACACACACACACACACACACTTCATATAATCTGTCTTTGAAAAGGGAATCACCACAGTTGTCATCTGTTTACAATGTTCCATGGGCTTTGAAGCAAGTAGGTCCGTGCATCACACACTTACTTTATTGCTTCAAAGACTAGCCACCACAGAAAGGGGTTAGATGGCCTAGAAAGGGAAACACTTTACTTTGTTAATAATAGGCACATGAAAAGTGGATTCTCTAGGCTTATCTAACACGTTTACCTCATATTTCATGGGGGCATGGATTTACTGAATCACTTGCTAATGACAATTTCTGGAAGAAGTTACCAAGTCTCTATAGTCTAACAACTAATAATCAGATGCTAGGAAATAAACCATATCTGCTTATCCATTTTCAAATCCAAGTCCACAATTCTATTAAAATTACTTTCTCAAAAGAGTTCCATTGTAGTATGAAAAGGTAACTTTGTAAAGGAAAAGTTCAAATATTCTTTTAAATTATCTTAGTTTATTCATTAGTTTGAAAAAATAATCATTTAATGGACTCAGTAAAATTACTGTTGTATTGTCGCTATAGTGTTTCATCTACAGATATTATAATGCTCCCCATATTATAAGATGTCAACACAGAAGAAATACATAATTTTTTCCACACCTTACTAATGAACATAAATTCAACTTTTTGTCCATCTTCCAGATCACTCTTCTGGTCCAGGAATTGCTGGTAGTTGCTTACCATGTTTTGATATTGTTATTATAGTAACGTGTGGAATTTCAAAACAACTGATTTCCTCATTTTGCTATATGGCCCAAGTCAGTGCTCCAGACAGCTACGATTTGGCAAAAATGAGATTTTAGTTTTAAAAGAGCAGGGTGGTGATTTACTTTACAATATGCATACATTATAATTTAAATCCCATTTATTTCTATTCCATTTGTACTTTTAAATCATAATAAAGTAGGACCAATAATTAAAAATCAGTGTCCTAGAGCTTTGGCAGGAACCCTCTGTATTAACAAAACACTTAAAAATCTATAAAATACTTTGATATATAAAAAAAGTAGCAAACTTGATCATTCTCGTTTCTCTCTTCTAGTAAAGCTCATTGAATTTAAATACACTTATGTATAATGTACTACCAATTTCACCTACTTCTTTGAAAATACTGTATTGAAGTGTAAAAGATGTGAAGATTATTTTTAAAGCACTCCATTTATTATTAATTCAAAATGAGATAAACTTACATTCTTAGTTTTTTAAAGAAATGCAGAGTATTTTCGAAAACTCATTTTATGTGTGGTACCCACCCACCTCTTTCCTTTTTTCCTTGAAAATCCTAATGAGGAAAAGTGACTTTTGAGCTTTGTCATCTCAGCCTAGGTACTAAAAGCAGCCAACATTACTACTGTTGCCATATCTGTCTTTCTCTCTATTATACAAGTACATCGATGATGTAATTGCAGAAGTTAGGGTTTACTCAAGCTGTTGGAGTGAGGGATTTTTTTTAGATTGCCTCCTTCAGCAGGATAGAGCAATTGTAAAACAGAACCAAGTACACAATTTAAGCAGTTCATCTCTGGAAAGCAAATCTGCAGTATCTTCATCTTGAAGGACTGATCAACAGCTCGAAATGCAAAACCATTGGTCAAGCTCAATTTGCTCCAGACTGGATGCTGAGCTGGAAAAACACCTGGGTGACAACAATGCTAGTCTATGACACCTTGGCTTTTAACCCCTTCCAAGAAGTCCTCAACTTTTCTGTTTAGCTCTAATTTTTCCCCCAAATCCCAAGGGATTAGAAAATGTCCTCGCCTTTTATTGCAGCCTTGTTTTTTCCTAAGCAGATCTTCCCCCGAAAGTTGAGCACAAACTAAGCAATCATTTATCATTCTGCATTTAAAATAAAACAGTACCTGAGAAGTCTATGATCCTCAGCAGAACCAACCATATTACAAACACAGGAGAGCTGAGCGTTTAAAAATCATCTACTACACTAGAACCCCCCTGGTTGTTCTTCAAAGTGCAGATAAAAAGAATCGACCAGAAATGACAGACACAAAAATCACATGCAGATGAGGCAGCGCATACCGGGAAAAGAGAACATACCTGAGGGATTCTCCTTTAAAAAAAAATGCACACACCAGCTGGGCTGTTCCTCCCCTCCTTCTGGAGCGCCTGTGTTTTCCTTTCAGGAACACCACTTGCAATGCCGTTTCTAGTCTCCTTTCCTTTTTTTCGGCCACAAATAGTTGAAGCGGAGGCTGCGTCCTAGCGATCCGACTCAAGTGCAGTCAGGCATGCCTGTGGGCTGCAACGGTGTCTGTTCTTGTCAATTCTCTCGTGCTCCCCGGGCAGCCTGCAAAGCAATTTTACAACTTAGCTGCTGGCGCCAAACTGCCTTTCACTCTCCTCATTGCCAAATTCCTTCAGCAGCTCGTTTCTCATCTCTGTCTCTAGGAAAGCCAGAGGGGTTGTCTCCCGTGCGCCGACGAGCGCCCGGGTTCATCAACAATTGAGGGGCAGGAGCAGCGAGGCTGAGTGCGTGCTGGGAACTTCCCAAGCGCTGCCTCGGCCGCTGCTTTGGGGAATGCAGCACAGCCACCGTGCTGCCCCAGCCTCCTCTACCCAGAGCGCCTCGGCTCCCTCTGCCGCTGCCGCTGCCGCTGCACAGAGCAGCTCCTCCGAGCTGAGCCACAGCCCTTCCTCGCAGGAGACGCACTGTGGCCGCTGCCAGGTGTGGCCGTCACCACCGCACTGACAACTAACTGTGCGGGGCGCAGCTTCATATCTGGGGAAGACGCCTGTAATGCTGGCGCTTCCTCAGCCTAATTTTCCCTGTATCGCTGAGTGATGACCTAGGAGACAATCGTATGGCCAGTTCTGCTAGCCTCGTTTGCAGCCTCTTTTATAACAGAGATAATGTAATAATTACTGGTTTAGATGAGGTTAGCTGTGCTCGGAATCATGAAAAGTACAGTGCGCAGAGTGTAATTCCCAATTAGCCACCAAAAGACAACTAACAGAACACCCTATTTAGAGAGAGGAGATGCTGAGATCTCATCCCAGGTGGTCTTCTTCTTTTTAATGTGTAGAAAACCATTTGAATTAAATCCTCAAAAATCTGAATTAAAGACACATACACAAAGTGGGAAATGGTAGATAACTTAGAATGATCCAAAGGTTTTGTTTCTCACTTAGAAAGACTGCCTTCCCGTTTGATATGAGCATTTTACAGATCTGGCTAGGAACTGAATGGCCTTGCTTTCTTTTTTAGTTTTGCAGAGCAGAGGAGGTAGGGGGAGTAATAGCTCCCACTTTCCATCAATAAAGCATTTTCTATCCTCTAACCCTCCTGTTGAAACAAACACAAAAAAGTACTGGATCTTAAAATAAAGCCTTAGAGAAGCTCAAGTCCTGGAATAATCTGTAGGTTTGAAGCTGCATCTGGTCTGCTGGCTTACTTCTATTTACTTTTCTCAGCTTTTTAGAAAACAGGAGGATGTTTCCAGGACGAAAGAACAGTCGACTATCAGCCGAGATCAACCAGTATAAGAAACACAGACAGATGTGTGTGTCATTTTTCAATACATTTAAGGATGGATATTCCTTGACCAACTTTACAATTGACTCTACTTTGCCGAAATATTTACTCTACAATAGCTGCCAGCGAAAAATGAATGGTTAAACTTGATATCACAGTTTTGGCTAAACTTGTGGCCAAACACACTCCATCGACTATATATGACAACCAAATAATATCTCTCTGACTGTTTTAAAAAATTGTCCCCAAATTTAACACAATATATGTATCAGGTGCTGGTAGCCAAGTGCTTTCCCACTCCCAGCTCTCAGCCCCACCTTTAGCTCACAGCAGCACAGCTTCCTCAACCTGCTGCTTAAGTGACTATTAATAGACTTGAGCAGCTGCTCAAGGTCTAATGAGCTGCATCGGGGGGCAAACACTGGGGCAGTGTGATCCCCACCTTCAGCAGCCACCAGCGTGGCTGCCAGGACAAAACTCAGCTGCCCCAGGGTTTTAAGCACTCAACAGTAGGAAAGGAAAACTCTTAGACCTGAAAGTAGATTGTAAGGCAAACCATGACTTTTTTATACAGAAAAATTCAGGCTAGTCAAGACACAGTTTTTGAGAGTGCCCTTCAATACACAGAGGAAAGAAACGCCTATTCAGAGTCTTCTTTTCTTCTTTTTCTGGTGTGCAATACCCACAACAAAGTGCTGAGGCTATGCCCAGCTGAGAGCCCCCAGTACCCAGCATAGTACAATATATATAAGTCCTCAGTAAACTGGGGTATAATGTCAGTGTTTTAAATGTTTAAACCTACAGAAGGAAATACAAGAGGATCCTAACCCTGAGTGGTCTCCAGAATGTGTTATGCAGTGTAAAGAAAAGAGGTGTGAAAAATATTGCTCTAATTCAAATACACTCATAGAGGAAATAACAACAGGGTTACTGATCATCAGTCTGTTTTTAAGACGAATGCTCCAAAGCCAGTGTGTGTGTTCTGATAAATGTACTGCTTAACTCTAATCATCAGCATTCTGGTTACATATTTCAAAGTGGAAATTGTTTACATCTCTGAAAGTGGCAGGAATCATGTGTCTGAGGGATACCAGCTGCTAATAAAATAGGTCACTACTGGAAAGAGTGACAGAGCTTGATGACTTCATTGACCTGCAAGGACACCACAGTTCCTAATAGAACTTCCTGGGTGCTTGTGGGGTAGTTTTCACCTGCTGAGTATCTGATTTGAATAATGTGTAATCACAATGATATAAATGCAGCATTGAGTTAGAGTCCTGCACATGCTTATCAATAAAACACAGTCATTTCTGCAAAGAGCTTTTCAAATTCTTGGATTAGTGACATTAAACAACACAGGAGAGTAAACGACTGATTTCCATATATATATACTTACAACTTCACATATACACACCCCAAAACTTATTCACAGATTGATTAAGACAATAAGATCATGTTTTCCTCTAAGTCTTCCAGCTGTAATTTCAGGAGGAATAAAACGTCAAGGGTACTATTCAACTCCCACGTCCCAGGACATAAGCTGGGCCAGATCATTTGCCTCATTTATGTCTCAGGTGGGAGAAAAGCAAGCTGTCTGGATCAATGGTCATTTTTTATTGATAGTAAAGCTTGAGGAAACCAAAAGGATGAAGTAGAAGGGCCATTCTTGTATAATTTTGTTATTGCCAGTGCACCTGGCTTTAAGCAACAAAGGAATTCTTGAAAAAGCATAAATCAAACTTGTGTGCACTGAATTGTATTTTCAGCTTTCTAGAAAACCTCGCTCTTTATTTCAGGGAACTGGGAACCAATCACTAGACCTCACTATTTTTAAAAAACTGTGACCAGTCGTTGGCTCTCTGTATCCATTCAAATGAATTGGTAAAATTGATTAACTGTCAAGATGATTGAGGACAAAAACATGATTACATCTAAAATAGCAAGCTGTTGTTTCTAGCTCTGTGTAACTGAATAATACATAGGGGAACAAATGTTTTGGAATAAGCCACCCAGTGCAATTTGGAAATACTTGCAAAATGTTGATTTCATGATAGCAAAGCACACACTAAGTTCTGCTTTTAATGCTTTCCATTTAATTATGGATCACTTAAAAATTGTACCTTAGAGCAGAAGTAACTGTGTAACTTCAGAGACTAGGTCACACAAGGTACTGCAGATTTCCTTTGCCCACTCTTTCTTGCTCACTCTGGGAGAAGCTAGCTGCATGTCATGAGGACACTCAAGCAGCCCAGGAGAAAGCCAACATGGTCAGGAACTAAGGTCTCCTGGCAACAGCCAGATAGGAACTGAAACTTCCTGCCAACTGTCACGTGCACGAGCTATTATGAAAGCTGAACTTCTATAGCCACATTCAAGCTTTGACCTGACTACAGCCCCTTCTGACATGCTGAATGAAACCACCAAAGGAACCCCTAAGGCAGAAATACCCAGCAGCTAAGTTATTCCTGAAATTCTGACCCACAGAAACTGTAATATAATAAACATTCATTGTTTAGAAGAAAGAAGGAAAGGAAGGAAGGACGGAAAGAAGGAGGGAAGGAAGGAAGGAAGGAAGGAAGGAAGGAAGGAAAGAAGGGAGGAAGGGAGGGAGGGAGGAAGGAAGGAAAGGAAAAAGAAAGATAGAAACAAAGAGAAAAAGAAGGAAAGAAAAAGAGAAAGAAAGAAAGAAAGAAAGAGAAAGAAAGAGAGGGAGGAAGGGAGGAAGGGGGAGGGAGGAAGGAAAAAAGAGAAAGAAAAAAATGTACCTTTGAAATTTCCAAATGAGGAAATTAATTGACATGTAGATTTAAGTACACTTAAGTGTTTTAAGGTATAAAAATTTTAGGTTCAACAAATTCAATAACAAGATGAGCATATACCATACTTTCCTAGTCAGTATTGGTAGTTTTCTTCTCTGGGCCTTTTTAGCACTTTTATAAACCTCTATTATAGCATTAATTGATTATAAAGTAGTTAACTATTAATTTACTCATCTGTTTGCTGTTCCATGCTAGAAGGTTCCTTGAGGACAGAGATCATGGTCACTTATGTTTCTATCATCAATGCCCAGAGGAAGGCCAGGCTCATGAAAGGTAGGCTGAGTGAGTAACACTGTGCTTAGTTAGTAGAGCACAGAGTTAATGAGGCTAAGGACATGAGTTGCGTCCCTGTGTAGCCAATTAGCTTTGTTCTATTTCTTGGTCCAAGTGGCACCCTTAGTTCACACCAGCTCTCATATATATGTGCCAGATCAAACCTTCTAACTACATACTTCAACAGTGGGGAGTCCGTAACACAATAATAGTATCTAAGGTTTAAAGCCCTTACGAAGTGTTTTTCCATGCATTTTCCATGCATTCTCAAACCTTCTAACTACATACTTCAACAGTGGGGAGTCCGTAACACAATAATAGTATCTAAGGTTTAAAGCCCTTACGAAGTGTTTTTCCATGCATTTTCCATGCATTCTCAAACCTTCTAACTACATACTTCAACAGTGGGGAGTCCATAACACAATAATAGTATCTAAGGTTTAAAGCCCTTACGAAGTGTTTTTCCATGCATTTTCCATGCATTCTCAAACCTTCTAACTACATACTTCAACAGTGGGGAGTCCGTAACACAATAATAGTATCTAAGGTTTAAAGCCCTTACGAAGTGTTTTTCCATGCATTTTCCATGCATTCTCAAACCTTCTAACTACATACTTCAACAGTGGGGAGTCCGTAACACAATAATAGTATCTAAGGTTTAAAGCCCTTACGAAGTGTTTTTCCATGCATTTTCCATGCATTCTCAAACCTTCTAACTACATACTTCAACAGTGGGGAGTCCGTAACACAATAATAGTATCTAAGGTTTAAAGCCCTTACGAAGTGTTTTTCCATGCATTTTCCATGCATTCTCAAACCTTCTAACTACATACTTCAACAGTGGGGAGTCCGTAACACAATAATAATATCTAAGGTTTAAAGCCCTTACAAAGTGTTTTTCCATGCATTTTCTCATTTGATACTTATCTTTAAAAACCTGCAAGACACAGTAGTCCTGTTATTGGCCCCATATTCACATGATGAAGCAGACTCAGAAAGGCTACCTGATTGCACAGAACTAGTAAGTGATGGAGACTAGATAACAAATCAGCCATTCAACTCCTATTTTAAGACTGGTTCCAAGGCAAGGAGCTGACAGGTATATATTTAAACTAACACCATAATAGACGGCAAATGTTGTAAGTTGTTTTTTTTTTAATAAAGTGAGTGAAATTATTCACGCAGATGATCTTTTAGAATATTTCTGCTTGGATAATTGTCATTAGACCTTGGGTAATGATCATTCACTACCGGATGCTATCTGGCATGATAGCATCTATACTCTCATTCTGATGTTCTGGTTTTTATTTTCCTTATGTAAAATTAGTTGTCAGCACTGTACTCAAGCACATCACCAGATGAAGGTATCTTTGAAGTGGTTCTAATTTGCTGAAAAAACACAGCATATGGATGAATAGAAAGTCTTCCATTTCCTTATTCCTTTGATTTTAGTTGATTCAGGGAACTATGATTTAGTGATGCAGCACAACATCTAAAAGTTCTGACTCTGGAATCACAGTGCCTGGTTTCTAATCTGAGCCCTAATATGTACTTACCTTTCTGACTTTGGTCAAGTTTCTTAACTTCTCTAAGCTTTAGTTACTTCATCTGTAAAATTGTATAAAAATAATCCCTATTCATTCTCTTGCTGATGAATCAAGGGAGATCGTCCTTGTAAAGCAGTTTGGTACATACATGACTTGTAGTCATGATTCAATAAATATTAGCTAGTAATAATTAATGTTATCAAACATCTTACCAGATATCACTGTCCTCATTTTCTGCTGTTACTAGCCTGCCTTACATTCATCATGGTGAAGTTTTCAAAGAAGTAAATTATTTTTAAATTATAATAAGAATTTTTTTAAAAATCACAGTTTTAGAATAACAAAGGGCCTATTTTTGATTCATAGCTCTGCTGCTTTCTTCCTGTATGGTCTTATACTAGTTTTGTAACCTCTCTGAGCTTCAGTTTCCTATGTTTGTATGTACCATGTGTTCAGTATGTGTATTCCCTTTTTCTTTTTCAACTTTTTTTAAATCCGACTTTTCTGGGACTAATGAACCAGGTGGTTAGAATCATAAACTCAGAGAAAGTTAAAACGGAGAGGGACGTAGCAGTTAATTCGTACTTTTCCCTTCTCATTTTATTAATATATATGAGAACAATAGGCACACTTAACTTTCCCAAGAAAGAATGAATACTGCCTAATAAGCTACATACATATTTCACAGATAAGCACAAGATAATGTCACACTACCTTTTCTATTCTTTATTGATTTCCATATGCAAATTTTAACTTGGTTTGACAAAGATAAAAATTATCATTTTAATGGTTTATATTTGCTTGCTAAACATTTTATGTCCACTAGAAATTTTTACATGCTTGATAATAAAGTTCATATATAAATTGAGCTACCGTGTTCAATATTAGAGGGAACAAATGTCTCACATAAAATATTTATGTATATAGTGATAAATAAATGATTCTTGGGTTTTCTTTTCTTATCTTTCCCTCTAGTGCAAAGGTTAAGGAGTACAATTTTAAATCATACTACTTCCCAGTATTTCAGGAGTTATTCAACATATGCTAATGACTCCAAGGACAGTGGAAATGACCCCAATAGAAGCTTCATATGACTGGATTAGAATCATTACCAACCAAAAACTGCATAGATTCAAAATTTGTGAAGATATATCCTTTTTCTAACTGAATTTGGTACTAAACCATATTTGGTATTAAAGAGATTTTATTTGCCCAGTTTCTGGTTATAAGCAATGGTTCATGGCTTACATTAAAAGTCCTTTCCACCTAGCTTAAACAACTGTGTACGACATATACAAACCATGAGTCAGTACAAGAACATATTTCTCTGAAATAGTCTAAAATACTTTTATCAAAAATAGATATACTTCAAATATTTTGTTTAATATAATCGGACATCATAGCCCTCCTCTTCATGCCATTTCATATTCTGCTCAGTTTCCTTGTTGTTATCTCCAGAGAGCACATTCATATACTCAGCAAAGCCTGGAAGGAAAAGAGCAAAAACAAAACCCTGCTTGCTGGTTTGGAGCCAGGGAAAAAGGCTCTCTTATCAGAAGGTCTGACTCTATGTCAACTGTGAACTTCATGGAGTTTGGAATCAGAGCTTTTCACTTTCCCTGTCTGCCCTTTTTTGTTTCTCCTTCAGCATCTCTTTCTTTTACTTTGGAGTGTTACTGAGAAAAAGGCTCTCTAACCAATGCCATGTTCGAAATTAATAAATTATATCACTTGGGAGGAACAAGAAGTTAAGACAATGAACCCACAGTCTTTCAAGAATAATTCTGAAAGTACAATTGGTACATAGTACAATTGGTAATTTTAGTGTTTAGGACACCTATAAAATGAGGGGAAATAAAGAGCAGCTACCCATTTGTGTTTGTTGTGAGAGTTAAATGCATGAAAAATGTAAAAAGCTTGACAGTTTATCAGCCATTGTTGTTACCGATATAATCATTGTCTTTCTTATGGGTTCCGGAGAAGGAGAAGTTACACCTCTGGAAGTGGTAGGAGGAAGCAATACCTTGTAGTATCAGAGAAGGATCAGATGGGAGATAATAAACAGTCTTCCTCATGTAGATGGATTTTTTCCAGTTTCCAAACATATACCCTGAGAAAAAGGTATTTTTAAAGAAGACCAGAAAGATCTTCTGCTAAAAATGTCACCCTATTACAATACCTGAAATTCTCGCATCTAGTGGAGAATTTTTTAGATTGATAAGTGATCTTATATTAAGTTAAAAATAGTGTTACCTGCAAATACTTTCTCCCATTTTTTTTAACATCTTTATTGGAGAATGGTTGCTTTATAATGCTCTGTTAGTTTCCGCTGTATGACAAACTGAATCAGCCATATATATACATACATCACCATATCCCCTCCCTCTTACATCTCCCTCCCACCCTCCCCGTTCCACCCCTCTAGGTGGACACAAAGCACCAAGCTGATCTCCCTGTGCTATGCAACTGCTCCCCACTAGCTAACTATTTTACATTTGGTAGTGTATAAATGTCAATGTAACTCTCTCACTTCGCCCCAGGTTACCCTTCCCCCTCCCAGTGTCCTCAAGTTGATTCTCTACATCTGCATGTTTATTCCTGTCCTGTCCCTAGGTTCTTCAGAAACTTTTTTTTTTTTAGATTCCATATATATGTGTTAGCCTATGATATTTGTTATTCTCTTTCTGACTTACTTCACTGTATGACAGACGCTAGGTCTGTGCACCTCACTACAAAAATTTCAATTTCATTTCTTTTTATGGCTGAGTAATATTCCATTGTATATTTGTGCCACCTTTTCTTTACCCATTCATCTGTCGATGGACACTTAGGTTGCTTCCATGTCCTGGCTATTCTAAATAGAGCTGCAATGAACATTGTGGTACATGACTTTTCTGGAATTATGGTTTTCTCAGGGTATATGCCCAATAGTGGGATTGCTGGGTCATATTGTAGTACTATTTAGAGATTTTTTTAAAAACCTCTTTAGTGGAGTATAATTGCTTTAAAATGGTGTGTTAGTTTCTGCTTTATAACAAAGTGAATCAGCTACACATTTACATATGTTCCCATATCTCTTCCCTCTTGCATCTCCCTCCCTCCCACCCTCCCTATCCCACCCCTCCAGGCGGTCACAAAGCACCGAGCTGATCTCCCTGTGCTATGCGGCTGCTTCCCACTAGCTATCTACCTTACGTTTGGTAGTGTATATATGTCCATGCCTCTCGCTTTGTCACAGCTTACCCTTCCCCCTCCCCATATCCTCAAGTCCATTCTCTAGGAGGTCTGTGTCTTTATTCCTGTGTTACCCCTAGGTTCTTCATGACATTTTTTTTTTCTTAAATTCCATATATATGTATTAGCATACGGTATTTGTCTTTCTTTTTCTGACTTACTTCACTCTGTATGACAGACTCTAGGTCTATCCACCTCATTACAAATAGCTCAATTTCGTTTCTTTTTATGGCTGAGTAATATTCCATTGTATATATGTGCCACATCTTCTTTATCCATTCATCCGATATGTTCTTTGGAGAAATGTCTATTGAGGTCTTCTGCCCATTTTTGGATTGGGTTGTTTGTTTTTTTGATATTGAGCTGCATGAGCTGCTTGTAAATTTTGGAGATTAATCCTTTGTCAGTTGCTTCATTTGCAAATATTTTCTCCCATTCTGAGGGTTGTCTTTTCACCTTGTTTATGGTTTCCTTTGCTGTGCAAAGGCTTTGAAGTTTCATTAGGTCCCATTTGTTTATTTTTGTTTTTATTGCCATTTCTCTATGAGGTGGGTCAAAAAGGATCTTGCTGTGATTTATGTCATAGAGTGTTCTGCCTATGTTTTCCTCTAAAAGTTTTATAGTGTCTGGCCTTACATTTAGGTCTTTAATCCATTTTGAGTTGATCTTTGTGTATGGTATTAGGGAGTGTTCTAATTTCATTCTTTTACATGCAGCTGGCCAGTTTTCCCAGCACCACTTATAGAAGAGGCTGTCTTTTCTCCACTGTATATTCTTGCCACCTTTATCAAAAATAAGGTAACCATAGGTGTGTGGGTTTATCTCTGGGCTTTCTATCCTGTTCCATTGATCTATATTTCTGTTTCTGTGCCAGTACCATGATGTCTTGATTACTGTAGCTTTGTAGTATAGTCTAAAGTCAAGGAGCCTGATTCCTCCAGCTCCGTTTTTCTTTCTCAAGATTGCTTTGGCTATTCGGAGTCTTCTGTGTTTCCACAGACATTGTGAAATATTTTGCTCTAGTTCTGTGAAAAATGCCATTGGTAGTTTCATAGGTATTTCATTGAATCTGTAGATTGCTTTGGGTAGTAGAGTCATTTAAACAATGTTGATTCTTCCAATCCAAGAACATGGTATATCTCTCCAGCTGTCTGTATGATCTTTAATTTCTTTCATCAGTGTCGTATAGTTTGCTGCATACAGGACTTTTGTCTCCTTAGGTAGGTTTATACCTAGATATTTCATTATTTTTGTTGCAGTGGTAAATAGGAGTGTTTCCTTAATTTCTCTTTCAAATTTTTCATCATTACTGTATAGGAATGCAAGAGATTTCTGTGCATTAATTTTATGTCCTGCTACTTTACCAAATTCATTGATTAGCTCTAGTCGTTTTCTGGTAGCATCTTTAGGAGTCTCTATGTATAGTATCATGTCCTCTGCAAACAGTGACAGTTATACTACTTCTTTTCCAATTTGGATTCCTTTAATTTTTTTTTCTTCTATGATTGCCATGGCTAAAACTTCCAAAACTATGTTGAATAAGAGTGGTGAGAGTGGGCAACATTTTCTTGTTCCTGATCTTAGTGGAAAGGTTTCTGTTTTGCACCATTGAAAACAATGTTGGCTGTCAGTGTGTCATACATGGGCTTTATTATGTTGAGCTAAGTTCCCTCTATGCCTACTTTCTGGAAGGGTTTTATCATAAATGGGTGTTGAATTGTGCTGAAAACTTTTTCTGCATCTACTGAGAAGATCATATAGTTTTTATCCTTCAATTTGTTAATATGGTGTATCACATTGATTGATTTGCATATATTGAAGAATCCTTGCATTCCTGGGGTAAACCTCACTTGATCATGGTGTATGATCCTTTTAATGTGCTCTTGGATTCTGTTTGCTAGTATTTTGTTGAAGATTTTTGCCTCTACCTTCATCAGTGATATTGGCCTATAGTTTTCATTCTTTGTGACATCTTTTTCTGGTTTTGGTATCAAGGTGATGGTGGCCTCATAGAATGAGTTTGGGAGTGTTCCTCCCTCTGCTATATTTTGGAAGAGTTTGAGAAGGATAGGTGTTAACTCTTCTCTAAGTGTTTTATAGAATTCACCTGTGCAGCCATCTGGTCCTGGGCTTTTGCTTGTTGGAAGACTTTTAATCACAGTTTCAATTTCAGTGCTTGTGATTGGTCTGTTCATATTTTCTATTTCTTCCTGGTTCAGTCTCAGAAAGTTGTGCTTTTCAAGAATTTGTCCACTTCTTCCAGGTTGTCCATTTTATTGGCATAGAGTTGCTTGTAGTAATCTCTCATAAGCTTCTGTATTTCTGAAGTGTTAGTTGTTGCTTCTTTTTCATTTCTAATTCTATTCATCTGAGTCTTCTCCCTTTTGTCCTTGTAGAGTCTGGCTAATGGTTTATCAATTTTGTTTATCTTCTCAAAGAACCAGCTTTTAGTTTTATTGATCTTTGCTATTGTTTCCTTCATTTCTTTTTCATGTATTTCTGATCTGATCTTTATGATTTCTATCCTTTTGCTGACTTTGGTGTTTTTTTGTTCTTCTTTCTCTAATTGCTTTAGGTGTTGTAAGGTTAGGTTGTTTATTTGAAATGTTTCTTGTTTCTTGAGATAGGATTGTATTGCTATAAACTTCCCTCTTAGAACTGCTTTTGCTGCATCCCATAGGTTTTGGGTTGTCATGTTTTCATTTTCCTTTGTTTCTAGGTATTTTTCAATTTCCTCTTGATTTTTTCAGTGATCTCTTGGTTATTAAGTAGTGTATTGTTTAGTCTCCATGTGTTTGCATTTTTTACAGATTTTTTTCTGTAATTGATATCTAGTCTCATAGTGTTGTGTTCAGAAAAGATACATGATACAATTTCAATTTCCTCAAATTTTTCAAGGCTTTGTGACCCAAGATATGATCTATCCTGGCGAATGTTCCATGAGCACTTGAGAAGAAAGTGTATTCTGTTTTTTTTTTTTTGGATGGAATGTCCTATAAATGTCAATTAAGTCCATCTTGTTTAATGCATCATTTAAAGCTTGTGTTTCCTTATTTATTTTACATTTTCGATGATCTGTCCATTGGTGAAAGTGCGATGTTAAAGTCCCCTGCTATTATTTTGTTACTGTCAATTTCCTCTTTCATGGGTGTCACCATTTGCCTAATGTATTGAATTCCTCCTATATTGGGTGCATAAATATTTACAATTGTTATATCTTCTTCTTGGATTGATCCCTTGATCATTATGTTGTGTCCTTCTTTGTCTCTTGTAAGAGTCTTTATTTTAAACTCTAGCTTGTCTGATATGAGAACTGATACTCCAGTTTTCTTTTGATTTCCACTGCATGGAATATCTTTTTCCATCCTCTCACTTTCAGTCTGTATGTGTCCCTAGGTCTGAATTGGGTCTCTTGTAGACAGCATATATATGGGTCTTGTTTTTGTATCCATTCAGCCAGTCTATGTCTGTTTGCTGAAGCATCTAATCCATTCACATTTAAGGTAATTATCGATGTGTATGTTCCTATTACCATTTTCTTAATTGTTTTGGGGTTTTTTTTTGTAGGTTTTTTTCTTCTCTTGTGTTTCCTGCCTAAAGAAGTTCCTTTAGCATTTGCTGTAAAGATGATTTGGTGGTGCTCTCTTAACTTTTGCTTGTCTATAAAGGTTTTAATTTCTCCATCAAATCTGAATGAGATCCTTGCTGGATACAGTAATCTTGGTTGTAGGTTTTTCCCTTTCATCACCTTAAATATGTCCTGCCACACTCTTCTGGCTTGCAGTTTCTCTGAAAGATCAGCTGTTAACCTTACAGAGATTCTTTTGTATGTTATTTGTTGCTTTTCCCTTACTACTTTTAATATTTGTTCTTTGTATTTAATTTTTGATAGTTTGATTAATATGTGTCTTGGCGTGTTTCTCCTTGGATTTATCCTGTATGGGACTCTCTGTGCTTCCTGGACTTGATTGACTATTTCCTTTCCCTTCGTAGGGAAGTTTTCAACTATAATCTCTTCAAATATTTTCTCAGTCCCTTTCTTTTTCGCTTCTTCTTCTGGGACCTCTATAATTCAAATGTTGGTGCGTTTAATGTTGCCCCAGAGGTCTCTGAGTCTGTCCTCAATTCTTTTCTTTCTTTTTTCTGCTCTGTGGTAGTTATTTCCACTATTTTATCTTCCAGGTCACTTATCCGTTCTTCTGCTTTAGTTATTCTTCTATTGATTCCTTCTAGAGAATTTTTAATTTCATTTATTGTGTTGTTCATCATTGTTTGTTTGCTCTTTAGTTCTTCTAGGTCCTTGTTAAACATTTCTTGTATTTTCTCCATTCTATTTTCAAGATTTTGGATCATCTTTACTATCATTACTCTGAATTCTTTTTTAGGTAGACTGCCTATTTCCTCTTCATTTGTTTGGTCCAATGGGTTTTTACCTTGCTCCTTCATCTGCTGTGTTTTTCTGTCTTCTCATTTTGCTTAGCTTACTGTGTTTGGCGTTTCCATTTCGCAGGCTGCAGGTTTGCAGTTCCCTTTTTTTTTTTGGTGTCTGCCCCAAGTAGCTAAGGTTGGTTCAGTGGGGTGTGTAGCCTTCCTGGTGGAGGGGGTTGGTGCCTGTATTCTGGTGGATGAGGCTCGATCTTGTATTTCTGGTGGGCAGGTCCACATCCGGTGGTCTGTTTTGGGGTGCCTGTGAACTTATTATGATTTTAGGCAGCATCTCTGCTAGTGGGTGGTGGTGTTTTCTTGTCTTGCTAGTTGTTTGGCATGGGGTATCTAGCACTGGATCTTGCTGGTCATTGAGTGGAGCTGGGTTTTTAGCATTGAGACAGAGATCTCTGGGAGAGCTCTCACCATTTGATATTACATGGGGCCGGGAGGCCTCTGGTGGACCAATATCATGAACTTGGCTCTCCCACCTCAGAGGCTCAGGCCTGACACCTGGCCGGATCACCAAGACCCTGTCAGCCACACAGCTCAGAAGAAAAGGGAGGAAAAAAAAAAAGAAATAAAATAAAATAAAGTTGTTAAATAAAAAATTAAAAATATTATTAAAAGTAAAAAACAAAAAAGGAAAAATAGAGAGCAACCAAACCAATAAATAAATTCACCAATGACAACAAGCGTTAAAAACTATACTAAAGAAAAAAAAACGGACAGAGAGAATCCTAGGACTCATGGTAAAAGCAAACCTATACAGACAAAATCACACAAAGAGACATATACATACACGCTCACAAAAAGAAAAAGGTAAAAAAAAAAAAATATATATATATATATATATATATATATATAAAGGAAGAGAGCAACCAAGTCAATAAACAAATCTACCAGTGATAATAAGCTCTAAATACTAAACTAAGATAAACATAAAACCAGAAACAAATTAGATGCAGAAAGCAAACCCCAAGTCTACAGTTGCTCCCACAGTCCATCACCTCAATTTTGGGATGATTGTTGTCTATTCAGGTATTCCACAGATGCAGGGTACATCAAGTTGATTGTGGAGATTTAATCCGTTGCTCCTGAGGCTGCTGGGAGAGATTTCCCTTTCTCTTCTTTGTTCGCACAGCTCCCAGGGTTCAGCTTTGGATTTGATCCCACCTCTGCATGTAGGTCACACTCTGGCGTCTGTTCCCCGCCCAGACAGGACGGGGTTCAAGTAGCCACTGATTAGGGGGCTCTGGCTCACTCAGGCCAGATGGAGGGAGGGGTATGGAATGAGAGGTGAGCCAGCGGCGGCAGAGACCAACAGGACGTCACACCAGCCTGAGGCTCGGCATGTGTTCTCCCGGGGAAGTTGTCCCTGGGTCACAGGGCCCTGGCAGTGGCGGGCTGCACAGGCTCCCAGGAGGGGAGGTGTGGACAGTGACCTGCGCTTGCACACAGGCTTCTTGGTGGCTGCAGCAGCAGCCTTAGCATCTCATGCCCGTCTCTGGTGTCCGCGCTGATAGCCACGGCTCACGCCCATCTCTGGATCTCGTTTAGGCAGTGCTCTGAAGCCCCTCTCCTCACACACCCTGAAACAATGCTCTCTTGCCTCTTAGGCAGTTCCAGACATTTTCCCAGACTCCCGCCCAGCTAGCTGTGGCACACTAGCCCCGTTCAGGCTGTGTTCATGCAGCCAACCCCAGTCCTCTCCCTGGGATCCAACTGAAGCCAGAGCCTCAGCTCCCAGCCCCCGCCCATACTGGCGAGTGAGCAGACAAGACTCTCAGTCTGGTGAGTGCTGGTCGGCACCAATCCTCTGTGCGGATCTCTCTGCTTTGCCCTCTGCACCCCTGTTGCTCTACACTGCTGTTGCTGCACTCTCCTCTGTGTCTCCGAAGCTTCCCCTCACCCAAACCCCATCTTCACTAGTGAAGGGGCTTTCTAGTGTGGGGAAACTTTTCCTCCTTCACAGCTCCCTCCCAGAGGTGCAGGTTCCGTCCCTATTCTTTTGTCTGTTTTTTCTTTTTTCCTTTGCCCTACCCAGGTAGGTGGGGAGTTTCTTGCCTTTTGGGAAGTCTGAGGTCTTCTTCCAGTGTTCAGTAGGTGTTCTGTAGGGGTTGTTCCACATGTAGATGTATCTTTGTTGTATTTGTGGGGAGGAAGGTGATCTCCACGTCTTACTCCTCTGCCATCTTGAAGGTCTACTCTCCCATTTTGTATGTTGACTTTTCACTCTGTTGACTGTTTCCTTTGATATGCAGAAGATTTTTAAGTTTGATTTACTATCACTGTCTATTTTTGGTTTTGTTGACTGTGCTTATACTGTCATATCCAAGAAATCATTGACAAATTCAAAGTCTTGTAGCTTTCCCCTATATTTTCTTCTAGAATTTATATAATTTTAGTTCTCATGTCTAGGTCTTTAATCAATTTTGAGTTAAAATTTGTATAAAGTGTAAGGTTAGGTCCAGCTTCATTCATTTGCATGTGGATATCTAGTTTTCCCAATACCATTTGTTGAAGAGACTATAGTTTCTCCATTGTGTGGTTTTGGCATTGTTGTCAAAGATTACTAGACCATATATGCAAGAATTTATTTCTCGGCTCTCTTCTATTCCATCGGCCTGTATGTCTTTCTCTGATAAGGGTTTAATATCCAGAATATACAAAGAACTCCTACAACTCAGCAACAAAAATTAATCCAATTTAAAAATGGGCAAATGACTTGAATAGACATTTCTCCAGAGAAGGTATACAAATGGCCAACAAGCATATGAAAATAGGCTCAATATCACTAATCATTAGAGAAAGTCAAAATAAAACCACAATGAGATATCACTTCACACCCCTTAGGATGGACACAATCAAAAAACAAAACAAAACACCCCACAGTGTTTATGAGGATGTGGAGAAATTATAACTCTTGTGCACTGTTGGTGGGAAAATAAAATGGTACAGCCGCTATGAAAAACAGTATGGAGGTTCCTCAAAAAATTAAAATTATGTAATCCAGAAATCCCACTTTTGGGTATATAGCCAAAATAGTTGAAAGTAGGATATCAAAGAGATATTCACACACCTATGTTCATTGCAGCATTATTTCAATAGCTAAGAGGTGGAAGTAACCCAAATGTCCATCAATGGATAAATGGATAAAGAAAATGTAGTACAGCTGATCCTTTAAAAATGTGGGGATTAAGGGCACCAACCCCCAGCAGTCAAAAATCCTCATACAACTTTACAGTCTCCTGGGTGTATCTGGGGTTCTGCATCTTCAGGTTAAACTAACCGAGGATCGTGTAGTACTGTAGTAAATATTTACTGAAAAATATTCACGTATGAGTGGACTCACACAGTTGATATTGTTCTAGGGTTGACTGTATACACATACAACAGAATATCATTCAATCTTAAAAAGGAAGGAAATCCTGTCACTTACTACAACATGGGTGAACCTGGAGGACATTATGCTAAGTGAAATAAGCCAGTCTCAAAAAGACAAATACTGTATGATTCCCCTTGTATGAGGCACCTAAAGTAGTCAAACTTACAGAAACAGAAAGTAGAATGGTGGTTACCAGGGACAGGGGGAGGGGGAAATGGAGAGCTGGTGTTCAATGGGTATAGAGTTTCAGTTTTGCAAGATAAAATGTTCTAAAGACCTGTTGCACTAGGATATGCATAGTCTTAGCAATACTGAATGGTACGCCTAAAACTGTTTAACATTATAAATTTTACGTTATGTATTATTAATCAAATTTTTTTAAGTACTGCTATTTGAAGGGGGTATTATGTTAAACTGCATATTACCATATATAAAATAGTTTATCGGGTTTCCCTGGTGGCACAGTAGTTCAGAGTCCGGCGGCCGATGCAGGGGACACCGGTTCATGCCCCGGTCCGGGAAGATCCCACATGCTGCGGAGCGGCTGGGCCCGTGAGCCATGGCCGCTGAACCTGCGTGTCCGGAGCCTGTGGTCCGCAACACGAGAGGCCACAACAGTGAGAGGCCTGCGTACCGCAAAAAAAAAAAGAAAAAAAAAAAAAAACTTTATCAAGTTCCTCCTGGAGATGGAGGATAGAATGCTGGAACTGCCTCCATCTTGAGCTCCTAAGAGCACGACCAGTGGTTGCCCTGAGGTGCCTCATATTTCTCAAGTGCTCTCCCTTCCATGCTCTTGTCTTTTTTCTTTTCTTTTCTTTTCTTTTTTTTTGTGGTATGCGGGCCTCTCACCGCTGCGGCCTCTCCCGTTGTGCAGCACAGGCTCCGGACACACAGGCTCAGCGGCCATGGCTCACAGGCCCAGCCGCTCCGCAGCATGTGGGATCTTTCCGGACCGGGGCATGAACCCGTGTCCCCTACATCGACAGGCAGACTCTCAACCACTGCTCCACCAGGGAAGCCTCCATGCTCTTATCTTTTATAGGCCTAGTTCCAGTGATCAACTATCCTGCTCTGACTCTTCTTCATTTCTTCTTGATCAATTTGCAATAATCGTCCCTTGGCTTCTGTATAATTCATGGGTCTGAGATCTCTGGCCCTCCAAAGTTTCTGGTTGGTAAACTCTTTCTCTGTAGAACAGAGGTGGCAAACACAAATAATTCCAATGGTCAGGAAGGTCATGTTGATGGTTTACATTATTTGAGTGTGATAAAATTCAGAGAAATGGGGACTGTAAGAAACTGCAGTGTACAAGCCCTATAAAAGGGATAATGAGAGGCACACTGGACAATAAGATCTGCTTGTTCTTTTAAATACGCCATAAATCTGGAACTTTATATAAAAACTTTCAATTTTAAACAATTCCCATGCAGAAACGAAATAAAACAAAACAGAACTGTGGGTTCTTTGCAGTTTATTGGCCATCAGCTTCTGATTATTGCTATAAAACTCAAAGAGATAAGAAATGTGGATATTCTTCCAATCTCAAATTACATACAAAAAGAGGACTGATTCCTCTTTTCTCGTGGAGAGACCCAGATATGAGACCTTATGAAACCTTATGAAACCCTAGGACTTAGGCTCTTTCCTCAGCCCAACATCCCTCTTGGTGCTTCTTCTCCTTGGTATCAATGGCTTCCACAGGCTATTGTTAGTTGATAGGCTTTGATTCCAAAGCTCCTCCCATAGTGTTTCAGTGATTTTACACACCCTCTTGCCTTTGTCAGTCATTGTCTCAGGTGTATCTGCTTCCCCAACCATCTTCCCTGGGTTCTTCCTCATCTGAGAAGTGTTTGATATCTTTTGTGTTTCCACTGTTCTTACTGGTGTCATACTTTCATTGATAGAAGGCTTCCAAAGTCAAGGACCCCTGCCAAATTCACTAAAGGCAACTGTGAGCTGAAATTTTAAAATTACTTAGGAACCAGATCTCACAGAAACAATCAGAACCCACTGAGGTTGCCTAGAGAAATGAGTGTCTAGAATGCAGCATAATTCTGTCTCTTATGTCCTCTCTAAATTATCCTCTGGTATGCCATGAGTTGGGCCACATTCCCCTCTGGCCCAGAGTGCAAGGACATTTTTCCTCTTAGTATCCAGATGCAAGTCTCCAAAGCCATGAGGACAATCCCATTTTACCATCAGAAACATTCCCATTGTGCACAGGGTGCATAAACTAATCAACATCCAGATATAATTATCGATTCTCAGTAGTTTTTCCAAATTAAATATGCAAAATATTTTGAGATATAGAAGCCATAGGAAAATAAATGAAGCTACCTATTTAAGAACAAAGACTTTACAGGGCCTACAGATTGATTTTCTTGAAACAACCCATCACAACTGATACTGTTCCATATTATCACTGACTCCATGAAACCACTAAAGCAATCTCAACATATTGGCTTGTGTCAAATATAGTTTATGGTCAAGAAAAGCAAATACTTCATTAAAGCAAAAGAATTTAATGTAATTTATTCTTCTCCTTCCTTCCTGTCTCCGCCTTAATCTGCATGATGAGCTCCCCTTTAAGTTTAATTCAAGGGAACACCATTTAAATTTAGACAGAGTAACTAGGATAGCAAAACCAAAAACTCACAGACATAAACAAAAATAGTTGACAAGATGTCCTCATTCTAAAATATAAATGGCTATAAGATCCTCCTGGTATCATCTTGTGTATGCAAAGAAATAGAAGCCACAAGGAATGTGAAAAACTTGAGAACAGGAGAACCCCAAAATAAACAAAGGCATTCAGGTGAAAGCACAGCAGGTAATTTGAAAACAGCAGCTTCATACTTCAACTCAGGATGAATTTTTAAAAATATGTTCTTGAAAACCAATTTTGTGAAAAAGTGAAGAACAAAAAAGGAACACATTCAAACCCCATACACAATGTGTACATGAAGCAGAATAATATCCCTCCAGAAATAAAAACATGACATAAGGACAAGCCCACAAAACAGATTTTTAAAAGAGGTAAACTAATATTTCATAAAAACTAAAATAAACTTAAGAAAGTGCTATAAGATATGAAATAATAATATAAATTAGAATTAGGTAAATCACAGTATGTTTATAAAACTCAGAAAAGAATTAGAACTATATTTTCTCAAATTATTTCTTAAAAGTAAAAGCAAATTTCAAAAATGAAAAAAACAGACTTTAGATACACAACTCATCACCTTAAGAGAAATATAAGTAAAAGGAATAAATTTTTAAATAAAAATTATGGAAAATAGTAAAAAGAATTCACGATAAAATGAGGCAAAGAAAATTGAACAGACATATAATAAGACGACCTGAAGAAGAAAAAAAAATAATAAAATCTTTAAGGAAAGTTTCCTGAAATTTAAAACAAACAAAAAAATGAAATCTGTTGTTATGAGAGATCATATTGCCTGCCTGGGAAAATCAAACCATAAAGATTAATACCAGCACATATTCTAGCAAATTATTTGGATATTCAGACAAAAAGACCAAGTTATTTCTATGGGAAAAAGTCAGATTGTTTTCAGACTTTTTGACAACATTTTATACCAAAACAACAATGGAGTAACAAAATTAAAATACCTCAGGAAGGAAAATATGAGCCATAAATTGGACATCTAGACAAATTGACTTTCAAGCATAAAAAATACAAACTGCTTTAAACATAAAAAATTCAAGGAAAAGATCCCACATGCATGCTGCAACTAAGAGTTTGCATGCAGCAAAAAAAAAAAAAAAAAAAAAAAATCAAGGAATATTATTCTTGTGATTTCTTCTGGACAAATATACTGTAAAAAGAGTTTCAGATAACCAAAGTAAGTGGGTGCATTTTGGCATAGAAAAACTGGTGGCAATTTGTATGGAAACACAAAAGACCTCGAATAGACAAAGCAATCTTGAGAACAAAAAACGGAGCTGGCGGATTCAAGTTCCCTGACTTCAGACTATACTACAAAGCTACAGTAATCAAGACAGCATGGTACTGGCACAGAAACAGAAATATAGATCAATGGAACAGGATAGAAAGCCCAGAGATAAACCCACACACCTATGGTTACCTTATTTTTGATAAAAGAGGCAAGAATATACAGTGGAGAAAAGACAGCCTCTTCAATAAGTGGTGCTGGGAAAACTGGACATCTACATGTAAAAGAATGAAATTAGAACACTCCCTAACACCATACACAAAGATCAACTCAAAATGGATTAAAGACCAGACACTATAAAACTGTTAGAGGAAAACATAGGCAGAACACTCTATGACATAAATCACAGCAAAATCCTTTTTGACCCACCTCATAGAGAAATGGCAATAAAAACAAAAATAAACAAATGGCACATTGAAACTTCAAAGCTTTTGCACAGCAAAGGAAACCATAAACGAGCCAAAAAGACAACCCTCAGAATGGGAGAAAATATTTGCAAATGAAGAAACTGACAAAGGATTAATCTCCAAAATTTACAAGCAGCTCATGCAGCTCAATATCAAAAAAACAAACAACCCAATCCAAAAATGGGCAGAAGACCTAAATAGACATTTCTCCAAAGAAGATATACAGATTGCCAACAAACACATGAAAGAAGGCTCAACATCACTAATCATTAGAGAAATGCAAATCAAAACTACAAGGAGGTATCACCTCACACCAATCAGAATGGCCATGATAAAAAATCTACAAACAATAAATGTTGGAGAGGGTGTGGAGAAAAGGGAACCCTCTTACACTGTTGGTGGGAACGTAAATTGATACAGCCACTCTGGAGAACAGTATGGAGGTTCCTTAAAAAACTAAAAATAGAACTACCATACAACCCAGCAATCCCACTACTGGGCATATACCCTGAGAAAACCATAATTCAAAAAGAGTCATGTACCACAATGTTCATTGCAGCTCTGTTTACAATAGCCAGGACATGGAAGCAACCTAAGTGTCCATCGACAGATGAATGGATAAAGAAGATGTGGCATATATATACAATGGAATATTACTCAGCCATAAAAAGAAACAAAATTGCGTTATTTGTAGTAAGGTGGATGGACCTAGAGTCTGTCATACAGAGTGAAGTAAGTCAGAAAGAGAAAATTAAATACCATATGCTAACACATATATACGGAATCTAAGAAAAAAAATGGTTCTGAAGAACCTAGGGGCAGGACAGGAATAAAGATGCAGACGTAGAGAATGGACTTGAGGACACGGGGAGGGGGAAGGGTAAGCTGGGACGAAGGGAGAGACTGGCATGGACATATATACACTACCAAATGTAAAATAGACAGCTAGCGGGAAGCAGCTGCATATAGCACAGGGAGATTAGCTGAGTGCTTTGTGACCACCTAGAGGTGTGGGATAGGGAGGGTGGGAGGGAGACGCAAGAGGGAGGGCATATGGGGATATATGTATAGGTATAGCTGATTCACTTCATTATAAAGCAGAAACTAACACACCATTGTAAAGCAATTATACTCCAATAAAGATGTTAAAAAAAAAAAGAAAAACTGGTGGCATTGAGCTTCAATAGTTACCCTCACAAAAAGAGAGACAATCGGATAGCATGTGTCTTCTTATGAAAAAGTATATACAACCACCTATGAAATAGTCCTACCAAAGAAGTTTGAACCTGCATCTAATAGAGCCATTGGATTTAACTACTGATTTTTAGGAAATATAAATTTTAGATTGTGTTAACTCATGCCAGAGGGATCTGATCAACAAAATCCAGGATGTGGGAAATCTATAAAACAAGTAACCCTAATATTTTCTTCAACAAATAAATTTCAGAAAAAGAAGAAAATAAGAGAACCTATAAAGTGCAATTAAAAGATATAACAAGTAAATTCAATGTTTAGGTATTATATAGATTCCGATTAAAAAGAAGGGAAAGAGAAAGAGGAAAGGGGAAAGAAAATCTTTGTGAAATAACTGGAAATTTAAACACTCAAATGGATATTCAGTGATATTAGAGGATCATTGCTAATTTATGAAGCAATGGTATGAAAGATTGTGTTACAAAGAGTTCAAATACTTTTAAAATGTATACTGAAATATTTAAGGATGAAATGATATAATATCTGAGATTTGCTTCAAATTAGACAGGCTGAGAAGGAGTGGATAGGGGCAGAGTTGAAAGATCCGTCATTGGTTGATAGTCATTGAAGCCAGTTGATAGGCACATAGGAGTTCATTGTAATAATCTGCCTATATTGTATGTTTAATATTTTATATAATAAAATACAATTCAAGTCATCTTATGCCTAGTGATCACACTGTAAAGGAACCAGTTTATTTGGGGCCGTATGGCCTGTGTGAGTGTAATGAACCAAATATTTCTATACCTTCGTGAATAAAAATTATTTGGGCTTTATTAGCATCATCAGAGAGAAAACATAAGGTCATTAGCCTCATTTTCTTGCACAATTGCATTTTCTTGGTTAAAAGACATGCATCTGGGGGCAGAACATAGCCAAAACTATCCCAATCTTTAGACCAGAAACCATTTTTTTTTCCCTAAACGGGAATTTATTTGTTAAAGATATTGAACTTCAACAACATAACATCACAGATTTCGGATGAAACTCATCATTAAAATATCAAATTATGTTAATCACAACATTTCGGTAGACCAGGTGTGATTTGAACAGTTTAATATTGCAGCAATGAGTACCAGTATGTTAATGAGAATTGAAAGTTATGATGATTAGAATTGCCTTTAGGGTGACCATGAAGGCATAAACCATTTTTAAATGCTTTGAGACTTGAGTTTAGAGGGTCCTGATGTGATATTTAACAAGCTTCACAGAGAAAAATCTTAATGACACTGTGTTATGACAACAGTACTGTGAATGACAAATGCATCTCCACCATTGGGGGGGTGGGGGGAGTCTTTTCCAAGCTTTGTCTCCACAGAAAGTGTGGAAATCCAGAAATCATCTTAATTTGTAATACACGTGTGTCATGGTACCTGACAACATGGCTTTGAGCTGTGCTAACATCTTCCCCCCAGTGACACTGGCTCCTGTCAGAGCCTCTAAGGTGCCCAAGGGTTGTAAGTTTGTTTGTTGCTTGTCAAATCTTCATCTAGTGCTGACTCGAGATAAGATGCTATTTCTAAAACACTACTCGGAGTTTTAGAAAAGTATGGCATTTCATACTTTTAATAATGAAAGTGAAGTCCTGGTTTAATGTGATAGATTTCTGGTTCACCTAAGCACTCAGGCATGTTTTATTAAGTTGTGTATTTAAATACCTGAGAAGAACACCTGAGCATCACCTCAGAATTTATTTTGCCTGATTGAGATGCCTTACGTGTCCTCAGAGCATAGAGAAATATGGGATACTCAGTAATTATTTGAAGAAAGAACATTTTTATTTACTTTTCTTAGATACCCAAAGGGACAACTCTGTACAAATAGCTGTTAAAAATACAGTGTCTGTACTAAATAAAATTCTTAGATGTAAAATACTACTTCCACAGAGAGTTCAGGATTTAGGGAAACAGATCAACCATACCGACTCTTTTCAGCAAGTAGATGAACATCCCTGCAAAATTGTTAATTTGCTTCCAAACCCTTTTTATCAAGCTGTTTGATTTAGTGGTCCCCTGAATACCCAGTTCAGGACAAAGAGGTAGATAGTCTTTCCCCTGAGAATTCTCAAGGCACATTCTACTCCATAAATATGTTGGTCCTGTCTGATTTTATTTCCTGCAATTGTAACCCATTTTTGCTCCCCCAAGCTCACATCTTTCATCTGTCAAACCTCCAAACTCTAAAAGCGCAATGGGTAGAGACTATTTCCTTCCAGAACAGATGGGCCTGCTTGTGATTTGCCAAACTCCAAAAGATATGTTCTTCCCCAAATCCTGCCAGAAAGAACTTGGGTGCTAAAATAGATGCAGAAAATCTCTCTGTCTTGACACAATTGCTTGACTGTAAATCGTGTTTCTGGATATAAAACCATCCAGCCTGTTTTATTTCCATTTCCATGTGTAGCACTCAATTCCCCTGACAATTTCTTAGTCATTTTAGGTTTATGAACTGTGAACTTCAGTCATTGGCTCCGTATTCCTGTAGATCCACCTTTGCTAACTGAAATATGCATCAGACTTGCTTGAACATCTCATGTGTCCTTCAGTTCTGCAGACTCATCCTGTCATAAGCCTTCCCAAATCCACTCTTATTAGGGTTTCTTTAATAGGTATTATTACTATTTTTCTGTGTGTGTCTTCTCTTTCCCGGGGTCTGTACTCATTGTGAGTGAAGGGTAATATTTACCAGGATTTTACCATGTGGCTTATAGAGTTAAACTCTCTACATATATCATCTCATACAGACATCTCAACAACACAGTCAGGTAAGTACCCTTATCATCCCTATTTCACCAAGGAAGAAACTGAAGCTCAGGGAGGTCACAAAATTTACTTCAGGTCACACAGCTCTTAGGGGTTCAAATTTAGGCAGGCTCCATTTAATTCAAAACTTAATGTATTCTGTTATGCCAGCTATTTACCACGAAACTAGAGCATTTTTACAACAAAAGTCTTCAGTATAATTTTGGTAAAGTATGAAGACACAGGCTGACGGTCTTCATATAACACAATAATTTAAAATTTGAAAACTTAAAAATAAGGTTTCATGTAAGGGAGAGTTTGAGTGTGAGCATTTGCCCCTATGAAAGATAAAGCTAATCTGAGCCTTTCTCGCAGCTGATGTTCGCCCCCTGCTGGCATATTTAATTTGTGTTTCAGAAGCATTCTCTGCAAAGCCAGAACCCTTCTGTAGGGTCATTAAAACATAACCTACCTTCTGTCAGTTTAGAATGAGGACAATAAAATCAGCCTTCTGACCTTAGTAAGCCAATATGGAAAATCAAGCAATGGAAAGAACTACATGAATAAGCTCTATTACGATTCTTTGCAGGTGGAGATAACCTGCTACCTTTCACTTCTAGGCAGTCTCAGTTTTGTCAGGTGCAAAAGACAGCAGAAGAACTCTTATTGGTTATTCCCTTCAGGTGGTTCTGATGAGGGCAGCAGAGAAGAAAAGGCTGATATTCTAACCAAGGGAAGAATTAAAGCAGAGGCTCACCTCTGTGATTCCATTTTATGCCTGAAGAAGAAAAGACACTAAAAACTTTGGCATTTACTCCAATCTATTCCTCTCTTCTCTTTAATAATGCAGGATTCCTTTTTGCAGGCAGCAGTTGATGAACACTGCAACACTGAAATGGAACAGTCAGCATCTTGTAAGTTTGTCTGCTTCTTGAGACAGATGACTGTCACTCAGTTTGCTAAGGTCCCCTTTAGAGCTAAGGGAATTAGACATGTGCTCTGCAAGAAACTGGGGTCGTTCCAGAGTGTAACGAACTCACACCTACACAATATACATGTATGAAAATAAAATTTAAAATATTAAGTCATATGCTTGAAAGAAATCATAAATTTATAATCAGACAGTGAATATATAAAAATATTAACTTGCTCAAATAGCATCAGTATGCTAAAAGGTCAATACCTAAAAATAATCAGCAAATTAGTAGCTTTCAATCTATGCTTCCTGTTCTATTTTTCACGTTTATTTGTCTGATTTCCTCATTAAAGTTGTTAGTGTGGAAAGTGATATTCCTTAATCCAGAAAAAAGCTTAGCACTGTGAGATGTTAGCCAGATACTAGAGTTTAGACAAAATATAATCAGGGGTCTAAGATTACTCCTAAAGCTTGATAATATAAACAGAAGCAAAGAAATAAGGAAAGGCATTAAAAATAAGGAAGAGGAATAGATGAAGAAAGAGTAGCAAACAGGTTTGTAATTTCTATGACTTCTTACTTTCTCCCAAATTCTTGACGCTGTGAGGTTGGTTTGTAGATTCCTCAGGCTGATGCAGCACCCAAAATAAAGTTTATTTTGCTACAGTACATATTTGTATGAGGAGCATTCTCTCATATATTTGTGGTAAATAGGACACTAGTTACAAGGTTTTCAGGAATGTTTGTTATAGCAGTAAACTACCCAAAGATAAAAAGTGTTTTATGCTAGGCACTCACATACATTAATCAATTTAATACTCTCAATAACCTCATTTTTTTCTCTATTTTACTATTAGGGAAATGAAGGCTTAGTGATGTCACACAGTAACAAAATCAGGATTCAAATGCAGTTGGTAAACCTGCTCTCAACAACTGTGTGCCATTTCTTCGAGGTCCCAGGGATAAAAGCACACTCCTGTCCATTTATTCATTCACCTTCAACATGAAGAAGTTAAGGGCAGTGTTTTTCAGACAAAATAGCTAGGACTGTAGCAACTCTTTACAAACAGGTCCAGTTTTTAAGAGGTCAGACAATTTGGAGAGGAAGACTGTCAGAGCCCAGTCCTGTGGGAGAGGAAGGACACCACCAAGGCCTCAATGATTCACAGCCAGGACCTGGCAGGAACAGGTATTCCTTCCACAGGGCCATGCTCCATTGTCAGGGGTGCCTCAGAGAGATCCAGGGAATTGTTCACTGACCACTGACTGCAACAAAACCCTAGGGATTAAGGACAGGTTGAGGGCAGGAGACATGGGGGCCACCAGAAAGTAGGAAGTCACTCAAGAGGTGAATTTTGCTTAACTATATGTTTTAGGCAAAGTAATACATACACAAAGAGAGACTTTTGAACTTTTAAAAATAATTTTGTGATTTATCCATCACAAAGGATAATTTAAAAATAGCTACATCATATTCTTTGCCTGTTATACAATATATAAAATTAAGGAATCTCACTTATATGTGGAAACTAAAAAAAGCTGAATTCATTGAAATAGAGAATACAATGTTGGTTGCCAGGGGATCGGGGTGGGGGAAGTAGGGAGATATTGGCCAAAGGGTACAGAGTTTCAGTTGTGTAAGATGAGTAAGTTCTGGAGATACAATGTACAACACAGTAAGTATAGTTAGCAGTGCTGTATTACATACTTGAAAGTTGTTGAGAGAGTAGATCTTAAATGTTATCACCACACACACACACAAAATGGTAATTATGTGAGGGGATGGAGGTGTTAACTAACGTTACTGTGGTAATATTTTTGCAGTACATACGTGTATCAAATCATCGTGTTGTATACCTTAAACTTACATATGTCATGTGTCGATAAGATCTTAATAGAGCTGTGGGTAAAAAGCAGCAAGAGAAAAAAAAGCACTAGGGAAGATGTGGAGTGAGAAGTTGGCTGCAGAGAAGATGAGTGCATCTGTGGCAGGTAACTCAATGGACAAAACTTGATTTGACGTTAGCATTAATTTAAATGAATATGAAAGAACTGACTATTAAAGTGATAAAACTGGACAAATTATGCCCCACCTAAAAACAATCTACTTCAGGATCTAAATTGTTATGGGTGGTTAGTTACTATTAAACTTGCAAGCTGAGTCGTTTCCAGACCGCATCATTTCTTCACATTGTACTGATACATGTTTATAGTAATCTCAACTGTATTTTCACCACAGTTTATATGTACATTCCAATGTATAGTTCCTGGGCCTCTTATTTAGAAAGTCTTTACTTAAATGGTACACTAATGACCTAACAGGTTTAATTAAACTTTGAACACAACAGAGTACAAAATAATTTTTTAAAGAATAAGGAACACTGGTTTCATTCCGGTGATCCTGTGGAAGCCAAGCTACCATTCAGAGGAAAGAGATTCAATGGTGTGGGTTCCATACTTAGAAGCCTACTATAGGATCCTAAACAGTTCTCACTGCAGCCCTCTAAGGTAGTTGTCACTTTATTACACAGATAAAGACAGAGGTTATTATCTGTCTGAAGTGACAACTGCAGCATGGGGATCCCTACCTAGATCTCATTCTATTCAGATGCAAATGGCCCTTTGGTAACTGTGTAGAATTGGTGAAAATGTTATACTACTTAGAGACAGTACATCACCTTAGAGCCTGCAGTTAGCCAGGGTAAAAGTGTGATCTCAATGGTCTCTTTGAGTATAAACTATTTTTTTAATGGGAAAAATAATGCTTATCCAGGGAGTTTTAAATGCTGCCTTCTAACTAATCCACCACATTTATTAAAATGTCCTATTTTTTTCTCTTCTAAAATGTAATCTCTAAAGATTTGCATCTTCGATTTAATTTTATTGCCGTGATACCCAGCTCAGATTTTGTAATGAAGTCCATGGAAAAATGTAAATGGAAATTCAGTTTATGAAAAACTTGGCTGTAAGATTTATTCTGATCAACACGGATCATTTGTATCCTATTGAGTTTCTACTTTAATATTGCAGCTTGGATCTGTTTTCTGTTGTCAGACTTTAATACACAAAACATTGCTGTAAACTCTCTCAAGTAACACTACCTACAATTATTTGTCAAACTGGGTTAGAAAGCCTTTGTTTGAGCCCTGAAACCCAAAGAGAGCACCTTCAGCCTTATACAACTGTGGGGAAGCTTCTAGGTGTGGGTGGAAAGTCAATAGTGAGGGTTAACTGAAGAGGCTGCCACCATAAGGAGGAGCAAGAGAGAGAGAAGACAGGAGGGACCCGGGATGGGGATCAAATAGCTCGAGTCTTACCAGAACTTGTCAAAGACCAGGCAAGCCAAGAACTCTGTTTCCTCATCAATAAGTTGAGGTATATGCATTAGAGGTGTTCTAATTTCCCTCAGAATATGAGCCCTGTCCCTGAAAGGCAGCCTGAAGCCTTCAAGACCAGGTAAGAAGTCAACAACAGTGAACACAGGCATTCTGACCTTGACAGTGAATGAAACAAGGAGACAAAGAATGTTGTAAATTAGGCAGTCATGCGGAACCATGAGGCTGAATTCATTTGAAATTTAGAGTTAGCTTTTCTTTTAATTTAAGCATAGTTGATTGACAATATTGCGTTAGTTTTAGGTGTACAGTAAAGTGATTCAGTTATACATACATATGTATATATCTATATTATTTTTTCATTTCTTTTCCATAGTAGCCAATTACAAGATACTGAATATAATTCGTGCGCTATACAGTAAATCCTTGTTGTTTATCTATTTTATATACGGTAGTGTGCATCTGTAAATTCCATACTCCCAATTTATCCCTCCCGCACTTTGGTAACCATAAGTTTGTTTTCTATGTCTCTGAATATGTTTCTGTTTTATAAATAAGTTCATTTGTACTATTTTTAAGATTCCATATATAAGTGATATGATGTAATGTTTGTCTTTCTCTGGCTGACTTAACTTCACTTAGTATGATAATCTCTAGGTCCAGTAACATAGGCAAAACATTCTCTGACATAAATTATAGCAGTGTTTTCTTAGGTCAGTCTCCCAAGACAGTAGAAATAAAAGCAAAAATAAACAAATGGAACCTAATCAAACTTATAAGCTTTTGCACAACAAAGGAATACACAAACCAAATGAAAAGACAACCTACAAACTGGGAGAAAATATTTGCAAACAATGCAACTGACAAAGGATTAATTTCCAAAATAGACAAACAGCTCATACAACTGAATATCAAAAAAACAAACAACCCAACCAAAAAATGGGCAGATCTAAATAGACATTTCTCCAAAGAAGGCATACAGATGGCCAACAGGCATATTAAAGATGCTCAACATTGCTAATTATTAGAGAAATGCAAATCAAAACTACAGTGAGATATCACCTCACATCGATCAGAATGGCAATCATCAAGAAGTCTATGAATAATAAATGCTAGGGAGGGTATACAGAAAAGAGAACCCTCCTACACTGTTGGCAGGAATGTAAATTAGTGCAGCCACTATGGAAGACAGTATGGAGGTTCCTTAAAAAACTAAAAATAGAGTTGCCATATGATCCTGCAATCCTACTCTTGGACATCTATCCGGAAAAGGCGAAAGCTATAATTTGAAAAGATACATGCACCCCAATGTTCACAGAGGAACTGTTTACAATAGCCAAGACATGGAAGCAAACTAAGTGTCCATCAACAGATGAACGGATAAAGAAAATGTGGTATTTTATATACACACACACACACACACACACACACACACACACACACAATGGAATATTATTCAGCCATAAAAATGAAATAATGCCATTTGTAGAGTTAACTTTTGAGGAGAAAGATCATTATATGTTTCTAGAGCTATCCAAGTTTGAGGTGGTTCTGATTCTAGAAACTTAACCCCAACCCTTTAAACATTGTGTAACAGAGAAGAACAAACCTGACTCCATATTGAATCAATTCCCTTAGCTCTAACCCTTGTGCTCTGTTGCCTATGCTTAGTCATGCTGGCTCTGCACCTTTCTCTAAAAGAATGTTGCCTATAGCCTGAAATCTACATGGAAGCCCTTTCTCAAGGCTCTGCCTCCCAGGCTTGACCTTTAAAGCCATAACACCTTTCCTTCATATGGAGATTAAAAGTTGCAGAACAGAAAATAACATTTGTCTTGTTGGTGGTTTATAGAAACATCATGACCTGACCTACATGGACAGCTGCACCAAGAAGTCTGCAACAGTCACACTCCCTCCCCTTTTAGTATAAAAGAAGCCTGAATTCTAATTCAGGTAAGGTGGTTCTTTGGGACACTAGTCCTCCATCTCCTCAATCTGTTGGTTTTCCAAATAAAGTCACTATTCCTTTCCCCAACACCTCATCTCTCTCAATTAATTGATTTATTGGCTTGTCATGTGGCAAGCAATATGAGCGTGGACTCTTTAACAATTGTTGAAGCTAGCTTGATAAAAGGAAACTGAATGCTAAACCTTGTCTGAAACTCCCCGCAGTTTATCTCCTTAAGCAGTAGCTCTATAAATTTTCAGGCTCCTACTAAATTATATGGGAAACAAAACTTAAGCACTGTTTGACTACCTCTTCAAAAATGCTCTGAAAATAAGGAACAACATCACCCTCAGTCTCTGCCTTTTCCACCCACCAAAACAAACTGTTTAAGCCCACATTGTAATATTTAACCGTAGTTTGCTGTCTACGAGATCTGTATTGATGCCTCTTTGTTTCCCACTAGACTACTAGCTCCTAGGGGTCAGGGATTGTTCGGTGTTTGCTGCTGCCTTCTACACAAGCTTTAGCGCTGTTTCTGGCACCTGCTAAGGAAGAGCAATAAATGTGTGCTGACTTGAACCAAATTTAAAATAAGGCGAAATTCCTCTCTTTCCTTTATTCATTTAATATGTCGCTATAATTGAATGTTAAACAATAACCACAAAAAGGAGTTGGTGTTTATATCATGCTAGTCAGAATTTCTGAGGTATCAAACAAAATGATTTGCTTGGAGTGGGGGAGAATATTCTATTGTAGTACAATCCACATAACATAAAATTAACTACATTTAGTGTGTTCACAATGTTATGAGCGTTTTTAAAATTAGTCTAATAAAGAAAATATTTACAAAGAAAGGAGCCACTACCTTTAAAAACACTACTTGAGCACATTTCCATTTCTGTAAATTCTCACTTTGCTTATGTTAGAATTTCAGAGAAAGGATGTCATAATTAGTATACGTTTAGTAATAGTATAATAGTATATATTCTTTGGCATTTATTTTAGTGATAAAATATTCCTATGAAGTCAATACCAGAGTGTTTTGAGCCTTATGGGTAGTACTCAGAGCTCCTCGAGTATTTTATAAGCCTGGAGTGCAGGGCATTCGTGTTTATACACACCTGCCCCCAAGCACACTCTGCAGCCCCATGAACAACCCAGCCAGCAAGGCTGCCTCTCAGTTCCATGACCTCCTCAACTTTGATGATCTTGTCCTCCATTCTACTTCCACCATCCATTCCCTGGACCATCTCATGACATTGTCATCACCTATAATTCTTCCAACTACACAAACATTCTCTGCTCAGAGTTTCCATTAGTTTTTTGGTTCAACTGCCCCCAATATGACCAGTCTGCAAGCTCAATGAGCTATCCATCCCTTTGAGTTCCCAGGTTTGTCCCAATCCTTAAGCTTCTTTTTTTTCACTTGTCAACTTACACAGCTTAAGACCTGTCATTTCAATGATACCCTTGCCAGTCCCGTAAACTTCCTCGCCCCTCTTTGGTTTACAGCCAAACCCCATCTAAGACAGGGTCACATGACAGGTAAGGACAGAAATCTGGAGCAAGATGGTGTATGTCTGTTTTTGATCAATGAGCATTCTGAGCACCCAGCCTAGTGCCTATGTGTTGTAGGCAGTAAAGATATATTTGCTGTGTGAACACCCCATCCCTTAATATTCTTAAATGGGTGAAATCTGATTAAAATGACCAGGATTAGGAGGTAGCAGGATGGGACAGATAGGCGACTGTAGTATTACCAGACCACCCAGCTGGTTGCGTGTGTATAAAGCCTCAGGATTTTCAGTACCAACTGCTTCTCTCTCTCTCTGTGCCCTCCACCTTCCTTGTATTCTTGACCTGCTGCCACCATCCACTTACACCCCACCACGTCATGACTGCCCCCAAATTTCTGTAGAGAATACTCTAACGGTATTTAAATATTTGGGACATGGAATTTCAACAGCCCTGTCACTTTGATTGTGTTTCAGCCAAATGAGATTGCTCTAATTACCCACATCACTTTGGCTGGAGCAGTTTCAACTTTTCTCATTTCCTCTCACTCTAATGAAATAACAGGAATATAGCAACTGAAAAATCATGTTTCTTACTAAACCTGTCTTATAATTTCGTATTCCTTAATTCAGCATGTTCAATATTGAAGATGATTCCTAGGTTGCTCTTTTCCCATTATGACTTTTTTCCTAGTTAGATTCAATATATATAACTCTTTGGGAAAAAAATAATAACTTTGATTCCATCATATAAAAAGAGGCAGAAATCTTCACAGAGAAGTCCAGCATCTCTGTCTACACAGGTGAAATACTATAGATAATCGAAGATATTATCTACATAATTCCTGCTCAGAATATACACTCACCTGAAATTGCCTCACACATAATAGCACTGATATTTTGGTGCTTCTGTGGATGAACATATATATTCCAATTCTCTTCTTATATTTTCCAAAATATCAAAAGTAGAACCAAGAAGTTGATTTCAGATGTCCTAGCTGGCTCACCTTAGTATTATAATTGGACTGTGAAAATATGCTGATTTCTTGATCACTTTGACCTTTGATATGGACCTTTCGTTTTGACTTTGATATCACCATAAATTATGAAAGCCTTAAAGTAACAAGATAACAGTACCCTAACAGCCCAAGCAAGGCCAGGAAACACATCATTTATTTATCATCATTTTTGAAATATAAACTTGGTCGTAGCACTTTACTATTCATATACATTTTCTCCCTTCGGCTTGAGAGAGTAAGAACTACCTATCCCTAAACATATACCAAATCACTGAGGAGAAATCTTACTATTCTTTCCTAAGCTTATCCTGGGAGCCATCTAAATGTTTTTTGTTCTGTAACAAATTTGTTCTGTAACAAATCTATCTCATAACTTCCATTTGAAGTGTACAGTTAGAAGACAAAACCTGGAAAGTTCACTCAAGAGCAAGTTGTAAAGACATATGGCAACATCTAATTTTGGATTACATCTTCATCAGAAGAGGCTGTCTGATAGCAGGAAAAGCCCTGAGACCTAAAGTGAGAACTTTGGCACCTGAATTCCAGGTTAATCAATTTAAAACTGTGTAATAATCAATAATGACCAACAAATAATCAATTTATACCTTGTAAAAACACTTTTAAACTTCTGTTAATACTGCCTTTGCTCACACCAGTTAGAATGGGCATCATCAGAAAATCTACAAACAACAAATGCTGGAGAGGGTGTGGAGAAAAGGGAACCCTCTTGCACTGTTGGTGGGAATGTAAATTGATACAGCCACTATGGAGAACAGTATGGAGGTTCCTTAAAAAACTAAAAATAGCACTACCATATGACACAGCAATCCCACTCCTGGGCATGTACCCAGAGAAAACCATAATTCAAACAGACACATGCACCCCAATGTTCATTGCAGCACTATTTATAATAGCCAGGTCATGGAAACAACCTAAATGCCAATCGACAGATGAATGGATAAAGAAGTTGTGGTAATATATACAATGGAATATTACTCAGCCATAAAAAGGAAAGAAACTGGGTCATTTGTAGAGACGTGGATGGATCTAGAGACTGTCATACAGAGTGAAGTAAGTCAGAAAGAGAAAAACAAATATCGTATATTAATGCATATATGTGGACTCTAGAAAAATGGTACAGATGAACCAGTCTGCAGGGCAGAAATAGAGACACAGATGTAGAGAATAAACGTATGGACACCAAGGGGGAAAAGCGGCGGGGGTAGTGGTGGTGGTGTGATGAATTGGGAGATTGGGATTGACATGTATACAACGATGTGTATAAAATGGATAACTAATAAGAACCTGCTGTATAAAAAAAAATACTGCCGGGCTTCCCTGGTGGCGCAGTGGTTGAGAGTCTGCCTGCCGACGCAGGGGACACGGGTTCGTGCCCCAGTCCGGGAAGATCCCACATGCCGCAGAGTGGCTAGGCCCGTGAGCCATGGCCGCTGAGCCTGCACTCCGCAACGGGAGAGGCCACAACAGTGAGAGGCTCGCGTGCCGGGAAAAAAAAAAAAAAAAAAAAAAAAATACTGCCTTTGCAACTATCAGTCACTAATTTAAAATAGACCTATACCTATCCAAACCCCTATTATGTGAAATTACTATGCTAAGTAGCAATAGTTCAAAGAGAAACATTGCCTCTACCCTCAAGAAGCACATAGTTTAGTGAGACCAAGAGACATAACACTGTATCAGCATAGAATTAGACGTGAAGCATGCTTTGAGAATGGGCAGAGAAACATCTGACTTGGTCTTTGGCTGATGGTAATAGCTTCTGACAGGTGATTTAGATAAATGAGATGGCATATGTAAAACTGACAGGCACATAGTAGTTATTCCTCCTACAACCCATCCCTATGAGAAATTCAGGCTCTTTAAAGGATGGGTAGGAAATGATGAATGAGAAAGGAGACGATGGTAAGGGATGAGAAGAGCTGCGCTGCCCTGCAGCTCCTTCCATTCAAAGCTCAGAGCCAGAGCCGTGCGTAGTGACCTGGCGGTGGTGCACCTCTCCAGAGTCATGGCACGTGTCTGTTTACCAGCTCACTGACAAGAAACTCTGGATTCTGTTCTGACATTGCTTCTAGGGGATATAAGAGCAAGGGGAGATTTGTGATGAGGAAACCTATCATCACTAGATGTCTCAGAGGTCAAGTAGCAGGAAACCAGAAAGCACAAGCAAAATGAAAATCTAATGTGTCGGCAAGTGTTAACAATTGTTATGGGACAGGTAGATCATATCTAAATATCTACTCTGCCTCTGAGTCATTGCCCCCAGTCCCTGACACAGGGCAACTGCCCCCAATTTGTAATTCATCCATTTTTAGAGCAAATTTGTTCAAGCTTTAGCCTAGTCCAAAAAGGAGAATCTTTATTCTGCTTGCCCTGTAATATTCTTGGACAATGCCACAATTTTGCTATTCCAGAAATATCCCTGAGTCTAAAGTTTCCTTAGGGTTGAGTTGGACAGAAGCAGGAGACTCATTGCTAATGTGACTTGACTTTTGGGGCCCTCCTAAGGGGAAACCCCTACAGTATCACACAGCAGCTGCCTGTGGCACACAGCCTAACTCCCTGCCTACCTGCCATGCTCTTAGAAAGAAAGCCATCAATTTCTCATTTCCCTCGGGATTCAAGACTGCCTGCTTTGCATCAAATTAACGGAGGTTTTCCACAGAGAAATAAAATGTGATCTCTGATCATCTAACCGTGTGAATCTGAGGGAAAAAAGAATGCTCAAAGTGCATTTCAAAATTCTCTCATCACATCAAAGTCTGAACCACGATATAAAAAGAAGCCTAAATTACCCACTGAGAGCAGCTGTTGTGAGGTGCTAATTCAGTAACAGTTTATTCACATCTACTATTTTACTTAATGTTTTGAACACAGAAGTGACATATATTTCACATTTTGCACTTCACATAAATACAAGGCACTCCAGCAATCTTATTTTCGTTTTGCTATGTTCTTTACCAAACCTCTCCAAAAAAAAATCAGACATTTTAAGAGACTGTAAAATTTTGCAATGTTTTATTATGCCTGCCCTGAAAGCTCTGAACAGCACGGGTCCCTGTGCTTTAATGGTTTCTCTGTAAACTTGGAGTAAGAAGGAGAGGCCTTGAATCCCCTATGTTATCACAGTGCTTTAGGTCATCTTTAATTCCTAGATGCTAACTAAGTGCCTAGCACAGTGGATTCCTGATTTGGTTACATATTAGAATCATCTGGGAAGCTTTTTAAAATCCTGATGCCCAGGTCACAGCCCAGCAACTAAATCAGAATGTCTAGGTTGGCAGCCAGGAAGGAATCAGTATTTTTCAAAGATCCCAGGGTGTTTCAAAAAGGCATCAATATTTGAAACTCCTGTCCTAGCATAAAGTTGGTACTCAGTACATTTTTTCTGATAACTGATAATATAAATTAGTTGATGAGTGGGAGGGAGAATCATGAGGGAAGAGAGAACGAATGGGAGAATGATTTAGAGTTAGAAGTCCTGAGTTCAAGATCTAGCTTGTTCATTTCTGTGTAACTTTGGGAAAGCAAGTCGTTACTTTATGAATCTATTCCCTTTTTCATACAATTGAGATAATAATATTGTCCTAAGCAGTAACACCATCATCATCTTAACGACCATTACCACCTTTACTTCTTAACTATCTCATGAAATTCCCACCTTAATTCACATCTACACAACTTTAGGGCAATGACCATGCTTCTCCAGGCCATGTGTCCAAGGTCTTCAGAATCAATACTTCTTAGAAAAGATTCCTCTTCTCTTCTCAGAACAATGACAGCTCAAGGAATGATTTACTGTATCATTTGCCTTCAGAATATTATCTTAGCCCACCACTACAAGGCTCAACGTTGCCCAAGCTCCCACACTGTCCTATAGCAGATGTGTGAACCAAAGGGGCATGTCATACTGTGCAACCTCTATCCTTTGTTCTTTGCAGCCAAAGTGTTACCTTTACAGAGGCTTAAGGATGAATACACCTTGAACAAAGATAAAATCCTTGTGACCAGCTGGTCTGTAGCTCTGCTAGGACAGAGCCAAAGGAATCACTTGAACTTGCAACAAGATGGATTTGAGTTTAACATTAGGAAAAATGTCCTAGGTGTAAAGGTTATTTATATTTATAAAAATAAAGGATGTGATACCCTTTTCTGTCTTACATTTTACGTAATTTTCCCTAGCATTTAGTGGGAAAAGGTATCCTTAAAGTGTAGTGGTTAAAAACATTAGTTTTGGCATCAGAACTGAATTTTCATCCTGGCTCCATAGCTCACTAGCTTAACCTCTCAAAACCAGGTACCATGGCCTGACCTGTGAGATTAGGAGAGTAACACACACTGTACTTCACAAAGTTGTTGTGAGGAATAGGGTGACCATATAATTTGCCACTCAGATCAAGATACTTTTTTGAGAGTGAAAAGGGGTCACCTCATTAATTAGTGGGTTTTATTTAATCGGTAACAGAGTTAATAACTGTTCCTGGCCAACCTGAACACATGGTCAACCCACATAGTGGGCATCCACTATGTGGAAGACATGTGAGATTAGGGTAAAATAGACAGACATGTGAAATTAGGGTAAAATGTTGAAATGAGTCAAGATGGAATTTAGTCCTTCCAATTCAGCCTGTATATCAACTCTCTGGAGGCATTTCTTATGCCAAGTCACCCATCAATGCAGGTTTATTGAATTGAATTGGGTTTAAGAAAAAAGGTAGAGATTTTCACACTTGTTAAAAACATAAATAATAATTAAAGAAAGTTTGACAAAAGGGACCATGGATATTATCCAGTCTACTGCTCATATCTTACAGTTTAGGAAACAAATTCAAAGAAAAGGCATCAGCTTCCCATAATCTCCTCACAGTGAGAATCAGAGAATAGAGAAAACTCCAGGGTTCTTTCCATCAGATTATTATATTAAATTTCTCTTTGCAATATATCAAAAACTGTTGCTACATAAAGACACAAAACTTTGGGGAATATGTTTATGAAGGAAATGCAGTTGCCTTAGCTGCTTTCCTAAAAGCCACTTGGAACAAAAAAACATGTCTTTCGTAAGCATAACAAAGTGTTGTAGCCCTAAGCCACCCCTGAGCTGCTGTCTCCTCTGAGAGAAAAATGCCTGATCGCTGGCTGCCACTCACTGCTTCTGTGTCTTAGGTCCCGAATCCAGAATCAGACGTGACTTTCTCAAATTGGTTTCCTATCTTACAGAAGCATCTTGCAGGAACACTCCATGTTTTACAATACAGACAGATGTTAGAAGTGGACCTACTGAGTGCAGTCCACAATTAAATATCAAAAACCTGGAGTGTCCGTTGAAGTCTTTGATTCCCCAGTTATTATCCTCTGTTGTCAAAGATGAGAAATTACTAGGGTAATTAGGGTACTGCAGAATTCTATCAGAAAAGGTTAGCATCAAAGTAGCTACTAAACATCAGATCCTACAGAGGCAAAAATCTTTGTTAGTTTCTGTCTTTGTTGTTGATGATACTTCTTCAAACAAGCAAAGGAATTTTAAGAAAGGGGGGAAATGATAACTTACTTAACAAAAAGGGAAAAAAAGAGAGACCTTGTCTGGGCAAATTACTTGACCTCTCAAGGTCTCAGTTTCCGGTCTGTAAAATGGGAATAAATGTGTCTACTTTACATAGCTGTTGTGAAACACAAATTCATAACTATAAGGTGTGTTCCACATGGTGGGCTCTCAATACCTAATCATCTTTATTCCACCCCTTCTTTATATTTTAGGTTTAGAAGTTACCATACAGATAACTTTCAGTTCCCTGACTGGGGTTAATACGGATTTTTTTCCTCCTATGTGTACTGATAGAATATACTGAGGTAAGAACATCACAGATGTTTTTTCTAGATACACTTGTGTGTACCGACATTTATATCTTCTTATTGCTTGTGTTTCTGATGTTGAGGATATGGGTGCCAAAAATATGAAAAGAACAAAAACAGATAGTGGAGAGTTTTAAGGTCAAATATAATTTTAGTTAAACTTGAATTTGTTATAAGATACCTTCTCCACTCTAAAAGAATAAGTTCTTGAGTATCAGTTCAACAACCAACAGTTTATTGTCTTAAGTGCTTCTCAGACTTTAGTGTATCTAAGAATCTTTTGAGAATGGTATTTTAAATGCAAATTCTGAAAGCCTCCTAATAAAATCTGATTCAGTACATCTGGAGCAGGTCTCCAGGAATCTGTATTTTTGCAAGCCCATCGGTGGTCCTTGCAGGATGCTTTGAGAAACTTCTCTCTGACATTCCAGGTCCTCTGCTTAGGATTCTGGAGTTGCTCATGGTCCTCCAGTCCTGAGATGTGTACTCAGAGGACTATAGTCCTGCAGGAAATACTAATGGAGGTCTTCACAGGGTGCTATGGGGAAATAGAAGGGAAAATGAAGAAATACTCCAGATTCTAACTAAACAAATCCTCAAGAAATTATTCTAGGACTTCCCTGGTGGCACAGTGGTTAAGAATCCACCTGCCAATGCAGGAGACACAGGTTCAAGCCCTGGTCTGGGAAGATCCCACGTGCCGCGGAGCAACTAAGTGCATGCACCCCAACTACTGAAGCCCACGGGCTTAGAGCCTGAGCTCCGCAACAAGAGAAGCCACCCCAGTGAGAAGCCCCTGCACCACAATGAAGACCCAACGCAGCCAAAAATAAATTAATTATTTTTTTAAAAAAAAGAAAGAAATTATTCTACACAAATTACTTTTGATAACTTGCAGCTTTCTCTCTTATTTCTCTCTTAAAACAGACAAAAGGGGGCTTCCGGGAAGATGGCAGAAGAGAAAGACGCAGAGATCACCTTCCTCCCAACAAATACATCAGAAATACATCTACACGTGGAACAACTCCTACAGAACACCTACTGAATGCTGGCAGAAGACCTCAGACCTCCCCAAAGGCAAGAAACCCCCCACGTACCTGGGTAGGGCAAAAGAAAAAAGAATAAACAGAGACAAAAGAATAGGGACGGGACCTGCACCAGTGGGAGGGAGCTGTGAAGGAGGAAAAGTTTCCACACACTAGCAAGTCCCTTCGCGGGCGGACACTGCGGGAGGCGGAGGGGGGAGCTTCGAAGCCACGGAGGAGAGCGCAGCCACAGGGGTGCGGAGAGCAAAGCGGAGTGATTCCCGCACAGAGGATCGGTGCCGTGCTGACCAGCACTCACCAGCTCGAGAGGCTTGTCTGCTCACCCGCCTGGGCGAGCGGGGCTGGGAGCTGAGGCTCGGGCTTCAGTCGGAGTGCCGGGAGAGGACTGGGGATGGCGGCATGAACACAGCCTGCAGGGGGTTAGTGCGCCACTGCTAGCCGGGAGAGAGTCCGGGGAAAAGTCTGGACCTGCCGAAGAGGCAAGAGACTTTTTCTTCCCTCTTTGTTTCCTGGTGCGCGAGGAGAGGGGATTAAGAGCGCTGCTTAAAGGAGCTCCAGAGATGGACGCGAACTGCAGCTAAAAGGCGCGGACCCCAGAGACCGGGGTATGAGATGCTAAGGCTGCTGCTGCCGCCACCAAGAAGCCTGTGTGCGAGCACAGGTCACTATCCACACCCCCCTTGTGGGGAGCCTGTGCAGCCCGCCACTGCCTGGGTCCCGGGATACAGGGACAACTCCCCCTGGAGAACGCACGGCGCGCCTCAGACTGGTGCAATGTCACGCCAGCCTCTACCGCCACAGGCTCTCCCCACACTCCGTGCCCCTCCCTTCCCCCCGGCCTGAGTGAGCCAGAGCCCCCGAATCAGTGGCTCCTTTAACCCTGTCCTGTCTGAGCGAATAACAGATGCCCTCTGGCGACCTACACGCAGAGGCGGGGCCAAATCCAAAGCTGGGCCCCTGGGAGCTGTGAGAACAAAGAGAAAGGGAAATCTCTCCCAGCAGCCTCAGAAGCAGCGGATTAAAGCTCCACAATCAACTTGATGTACCCTGCATCTGTGGAATACATGAATAGACAACGAATCATCCCAAATTAAGGACTTTGAGAGCAAGATTTATGATTTTTCCCCTTTAACTCTTTTTGTGAGTGTGTATGTGTATGCTTCTGTGTGAGATTTTGTCTGTATAGCTTTGCTTCCACCATTTGTCCTAGGGTTCTATCCGTCCATTTTTGTTTTGTTTTAATTTTTTTTCTCTTAATATTTTTTTTTATTTTAATAACTTTATTATATTTTATCTTACTTTATTTTATTTTACTTTATCTTCTTTCTTTTTTCCTTCCTTCCCTCCTTCCTTCCTCCCTCCCTCCCTCCCTCCTTTCTTTCTTTCTTTCTTTCTTTCTCCTTCTACTAATTCTTTCTTTCTACTTTTTCTCCCTTTTATTCTAAGCCGTGTGGATGAAAGGCTCTTGGTGCTGCCACCAGGAGTCAGTGCTGTGCCTCCGAGGTGGGAGAGCCAACTTCAGGACACTGGTCCACCAGAGACCTCCCACCTCCACGTAATATGAAACGGCAAAAATCTCCCAGAGATCTCCATCTCAACACCAGCACCCAGCTTCACTCAACGACCAGCAAGCTACAATGCTGCATATCCTATGCCAAACAACTAGCAAGACAGCAACACAACCCCATCCATTAGCAGAGAGGCTGCCTAAAATCATAAATCAACAGACACCCCAAAACACACCAACAGGCGTGGACCTGCCCACCAGAAAGACAACATCCAGCCTCATCCACCAGAACACAGGCACTAGTACCCTCCACCAGGAAGCCTACACAACCCACTGAACCAACCTTAGCCACTGGGGACAGACACCAAAAACAACGGGAACTATGAACCTGTAGCCTGCAAAAAGGAGACCCCAAACACATTAAGATAAGCAAAATGAGAAGACAGAAAAACACACAGCAGATGAAGGAGCAAGATAAAAACCAACCAGACCTAGCAAATGAAGAGCAAATAGGCAGTCTACCTGAAAAAGAATTCAGAATAATGAGAGTAAAGATGATCCAAAATCTTGGAAAGAGAATAGACAAAATGCAAGAAACATTTAACAAGAACCTAGAAGAACTAAAGATGAAACAAACAATGATGAACAACACAGTAAATGAAATTAAAAATACTCTAGAAGGGATCAATAGCAGAATAACTGAGGCAGAAGAATGGTTAAGTGACCTGGAAGATAAAATAGTGGAAATAACTACTGCAGAGCAGAATAAAGAAAAAAGAATGAAAAGAACTGAGGGCAGTCTCAGAGACCTCTAGGACAACATTAAATGCACCAACATTCGAATTATAGGGGTTCCAGAAGAAGAAGAGAAAAAGAAAGGGACTGAGAAAATATTTGAAGAGATTATAATTGAAACCTTCCCTAATATGGGAAAGGAAATAGTTAATCAAGTCCAGGAAGCACAGAGAATCCCATACAGGATAAATCCAAGAAGAAAAATGCCAAGACACATATTAATCAAACTGTCAAAAATTAAATACAAAGAAAACATATTAAAAGCAGCAAGGGAAAAACAACAAATAACACACAAGGGAATCCCCATAAGGTTAACCGCTGATCACTCAGCAGAAACTCTGCAAGCCAGAAGGGACTGAGAGGACATATTTAAAGTGATGAAGGAGAAAAACCTGCAACCAAGATTACTCTACCCAGCAAGGATCTCATTCAGATTTGATGGAGAAATTAAAACCTTTACAGACAAGCAAAAGCTGAGAGAGTTCAGCACCACCAAACCAGCTTTACAACAAATACTAAAGGAACTTCTCTAGGCAAGAAACACAAGAGAAGGAAAAGACCTACAATAATGAACCCAAAACAATTAAGAAAATGGGAATAGGAACATACATATCGATAATTACCTTAAATGTAAATGGACTAAATGCTCCCACCAAAAGACACAGATTGGCTGAATGGATACAAAAACAAGACCCATATATATGCTGTCTACAAGAGACCCACCTCAGACCTAGAGACACATGCAGACTGAAAGTAAGGGGATGGACAAAGATATTTCATGCAAATGGAAACCAAAAGAAAGCTGGAGTAGCAATTCTCATATCAGACAAAGTAGACTTTAAAATAAAGACTATTAGAAGAGACAAAGAAGGACACTACATAATGATAAAGGGATTGATCCAAGAAGAAGATATACCAATTGTAAATATTTATGTACCCAACATAGGAGCACCTCAATACATAAAGCAAATACTAACAGCCATAAGAGGAAATCGACAGTAACACAATCACAGTAGGGGACTTTAACACCCCACTTTCACCAATGGACAGATCATCCAAAATGAAAATAAATAAGGAAACACAAGCTTTAAATGATACATTAAACAAGATGGACTTAGTTGATATTTATAGGACATTCCATCGAAAAAAACAGAATACACATTTTTCTCAAGTGCTCATGGAACATTCTCCAGGATAGATCATATCTTGGGTCACAAATCAAGCCTTGGTAAATTTAAGAAAATTGAAATTGTATCAAGTTTCTTTTCTGACCACAATGCTATGAGACTAGATATCAATTACAGGAAAAGATCTGTAAAAAATACAAACACATGGAGGATAAATAAAACACTACTTAATAACGAAGTGATCACTGAAGAAATCAAAAACGACCTAGAAACAAATGACAATGGAGACACAACGACCAAAAATCTACGGGATGCAGCAAAAGCAGTTCTAAGAGGGAAGTTTATAGCAATACAATCCTACCTTAAGAAACAGGAAGCATCTCAAATAAACAACCTAACCTTGCACCTAAAGAAATTAGAGAAAGAAGAACAAAAAAACCCCAAAGTTAGCAGAAGGAAAGAAATCATAAAAATCAAATCAGAAATAAATGAAAAAGAAATGAAGGAAATGATAGCAAAGATCAATAAAACTAAAAGCTGGTTCTTTGAGAAGATAAACAAAATTGATAAACCATTAGCCAGACTCATCAAGAAAAAAAGGGAGAAGACTCAAATTAATAGAATTAGAAATGAAAAAGGAGAAGTAACAACTGACACTGCAGAAATACAAAAGATCATGAGAGATTACTACAAGCAACTCGATGCCAATAAAATGGACAACCTGGAACAAATGGACAAATTCTTAGACATGCACAACCTGCCAAGAATGAATCAGGAAGAAATAGAAAATATGAACAGACCAATCACAAGCACTGAAAATGAAACTGTGATTTAAAATCTTCCAACAAACAAAAGCCCAGGATCAGATGGCTTCACAGGCTAATTCTATCAAACATTCAGAGAAGAGCTAACCTATCCTTCTCAAATTCTTCCAAAATATAGCAGAGGGAGGAACACTCCCAAACTCATTCTACGAGGCCACCATCACCCTGATACCAAAACCAGACAAAGATGTCACAAAGAAAGAAAACTATAGGCCAATATCACTGATGAACATAGATGCAAAAATCCTCAACAAAATACTAGCAAACAGAATCCAACAGCACATTAAACGGATCATACACCATGATCAAGTGGGGTTTGTTCCAGGAATGCAAGGATTCTTAAATGTACACAAATCAATCAACGTGATATACCATATTAACAAATTGAAGGAGCAAAACCATATGATCATCTCAATAGATACAGAGAAAGCTTTTGACAAATTCAACACCCATTAATGATAAAAACCCTCCAGAAAGTAGGCACAGAGGGAACTTTTCTCAACATAATAAAGGCCAGATATGACAAACCCACAGCCAACATCATCCTCAATGGTAAAAAACTGAAAGCATTTCCACTAAGATCAGGAACAAGACAAGGTTGCCCACTCTCACCACTCTTATTCAACATAGTTTTGGAAGTTTTAGCCACGGCAATCAGAGAAGAAAAGGAAATAAAAGGAATCCATCAGAAAAGAAGAAGTAAAGTTGTCAATGTTTGCAGATGACATGATACTATACATAGAGAATCCTGAAGATGCTACCAGAAAACTACTAGAGCTAATCAATGAATTTGATAAAGTAGCAGGATACAAAATTAATGCACAAAAATCTCTGGCATTCCTATACACTAATGATGAAAAATCTGAAAGTGAAATCAAGAAAACACTCCCATTTACCATTGCAACAAAAAGAATAAAATATCTAGGAATAAACCTACCTAAGGAGACAAAAGACCTGTATGCAGAAAATTATAAGACACTGATGAAAGAAATTAAAGATGATACAAATAGATGGAGAGATATACCATGTTCTTGGATTGGAAGAATCAACATTGTGAAAATGACTCTACTACCCAAAGCAATGTACAGATTCAATGCAATCCCTATCAAACTACCACTGGCATTTTTCACAGAACTAGAACAAAAAATTTCACAATTTGTATGGAAACACAAAAGACCTCGAATAGCCAAAGCAATCTTTAGAACGAAAAACGGAGCTGGAGGAATCAGGCTCCCTGACTTCAGACTATACTACAAAGCTACAGTAATCGAGACAGTATGGCACTGGCACAAAAACAGAAAGATAGGTCAATGGAACAGGATAGAAAGCCCAGAGATAATCCCACACACATATGGTCACCTTATCTTTGATAAAGGAGGGAGGAATATATAGTGGAGAAAAGACAGCCTCTTCATTAGTGGCGCTGGGAAAACTAGACAGGTACAGGTAAAAGTATGAAGTTAGAACACTCCCTAACACCATACACAAAAATAAGCGCAAAATGGATTAAAGACCTAAATATAAGGCCAGAAACTATCAAACTCTTAGAGGAAAACATAGGCAGAACACTCCATGACATAAATCACAGCAAGATCCTTTTTGACCCACCTCCTAGAGAAATGGAAATAAAAACAAAAATAAACAAATGGGACCTAATGAAACTTCAAAGCTTTTGCATAGCAAAGGAAACCATAAACAAGACCAAAAGACAACCCTCAGAATGGGAGAAAATATTTGCAAATAAAACAACTGACAAAGGATTAATCTCCAGAATTTACAAGCAGCTCATGCAGCTCAATATCCAAATAACAAACAATCCAATCCAAAAATGGGCAGAAGACCTAAATAGACATTTCTCCAAAGAAGATATAGAGGTTGCCAACAAACACATGAAAGAATGCTCAACATCATTAATCATTAGAGAAATGTAAGTCAAAACTACAATGAGATATCATCTCACACAAATCAGAATGGCCATCAGCAAAAAATCTGGAAACAATAAATGCTGGAGAGGGTGTGGAGAAAAGGGAACACTCTTGCACTGTTGGTGGGAATGTAAATTGATACAGCCACTGTGGAGAACAGTATCCAGGTTCCTTAAAAAACTACAAATAGAACTACCATATGACCCAGCAATCCCACTACTGAGCATATACCCTGAGAAAACCATAATTCAAAAAGAGTCATGTACCAAAATGTTCATTGCAGCTCTATTTACAATAGCCCGGAGATGGAAACAACCTAAGTGTCCATCATCGGATGAATGGATAAAGAAGATGTGGCACATATATACAATGGAATATTACTCAGCCATAAAAAGAAATGAAATTGAGCTGTTTGTAATGAGGTGGATGGACCTAGAGTTTGTCATACAGAGTGAAGTAAGCCAGAAAGAGAAAGACAAATACTGTATGCTAACACATATATATGGAATTTAAGGGAAAAAATGTCATGAAGAACCTAGGGGTAACACAAGAATAAAGACACAGACCTACTAGAGAATGGACTTGAGGATATGGGGAAGGGGAAGCTGTGACAAAGCGAGAGAGAGGCATGGACATATATACACTACCAAACGTAAGGTAGATAGCTAGTGGGAAGCAGCCACATAGCACAGGGAGATCAGCTCGATGCTTTATGACCGCCTGGAGGGGTGGGATACGGAGGATGGGAGGGAGGGAGACGCAAGAGGGAAGAGATATGGGAACATATGTATATGGATAACTGATTCACTTTGTTATAAAGCAGAAACTAACACACCATTGTAAAGCAATTATACTCTAATAAAGATGTTAAAAAAAATAAAAACTTACTATGAAAAAAAAAAAAACACAGACAAAACCAGAAGACACTTGTATGAATTTCCTGGGTTACCTCAATGAATAATTCTTAGTCAGGTGCTAATTTTTAAAAACACCTGCCAATCTCCCTTTCAACAAGTAGGAAGTAGCCTAGGATTTAGCACATTCAAGTACCTGCTATGTAGCAGCAGCTATTTTACCTTATTTCTGGAAGCATCTCACATTGCCAGCCTGTAGCCATCCCCAAACTGCACCAAGTGTGAGCAATCTAAAATATCCATAACTCCATTAAAAGGGCTAAACTTCCCCAATGCAGACAAAGATAATGTATTCATTATATTTTAATTGCCTATCCATTTCTTTGTACCCCTCACCAAAGTCTAAGTGCCTGTAGGGAAGACACTGTTGCCCTCTCCTATATCCCCAATGCCGAGAACAGCGCCTAGCACAAAAAAATAGTGATGACCGGATTAATGGGCAATACTTTTAATGGTTTAATAAAGAATCAATTCCAAGATCTTTAAGCACAACATCTAAGGCTCTGAATTCATCTTGCTAGCCTCATTCCTTATCATTCCCCTGCCTCTGACTTTAGCCTAAGGCGTCTCTAAATATCATACTCTGTATCAGCTATGTGGCTTTACTCTCCCTATTTCCTCTCCTTGAAAGGCTATTTCTTTACCTGCCTAATTCCTATATAACCTTCTAGAATCATTTCAGTCCTCCTGCTTCTTTTTTTTTTTTTTAAATTTAAGACCCCAGAAAATAAAAGGACTGTGGCCCTAGATTGCTAGAGTATAATAAGTCTACTTCTGTTGGTCTTTAGTACCTATGATGGCTCTTTCTTTGGTAAAGGTTTCTCAATAGGCCACTTTCTTCTGAAAGCAGTATCATTTCTTTTTCCTGTCTTTAAATGAGAACTTCAGAAAATAACATTCAGGAAACTGGTAATTTAAAAAGTTAAAAATATAGTAAGAACCTGCTGTATATATAAAAATATAATTAATAAAAAGTTAAAAATGAAAAGAGTAAGCAAATAAGACTTATTATGTTAGAAAGTCTAGGTAGATCTTACCTGGGTAGTTTTTGAGAGGGAAAATACTTTTAAGTCAAGATTTTGGTTTTGGTCTGAACCCTCAGCCTACTCTTTTTGTTACTTTTAGTTCTTATTTAGCTTTAGAATATATTCAGGTACTTTCACTACTGAATTTACATAGCAAAAAAATCCCACTGACAAGGTTAAAACTACAGCTAATTTTTTATTCAGAAGATACTGGCTGTCACTTTCCAAAATTTATGTCATGATATAATTCTGAAGACAAAGTCACTGTGATACTAAACATGAGTTTTGGTTCAAGATAATTTTCTGCCCATCTGTTCTTTGCAGTGAAACCTGAAGGGTCATTTTCTAACCCTGACAATCCCTCATCATCATCACGGAACAAGTCCCAGACAATAGCAACAACCACCTCATGTGGTCCCGATTTTCTGCAGTAGGCATTCAACGAGAGTCTCTGAGGCATACAAAACACTGTATCAAGGGCTGTGGTGACAAGATCAAAGAGACATAGATGCCCTTTTTAGAAAATAAAGAAAGCTGCAAGATCATAATAAGGCATGTGAATAAATATCTCCAACAAGAAGTAGCAAGTGATCAGTGGAATTATGAAGAACTGTAAGATTTCAGGAAAGGGAGAGACTAGCTACTCCCAGCAGGGAGAAGATTCAGAAAATACTGTGAAGGAGTTGGTCTTTGAAATATGCCTTGGAGGCTGGGGATTGGGTATAGACAAAAGATGCAAGAAAGGATATTCTAACAACTGAGGACTGTTACTGAGCTGAGGGTTAATAAATCAGTTCTACTTCATTTTTTCATTCACTCATTTGACAAATATCAATCAAATGTCTTTTATGGGCTACACAATACTATGCCGTAAGTATAAAGTGGTGAAAAAAAAAATACGCAGCCCCTGCCTTAATGGAGCTTAGAGTCTAAAATCCTTTATCTACCTCCTTTGCATATTTTCACTTTTCAAGTCTGGGGCAATGTACAGTCCTGGAACTAATTAGAGCGTAGATTAAAGAGTCCAGAGCAGGACATACGGACAGTTGTTGATTGACTGCACAGAAGTGATCACTATAAGCTTGAGACCAAGTTTTATACCTACATTTATAAAGATAAGAAACAAAAAAGAGTGCCTTTTCCATTTGTTTGCTCATAATCTAAGTATAACTAGCTAGAACTTTCATTACAACCTACTAGGTTCTGTGCTCATGACTTTTTAAAAATCGAGCCAAACAAATTAAATCATCCAAATAATAAAATAACAAATTTATTTTTTCTTCTAAGAGCTTTAAGAAACACAACAATTAGGAAGACTGAAGTTATCTTACAATAAGCCATTCATATTAAATATAAAACAATTAAATGTAAATCATCTAAATATACCAATTAAAAGACATGTTGACAGAGTGGGTTAAAAAATATGACCCAATTATATGCTGTCTATGAGAAACTCACTTCAAATATAACAACATAGGCAGGTTGAAAGTAAAAAGATAGATAAAAATAACTGTAAACATTCATCAAAAGAAAGTAGAAGGGGCTATATTAATATCACATAGGACTGTAAACTTCTGAGCAAATAAAATTATCAGACACTGAGACATTACACAAAGATAAAAGGGTCAATTCACCAAGAAGGTATAGCAATCCTAAACATACACATACCAAATATAGTTCTGCAAAATATTTCATGTAAAAATTGATAGAATTGAAAGTAGAAATAGAAAAACTCATTTTTAGTTGTAGACTTTAATCCACCCTCCACCAACAACAGATAAAGCAAGTAGCCAAAAAAGTTAGCAAATATATAGAATTCAAAAAGAAAAAATAGAATTCAACAACAGCATCAACTAACAGAGCCTAACTGATGTTTGTGGAACAATCCCAATAACAGCAGAAAACACAGTCTTTTCAAGCATCCATAGAACATACACCAAAATTGGCTATATTATGGCTGTAGAGTAAATCTCAATGAATTTAAAAGAACTAAAGTCATATATATGTATTTTCCATCTACAATAAAATCAAACTTGAAATCAATAACAGAAAGGTAACAGGAAAATCTCCAAACACTTAGAGACTAAACAACACAATTTAGTCAATGTGTCAAAGAAGTCCCAAAGGAAATTTTAAAAGTACACTGAACTGAGTAAAAGGGAAAATATAAAATATCAAAATTTGCAGGAAACAGCTAAAGCAGCATTGAGAAAAATTTAAAGCACTAAATGCATGCAATCAAAAAGAAGTCTCAAATCAATAATCTAAGCTCCCACCACATGAACCTAGAATAAGAAGAGCAAAGTAAGCCCAAAGTCAGCAGAAAGACTGGAGTAATAAAGATAAGAGCAAAAACTCAATAAAATTGAAAAAAGAAAAGCAATGGAGAAAATCAGTGAAATGAAGTGCTTGGTCTTTGGAAATATCAACAAAACTTATGAACCTCTAGCAAGACAGAAAAAGAAAAAAGGAAGACACAAATTACCAACATTAAGAATGAAACAGACGATATTACTACAGACTCTATAGACATTAAAAGAATAATTAGGGTATACTCTGAAAAACTTTTCACCATAAATTTGACAGCTTTGATATAATATACCACTTCCTCAAAAAACACAAACTACCACAACTCTTTGAATATGAAATAAACTATTTTAATACCCCTGTACTATTAAAGAAATTAAATTTATTAATAAGAAACTTATAAAAAAAGTTAATTTTCCCAAAAACTTAATATGGTTTCACTGGAGAATTTTTCCACACCTTTAAAGAAGAATTAGCACCAATTCTATGTAATTTCTACCAGTAAATCCTTCTCAAATCACTTTACAAAGCTAAGATTACCTTGATACCAAAATTAGACAGAGAGTACCAAAAAGAAAACTAGAAACCAATATTCCTCAGGAATTTAGATGTAAAAGTAACAAAATATAGACAAACAGAATTCAGCAGTATGTAAAAATAATTATATGCACTGACCTACTAGTATTTTTTTCAGGGGTGCAAGGCTGGTTCAGAATTTGAAAATTAACCAATGTGATCCACTATATTAACAGCCTAAGGGAAAAAAAAATCACATATCGTATCAGTAGATGCAAAAAAAAAAAAAAGCATTTGACAAAATTTAACATTCATTCATAATAAAAATTCAGAAAAGTAGAAATAGAGGGGGAACTTCCTCACCCTGATAAAGACCATCTAAAAACATGCACAGCAAACAATATACTTAATGGTGAAAGACTGGCTGCTCTTCCCTTATGATTGGGGACTAGGCAAAAATATTTGCTTTCACTATTCTTATTCAACATGGTGCTAGAACTTGTAACCAGTGGAATAAGTCCAAAAAAAAAATTAATTCAAAGACGTACAGATTTACAGGAAAAAAATAAACTTTTCCTATTCACAAAGGATATGATCGTCTATGTAGAAAATCTCAAGGGCTCTACCAAAAAAAGCACCTAATAGAACTAATAAGTGAATTAAACAAGGTTGCAGAATACACAAAAATCAGTTTTCTATCAAAAACAATGTTTCTGGGGCTTCCCTGGTGGCGCGGTGGTTGGGAGTCCGCCTGCCGATGCAGGGGACACGGGTTCATGCCCCGGTCCGGGAAGATCCCACATGCCACGGAGCGGCTGGGCCTGTGAGCCATGGCCACTGAGCCTGCGCGTCCGCAGCCTGTGCTCCGCAACGGAAGAGGCCACAGCGGTAAGAGGCCCACATACCGCAAAAAAAACCCAAAAACAATGTTTCTATATACTAGTAATGTATAGAGGATATCAAATTTAAAAAATATAATACCATTTATAGTTGCTCAAAAACTTTAATACTTAGGTGTAAATCCAAAAAACATGTATTAAACTTTATGCTGAAGACTCCAAAACACTGATATAACAAATCAATGGATATCTAAATAAATGGAGTAATATGCAATGTTCATAGATCAGAAGATGCAGCACAGTAGAGATGCCAATTCCCCCCAAATTGATGCTCAGTTTTAATACAATTGCTATCAAAATTCCAGCAAGAATTTTTTATATAGTTCAGATTATTCTAAAATGTGTATAGAAGAAGAGCACAGGAGCTAGAATACCTAATACAATTTTGAAAAAGAAGAATAAAGTTGGAGGCATCAATCAACCCAATTTCAAAACTTATTATATATAATAACTTTAGTCAAGACATTTCTGCAAGGAATGCTGCCCTTAAAGGAACCAAAAGCAGTCAAACCTCTGTCATGGTCCATGGGATATTTCCCCAAATGATAACTTAGAAAAACTGGCTAGGGAAGCCCAACAATTAGTTTCAGAAAATGAAGAATAAGACTGGAAATTCAACAGTTGTTTTGATAAAAAGAGAAAGCTCTGGTTTGGACCAACTAACCACCCAGTCTTACTGGAGACTCCAACATTCCCACTCCTAATCACTGTACATGCATTAAACAACTGGTTTATTGATAAAACGATAGCATTCATTAATCAATATTGATGGGAAAACAAATATTAACAAGGCAAGAAAACATGCCTACCTCACTTGTCCCACTTACTCGAAACACAATCCAGGGAACCCTGCTCCCAGACGTTTAAAACTGTCTAATGGACCATTCAAGTTCTGGCAAATGGATTTCATACAATTTTCTCCATCTCATGAATATAAATATGTTTTAGTCATGATCTGTATGTTTTCTCACTGGACAGAAGCCTTCCCTGGCAGACAGGATACTGCCTCCTCTGTGGAAAAGAGTATCTCTACTTGGGAAATTCCTCTCAAACATCATAGTGATGAAGGATCCCATTTTACTGGTCAGGTACTTTGACAAGTCTGAATTCTCTGGCCAGTTTTAAAACACTTTCACTGTGCTTACCACCCTCAATCCTCTGGTTTGGTCAAACACACTAATGGCATTATTAAGGCTCAATTGGCAAAATTTGTAGAAGCCCTCCAATTACCTTGGCCAAAAGCATTGCCATTGATCTCTCTGAATCTCACATCTACCTCTTTTGGAACTCATAAACTCTCACCCTTTGAAATAGTTACAGAACACCCAATGTACTTGGCTCCTGCCTCTTTTGACCCCCAACTAATAAAAAAAGAGATAGTTCAATATTGCAAAGGCCTAATTACCTTTATTTAAAACAACCATGCTTTGGTAGAGCAATCTTTTCACAGTGTGTTCTTGAGAGATGTAGACCTTGAGCATCGCACTTTGCAAACTGGAGACTTTGTTGAAAAAGACACCCCCTGAAAGACTCTCTTCAACGTCGCTGGAAAGGTCCCTAACCAACCCTCGTGCCGCCAAACTCAAGGGAATAGAGCCTTGGATTCATGTGACACAGCTAAAGAAAGAACCCTGACTGGACCTGCATGTCGTCCAGTGACCTGAAAGTGAAGATTTCCCAGAATTGAAGCAGATGACATCTGATCAGACAGTTTTCCCAAGATATCCAGACCAGGCCTATTGGAAGTTTATTGCCAAACCTTTGATGGTGACATAATGTTTCAAATGATCTCCAGTATCTATAATCTTGTTAACATATGGACTTTAGATAAAAACTGTGTAAGAGCTCTCCCCCCCACCCCTCCTTGTTACTCAAATGTGACCTCAATAGGTTTCAACCTGCACACTTCCCCTCGAATGTGGGACATTTTGCCCAGGAAAGTTCCTTCTGCCATTGAAGGACAAAAAGTCATTGAAACCAGAAAACCTAATTCTTGATCAGAGATGCTTTCAGAGAAAGATCTTGATCAAAAGTGGGAAATGTAAAAATTAATAATCAGAAACCTCAATTAAAATAGTCAGGAGGCCAGAAGGGTATGGACTCTCATGCCCTTAAACAATAGCAGAGTCCAACAGGAAGAAGAAAGATTTCCTCCTCTTGCTTGGCAAGAGCTCCACCAATGAGAGACTGCCACAACTTAGCCAATGAAAAGCTACTATACTTTGAACTCTCAATTCCTCCAATGGACTCTTTGTTTACTCTAGCCCTCCCAACTTCCTTTCCCCTTTTGAAAAGAGTTCTCTTCTCCTTGCTGTGTAGGGACTTGTAGGTAGCTCACCATCACTGCAGACCCTGAATTACAATTCTTTGCTGAGCCCAAACAAACCCATTTTTGCTAGAGAAATAACTGGCAGTCTATTTGTTTTAGGTCAACAGATAAAAGAGCTCTGTTATAAGAGAGTGTAAGGTCATGTATCAGTAGACAATTATAGATACAAGCAAGTGCAGTGAGATTGTGTAGATCTTCTTGCAGAAGTTCTGTACAGAATATTGTTCGGTAAAATTGCAGGAAAAACTTCAATGATGAAAAGATTTAGGATATGTGCCATGAACGTTCAATAAACGGCCACCAAGTAGACAAGGCTGGGAAAGGTAATCCAAGCTGGGATAGCAGAGGGAGCAAAGGCACAGAGGCATGCAACGGTATGGTGCTGTCAGGGAGATGCAGGGGTTCAGCATGACTCACGCACAGTGCGCCGAGTGTGTTACGGCAAATGGCTGGAGGAGCAGAGAGAAACCAGACCATGTAAGACTTACTACAGACTTTGGAATTTACTTCACTTAACATGATAATCTCTAGGTCCATCCATGTTGCTGCAAATGGCATTATTTCATTCTTTTTGAAGTAAGCCAAACAGAAAAGACAAATAGCATATGATGCTGCTTATATGTGGGATCTAAAAAAAAAAATGATACAAATGAAGTTATTTACAAGACAGAAGTAGACCCAGAGACATAGAAAGCAAACTTATTGTTACCAAAGTGGAAAGGTGGGGGAGGGATAAATTAGGAGTTTGGGATTAAAAGATACACACTACTATATATAAAATAGATAAACAAGGACCTTCTGTGTAGCACAGGGAACTATACTCAATTTCTTGTAATGACCTATAACGGAAAAGAATCTGAAAAAGAATCACTGTGCTATACACCTGAAACTAATGCAATGTTGTAAATCGACTATACTTCAATAAAGAAATTAAAAAAAAATTTTTTTGGAACTATCCAATAGCTCACAGGAGTACTTCTGGGATGTATCCACCACCAGTGCTATTATACCCAGTGCTGGAGCATGGGAAGTAAAATTAGAATGTGTTTATATTTATTTTAATCTGATGCTTAATTTCTATTTGTGTATATGTTTTATAATGAAATATATTTATGTAGTAATACATGGTGGTATTTTATAAGTGAATAAATATACATATGTTAGGAACATATGTTTAAGTTTTTTCTTTCCTGATGAGGTACATTATCTACAATGTTTGGAGACAACAGCTATTAAAGTATTAAGCAGGGCCATAAGGTAATGAGATTTTTGCATTATAAAGTCTTCATGGTAGGGGAGTATGGGACAGTGTGGACTAGAGATTAGAGGCAAGGAGAAGAGTTAGGTTGTTATTATAATCGTCCAGGCTGAGACAATGAGGATCTGAACGGTGGCAGTAGCTTTAGAGTTGGTGAGGAAGGAAGGGACTGCTATTGGAGAATTTTACAGAAAAATTATTAACAGGGTTCAGTCACTTATGAGATACAAGAGATGAGGAACGGGGTGCATCTGGAATGATTCCCATGGATGTCATTGGATTTGGATGACTAAGTGAATGTCAGCACCAGTCATGCGCATTAGGGCATGGGAACAGAGAAGGTTTGGTGGGAAAGCTAATGAGTGTGAACTTTTGACATGTTTAATTGTGAGACTCTTCTCTAACAATTGGATGGAAATGTTTAGGATACAGTTGGATATCTGGGTTTTAAAGTTCTGAAAAGGGATCTAACCTGATGATCAATATACATGGGAGTTACCAGCTTATCCTCAGAAGAGTACCCACAGAGTGAAATCAAAAAAATAAAAAAGAAAGAAAAGAAAAGAAGTTGAAGGACAGAAGCTAAGGGAACTCCAATATTTAAAGGAAAGTGGTAGGAAGAAAAGACAGAAAAAGCCACCCAGAAGAAAAGCTTAGATTGCTAGGAACAGTATGAGCAGAGATAGAAGTCATGGCAGTCCAGGTGAGGAAGAGTCTCATGAAGACAAGTGATCTAATTGTCTTGGGTAAACAACACTCCCTTGTTCCTCCTCCTATTAACATTATCAAGTCTTTATTGAGCACCTGCAGTTAGACAAATTGCATTAATTTTAACATCACAGAATTATAGACACAGACTACAATGTAGAACAGAATATCTATGAATAGTATTCTCAACATGAAGCAATTTTGTCTGCCATTTAACTGAGGTCAGCATTGTTAATTCAGCACTTAGTATACGGTAAATTAAGAGCATCATGAGGTGTATGCTGTGGATGGTTAAAAACACTGATACTGATGTTGGGCCAGATGTTAACAGATGATCAAGTTAATCATCTCCATTTTAGTAAATGACCTTATTCCACTACATGAATCAATGACAACATCATAATGCCAGGGACCCGACTCTACTTGTAGGGTACATGCCAGATGTGACATTAGGCATACTTCCTATTAGCAAAATAGGAAATAGTTTTTATCAAAACACAACTCAATTGATTTCATCCTTCCTAGGAGAAGAATCCCAAAATCTTCCACAAAACTCACCCACGTGTATACCTTGGTTTATTTGTCTTAACAATGTGTTTTAAAGCTTAGGCTAGACACATAAGCCAGAAGTCGAGTGCCCTGTAAATCAACCCCTCACCTTGAGTCACACAGGAAAGCGTATATGATTAAGAACAAGGCATCAAAGACAATTTACACACACACGTGCATATACTTTGTAATACACAGGTTATGATTAATAAACAAAAGAAAAAAAATAACTTCTTGCCTGACATGGAAAGCTCATCTCACTTAAGCAGAAGTCATTGTCATCAAATGGCATTAGACAGTTGTCACCTGCTGGTTCTTTCCCCGGGGAAACCTCTTGATTAAGTGCCCTTTCCAATCAGGCACATTCAATTTAGGAAAAACCCATTAAACAATAACTAGATAGTATTTTTCATTCACCATGACAAAGTGTCCTCTGCAGAGGTTGACAATAATTTTATTTGGGTTTAAATCTTACTTTCAGTTCATTGCTTGAGAAATCTTAACACTGAAAAAGTATCGTAAGATCTCAGAAGTAAAATGCACAAGGGCAGCAGCTGTGTTTGCATTGTTCAAATGTTTCCCAGCACTGACCTAACATTCAGCATTTCCTCAGTAATTGTCAAAGGAAGAAATTAGAGTACAATTTAAAATCTATCCATTATATCCGTTCTGTCAGGTAATAAATATAGTGTTTGAGTTCAGAAGGCAAAGATACAGATAAAATCCAACCAAGTCTACAGAGAAGCAATTTTTTCCCAGTACAGATGAGCCAATACAGTTCTTTTTTAGTATCAGTATTCTAGACATTTAGTTCACCACTGCCCTGGAAGGAACTGCAGTGGCCCTCTTCCCAGAAAATGTATTTTTAATGATGTGGTTGTCTCCAGAAATGGCCACCAACAATTCCACCCATCCTTCTAGCAACAGGCTACTCCTCTCATCAAGAGGTGGAGGTTATTTCCCCTCCCTCTGAATTTGGGCTGACCTTGTGATTTACTTTGACCAATAGAATGCAATGGCAGGGACATGTGTGAGTTCAGAGCCTAGCCATTAAGATGACTGATAGCATCCACTTTTGCTCTCTTGGGACTCGACTGCCATGTTATAAGGAAGCCCATACTCTCCTGCTGGGAAGAGTGTTCATGTGGAGAAACCTTGGATGATAAGGCACTATGTGGAAAAAGAGGCCATATAAAACCTTGGAGAACAGAAGTGGCCCAGCTGACAGTCACCTTCAAGGCCCCAGACATGTGAGAGAGGTATTGTTGGATATTCTAGCCCAGCCCATTTGCCAGCTGAATGCAGCCAATGGAGTAACCCTAGCTGGAGCAGAAGGATCACCAGCCAACCCACAGAATGGTAAGAAACATTGATAAAACTATTAATGTTTTAAGCCTCTATATCTTGGGTGGCTTGTTATATAGTAATAGATAACTAAAACAAATAACATTACACTCCTCCCCTTCTTTGTCACCATTAGCCTCTCATTTTTTTTTTTTTGATACATTTCTCATAGAAATTCTACCCTGTTTCCTTTTGCTGTAGTGTTGAAACCAGTTTTTAGAATGAAGAGCTACAGTTGGAAAATGCTGGTTTCTAAAACTTTCCAATGGGTATGATGTCAGATAACCTAACTTATTATAACAGAGACAGTCTGTCTTTAAATTGTTTACAATCAAATGTACTGTACTTGACATACTCAGATGCACAGAACTTTTACTCTTAAAATTCTTATAATTCTTAAGTAGTCAGTACAAGGAGAGCAAAGCCCCCATTTAATGTAGTCTGTCCCCACTACATGCACCTGAAAGAATCATTTGGGTTTAAGCTGCTCCATTACACAGTTAAGTATATATCTAAATATTTAAATTTTTCTAATCAGAAATGGTTTCTTCCTCTGTCATTCTAAATGTCACTATTAGATGTTTTAATATTACTTAGGGTAGGTACACTCATCCAGAAAGTCTCTGGCAACATCCTTTTACTCAGTGGCATTTCAAAATAATGTGGCACAATGTTGTAAACTCTCAATAAAACCTCCTGGTAAACATGGAGTGTGATCCTTGTCATTAATGACTCCTGCCATGAAGTAATCCTCATCCTTTTTGTCCAGGCTGAGTTTCAGTGTGGACTCCTCCCAAACAGAACATAAAGGGCATGACCTATTCCTGAAATCCACCGACATAAAAAATCTTTTTTACGTTAAGATTACTCATATAATGGATAAAACAGTTAAGTTCGACCTCCCAGTACTCTGTGAAAGCAGCAGTGCCTCCGGTAACGTACCTCAGCCTGCCCCGAGAAACCTATTCACTGTAAACCACACTATATTATTAATCCCAACTGCAAGCGCCTACAGTGACACTCTCTCGTAACAGAGCTAAAAGCAGATATAACCCGGTGTCTTCCCAGGGGAGTCTAAAGACAACTTTCCTTGTGAATAGTCAGACATTCTATCGCTGCGCTAAAACGTTCAGCAAGCAGACATGATTTATCCCTTCCTTTTTATAAACTATTATTTCTGCAGTTGTTAAACTCTGAGCAGTTACATATGCCTAATTTCAACTAACTGCAGGCAGAATATGCTGACAAGATTTTGCTCATTCTATCATTCTTGAAGATACCACGAGAGCTGGCTCTCCCTAGCGTTCTGTTCCAAACCCTTTGCTCTTCTCACTTCATGCCAAAAGAGGCAAACTCAAACATCTCCATCTCTAAGCTGGATCAGATCAGTAGCGATCCATTTAAACTTTCCCTGGGCATTCACATATATATTCACAGCTTCTGTGATGACGCCTAAATCTAAATTTCAGACTTAGACCTTGCCTTTGAATTCCAGCCCCTATAACCATCTGTGGTCCGTACCTGGCCGCCTGCACATTCCACAGCTGCTTCAAAATTCACACGGTCAGTTATATTTCTCCTCCCATTCTTAGTCTAGGTTTTTCCTATCTTGTTAATGGAATCATCACTTACCCCGAAACTTGAGATTCTTAACTCTCTCTCCCTTACACTCCACAATCAGCCACACCAATTACTATCAGTTCTACCACGAAACACATCCTTTGAACCCATCCATTCCCTCTGTCTTACCTCACTGATGCATCATTTCTTGTCTTGACTTTTACATCTCTATCCCCACTGGTCTCCCTGCCTATAGCCTCACCTCCTCCCCAAACCATCCCCTGCCCAGGACCAAGGGTGATCTTTCTAAAACAGGGAACTAATCCTGAGTGGCAGTGTACTGGAGTGGTTAACTCTGTGGAAGTCAGAAGCTGGGGTGAATCCTGGATCCATCACTTACTAGCCATGTCATCTTGGGAATGTAATTTATCCTGTCTTTGCCTCACTCTCCTCAGAAGTTAAATGGGAATAAAAATAATATCTACTTCAGTTGATTGTGATGAAGATGAAATAAACATGTATAAAGCTCTTAGAACAATGCCTAGCACACAGAAAATGCAATAGAAATAGTAGCTTAAATAAATGGATGCCACTTACCTGCTTAAAGCCCTTCTCTAGAGGAAAGGGCTTCCTGAGGGAAAGTGACCCTCCATAACCTGCCACCTGCTTCCCTGTCTGGCCTCAGCTCACTCTGTTTACCCCCACATAGAAGCAGAGCTCCAGGCATAGCAGATCCTGAACCTGACCTGCTCTTTCATTCCTCCAATGCCCATCTCTCTGGAATACCCTCATCCCCACAGGAGGTAGGAGGAAACTCCTACTAATCCTTCAAGCTTCAAAGGATTAAGTGTCTCTTTCCTTTGAAAGTCCTTCTAGACTCACTCAAACCTAACTACTCAATTCATTTTTGGTTCCGTTCTGGGATCTAGTATCTATCTCTATTATTCTATCTACCACACTGCCTTGCAATTATATTTTTACAAGGCAATTTCCCCTACCAGGCATGCTCGTTCAGGTCAAGGACTGTATCATATGTCCTCATATTCTTAATGGATAGTATAATATCTATTATGAAACACCGGATACAACAAATGTTTATATTTTTTTCTCTCCATTCTTTCCTTCTTCTCCCAATAGTTTTAGTAGTAATAATAATAATAGTAATATCTTACCACTTTAATATTCATAAAACACTTTGAAATACATCATGTCATTTTGTTTTGATCCATAGAATAAAACACAAAAAAATGGTTCCCACTTTATCACTGAGACAACTGAGGTCTCAGGAGTAATGTGGTTTCTCATACAGTCATGTAGCCATTACTCAAATCCAGGGCTTGCTATTCCAGATCTTATGCTTTTGCTTTTGGTGTTTTTTTTTTTTTTTCCTCACAATCAAAGACCCTCCCTTCAAGATGGGCATTTTGTCCAAAATTAATTATATGGCCACCTCCTTCAAAAATACCTCTGCTTTAATGTCTGTAAGATTCATAACTCCCCATCAAAAAAAAAAGACAACTCAACCATCTTGTTTGAATCAACAATAGTATTGTTCCTGGTCAAATGCATTTATTTCTTACAAATATGTCTTATAAGCTCCCAGACAGGTGTCATTTTAAAATACTTTGTGTTGCCATAGGTGTGACCGCAATGTCTGTGGGTCCTAGCCAAGGGCACCAGGTCCTTGGATTCAGGTAAGGAAGCCTGGTCTGTGATGTCATTTCGTACTTTACAGACTCGGTCAGGAATGTTGACAAACACAAAGCATCTGGTCAGGCATGGAGATTTTTCATCAGATCTAAACAAGGAAGATCTTTCTTGAAAAAAATAGTTTTTGGAGACACCTGAAGATTAGGCTCAGAGCCAGCATCACTGGTAAATAATAGTCTGGTGTTTATATTTTCACTGGGGATTGTTTCCCCTGACACCACAAATTAAATGAAGCAGCCAGACTCTCAGAGCTTGTAATTTTACCAGGCGGGCTATATGTTTAAAAGCTAAACAAAAGAGCTAGTCTGCCTTTACAGGGAATTTAAGAAAAGCCAGAATTTAGAATGCAAAAACACTCTGCCCTGTTCCACGAAGGGGCTTTGTACCAAAGCTCTAAAATGAGATTTTTCTCCTCCCTCAGGAGTCCTTCCAGTTTCACGTGTGTGGCAAATGCTAAAAGCCACAGAGAAAACAAGCCTTTCCCTTGGGAAGGAGAGGCTGTATTGTCAAACACAGACCCTTTGGGGTTTGAAATCTTGACAGGCCCCAAACAAACGTGTCTTGTTTTTGTCTCTTCTTTGTAGACTGCAGTGTTTAACTTTTGTAACATGAAAAGATATAATATGATGTGCTTTATTTTATCATTATTTTTGGAAAATTTCTACCCTATGAGAGACTATCTGAAATAAGAATCTAATGTAATTGCTATAAAAGTCCGTGAATACCTAATCAAATCACTGGGTGACATTTATCCCCTCCACTGAAAAAGCAGAATAATGCAAACAAATTCCATTTGTTCTGGGATATTACCCATGAAACTAAGTGCTACTTTCTCTTTATAAAAACCATTGACTGAAATCATACTCTGATTCAATATTTGGCCCAGAACAGCTGTGAAAGCACAATTTTCTACTCAAAGGTCCTCATCTCACCTTGGGATTCTTAGTTATAAGCAGGCTCCCAAACACATATAGCCATACACGCTTAACACGTAGTTGACAAATAACATTCCATCTTCAAGACTGAATTAATTAAAACCATTAATGTGTTTTAAAATCAAAGTCTATTTACTTGTGTTTAAAGAAGTCGTATTTTGATTGTTACAATATTCAGATGATTCAGTGTTCAAACGTCTATGATTTAGTCAAGTTAAACATAGGCTTTCTTTGGGATTAAGAAATGATATCTCTTGCTTTTAAATTTTCTGTATGTATGGCACATCATTTTCTAAATTTGCAGTGAAAGTTAAATAATTATCTAGGTTAAACTAAGCACAAGATCACAAACCAGTGTTTTGCCCAAATTATCCCAACTAAAATTTGCCTCAACCATAAGCTCAAAATATAGTACCGTCTGTCATGATTTTCTTCATCCATGAAGTTAAGATATAAGTGGAGGAGGTAAATAAATAACATCTTACATTTTCAAAACACTTATCCACTTTCTAAATTGAACCTCACCAGCAATGCCATAAAAGAGAAAGGAAGGGATCGTTACTTGCGTTTAATAAATGACGAGCTGAGTCTCAGAATGGTGACGTGGCTTCTGCAAGTTCACCCAGCTGGTAAACGACAGAACTGGAAAAACTGCAGTCTATTGTCACTGAATTATGCCACGCTGCCTCTCTTGAATAAGCTTTATGAGTAACCTATAATAATCCACTTGGCTCCAAAACTGCTATTGGTTACCAATCTGCTGTGAATTAACTCTAGCAAAAGTTCTACAAATCTGTTCTCTGGTCAGCATAGGGGGAGAGTTCCTGAGAAGCAGCTATGGAGGACTTATAAACCAAGAGAAGATTCTCTGTGTGATTGTTCCACTCCAACGAAGAACCACACTGTCCCTCCATATGCCTTGGGCTCTGTGGGCTCATCTTTTTCAACAAAATCCTACTCTCTGCAGTTCTACATTTTAATAGTTTCCACCAGAAAACAAATAAACAATGTGAGTTACATGAGCGACAGCTAATACTGAAGGGAAATGCAATGCGTGGGGGTGCACAGTCATTTTTTAAGGTCAGTCAAAGGTCACAGGGGCAATTTCCCGTAAGTCATCAAGGCTGGTGGCTATTCAGGTTGTCACAAGCCTCTTCATTATTGTTTCCACCATAAACATCACATGGAGTCAAATATGCAATGAAGCCAATCTTAGAATAATCTGAAAATTGTTCTGTTTTAGCACATTCAGTGACAGACACATGTAGGCTTACTAAATTATTCTACTCTTCTTAAATTCAGCAAATAATTATCGAGGATCTATTTTGTGCCAGGCTGTAAATTAGATCCTGAGGATACATCAGTCTTGTATAGGAGACAGACACATAAATAACCACACTGATTCCTGGTGGATGGTATAACTAAATACTTTGGGTGTGCTTGTTTCCACTTGGGTGAGTGGGACAGTATCACAGAAATGATGTTATTTGATTTGGTTCTTATAGGTTAAACAGTAGTTCAGTAAAGGAGTAGAAAGGGTAGTATTTTATTCCTGCTGCAATTCACAAATGTATGTATACAAATGAATAATCAATTCCCATGGGAAGTCCCAACCTATCTACTGTTGAAATATTTTAATAAAAAAAGAAAATCTCCAGAACAATGTATACAATGGCTTAGTAAATCACAACTATATAAGTGCATTTCACTGTTGTTAATTGCTTCTGGTGAGTAATGAACACTCTATTACACCATATATAGATTCTCAAAATATTGAGGGTATTGAAAAGTTCTTAGCTCTATCCCAGTCCAATGTCATCTTTTTCAATAAGGCATAGAAAGGTCAAGTGTCTTATTTAAAATCATACAGTTAATCACTGAAATTAAGAGACTAAAACTTAGATGCTCTGATATCCAATTTAGTTTTTTTCCCTCTGCAGTACTGCATGCTCTATTATTGTAAGTTGATAGTTTATGGTTAGAGATGTCTTTTGTAAGACATAAGAGTGGTAGTTTGAGGTCAGACGGTCATGTTAGTAAAACTCATGGATGTTGTTATTTATTTTCTGTTTAATATGAAAAGGAATAAATCCCTAAAGAAGAGAACATAGGCAGGCAAAGAAATTCCAAAGGAGAAGGATAGGAATGGAGATAAATATGAAAGACCAAGAGTTAGGATACCTGGATTTTATTGGGAAGTTGTCTTGAACAAGCTGCTTTCCCCCATTCCCTTCCATCCCATCACCTGTAAACTCAAGCCAGTATGGGTGGGGACCATTTACCTGCATATTTTCCTGTCTTAGTTTGTGTGTGAACAAGTGGTGTATTTCTAATTGATATAGATTAAACACCTCCTGGGAACCTTTTTCATATGTGCCCTCAAATATTACTCAAGCCACCTCACACATTTGGTACTAGATAGGCTCCATGTAGAAATGGGGAGACTGTGTTACAGACAGTTTATGTGACTTGCCCAAAGCCACTTACCTAGTACATTACAGAGCTTTAATTTGAACACAGTTGTCCAAGCTTATTGCTTTTTCTGTTAAAAACACCTTTAAACTAAATAATCATTAAAGTCTGTTCTGGTTCTAAAACTGGACTCAATGCAATAAAAAATATGGAAATGCTTTAGAAAATTTTAAGTGCCATGAAAATATGAGGTGACCATAACACCCCCATTAATCATATATATCCATCTGTATGGACCCAAAGCACTACAAATCCAGCCATTGCCTACATGACAGAGTGACAGGGCAGGCATTTTGAGTCCTTTAGAGCCCAGAGAAGATTAAGTCATAAATAGTTATAATTTTTCCTGACCTTTAGAAAGTTGATATCCCATTGAAGAAATTATTAGATTGGAGAGCTCTGAGATAATGGATGTTAAAGTATGTTGACTTCCTTTCCTATAAAACATATAATCTCTGCAGAGATTTGGCCAACTTTAATGTCAACCAGAATATTTATATTTGCTTTGCTTGTCTCAGAGTCATCTGGAAAATGAAATGCCTTTTATTGACATAAAATCATGGATGTAAATTTACTCTCTTAAAAAGAGCTATATAAATAATATGGCAGTTCCTTTACTTTTTGACTATAAATGGAATATTGTTTCTAAGAAGCATATAGAGATCACCAAGCAACTCTGAAAGCTATTACCAATATTAGAACGAGTTTTTACAGTAGCAATGAGAAGTCTGCAGAATGAAAAGAAATAAAAGCATCAACTCTATTCTCCCATTCATATCCAGAGTAACTATTCCAGAGCAATGTGGCTCCTGTCCCAGAAAACAGATGTCTCAATATCTGTGCTCCAGCTCCCCTTGCATGACTTTCTAACCCCCAATGAGTCTTTCCCCTCCTGCCATAGGGTCAGTTCAAATGTTCTTCTCCCTACTTAGAAAACACCTCAGCTTCCTAATTTACATTTTATTCACCCTTCACAACTAAGCTAAATAATACTTCCTTAGAAAATTAACCTGAACCTTTTCCCTTAATCACTCCCCGTAGCTAAGCCTCATGGCATAACACATTTTACTGTTGTACAATATTGTGACTTGTTATTTATTTGTGCAATTATTTGATCAGAAGCGATTCCTTCACTAGATTCGGTCTCTAAGAGGGCAGGGACTATGTCGTTTTGCTCATCATCACATCCTCAGGGCCTAGCACAGTACCTAGAACATGCAAAATACTCAGTTAATTTTTTCTTTGAGAGACTAAATCATTCTCTCCTGGAGAAGACTCCATCCACTCTTGGTCATCATGTTTCATATCCTCCTCCAAACTCTATGTCTGGGGTCTATTCTTAAAGAAACTTACACACCAAGGAGCTAATGCTTTGTAAGAATAAGACAATCCAGTTCATAATTATGAATATAATATTACTTTTAAAATTGATGCTTAGAGAAAGAATCCAAGAGAAGGGGAAAGAGGCTATGCACAAAGTAACTGGCTGTAGTGTCATCTTAACAGTAATATGAAAGTAACCTTAGCATCCAATGAGAAGAAAACAGTAAAACACAATACATCTATGCGCTAGAAAGCTAGCTATACATTAAAATGAATAATTATGAGGATTATGTTATTTCAAAAAATGCTTGAGTAAATAAGGCTAAGTGAATTAGAGAAGTATATATTACCTTCTAATGTACAAAGCATATGTTTATGTGTAAAGATTGATTGAAAAAGAATATGGAAAAGAAAAGCTACTTGATATGAGAGTATCATAATCTTACAACCTTATAATAAGATTATAAATATGGTAAGACTATAATGAACAATTTTATTTTGTTGTAATATTATCTGTATCAAGACAATTGCTTAAAAGTACATATAAAGCAATACTTAAAGGCTGACTGCAGGATATTTTCCACCCATACTTTAGGTACTTACCTTGAGTATACCATATCATGTTATATGTGTCATATATTCCAGGGTAAAGAACAACTGGGTTATGCCTTTGAATGAAGGCTGAGTACCAGTAGGCATCTAGCTTTACTCTTAGAAACTCAGTGATTTACAACTATTGAGTATACTTGGCTAGAATCTAAAATTAACATTGTTCCAACAAAAGATTGTGTCAGCTTCTTGGGATATTACATTCTGCTCCATCACATGATGGTACTGGAGATGGACATGTACTGGCCTAGAATGTAGATGATTTTTCATTCTGTTTTCTTTTTTTTTTTTTTTTTCATGCCAAACTTCATTCTGTTTTCAGTTGCATTCTGATGACAAATCAGCACCCAAGAGCTACAAGTATCCATCCTCTGAGAATCCCTCTCTGATTCCAGTCAGGGAGTTAATTCATTATCTAACCAGGGAAGCCCTACCCTAAGAGCACTGGTTCACTGAGGCATGCATGGTCTCCTGTGAAAACAAGCAGGCCCTTCTGAAGTTCGTACCAAGGGCTAATATGCTTGTTTATGACGTTCCAGACCCGTCTCTGAGCACACCAACCACACTACTCCATTCATCCTCACAACAACTCCACAGATGAGGCATTAGTATTAAACTCCACTTTTCAATGGAAAGAAGTGAGGCACCTTAATAGTTACACAGCCTGCCCAAGGTCACAAAGCCAGTAAGTGTCCGAGTCAAGAACAGAACCAAGAGCCCACACCTTTAAAGATCATACTGTGCTACCATGAAAATGTGAGATTTGTAAAACTCTAGAACAAAAAGATGGCAAGTTAGAAAATACCTGCTTCAACTCTATAATGTAAAATTCACATGAATGTTAGAGCTTTTTATACTCCCACATGTGCTAAGAAACAAAGACTGTAGAGGAAAAGAAATCTCATTTCACTTCTCCCTCCTGCGGAGTCAGGGAAGTACATATGCTACGACTGTAGTAATGACCCTTGTGTCCCCATCTTTCTAAAGGTACGCTAAAGCACTATGCAATGCCCCCAAAGAATTCACAAGCCCGTGACTTATACTACCAGATAAACTCCACGGTGTGTGGGGTGGAGGCTCTCTGATGACAGGCACTGGCAGGAAAAAGCATCTGGCTTTGCCATCCCTGCTTTACCACTAGTCTTTGTCTTGGGAAACAGCCAGTTTCTGAGTCCCTGTGGGTTCAGCAGTTACAGGTAATGGGAGTGTTCAGTCTCCAGGAGCCCCAGGCAGTGTGCAATATCAGCTACAAGGGCTGGGACAGTCCCTGTGCTCAGCATTGACTGGCTGCCACAGCAGGGAAAGGCCATACACAAGACTCTCTATCCAGGGACACAAATATCCATGTCATGGACTGATGCTTCTCTGAGGGGAGGGGAGAATAATATACACCATATGAAAGGTTGAAGGTTGAGGTACTATTTTTCACCTCTGTGTCAACCGAAAAGACTGTTAACAAGCTGTTAATAAGTGTGACTTGTGACAAGAGGGTGAGAAAATAAAAAGAATAAATAAAAAGGGAAATAAAAAGTTGTTGACAACAGGAGGAAGCAACTGGGCCTGAGGCTAAATACCTTTTTCATCTCCCTGGAGCTGCAGCTTAACTGTGTTCAGAGTAACACAAGCAAGGTCTCAATACAGCGCTGATTTGAGTCCCTGCTGCTTCTGCAATTGAGTGGCTTTCACAATCAAACACAAAAACAAAAACCCCCAATAATTCACAGTTGAAAAGGAATAATCACTCATCCTAATTAAAACAGAATTTTAGAAACCCTTGCTGGAAGCAGGGGGAGAATTTATTGTAATAATATTCACATTTTTTTTTTCCCTAGAGTCTCACTTTTCCTTCTGGGTTCTTTTCTTTTGATCCTACTGCTAGCACAACACCCCAGGAATATCTTACTCTCTTTAGAACGTGCTAAATACTGAACAAATATCCTTCCACTCTTCCTCCTCTCTCAGTTAAGACAGGTGACTATGTTTTTTAAATTTATTTTATTTTATTTTACTTATTTTTGGCTGTGTTGGGTCTTCCTTGCTGTGCACGGGCTTTTCTCTGGTTGCAGTGAGCGGAGGCTACTCTTCGTTGTGGTGCGCGGGCTTCTCATTGCTGTGGCCTCTCTTGTTGCAGAGCATGGGCTCTAGGCATGCGAGTTTCAGTAGTTGTGGCATGGGGGCTCAGTAGTTGTGGCTTCTGGGTTCTAGAGCACAGGCTCAGTAGCTCAGTAGTTGTGGCACACAGGCTTAGTTGCTCTGCGGCATGTGGGACCCTCCCGGACCAGGGCTTGAACCAGTGTCCCCTGCTCTGGCAGGCAGATTCTTAACCACTGGACACCAGGGAAGCCCTGGTGACTGTGTTTTAAGTTAGTAAAAATTTAGAAAGGGCAAAAAAGGATACAGCAGCCAAATTAAAAAAAGAACTCTCAAAATCAATGAAAATAAAAACAAGTAATTAAAAAATACAATTTCACAAACAAAATTAGTGAAAGTAGCCAAGAATCTTACATAGCCCCAAATGCTTTTTTCCTAAGCCTAAAAAGCTGGTTCCACTTTATATATATCGCCTGTCCTATTTTTCTATCTGCTAGAGAAAAGTATGTGTGTGTGTGGTGGGGAGTGAAGTGGGGGAAGAGGGCAGGATATGAAGAAGAGGCCCTTCCTATTATATGTGTGATATTTCTGTCCACGGTCTGAATTATCACTGAGTTACATTTCCTTAAATGCAAAATTTTTCCCATGAGTTTTGGATGCTCATTGCCCTGGAACTCCACCAATGTCCAGCCTGCGTTCAGAGAAATGACAATTAATGACCACTTGTAATCTAAGAACTGATATACTTACTGGTATAAGTTCTATCCTGGGGCCTATAAGAGAACTCAACTTCCTTTTTTCTTTTCTTTCTTCTTTGTATTTCCTTTATTGACATCTCTAGTAGTCAATGCCTTCTCACTTTGTTCTGATTTCCATCTCAAAGGCATAGCCAGCTGGAAGGAGGGTGTTTGACTCAGGCATAACTGCAGACACCTGTTAAAGAATTTCAGGAGGCTTAATTGGATGAAATCACTTTGCACTCAAGAAGTTCACAAGTCACTTCTTTGTGTGTTTACAGCCTACATGATAACCAGTAATAATGTTGTGGAGATAAGAAAGGACAAGATTCTCTTACAAAATTCTCATTTATATTTAAATATTAAACAGATTCACCAGCACTAGAGTATCATGTAAGTAAATAAACAAATAAATAAGGAATTAGGATGCCATTCTTATACTGTACTTAATACCTAATCATAGGTCATCTGATTCTTTGTTTTCCTGACAATTTTTAACTTTATTCAAAGAACCTATAACATTATTTCCCTAAGTGCAATTTGTGAACCACCTGTTTTAAAGCCCAAAGGTGCTTGCTAAAAATGCAGATACCTTGACAGCACCCCAGCTGCACTGCATCAGAATCTCCAGTCATGGAATCCAGGAATACGTTGTTTCTTTGCAAGCTTCCTGGTGATTCTTAAGCATGCTGGTGTTTGATGGTTCTCAAACTTTAAAGTGCATGAGAATCACTTTGAGAAGATGCACAAAATGCCTACCCTCACAGACTGGGATTCAGTACTTCTTAATTAAGCTCAGCAATCTGCATTTTCAGAAAGCAACTCAGGTAATTCTGAAATCGGAGCACACTTTTCACAACACTGCATAGTTTCTGAGCATTCGACCAGGCAGGCAACTCTACTTCCCGATTCTTTGACCACGGATAGGTCTGTTTTCTTTATCTTGCAAGTCCTGGCCTTTTCCATTCTCTCTCTGCTTCCTTCTGAGACAGGAGGGAAGCTGGCAGGGCACAACTTTTAAAAGACTGACATAGCCCTTGAGAATATGACATAAACTGGTTAGAACCCACAAGACCCAAGATGGCAGAAGATTCAGCTTCCAGTAGACCTTGAGCCTCATTATACACTCATTGTAGTATCAATACACTAGCTAAATGACACACCCACAGGTGCCATGACAGTTCTGAGGCTGACCATAAAAGGCCAAAAAGTGGGCGATGGCCCAATTCCTGGAAATCTCTGCCGCTTCCCCAAAATAGTTGGAATAATCCTCCTGCCCCTTAGCCTATGCAATTACCCAGCCCATAAAAAACTAACCATCCCATTTTGGGGCCACTCTTACCTTCTGAGATGAACTGCCTTCTACCTATGGAATGTGAATCTCTAAATAAACTTGCTTTCAGTTTACTATGGCTCTCTCTTAAATTCTTTCCTGCACAAAGCCAAGGACCTCACTTGGTGAGCCTGTCCCTGGGACTTGTCAGAGACCTGGAACATGACCCTCCTCTTCTGCCACATTCCGCAATACTTCTCCACTACTACTTTCCCCCCATCCTTTCCATTTCAGGCAGCCGACTTTTCAGACACAAGGGCAACTAGGCCTTGACCTGGGTTATTTTCTTAGGGAAGGCTCCTCTAGACCACTCTCCAAGCTTAATGACTTAAGCTGTACTGTAGGTCTCTGCCCTGGGCTGCCAGCTCATCTACTCCCATTTCCAGAAATGTGACTAGTCTTGACCTCAGACTACCCTGTTATACTGCCACTTTCTTACCACCATTTTACAAGGTGCTTATTCTGCAGCCCTTACTTTATAGATTTTTATTTCAACAGTATAATACTACAACAGAAATTTAGGGGAAAAGGGAAAATTGGAAAAACAATTTAAATAAAATGAAGGAATATTAAAAGTAATTGTGTGAACAACACAATAAATGAAATTAAAAATTCTAGAAGAGATGAATAGCAGAATAACGGAGGCAGAAGAACGGATAAGTGACCTGGAAGATAAAATAGTGGAAATAATTACAGCAGAGCAGAATAAAGAAGAAAAAATGAAAAGAATTGAGGACATTCTCAGAGACCTCTGGGACAACATTAAATGCACAAACATTTGAATTATAGGGGTTCCAGAAGAAGAGAAAAAGAAAGGGACTGAGAAAATATTTGAAGAGATTATAGTTGAAAACTTCCCAAATATTGGAAAGGAAATAGTTAATCAAGTCCAAGAAGCACAGCGAGTCCCACACAGGATGAAACCAAGGAGAAACATGCCAAGACACATACTAATCAAACTATCAAAAATTAAATACAAAGAAAAAACATTAAAAGCAGCAAGGGAAAAAACACAAATAATGTACAAGGGAATATCCAGAAGGTTATCAGCTGATCTTTCAGCAGAAACTCTCCAAGCCAGAAGGGAATGCAGGACATATTTAAAGTGATGAAGGGGAAAAACCTACAGCAAAGATTACTCTACCCAGCAAGAATCTCATTCAGATTTGATGGAGAAATTTAAAACTTTACATACAAGCAAAAGCTGAGGAGAGTTCAGCACCACCAAACCTGCTTTACAACAAATGCTAAAGGAACTTCTCCAGGCAGGAAACACAAGAGAAGGAAAAGACCTACAATAAGAAACCCAAAACAATTAAGAAAATTGTAATAGGAACATACATATTGATAATTACCTTAAATGTAGATGGATTAAATGCTACAACCAAAAGACACAGACTGGCTGAATGGATACAAAAACAAGACCCATATATATGCTGTCTACTAGAGACACACTTCAGACCTATGGACACATACAGATTGAAAGTGAGAGGATAGAAAAAGATATTCCATGCAATGGAAATCAAAAGAAAGCTGGAGTAGCAATTCTCATATCAGACAAAATAGACTTTAAAACAAAGACTATTACAAGAGACAAAGAAGGACACTACATAATGATCAAGGGATCGATCCAAGAAGAAGATGTAACAATTGTAAATATTTATGCACCCAACATACGAGCACCTCAATACATAAGGCAAATACTAACAGCCACAAAAGGGGAAAACGACAGTAACACAATCACAGTAGGGGACTTTAACACCCCACTTGCACCAATGGACAGATCATCCAAAGTGAAAATAAATAAGGAAACACAGGCTTTAAATGATACATTAAACAAGTTGGACTTAATTGATATTTATAGGACATTCTATCCAAAAACAACAGAATACACTTTCTTCTCAAGTGCTCATGTAACATTCTCCAGGATAGATCATATCCTGGGTCACAAATCAAGCCTTGGTAAATTTGAAAAAATAGAAATTGTATCAAGTATCTTTTCCGACCACAACGCTATGAGACTAGATATCAATTATAGGAAAAATTACGTAAAACATACACACACATGGAGGTTAAACAATACACTCCTTAATAACCAAGGGATCACTGAACAAATCAAAGAGGAAATCAAAAAATACCTAGAAACAACTGACATTGAAAACATGACAACACAAAACGTATGGGATACAGCAAAAGCAGTTCTAAGAGGGAAGTTTTTAGCAATACAATCCGACCTTAAGAAACAAGAAACATCTCAAATATCCTAACCTTACACCTAAAGCAATTAGAGAAAGAAGATCAAAAACACCCAAAAATTAGCAGAAGGAAAGAAATCATAAAGACCAGATCAGAAATAAATGAAAAAGAAATGAAGGAAACGATAGCAAAGATCAATAAAACTAAAAGCTGGTTCTTTGAGAAGATAAACAAAATTGATAAACCATTAGCCAGACTCATCAAGAAAAAAAGGGAGAAGACTCAAATCAACAGAATTAAAAATGAAAAAGGTGAAATAACAACAGACGCTGCAGAGGTACAAAGGATCATGAGAGATTACTACAAGCAACTCTATGCCAAAAAAATGGACAATCTGGAATAAATGGACAAATTCTTAGAAATGCAGAACCTTCTGAGACTGAACCAGGAAGAAATAGAAAATATAAACAAACCAATCACAAGCACTGAAATTGAAACTGTGATTAAAAATCTTCCAACAAACAAAAGCACAGGACCAGATGGCTTCACAGGCGAATTCTATCACACATTTAGAGAAGAGCTAACACCTATCCTTCTCAAACTCTTCCAAAATATAGTAGAGGGAGGAACACTCCCAAACTCATCCTACGAGGCCACCGTCACCCTGATACAAAAACCAGAAAAAGATGCCACAAAGAAAGAAAGCTACAGGCCAATATCACTGATGAACATAGATGCAAGAATCCTCAACAAAATACTGGCAAACAAAATCCAACAGCACATTAAACGGATCATACACCATGATCAAGTGGAGTTTATCCCAGGAATGCAAGGATTCTTTAATATACGCAAATCAATCAATGTGATACGCCATATTAACAAATTGGAGAAGAAAAACCACGATTATCTCAATAGATAAAGAGAAAGCTTTTGACAAAATTCAACACCCATTAATGATAAAAACCCTCCAGAAAGTAGGCATAGAGGGAACTTTCCACAACAAAACAAAGGTCATATATGACAAACCTACAGGCAATATCGTCCTCAATGGTGAAAAACTGAAAGCATTTCCACTAAGATCAGGAACAAGACAAGGTTGCCCACTCTCACCACTATTATTCAACATAGCTTTGGAAGTTTTAGCCATAGCAATCAGAGTAGAAAAAGAAATAAAAGGAATCCAAATCAGAAAAGAAGAAGTAAAGCTGTCACTGTTTGCAGATGACATGATACTATACATAGAGAATCCTAAAGATGCTACCAGAAAACTACTAGAGCTAATCATGAATTTGGTAAAGTAGCAGGATACAAAATTAATACACAGAAATCTCTGGCATTCCTATACACTAATGATGAAATATCTGAAAGTGAAATTAAGAAAACACTTCCGTTTACCATTGCAACAAAAAGAATAAAATATCGGGCTTCCCTGGTGGCGCAGTGGTTGAGAGTCCGCCTGCCAATGCAGGGGACACGGGTTCGTGCCCCGGTCCGGAGGATCCCACATGCCGCGGAGCAGCTGGGCCCGTGAGCCACGGCCGCTTAGCCTGCGTGTCTGGAGCCTGTGCTCCGCAGTGGGAGAGGCCACAACAGTGAGAGGCCCACGTACCGCAAAAAAAAAAAGAAAAAAATATCTAGGAATAAACCTACCTAAGGAGACAAAAGACCTGTATGCAGAAAATTATAATACACTGATGAAAGAAATTAAAGATGATATAAATAGATTGAGAGATATACTATGTTCTTGGATTGGAAGAATCAACTATTGTGAAAATGACGATACTACCCAAAGCAATCAACAGATTCAATGCAATCCCTATCAAACTACCAATGGCATTTTTCACAGAACTAAAACAAAAAATCTCACAATTTGTAAAGAAACACAAAAGACCCCGAATAGCCAAAGCAATCTTGAGAAAGAGAAACGGAGCTGCAGGAATCAGGCTCCCTGACTTCAGACTATACTACAAAGCTACAGTAATCAAGACAGTATGGTACTGGCACAAAAATAGAAATATAGATCAGTGGAACAGGATAGAAAGCTCAGAGATAAACCCAAGCACATATGGTCATATTATCTTTGATAAAGGAGGCAAGAATATACAGTGGAGAAAAGACAGCCTCTTCAATAAGTGGTGCAGGGAAAACTGGACAGCTGCATGTAAAATAATGAAATTACAACACTCCTTAACACCATACACAAAAATAAACTCTAAATGGATTAAAGACCTAAATATAAGGCCAGATACTATTAAACTCTTAGAGGAAAACATAGGCAGAACACTCCATGACATAAATCACAGGAAGATCCTTTTGAACCACCTCCTAGAGAAATGGAAATAAAAACAAAACAAAAAAAATGGGACCTAATGAAACTTAAAAGCTTTTGCACAGCAAAGGAAACCATAAACAAGACCAAAAGACAACCCTCAGAATGGGAGAAAATATTTGCAAATGAAGCAACTGAAAAAGGATTAATCACCAAAATTTACAAGCAGCTCATGCAGCTCAATATCAAAAAACCAAACAACCCAATCCAAAAATGGGCAGAAGACCTAAATAGACATTTCTCCAAAGAAGATATACAAATTGCCAACAAACACATGAAAGAATGCTCAACATCACTAATCATTAGAGAAATGCAAATCAAAACTACAATGAGGGGCTTCCCTGGTGGCGCAGTTGTTGAGAGTCCGCCTGCCGACGCAGGGGACGCGGGTTCGTGCCCCGGTCCGGGAGGATCCCACGTGCCGCGGAGCGGCTGGGCCCGTGAGCCATGGCCGCTGGGCCTGCGCGTCCGGAGCCTGTGCTCCGCAATGGGAGAGGCCACAGCAGTGAGAGGCCCGCGCACCACGATAAAAAAAAAAAAAAAAAAAACTACAATGAGATATCACCTCACACCAGTCAGAATAGCCATCATCAAAAAATCTACAAACAATAAATTCTGGAGAGGGTGTAGAGAAAAGGGAACCCTCTTGCACTGTTGGTGGGAATGTAAATTGATACAGCCACTATGGAGAACAGTATGGAGGTTCCTTAAAAAACTAAAGATAGAACTACCATATGGCCCAGCAATCCCACTACTGGGCATATACTCTGAGAAAACCATAATTCAAAAAGAGTCACGTACCACAATGTTCATTGCAGCTCTATTTACAATAGCCAGGACATGGAAGCAACCTAAGTGTCCATCAACAGGTGAATGGATAAAGAAGATGTGGCACATATATGCAATGGAATATTACTCGGCCATAAAAAGAAACAAAATTGAGTTATTTGTAGTTAGGTGGATGGACCTAGAATCTGTCATACAGAGTGAAGTAAGTCAGAAAGAGAAATCAAATACCGTATGCTAACACATATATATGGAATCTAAGAAAAAAAAAGGTCATGAAGAACCTAGGGGCAAGATGGGAATAAAGATGCAGACCTACTAGAGAATGGACTTGAGGATATGGGGAGGGGGAAGGGTAAGCTGGGACAAAGTGAGAGAGTGGCATGGACATATATACACTACCAAATGTAAAATAGATAGCTAGTGGGAAGCAGCCGCATAGCACAGGGAGATCAGCTCAGTGCTCTGTGACCACCTAGAGGGGTGGGATAGGGAGGGTGGGAGGGAGGGAGATGCAAGAGGGAAGAGACATGGGGATATATGTACATGTATAACTGATTCATTTTGTTATAAAGCAGAGACTAACACACCATTGTAAAGCAATTATACTCCAATAAATATGTTTAAAAAATTAAAAATAATTTGTATTTTTTGAATAGAAATTTGAATTAAAATGTATTTTTTCTCCAGATGTTTAATAAATATACCATTCTATTGTATTTTCCTCTTAATGTTCACTTAATCTACCAGACTTTGGGATAAGGCTCACATTTGCCTCAGAGTTTCTCTTTTCGCCTCTATAACCCCTGAGACATTGTCTTCTCTACAGCATGGTTATTGCATTCTTCTTCTAAAACCCAGTAGGCAAAAGAAATAAACAGTGTTCTCTCTGTATTACAGGTAATTATGAATGGGTTGAAATTCTTGCTTGAGTGTGAGCTCCTGGGGGTAGAAACTATATTATATTCATCATTCACCCTGCCCAACCACCCTGCCTACTGTAATCCCAGCACAGAGACTTATACCAAGTATGTCATCAAAACTATATTTATAGAATGAATTCAAAGGCAGGATCCATTGGTTTTGTCAGATATTTTCAATATGTTAAATCCTAACTGTAATAAACTGTAGCACTCTGTTGGAAAGATGGTATACCTCTAAATTCACAAATATATGTAAATTTAAATGGTGTTTTGCTAAAGATACCAAGAAAAGTTTGCATAGAGAAGTGTGGTTATTTTGTTGGAAGCAGTTAGATGGTTAATTCTGTAGATAAAATTTACAACAAGATCTAGAATTTATGACATAGATCGTGCGTGAGTTGATTTGGCCCAGAGGAAGTAAGGTGTTAAAAATATACATATATAGAAAGTTATTGTCTCCTCAGTGTGTTTGATAAAGCAATATGTCCATGGATTTTTTAGTTTTTAAAATATTTTTCCTAATTAGGTAGAATGGTTCTGTGAAAAGTGCCCCAGGAACTCGGATCGGTGCACTGGGCTCACCTGGGCGCCAGGGCTCAGGCTCAGAACTCAACAACCCTCAGTGGAATTGGCCTGGGCTCATCGGGGCTCAGTCAGGCTGTGCAGCTAGAGAAGGGGGAGGAGGAGTCCCTCTCCTTTCTGCTGGCAGACAGAAAGCTAGTAATTGCAGAAGCATCTAATTTCCAAGGCCTCCAGGTATCTGCTCAAGGTTTTTATCAGTAACTGAGTCAGAAATACAAGTCGCTTCAGGCAAAACTTTTAGCAAAGGGCTTCTAAACATTTCTCAATTGAATAGAGTGACTGGCTCAACGTAATTACCACTTTTGTAATTTTTTTCTCCTCCTTTAAATATTTTACTCATCTGCCTGCCCCACCCCCCAAGAAGGAAATCTTCTAGGAATTTTGTGAATTTAACCCCTAGGGTATTATGCAAAGTTACAGGATTAAGAATCAGACTCCCTGCTCTGTCACTGTCTCATTTTCATATTACCTCCTTGAGTCTCAGTCTTCTCACCCATAAAATGGGGGAGTTGGACTATATCAGCACTAAAATTATGTCCTGGTGCTTCAAGGTTTCTACTACATTTTGATTCATATTTCAGTGTTAGGTACGTAATTTAACATGTGTTGATATAGAATAAAATCTCCAAGATAAAGTGGTTAAAAAAAAAAAGCACAGGGCCGAAAAATGTTCTGATATGGAATTTTAAAAAGAGATACACATAAATATGCTTAGATCCATTAGGTATTTCTACAAGAATGCAGAGAATAGTAGTAATGGCAGTTTTCTCCCCATTTTAGGCATCATCTACTATTACTAATATTTATAACAAAAATTAAATGTTCTTTCTTTTGAAAGCATTATTATATTATCAATTCACTATTTATAGCAACTATCAGAAAATAGGCAAAATCATGTAGTATTCATGCTAGTAAGTAGATACTTCCTGATCTTAGGAGTTTTTTATTGCATAAAACAGAAATACACCTTAAATTAAAAATAGTGACATTAATGGAAGATGTTGATTATTTCATGTACTTGATAAAAAAAAAGTTCAGGAACAGTCTTTGAATAAAGGAGAAAGCAGAAGGGTTCTGGTGTTCTTGGTTGAAAAAAAGAAAAGAAAAACAGACAAAAAACCAGTCTCTCCTGGGTTCCAGGTACTGCCATCTGTAGGAATGAGCAATAATTAAGTTCTTGAATCAGTTGATTCAAGATTCAATATCCTGGAGTAAAAGTTTAATTGTCCTGACTAATCCCACAAACAAAAGTCTCCTTACTGAATCTTTAAGATTTAAAATCATAATTCTCAGGCTTGCATTTGGTCAAATAAACCAATCAATCAGCCACCCAATCAATTAAGAATTATTAGGTATGCGGATAGTCATGTTAAAGACCCACTAAGGTTCCAGTTTTTTAACCTTTTATATCCCTGCACAATGTCATCTCTATTTCACAGGAACTTTCTTTTTGTATGTGCTGCCAAGGTCTAAATACTAAGCACTCCCTATCTCAAATGGAAACTTCATTATCTCCCTTTTCTTTCACAATTCCACAACTACCACAGCAGCTCTCAGAGAGGTCTTCTTCGGTCACTAAATACCTTCTCATTTACAGCCAGTTAGGCTGCACATATGATTTTCTACCTGACCTAGACATGAACACAGCCCCTCCACTTCCAGTTTTCCAATACCAGATCATGCCCACTACCTGCTTTCCTTTGCTTGCTCTCAGGCTACAGAGCATCGCTAGGGAAAGTCACTGGACAACAGTGTACCTGGTCTGATCATGGTGGATAGATTGGAGATGGATAAGAATGGCCATTCTATTGATTTGGCTGAGGGCAATGGAATTGAAGAAAGGCAAAATTATCTGGTCAGCCTTGTGGTCATCCAGTTTCACAGGGAGCTATAATCACAATCTTGTATTAATGAGAAGGACTCTGATCGAACTTGTCTTGCTCTGGCTGGATTTCAAATTCTGGAAACTTAATTAGAATGGAAATGATTTTCTCTTCAGAGATTATACTCTGAAATATTTCAAGTGACATTTGATGGATGTGCTTCTGATGTATTTCAATAGGCACCATGAAAAAATCTTGTAATGTAGAACAATATGTCTGGGCCCTTTTATTTACACTAGGAAGTTCTAATGTGTTACATCTGTTGCGGTCAAGGCAATCTTGAAATCTGAGTTGATCTGATGTCATGCAGTTTGCATTAGCTTTAGAGTTCCAAAATACAGACTAACGTCTATGTATCAACATAACTTATTTGAATTTTTATGAAGACTTTATCCCCTGCATTAGAGAATACTTTTTAACCAAACAATTTATTGCATCAACATTATGTTGTATTTATTTCAAACAGAATAAAACTTCAGATTGACTATATGATTTCACTGGCATCTTCCAAAGATACTCTTATTAGGACCCGTGTCCCACCATTCCAGCCTCATCCCTGCCATTCTGAAGCTTCTACTGCTTCTGAATTTCCCTTCTCTCTCTCCTAGAATCCCTGTTATACCATTATTTCCTCCCTTCATACCTGTATTATTCCAAAATGAGTTTCAGTTGCCTTCTCTTGTGCTGTTGATACTGGGATGCACTTAGGCTACAGCCCCCATGCATCCTTGTCCCCCTAAATTCCCTGAAGACCCCTGACCAATCTGTTTCTGTGTTAGCTTCTATAACTATAAATTTCTTGCTTTGCCATTACTGACAATGAATTATCTACCCCTTGACACACTATATTGCCTGTGCTTAGCATGTAGGAAGTGTTTAACAGGAGTTAAATGAATGAATAAATAATTCAGACTTGTTAGTCTCAGCTATTTTCTGGTCTTCATCTGTCATTGCCGTTGGTTTCTTCTATCCCTAATTATTCTTCCTGCTACTATGTTAGGTTTCTGCTGCTCCAAACTACTCACGATAGGTCCTCATGTTCCACAAACACCAGCTGATAACATTAGTCCTTTCATCAGTGTACTTTCTGGCCATATTAGTCTTTTTTCTCTTCCATGACTGCCAATTCTTGGCCACAACTGATAACCCTATTGAGGCAGAAATTTGGCGGTAACTTCCTCCAACCTTTCTGTCTCCTATCTCTAGAAAAGTACACTTAATGGGATTAGGGTAAAGGAGTATTAAAGGATCATACAGGACAAGTAAAATGAGTTGTAAAAAGAGACCATTGGATTTACACATAGTAGATCACTCGTGATCTGAGCAAAACTTGTTCCAGAGAAATAATGCCATTGGTGCCCAGAAGAAGGCTGGAAGTGGAGAAAGTTAAGGTTGGGTGTTAAGACCACTCTTTCAAAGAGATTGGCTGTAAAAGGAAGAAGAGAAATAAGAGCACAACTAGAAGGGAAAACTAGGATGAAAGATTTTTAATAAAACAAAATTGAGAATTGTTATGAGCCATAAAGAAAGAACCAAAAGAGAGATATTGAAGATACTGATATAGTTTCTTCAAGATATTGAAAATACTAAAGACAGGGTAATGGCTAAGAGAGCATGATCTTGGAGGATATGGAAAGAGATGAAAGATAAAGTGCAAGTGAAGGTATTGACCCAAATCAAAAAGGTAATTTCTTTTATTGAGGCAAGTGGGAAGGGATAAGAATGAGTGTGGCTATGGGTAATTTTGTAGATAGAGGGACAGGAATCCTCAATTTTCACTTTAAAAAGGAGCGAAGGTCATATGTAGAGATAAATCAGTGGCAGAAGAGAAGACTTGAGGGGAGGAGAGAGACATGGAATTACCAATTACCGTAAAATATTTTTTAATGAGAATGTCCAAATGTTCTGGATGCAGTAAAATATACACTCTCAAGTTCCTGGCCGCATTATAAATTGGCAAAGTGTTTTTAGAAATCAACTTGGCCTCAAAAATATTTATATATTTCAATCTATTGACTTCATTTCTAAGAAAATAATTCAAAATATAGAGAGAAGTTTATGTACAAAAATGTTCACTGCAACATTATTCATTATGGGGGAAACACTGCAAACAACCTAATTATCCAATGATAGAGAAGTGGCTAAATAAATTATGATTAATCCAAGCAATAGAAATTTATGTAGACATTAGAATAATGCTTATCAAGAATTTTTAATGTCATGGAGAATTTCTTTTATAAAAAATAAACCCAATGCTTTTATTATGTTAACTAAATATGTCATAGGCTAAAATAGAAAGAAAATAAATAAAAATAATAGCAATGTATAGAATTATTCTTACATTCTTATGTAAACAAACCTTTCAGTATTTTCCAAATTTTCTACGAGGGTATATATTACTTTTGTCATCAGAAAGCACATACTAAATGTTAAAAAAAAAAATCTTTGGTAAATTATGAAGACTAGTGTTGGAAAGGAGAAAAAAGAAATATTTGAAATATTTGTGAAAATGAAGGGAAATTGGAGGGAATGAAGTACAGATTCCTGGAACTCAGTTAATTAACAATATAGAACAGTTTTTGAGTCAGCATTGCGAAAGTACAAAATAAAGTTTGCAGACTTGGGCCTCAGATATGTTGAACTTTTAAAAATTAGGTGATTTTTTTATATATATCTACATGTCTTTAATCAGTTGACTTTTCTGTGTCTTAAACACGTCTTTCCTCTTCTCTAATTTTCTGCATTTAATCTGTGAACTAGAAAAATCATATCTATAATTAACAGAATTCTATCTGAAGTTGGAATAAGTAGTCAATGGGTGATATTTAAAAACACAGAGCCTTTGACCTCTATTTTTGCTTCCTTGAGCTCTTTAATAAAACACTTTGTTTCCTGGAAGAAAAAAAGTAAAAAATCGGGTGATTTAGCATAAAAGATATGCATTTCTGGTTTTCCTTAGCAGGGAAAAAAAAACACAAAATAAAAACATAAAAAAACCAGGGTCAATGAACAGTGGGCCTCTGTTTTTATACAGTAATAATTCCCTGGACATGCGCTGTGGCCGCCCTCCTTAGGTGAGTTATGTGACTGCAGTTATCCATAACGCTCACCACCATATCCTATTGTTTTTCTAACAATGAGATCAAATATCAGTAGCTTTTTGTCATCACCCTTGCTTTTTTATATTTATTATGATAAATAGGTGTTTACAGTAAATAAATGTTTTTCTGTCACCATGTCTATTGAAACTGGAATTAAATAGATATATTTTCTGTGGAACATTATGCTAGGAGGTTGAGGAGGCATTTAATATTCAAATTCGGTCTTTCCTTTGGGGGGATAACCTACACATAAATAAAGTAGTATAAGGATCTGTTCCACCAATTTGATGACAATATAAACAATAAGAGATATATGGAAGGACAGAAAAAGCTGTCTACAGGCTGGAGTGGTGCTTGGTAGGGGAGGGGAAATTGAACCATGCGGAATTGGGTGAAAATTTACAGTTGGAGGAATATAGCAAAGATGAGAGACTGGAAAGAGACTTTCTCAGGGAGAGGGAACTCAGTCTTCCAGCCCAGAGTTCATTTAGGGGAAAAAGTTTAAAACTTTGGGGGTTAAAAAGTTTGGGTTAAGAAAATTAGCATCTTGAAATTCAGGAAGAGGAGTTTGGAACTTTATCCTCTATGGAAGCTATTATGTGCTCTTGAACATAAGAAGTTAACGCTTTAAGAAGTTTAATTGGGAAGGAAAGTGATTTGAAGGAAGAGATTAGAGACAAAGATGACAATGAAGTATTTTTAAGGATCCATATTTATTCAGACAGTCAACAAGTTCCTACAGAGCACTTGTTATGAGAGGCTCTTTCTTAGGTACAGTAATCAAATTCCTTGACCTCAAGGGTATATGCCAGTGGACATAGACAGATAACAAATATGTACAGAAATAAGTATAGCAGTGCAAAAGAATAGAGTGACTTGTGTGCACAAGATCCTACTGGCATTAATGTGATCACAGAAGACCTGAGAAGTGACAATGACCTGAGTCTTCAGTAATTAAAATGATACTGTTACATGGAAACACATCAGAAGAGTATTTTAAGCAGAGGAAATAACAAGCACAAAGGCCCCAAGACGAAATGAGCATGGTGTATTTTAGGGAACAGAAAGGAAAGACGCCAAGGTTGCAGAAATGTAGTAAGCAACAGGAAGAATGATAGGAAATACAATCAGAGAAACACGTAGGCCATTGCAAGCCATGATAGGGACTTGGACATTCTTCTCACTGACCTGTGAAGCCACTGAAGAGTCTTAGGCACGAGAGTGATATAATGGCATTCACACCGAGAGAGATTACTTTGGCTCTATGGAGAGTGGACCATGGGAGGACAAAAGTGGACCCAGGAGGACCATAAAAAGGCTGTCGTAATAGTCCAGAAGAGACATAATAAAAGTGGCTTGGATTAGGCTTTATCAGTACAGATGGTTTTAGATCGTCAGATTTGAACACATGTTGGAGGAAGTATTGATAGGACTCATTAATGGACTGGATATAGACTAGAAGGAGAAAAAGGAAATCAAAATTTTGATTAGTCAGGGTCCTGAGCAACTGGGTTTGGCCCTTCCTGAAATGGTGAAAATTAGGGGAAAGAGTGGTGAAGCAGACCATAGAAATTAAGATTTCTGTTTAGAAAATCTTAAACTAGACATGTCTATTAGATTTCCAAAGAGAAGTGACACTATCTGTGAGGAGACACTTGGATATGTAAGTCTGGAGCTCAGCAGATGCTTAGAGATGTGCATTTAAGAGTAATCAGGTGATGTTTAAATGTATGGCTCTGGGAAAGAACAAAGAAAAGCCAAGAGTAGAGCCTTGAGATAACTTAGCATCTTATTTTGGGAGAGTAGTAGATTAAAACTCAGATGTGTCAGAGCCTTTTAACAATATTCTGAAAAATTAATCTATGGATATTCTGGCCTAACTGCTCATCTAAAGATCAATAATATTCTTTGTCAAGTCATTATTGGCCTACAAAACAAATGCTACTGCATTCTCTTAAGACACATGGACTATCTATTCTTGAAACCTGTTAACTTTAAAATAGCCCAGTCAACAGTATGCTCCTTCAGTAAGCTAATGCTTTTTGATTCTTTTCCTCTTCACTAGGGAATCAGAAGAGGCCATGGTGACCTCCCTCTTTAGGCTGCCATAGAGCAAGCCAATTTAGGAAAATGCTAATTTGAAGAATACATATGGCTATTAGGGGGAAAAAAAGTGTGTGTGTGTGTGTGTGTGTGTGTGTGTGTGTGTGTGTGTGTGTGTGTGGCAAGAATCATTTAAAATAATTTTATTAGAGCCATGTTTAAAAGATAAACGTGACTGGTTTAAAAATAATACCATAGTTGTAACTTTAATGTTAGAAGAAGATGGTGATGATGATGATGATGATAGCCATCAGCTTTGTGTAAAAGAATAGGCTGCATTTTTAGGACTGTAAGAGCCAGCAGGAGGAAGTGATATAGAAATTCTCATATTGAACCAAGCAGCATGAATCGCACAGCTGGAAAAGTTAGCCCAAAAAGAGAATACTTGTAGAGAGTAGGGTTTTCATCATCAGACACCAATGCTCATCAAGGCTTTTATTATAAGAAATTGAAGAACATAAAATACCCAACTTGAACTACAGTGGTCAAGACTCACAGTTTTTCAAGGTACAGCATTAATTCCTTGGGACTTTAGTAGTGGTTAGCCAAAGAATGAAGATAGACAGGATATTCAGATAGAAAATACATTTGGAAAGTATTAAGGTAAAGTTAAATCAATTTTTTAATTATAGTGCCTATAAGAATCTTTAATATTCTAAGGTGTTTTGTGATTTTCCAAGAAAGGCATCATGTATAGAGCCCTTTAAGGGAGAGCTTCTAGTCATGGCAATTCAGGAACGGTGGCAAAAATGGTATTATATGAGGGACAAGTCTGAAGAGGTGATGCTATAAGAGTTTGATGACATTGTGAGTAGATTCAATTGGATTGTAATGTGTTTCTGTTAAATGTGTATATAGAATTATCACTGTTACCCAAGGACTTAAAAGAGCACCCAAAGCAGTAGTGTAATGAAGGATTACTGAGCTGGTTATCAGGCAGATGGTTTTAATCCCTATTACACAGTTTCTTAATGTAGTCATTGGACCCCTGTGAGAGCTCACTGATTTGTACATTTATTCAATGAACACTGAGTATGTCTGTTGTGTGAGCCACGGTCCTAAGTGCTAGGAATGTAGCAATAGGCAAGAAAGATGTAGTCCTTAACCCTGGGGAACTTACATTCTAGTGTGGAAGACAGACAGTAAATAAATACATAATTTTAGCTGATTTGGGGCACCATGAAGAAGAATCAAGTTAGATAAGGTGTTATAAAGTGAAGAAGGAAAGTAAGCTTCAGTCACTTGTACAAAATGAGGAGGCTGGACTCCATCAGCAATTTTCCCAGTTTTTAAGTAACTACATGTAAGAAAAACCCAAACAAATTAACTATGGCTTTCCCAAATAAAAGTTTATTTTCTGATTTAACAAGAAAGTAGGAGGTAGGCAGTCTAGGACTGGTAGAGTAGTTTCATGATGTCACTGGTATCCTGGCTGCCTTCAGTGTTTCTACTCACTGTCTTTAGGGTGTGGTTTTTATGCTTATGGCCATACTGCAAGATAGCTGTGTCTGCCATTAACACTCCAAGCATGGAAAAGAAAGAAGTGCCAAGGAACACAGAACAGCGTCTGCATTAGGAAAGCCATACTTCCCTAGAAATCCCTGGCAGACATCCCTTGCACCTTTAGAGAGGCTGGAAACACAAGTACTTTTCAGATGATTGAGGGTCTTCACTGAAAAATATTCAGTTGCCCTGAACCTGGTTCACTTAAGAAAGAAGGATAAGAGTAGAAATTCGGTAAGCAATTAGTCTGCCATAGTGCTCAGGGGTACAAATGTATTCCATTTGGAGGGTCTGTTTTCAGCTGGAGTTTCAATCAGGAAGTTAGTGTTTCAGCCAAACCGAGTAACTGTTTCAGCCAATAGAGCGACATTTAACCATTCCCATTCCCACATCCGGAACACATAAAAGGGCAGAATATTGAACACAGAGTCCCAAGAGCATAAAGCAGGGTAGTCCTAGTATCAGACAAGCCCAAAGAGGGAAGCCTCATGCATTAACACATAATTAAAGATAATTTACAGAGCAGATTAATGGGAACTAGAGTGCCCTAAGCAGTGTAATTTGCAATGATTTGTCACTAAAATCTGAGCTTTAAGCAGTTCAGACTGGGACTGAAAGGTGTCATGGAAAAAGAATGGGACTTGGATATTCCTGGGTTTTAACCTCAGCTTACACTTAGCACCGTGAGATGATGGAGACATGATGTAACTTCTCTGAGCTTTGATTTCTTCAACTGCAGGGCGGGAAAATACTCACCTTAAAGAGCTGTTGTGTGGAGTGCATGAGCTTGCTTTTAGAAAGTGCTAAGCACAGCACCTGGCAGAAGGTAGTAACTGGATAAATTGTGGTGGTGCTGAGAGCAGGATGGCAGCTGCTGTAGTGGTAAAGGCCAGCAGGTGGAGAGGGAGTCCTCAAGGTCATCGGCAAATAAAACCCCTGGAAGGGGGCTTCCCTGGTGGCGCAGTGGTTGAGAGTCCGCCTGCCGATGCAAGGTACACGGGTTCGTGCCCCGGTCTGGGAATATCCCACATGCTGCGGAGCGGCTGCGCCCGTGAGCCATGGCCACTGAGCCTGCGCGTCTGGAGCCTGCGCTCCGCAGCAGGAGAGGGCACAGCAGTGAGAGGCCCGCGTACCGCAAACAACAAAACAAAACAAAACAAAACAAAACCTCTGGAAGGGTATGTCCGAGTCAAAACCACTCAGAGGATGCCAAGACTCGAGGTGGGGAGATCCCACTCAATCAGTAGAACCAAACAGCAGGATTGAGGCTATAAGAGTAGCCTGGTCAAGATCGGGAGTCAGTGGAGGAAGTGGAAGGGAAACAAGTCAAGGATGAAGTGAAAAGGACCCTGGGAAATTACTGAGAAAACAGCTGAATGGGAAGTCAGTCTGCCTGGAGCACAGCTCTGACACTAGCTGATTGTATGACCTTGACAGGTCCCTTCACCTCCCTGCACCTCAGTTTCCCATTTGAAAAATGACAGGATTCTATAGTTGATTTGGACCATCTCTTCCAGCCTTAAGCACTTCTGAAGCTCCTTCACTAACAGCAACGATGGTCTCACCTGGCCTCGTGGATCCTAGCCCAGATGTGCTCAGGACCTGGATCATTTCCCCTGACCTCTGCATCAAGGCAACTTGGAAAACTGGAAACAAAGAGAAAATGGAAGAAATCTATCCTCAGACTTCCCCTAGGATTTTTTTGCCCAGAATTATGAAAAAAAAGAGATAAATACCAATACCCTGAAATATTTTATATGCTTATTCCAAATATTATAATGCTTTATGAAAGTCTGAAGCTTTCAAAGACAATAAAACCTATTTTGAAAGAAAAAAATTTGCTCTTCAGGTTTATGTACTTCTTTTTTTTATAAATTTATTTTATTTTATTTATTTTATTTTTGACTGCATTGGGTCTTTGTTGCTGCACGCAGGCTTTTCTCTGGTTGCGGTTAGCGGGGGCTGCTCCTCGTTGTGGTGTGCAAGCTTCTCATTGTGGTGGCTTCTCTTGTTGGGAGCACGGGCTCTAGGCATGCAGGCTTCAGTAGCAGTGGCACACGGGCTCTAGAACGCAGTCTCAGTAGTTGTGGTGCACAGGTTAGTTGTTCCGCGGCATGTGGGATCTTCTGGGACCAGGGCTCGAACCCGTGTCTCCTGCATTGGCAGACGGATTCTTAACTACTGCGCCACTAGGGAAGGGAAGCCCTTTGCTTTATGTACTTTTTAAATGTAAAATGCTACCTGGGAATTTTTCCTCTAAGATTTCTGCAACAGCCAAAACCAAAGATATCTTCTTTGACAAATAACAGTTCAGTATTGTGACCAAAAAAAAATCTTGTCATAAAAATCTAATCTGGGGAAAACATATACTCTGTCTGCATAATATAGCAATAATGGGACCAGGATCTACCATTTCTGTCATTTGTGCTTTTAACTGCTTTACCAACAACTCTATGAGAGGACATGTGATAGACCTGAATCGGCATTTTCCTCTTTCTTTTTGGGTTAAGAAAATTAAAGTCTTGAATCTGATGCAACAAAGACAGTTATCTTTTAAGAGTTATCTTTTGCTCATGACTCCACCCAAAAACCTGAGAAATGTGCTCTACTTGTCTGCCCTTGTATTATCCCTACCTCCTATGATGTTTGCTTCTGGTCTTTCTTTTCCTTCAAAACTAAGCTGTGCTGACTTTTGAATCAAAACTCCAAAAGGTTGCTGACTAGATAATCAAGATAATTAGTGTTAAAGTGATCACAGGGGTTAGAGGCTGGATGTACAGTTCTTCTGCATAATATTTGTATTTTAATAGGATCCTTTATGGTTTTATGTAGTGAATAATCCATTCTAATTATCATTATTATTATTATTTTATTATTATTCTAATGTAGAAATAATTCACTTACTGGAAGCCACTGAAAGATTTTTGAGAATGTACGCCCTCTAAATACTCCCTAAATGGATACATGTATTGGTCAGGACTTTGACTGCAAGTCACAAAATCAACTTTCAAACCTCACAATTTCTATAACAAGAGAAAAATGACTAAAAGACCTCCTAATCAGGTGGTTAACAGTTCTGATTGGCAGTTTAAGTCAGACACCCACTGCTGGATAATTAAACTGTGACCAGGGAAGGGGATCTAGAGGTTGACAGCCTCTATTCATTATCTAAAGGATATTCTTTATTTTATTTCTCATTCATGTTAATCTGGTTTAAAGTAGCTGAAAGTGACTGAGCAAAACTTCATTAAAAATTACAGGAATTTGATGGGCTTCCCTGGTGGCGCAGTGGTTGAGAGTCCGCCTGCCGATGCAGGGGACAGGGGTTCATGCCCCGGTCCGGTAGGATCCCACGTGCCGCAGGGCGGATGGGCCCGTGAGCCATGGCCGCTGGGCCTGCGTATCCGGAGATCCGGAGCCTGTGCTCCGCAATGGGAGGGGCCGCATCAGTGAGGGGCCCGCATACCGCAAAAAAAAAATTCAAAAAAAAAAATTACATGAATTTGACTAACAATGTCTTCAAATCAGAAGTTATGGTCCCAATACAAGGCAAAGCTTTTTAACTTTAAGATATTTAAAATGACCATTTTCACAATGGGATAGTGTATGTATCCACAGACTTAGACACAGTGTTCAACCCTAGCATTCCCTAACCATGGAAACTTGAGTAAGCAGCTACCTTTCCAACCAGCATGGCAACTTTGAGGCTCAAAAGAACTTAGATATTTAAATAAGTTCCATTTCTCCTTCACAGAGCAAAACAAAGAGAACTAAATAGATTTAAATTTACACCTACACAAACGCCCCACCCATCCCACCCCCGGCCCCCCTCACACACACTCAACTTCTCCAGCTGACTTAGAGGAGTCGATGCAGCCCGTAATGGACGGGCTTATTCCTTTCTACAACCCAGACACCGCTGACACTTGACTCAAGCTGTGATGCATTTGACAAGGCCAACATTACTTGGGGTGATACAGAAGAAGGACTGATTATTTCCTATTCCACTTCCAATTCAGCCCCAAGTTGCTTTTCTCTCTTGATATGTTTCTTTATTGCCTTCCAAATTCCAATGCTTACTCACAGGCTCCTTCTTTTATTCACGAACATTAAAACCAAGCCATTGTTATCCTAAAACTCACTTGGGTGTTCTCTAAAAGGGAGTAAGAAGCAATGGTGTTGGGAGGGGGCTGTGAGCAATCACCCACATCTTATTTTATCCATTATCTGCTGCAATGTCTTAAGCAGAACCACACCCTCTCAAGCCCTTCTTTTGTGATGATTTCCATAAAGGATGAAAGTGCAGCTTGCTTTAAAAAAAGGAAAAAGAGGCCCTGGTTAATTCCTGTTAGAAATCTCATTTCAAGTTATCCTGATCATAGATGGGGATTTGGTCCCAGGAGAGCCCTCCGCTGACCTCACAGAAGCTTCTTGAAGCTAAAGGCCTTTCAAGCTGTCACCGAAATGCTGACCCACGCTCGTACTCTAAAAACACTGCACACAATCCTCTCTGAAAACCAAATCTGCAGTTCGAACATTATAGGGCGATTTCTTCAGCTCTTCAGAAAACAATTGCAAAGCTGCTGCAACACAAATTAAGTTCTTTGAAATTCAAGTAATTGGTCAATAAAGTTTGTTCTGGATGAATATTGATTTGCCATCTAGTTTTTTTCAGTTTTTATAATACAAACAGCTTTTTCAGCCAGCTTTCTAGTTCTCAGATCTGAGTAAAATTACTGTTCATCCAGAGCTCTCATTTTACCCTTTGCAGACCCTTTCTGTTCTTGGTTTTGCGCCTGGTCCTCTCCTTGGGTGGCTATGCCAAAAACCAAAAAAGATGAGCAAAAAAAAAAAAAGTGTATAGGGGAGAGCACTGAAAAATCTCTCAGAGGGGCTGAATTTTCATTTTAGCCTCACCTCTTTCTAGCCACTTCATATTGCAGGATCAGCATTCCATATCTGTAAAATGGGCACAGTATTTGCCCATTTTACTCCAGTAGAGTAACCAGATGTAAACAAAAATACCAGCCATCCTTGGTAAAACGTGTTGCCTGAAAACAGAGAAAAATAACACGTGTGCACGCACGTACGCAGCACAATAAATTTATTTAAAATTTTAGGGTACTTTATATTTTATATTACATGGCCCTTATATATTTTTTTTATTTAAAAAGAGAATCAGGATTTACTTTCCAAAAAGTCACAGAAAGACCTAAAGGAGCTACAAGCACAAAGCTCATTATTTACTGACAGAGTCTATAAATAACCATTAACACAAATGCTATGTCCACACATACATTTCATAAAAATTGAACTTATTTAGAATCATGGAGGAATATTTTCCTTGCTAAAATATTTTTCTTTTATTTTTCAATACGCCTCTTCTACCAAGGCAATCAAAATGTACAAGGCATGTCTTCTTTACAAAGAGAGTTTGGAGGCAAATCTTTTCCTGGGGAACCATGACCAGATTTGATTTAATTGTTCAAAAACATAAACAGTGGACTTCCCTGGTGGTGCAGTGGTTAAGAATCCGCCTGCCAATGCAGGGGTCACAGGTTCGAGCCCTGGTCCAGCAAGATCCCACATGCTGTGGAGCAGCTAAGCCCATGCACCACAACTACTGAGCGAGCCTGTGCTCTAGAGCCCACATGCCACAACTATAGAAGCCTGTGCTCCTAGAGCCCATGCTCCACAACAAGAGAAGCCCACGCACCGCAACAAAGAGTAGCCCCCTCTCACCCCAACTAGAGAAAGCCTGGGTGCAGCAATGAAGACCCAATGCAGCCAAAAATAAATAAGTAAATTTATATTTTTTTAAAAAAAGCAAAAATAGTTTTAAAATGAAAGTTAAAGATCTTTTAACATAATATAGTAAATTTTCTAGAGGTCATCGCTTCTCCAGATACCATGCAGTTTGTATTAGCACGTTCATTGTTCGAGAGGTTCATTTATTGGCTGGTTCCATGACATGATACTAAGTAGTCCTTCAGTAATGCAAAAGGACACTTATACAAAACTTTTTTTTTTCCTTAAGTGATTTCAGAACTAAATTGAATGGAAAATACCTTAAAGCAGCTAGATCTTTCATTTATTTTTTAGAACAGGTTTTAAATATTCCTTACTTTTATTTATTTTTAAATTAGTTTTTTATTGAAGTATACTTGATTTACAATTTTTTTTAAGAAACAGCTCACACAATTCAATATCAAAAAAACACACAACCCAATTAAAAACAGGCAGAAGACCTGAATAGACATTTTTCCAAAGAAGACATCCAGATGGCCAAGAGACACATGAGAAGATGCTCAGCATGACTAATTATTAGAGAAGCACAAATCAAAACCACCTCATAACTGTCAGAATGGCTAACATCAAAAAGCCTACAAATAACAAATGGTGAGGACATAGAGAAAAGTGAGCCCTGTACACTGCTGTTGGGAAGGCAAATCGATGCAGCCACTATGGAAAACAGTATGGAGAGTCCTCAAAAAACTAAAAGTAAAACTACCATATGATCCAGCAATTCCACTCCTGCGCATATATCTGAAAAAAATTAAAATGCTAACTCAAAAAGATACATGCATACCAATGTTCATAAGCAGCATTATTTACAATTGCCAAGAAACGGAAGCAACCCAAGTATCCACAATAGATGAATGGATAAAGAAGATATGGTGCATATATACATATAACCATAAAACCATAACCATAAAAAAGAATGAAAGTCTGCCATTTGCAACAATATTGATGCATCTAGAGGGTATTATGCTTAGTGAAATAAGTCAGACAGAGAAATTCCTTGCTTTTAAAAAGCAATGTGTAAAAGACCAACCAACGGTGAACAAAGAGCAGCACAGACAAGAACTACATGGTTATAAACAGGCACACTGAGCAGGGCAGTAGATTTGGCTGCATTGAAACCCTAACCAGATCTTATGGACAGAGAATCAGTAATTCTTATTACAGTCCCAGAGAAATCTGATGGAGTAACACATCACAAAATTAGAATTTGGGGGGAAGGGAACAGGAAGTCCATGTACCTGACTCTCCATTTCAAAATCTGATACCTAGAAACTATCAATGTTGATCAAGGTGAAAGAAAATGCTGTGTATAAAGATGCTTTATAAACTGCAGAATCATGTGTAAATGTGAAATACCACTGCCAAGTAGATTTGGGCACTTTAGAGGACATTAGCTTTGGTTAAAATTTGGTAGTACGGAGATGATAATAATCGGCACAGATGAAGTTTCCAAGTATTCAATTATTATTCGTTTCCAAAGGATCTGGTCCCTCATCATGTGGCACATGTATGCTCAGTTCAAATACTGAAATCGCAGTAATCAGAACACAAAATGAAAAACCAAATATCACATAAGAAAACAGGAAGACAATTTTCATGGGTAAACAAATGTGGTACAGTCATAAAGTAGAATCATACCCAGCACTATGGACGAATCTAACAAACTTTATATGAAACAAAAGAAGCCAGATACAAAAGAGAACATACTGTATGATTCCATTTGTATGACGCTCAAGAACAGTCAAAACTAATCTACAGTGACAGAAATCACCATATTTGTACGGAGGGTGGAACAGATTATACTGGAGGTTGAGTAAAGAGACTCTCTGAGGTGAAGGAAAAGTTCTATATCTTTATTGGGAATTATTTATACAGGTACACATGTGCTAACCCTCATCTGATTCTCTAATTAAGTTCTGCACATTACTCCACACACATTTTTAACCTCAATATATTTTTAAAAGGTGAGCACTCCTCTCCTCTCTCCTTTTGTCTTCCAGTTTTTTCTCCTTCTTCTGTCCCTCTCCCTTTCCCTCCTATCCCCTCCTCCTCTTGGCTTCTTCCTCCCTTCCTTCTTCCTTTTCTTCCTCTTCTCCTCCTTCTCCTCTCCCCTCTCCCTCCACCCCCACAAAACACACTAGCGTTTCTGTTTAACCTCATCTCTCTCAATCACCTGTCTTAGTCCCTGAGGAAGTAAGTTCTTTCTCTTTAATTTCTATGAAGATTTACATAGGTTTTAAGCTGGATTAAGCATAAGCAATCCTCTGACACTCAGAGCAGAAACCTCCCTGAGCTACTTTCTGTCTTCTCTGAACCTGGGATCCTAAGAGCTTCTGCTCACCCTGAGGGAGAGAACATGGCAATGATGGGATTGATGGGGCAGGAGACATTGGAGAGTGTTAGGTCAAAGAGATCAGGAGTTTTTCTAGCTCTTCTATAAACTACGTGTGGAACACAGAAACACGTTTGCACAATTCATCTAACCAAATTCAATAATTATCTTAAAAGGACTTATTTCACCTGGACTTTTTGGCATGTTACTATATTATCCCATAGGGAACTTATCTTGACAACTTCCTAAATTATCCAGGGAACCACTTCCAGAATCTTTAAGACCCAGCAAGTTACCCACAAGCTTAACTCAACCACTGATTTAAATTATTGCACAGAACGGTTTAGCAGCCTGAGAGCTATACTTCAGTGAGTGAGCAGTCTTTTAATCGCCACAGAGTTAAGAAACATCCCCCACTGAAGTTGTTGGATCTTAAACCAAGATAAAATCCAAACATGAAATAAGTTGCCTCAATGGCTCCTGAAGAATAAATATGCCATAGTTGGACTTACAGAAACACCATTGTTTATTCTTCTGTTCAAACCACCAAAAATCCCATTTATCTGTTGTCTATTTACCTACCTATCTACCTACCTACCTAGCTACCTATTCCAAATAGTGAAAGAGTTAACAGTGGTTATCTCTTCCTAATCATAGGAAGCCTTCTTTATCTCACTCACCTCTGAATTTGTTGTTTTGTTTTTACAATTAGTATATTGTTTTTGTAATCACACAAAAAAGACTGAAGGTGTAATAAAAAGTATTTCTAGGATGAAACAGAGATGAATGAATAATAATAACAGTCTATACTCACTTTGTTGCCCATACTTTATAAAAAAACGGAAACCTGGCCATATCCACCATTTGGAGCAAAAAGCCACTTGACAGAATGCCCTGACATTGACAGCAGTCTCTGCTCTGGTCATTTGATTTCCAAGAAAACATGTTGTGTGAACACTATGAGACATGACGCTTTTTGATAGAAGAAATCAATCCATATCTATAGCATTTTCTTAATATCTAAACCTTCTGGTTTTATAATGTGGTAGATAACGTGGGACAGCTGAACTGGCCCGTTCACTATTCCTACAAAGAGTAACATACCACTGAGTCAATCCTTCAAGCCTTCATTTTCAACATAATGTTGAAATTAAAAGTTTCAGTTTGAGAAGAACTCAATTAAGAAGGGACCTCCTTGAAACTCAGTGGAAGCTTTAGTACTTGAACTTAAAGGTTTTAACTTTCCATTTAATCAGGAAAACAGACTCCAATGTATTCATGAGTGAGTTTAGCACCACTTTATGCCAAGATGTCTATGCATATTGAACTTCAAAATGCAACATAAGCAAAAACTGAAAACACTTATGAGTAATTCAGATCGCATCATGTGTGTTAGAGTAGAGAAAAGAAAGATATTTTATCTTGAACAGAAAACATTATTTAGCATAAAAGGTCATTATGTGGGTCTAGAGCCAAACAAAAGCATTAGAACACATGTCCTGTGCTCAGATACCTGAAACAAATTCTTTAATAATTTAAATTGACATGGCATGTGAATTAATGTCCCTTCCTCACCCCTTCTTGTTCCAGAGAAGTAACACCGAGTCTCCAGTAAAACAGCTGTCCATGGACTGCCTGCATGTGTCAGACACACAAATGATAAAAGGCATGACCCCAGATCTCTAGAGCTTGAGTAAAGAATGCTACAACAGGAAAAAAATTGGAGAACACAGGACAGTGTTAAATTGTGTAGTGCAGACCACAAGAATTATTGGAGACGTATAACTACCCGGGCCTGCAAGGAAACAAAAGGAACATTGATTTCTTGATTCTCACTTCTTTCTGCTTCAGTCTCACTGCCAGATCCATCGTCCCAAAGTGAGGCTCCAATCACATCACTCCTTCGCTCAAAAACTTGAGTGTCTCCCCCACGACTTGCTTGTTTGAAAATCGTTCCACTGACCTACCACTGTCCTCCACGCCACCTTACCAGCATCCTCCTGCTATACCCATCACTCAGAAGCCTTCAGGGTCTAGGGAGGCAAGGAAAAATGTATAGCAGCCTGTTAGAAAACTAAGAGAAAATGAAATCTAGACAAGACCCACCTAAAAGCATTCATATTATAATTGGAAAAAATAATCTTATGCTGGTCAAAAAAATAAAACTGTAATCTACAGTCAACCTGCTTGGTCACACACTGCAACCCAGGGAGGCCGTAGTAAGCCCTTTACCTGAGAGCTATTTGCCTTTCTCTTTGCTTTTTCTTGCTTTTTCCCCTCGGCCTTCAATGCTCATAATTCCACATCTTCACCTTCAGGGCCGTCTGCTTCCTCTAAGAAGCCTCCCAAATCCCCTCAAACCAATGCAATCTGTCCTTTTAAGTTTCATAGCTATAGCATTTATATAACTTGTTCTCGTAACAATAAAATTTGTACACTTACGTGATGTTCTTTACTAAGTAGAAAGAAAGTTCCTTGAGATTAGGGATTTTCTTACTCATCTCTAGGTACATTGTGTTAGGTGCTCAACACAATTTTTTTAACTTTTTATTTTTCTTTTGAAGTATACACCACTCGTTTGAAAAGCAAGCACAAAGATCGGCCCTGTCTGTGCTCCCACCATGGCTGCAGAGAGGAATGTCAGGCAGTTTTGTGTTTCAGTCACTGTATGGCAGCAGCTACACATGGAATATTTTTAGGCCAGCTTTTTAAAACTCTGAGTTAGGGTAAACAAAACAAGAAATTGTATCATCTTTATCAAGACTCCATCGGCATGTCTGAGCACCTGCTCCCAAAAGGGCCACCAATAGATAATAGACAAACTGAACTAAAATTACAACATGAGGGAATATTTTTTAAAGTAATGCTCATGTTGCTGACAATCTATGTGAGGGAGGGAGGAAGTCATGGGCACATGAAATGATTTTTTAAATTAGTTACATGGCAACTAAGGAAATGCCAAGACAGTCTATGTGGGCGTGTCATGTGCGTGGTACCAGCAGAAAGTGGCATAAGTTTCAGAGGAATGTGAGGCCACTGAGGACTGGGCTGGACAGGGAAGTCTTCGGGAGGTGGGATGCGGTGGAATCTGAGGTAGGTGTTGAAGGCTATGTAGGGTTTGGATATAAAGGAGAGTAAAGAAGGCATTTGAGGGAAGTTCTGATGTGTGGCCTTGACAAATTCGCCTGCCCTCTCTAGGGGAAGGTTCTCCTCTGTATGATGGAAATATCTAACTGAATACTCTCAAGTCTAATGTCAACAACAGGAGTAAAGCCATAGTGCATGGTGTGTCTGGAGTCAATGTCATACAGGTTAAAGTCACATGGACCTGGGCTCCAGTCCTGCTACTGCCACTTCCCACACATGTGACCTTAGAAGAACTGTGTAACTGATTTAAGCCCCAGTTGCTTTCATCTATAAAATGAGTATAATACTGACAATGCATACTCCACTGGGTTGTCAGAGGACTAAATGAGATAATGCATTGAAGTGCTTTGTACAGTACGCAGGGTCTTAGATGCTCATTACATTTAGCTATCATTTTTATCAGGAGAAATATGCCTATCTGAGAACTTGGAAGAAAATAGTCAGACTGTTCCTGTTTTCTCCAGAATTGGGACTGCAACTTAAAGCTAGGGACTGACAGCTGACAAGAACATTCTGAAAACTCTTGAAAGAGCAGACACCTCTTTAAGGCTTTTTAGAGGTAACTGATAAGCCATCCCATCTCCCCTACAGCCAGCACCTCATGACAACTGTCCCATCCAATCCACACAAGCAGAGGAATGTGCAATGGAGTGGGTGGGGCAGTGGAGGAAATGTCAGAATGTAAGTCATCTGCCAGGGCAAGAGTTTTATATTATTTTTCCCCTCAGTTCCCCATGAAGGGGGAACAAGGAGATCAATCCTCCCTTAAAGCCAGGTGAGAGGGCCTTCAAGAGATTCAGTCTGTATATAAGGGTAAATGGTATTCATCCCATGATCAGAAGTAGGTTTATACATACTTTAACCTGAGGAAAAGGACAAAGAGAGAGGATGGGGAAAGGGGGAAGGGATGCAGCCATGGAGCAGCTCAGATGCTCACAACTGGACAAGGAAAAGCTGCTGCGTGGTTTCCTGTGGGTCAGATGGACGTCATGGAAAAGGAGCCAAGTGAAGCCATCCTGCAGGCAACAGAGGAGGGTTACTCCAGCACCAAAGGCTGCAGGCATCCTGCTTTGTCAGAGACTGAGACAAAGGGAGATCTGAGAAAAGGAAGATCCAGAATGGACCTTCTCCAAGAACCCCAGCCTCCACAGGGAAGCCCAGACACTCACAGCTCCCTCTCGCCAGAGCTAACACTGCGAGGCCTGAAACACAGACAGTGTTGATGTTGAGTCAGTGTTAAGAGTAATAGGGACAGCCCCCGAGGGAAGACCACACCACACCAACGGCCACACAAGGAAAAGGGACTCATCCCTGACCCTCTCCCTACTGCTTAACACCAGAGGATCTAGAATCAGGGGAGAAAGGAAAAGAAGACGGGCAAGAGCAGACAATATCTTACCATCCTGAAGATCCCCTGGGACACAGATGGAGCCTATGTTAAGTGGAAGGGAGGAGATAAGACTAGAGTTTAAATTTGTACTAGATGGGACTTTTTGAGAATGAGAGCGACCAAGACGCCGTGGAAACTGATGGAGCTACCATTTAAAGAGCTTTAGCTGGCTGAGGAAAGTGAGTAGAGAAAAAATGAGGGCTTCACATGGGTGGGTGCCCCCAACAAGGTCAGTTACAAGTATAGTCAACCTAGAGGAATAATGAGAAATGATATCAGAAAGATAAACTGCATCCAGGTTGTGAGAATCTTGATTTATTTGCAATTGAAATTTATCCTGACAGTAACAGGGAACATTCAGTGTTTTGGACCAGGTCAATACAGCCCTTTAGGAGGGTTGAATGAGCTGTGGTGTGTAGGGTAGTTTAAAAGATGTTGCACCTAGAGACATGGAGACTGGAGAGGACACTGCTACAATAATTCTGATGACTCTGAGTCACTGGGGCCTACACCAGTGATGCCTGTTAAAATGGAATATAAGAGACAGACAGCAATGGTGTTTTACGTGCAGAATTTAAAGATCTTGGCAACCATCTAAATCTAGGGAGTAAGAATAAAGGATAACTAACTTGATTTGAAGTTCTTGAACCTAGATCATGATTACCATTGGCCACTACTCTCTCACCTCACACTTTGCTGGAAAGAAAGAAAAAGCTATGAATGGTGGTCACTTTAAGAGAAAATATGAAGAGCTCAATGTGGCCTAGAGTTGTTTCTCCTTTCCAACTCATCAAAAACTTCTTCACTCCTTATCCCACAACTTCCTCCCAAAGATGCTGTTCCTATCACCGCTAGTCTCCCCTCCTCTGAGAATGGAGCTGGTGCAGCATGGCTGGACTTACTGAATGTTGGGGCAGACGCATGGCTCCCTAAGAGACTTGGCTGTGAGTCTAGAAATGAAAACAATAACCCAGATTTCCTGACTCTTCGATCAGAGGTCACTGTAGCACATCACAATACTTGTTCTGTGTGTTCACCCTAAAAGTGGGAGGTTTGGGGCTTCATCTACCCCATACACCCAGTGCATGAACACTCCCAACACCACCAGCTGCAGAAACCAGCAGCAGAGAAATTGTTTTCCTTCACAATTATGGGTGGGGGGGTGGGTGGAGAAAGGGATGCATAATTACAAGTTGAGGAGTTAAAACACAAGCACTCACCACCCTAATAATCACTGTCTAACCCTAATGCCTTCCACTGGTAACAGGCTTGATGTATCATCTTGCTTCAACTGAGATACTTAGGTAAGCATGTAGAAGACACAAGTTCTATTTCCAATGCCTGGAGTTCAAAATTTCAGACCTAAACCAAGGCCACAGGCTCAGCCCTAGAGAGTCTCATGAACATCTGCTGACCCCTCCCAATTTCATCCACTTATTCAGTCATTCAAAATATATTTATTAAAGGCCTACTCTGTGCCAGGCACTGTGCTCTTAACTATAATAGAGCAATAAGCAAAACAGACCTGATCTCAAGGAGCTCACAGCCTTGTCAGGAATGCATCAAAGACATAAAAGCAGAATGTTATACTTGATATAAACGAGCAGAGATTGCTATGGAATTGATCAGCCAGCAAAGACTTGGAGAGTCCGGGTATGCTTCCAAAAATTCAGGCATAAGCTGAAGGTGAAGAAGAAGTAGTCAGCCAGGGAGAATCAAGAGGTAAGAGTCCGAGCAGTACAAAATCTCCAAGGCAAGAATAAACATAGCTGAACATGGGATGGGCATGGAAGATCAATTAAGTATCATTGGAACCTAGAGAATGGAGGGAAGGGAAGGGGTTGGCAGGTGTAGTGGGGCAAAAACAAATAATACAAATGAATGCATATGCAAAACAGAAACAGATTCACAGACATAGAAAACAAACTACTGGTTACCAGTGGGGATAGGAAATGGGAGAGGGGCAAGTTAGGGATAAGGGATAGTAGATACAAACTACTATGTATAAAATAGATAAGCAACAAGGATATATTGTCTAGCACAGAGAATTATAGCCATTATCTTGTAATAACTTTTAATGGAGTATAATCTGTAAAAATACTGAATCACTATACCGTACACCTGAAACTAATATTATAAATCAACTATACCTCAATTAAAAATAAGTAAATAACTGATTATAAAACAAAATTATACTTTACAACTGCAAAAAAGAAAAAGAAAAGACATTCCAGGAGCCATATCATAAATGAAAGCTTTTGTAAAATAATTCGACAAGGAATTCAAAGGCAACACACAGCAGTCAAATTTATTTGGAGGGGTGGGGCAGGTAACTTTGTAGGCTAAATGAGAATGAATCAGAATTAGAGAAGAATATGACTGGCAACTGGGAAAACAATTAGGGGGAATAAGGATGGTTGGTGGTAGTAGGGCTGGAGAGACAGGAAGGGAATAAGATTATGAAACTATCGTCAAGAGGGATTGGCCAACCATGGTCTTAATTATACATGAGGAATGAAAGAAGGGATGGAGACATCCCTCAGTAGATGTATGGCATGCTGGTTCAGAGCAGAGGCTCTAGTTCTCTCACTCATTAGCTGCGTGACCTTGGCCAAACTTCGTAATCCTCTGCCCCTAGGTTTACCCATTTGTCAAATGGAAATAAGGACAAGACCCACCTTATAGAGTGATTATGCAAATTAAATGTGATAATGCACTTTAATAAAGTACTCAGCTGTTAGCCGGCACATAGTAGATGCTCGTATTAGTTAGGACGTAGGCTCACCTGCTGTAACAGCATCCCCAAATTACAGTGTCTTAAATAAAATGGGGTATATTTTCTTTTAAATATCCAGATTTAAGCAGTCCAAGGAAAGTTAGCTAGATGGATGAAGACTTTTCAATCTTGTTGCTCTGTCATCATTAAGATGATTCGCTCACTTACATGGTCCAGGCCACCTCCATCCAGCTCGCGGGGAAAAGAGAGGTGAAAAGGATGTACAGCTACAATTCAGGAGTTGTGTCATTATAGATAAGGAGAGGATGCATATCAGGAGACAACAGCTAGCAATATTCCATGTTAACATGATATAGAGATAGAAATCAACTGCTTGAGTGAGAGGAGAAAAGTGGGAAAAAAGAATTTCTGGTAGGTGAGACTTGGTAAACTTAAGACATAAAATATTTCCAATGTTCCTTTGAAGAAGGAGGACTTAGATGAAACAATATTATATAAGGATAATGAGGAACCCAAAGGATTTGATCTCCATGTAAAAGGGATATTGAGAGAATTAAAGTATTTGGAACAAAGCTACAGGAACCACCAAATATTATTAATGAACTGTTTTTAAGGAGAGGGGAAATATGTTCTAATATTGAGAGAAAAATGAGTAAGCTCACAACGGAATTTCTAAGTATTCCCTTTTTTATGGAGCAATGCATGATATCGTGGAGAGAAATATTAATGATTTTCTTCTACTTATGAGACGTCTTCTAAAGAAAACAAAGTCATGAGTATTTACTCCAGTGTATGAACACCCTTGCTTTTAGGTAGCTCATGAGACACGTGATAGCTCATGAGAGGAGAGAGAGAGAGAGAGAGAGAGAGAGAGAGAGAGAGAGAGAGTCACAGGACCTTGAAACAAGTGGCGCTTGCCACTTCACGATGGCAAAGGTTTGCCACCCCCACGTGGCAGTCCTGTGTGACTGCAGGGATTGCTGATCCTAGACTGCCCTAAACTTCATGCCTTCAAATCCCACACCCTGATATCTCTGTCCATCTTGCATCCAAAATAATGGACTATCAGTTAGCTTCCTGTCTTTGTTTTTAAATCTGGCCCTCAGTGAAGTCTCTATAGAAAACCTCAAAGAGCATTTCTGCCCCCCTGAGTAATGGAATGGAGTCTCTAGAATTTATTTTCATCCCTGCACACCAGTCATTTTTAAGCTCTTTATGGTTTGGCCAAGAGCAAAATCAGCAATGCTAACTGCCTGTGGTTTAAACAGGAGGAGATATATGACTCTTTCTGGACAGGGCACTATCCCAAGTAAGAGTATGTTGTATTGTACGCTGAGCCAGAGATAAAGACCCTGCTGGAGCAGGGTGCACAGGCTATTTTGACCCCTGCAGCACAGTCAACACAGCCTCCAGATCTAAGAAAGATAACCCAGGGGCTGATTTTCAGATGGATTCTTGGTTTAACTTAGTCCTTTTATTATTAAAGGATCATAGACTACCAGTTCGAGTGGACCCTGGCTGCAGTTTTCTGTTGATCAGTTCAAGAATATAATGCAATTGCTTTTCCAATGGCTCCTGAGGTGGGAGTGAATTGAAATGTCCTCCACCCCATCCTGCCTGCCTGCAAATCCAGTAAGGTGGTCAATGGAAACTTCTGGGTATCAGAGAGCAGCAACTTGGTCATTTTCTATTCATAGACAGATTAATGTGACAAAGGTTTGTAATTTAACCTTGAACAAGGAGGGAAAGAGTGCACCTTCGCAAAATAACGTTAAGGGTTTTTATTCTACAGGAAATAAGATACACATCATGTTAATGGGAAGGAAGGAAGGAAATCAATCTTCACAGTGGCAAGCTGTGTTTATTCTTAGATACTTCAGGAAAAAACCACCACCATCCACAGGACCAGAGCTCTCCTCCTACCCCACCCCGCTCTCAATTACTCAGACCCATCTGCAGAGTTTTGTCCAGAAGAGAAATCCACTGACTTTTAGAGGATGACTTGAGGCTTTGGAATTAGTAAAGACCTAGTTATAAAGTAATTTTCAGTAATCCAGAGAGAAGTGGGAGCACAAAGACAGAGAGGGCAGGATGTGGTCACCTCTGAAGGCGTAAGAAGGGCGTAGGTAATGGGAGCAATTTCATCAAAATCCAACACTATTCGTGTTTTATCTAATGTAAAAATTTTGTATTTTATAGAAGTTTTAGTTTTCATTCCTATTAGTATGACCAACAAGAGCATGTTTTCTCATGCTATTGTCCATTGGTAATTTGCATTTCTTCTTCTGTAACTGCCCACTTACATCCTTTGATGTCCAGTCTGATGTTAAATAATAGTAGTGAGAGTGGATATTGTCGTCTTTTTCCTAAATTTACTGGGAATTCCTCTAGTATTTCTCCATGAGTATGATTTCTACTGTTAATTGCTGATTAAAAAAAAAAAACCTTTCAAATTAAGCAAAATTTATAATTTTCCAAGTTACTAAAGTTGTTCCCCAGAAATGGATGTTGAACTTCATCAAATGGCCTTTCTAGCATCTATAATATACTTTCTCTCTGTAATTACTGATGCAGTGAATTACTTCAATAGATTTCCAAACGTTGAACCGTCTCTGCATTTGTGAAATATGGCATAACGTTATTGTAATATTCTTCTAGATTAGATGGCTCTTTTTAATATTTTTGCTTCTATGTTCATTTATCAAATAAGTGTGTGAATTTTTTTTGTGGACCACTTTCAGAGCATGAATTGCTTATTTGTATATCTTTATCTATGGTTTGCAATAGCTTAAAAATCTCAATTTCTTGTGCTTTGAAGCTTGGAATGGATTTATTGCCCAAACATTTGAATCTTGTGCCTATGAGCCAGGGGTGAGATGGAGGAGAAAGCTCTTTGACTATCTTTCTTTATAGTTTCTACCAGTTCTTGAATCCAAATTGCTACTTTTTTTCAGGAAGGTTATTCACATCTTTTATATTTTCAAATTCATTGGTATAAATGTATAGTTAATATTCATTTTAAATGATTATTCATTATCTGAGTAAATACCACCTCATTAATGAGGTTGCATATATGTGTTGCCTTATACCACTTTTCAAAGAACTAGCTCTGACAACAATATTTTTTATTTCCATTTCATTAATTTCTGCTCTTCATTAATTTCTTTATTCTTATTTCTTTAGTATTGCAATTTATCTGCCTTCGGAGACTGAATGTACAGCCCATGTATTTTGATTTTTTTCTTTTGAAAAATATAAAGGTTTAAAATGCCATTAATGAATATTAATCTATTATTACAACTGTGACATAATAACATCATAATTTCAGAGCACTGAAGAATAACAATTGAAAAGGTTTTTTTTTTTTTTTACTACCCTTGTCTACCACATAGTTTTTTACTTGACTTTTTTTTGGTTGCACTGGGTCTTCCTTGCCACACGTGGGCTTTCTCTAGTTGTGGTGAGCAAGGGCTACTCTTCGTTGTGGTGCATGGGCTTCTCATTGCGGTGGCTACTCTTGTTGTGGAGCACGGGCTCTAGGCGCACAGGCTTCAGTAGTTGTGGCACGTGGGCTCAGTAGTTGTGGCTCGTGGGCTCTAGAGCACAGGCTCAGTAGTTGTGGCACATGGGCTTAGTTGCTCTGCAGCCTGTGGGGTCTTCCCGGACCAGGGTTTGAATCCGTGTCCCCTGCATTTGCAGGCAGATTCTTAACCACTGCGCCACCAGGAAAGTCTTACTTGCCTTTTAACCTGAGTTTTTAGAAGAGTTTCTTTTTAAAAATGATTTCTTTGTGGTTATTTTACTGTCTGCCTTTGCTTTGCTTGTTTTGTTTTTACCGTCTTTTAGTCATTGATTTTTTTGCCCTATTGCTTTTTAGGTTCAGGATTTACACTTTGGGGAATTTATTGACATTTTTCTTTTCTCCTAATATGTAAACAATTTTTTGTGTGTGAATGTTTCATAGTCAACCGACTTTTAAGTGGAGCCAACTTTTAGCCAATTTCTATATTTACAATTAAAAAGAAAATAAGCAGATAAATAGAAATATAATTTTAGATATACATTTTCAAAGCTATATCGAGAAAAATATAAGCTAAGATTCAACATAGATTTTGATAGATCAGTAAATTATGGAGTTCAGTGGTTCTCAGAAATTCTGAGCCCTTATTATTCTTCTACCTTCCTACCTAAGTCACTGGTACGGACTGAATTGTGTCCCTCCAAAACTCATAAGTTGAAATACTAAGCCCCAGTACTTCAGAACGCAACCTTATTTGGAGATAAGATCTTTCAAGAGGTGATTAAGTTAGAATGAGTTGATTAGGGTGGGGTCCTAATTCAATAGGGCTGGTGTTATTGCAAGAGGAAGAGACACCAGGGACCTGTGCACAGAGAAACAATGAGAAGGTGGTCATCTACAAGGCAAGGAGAGAAACCTCAGGACTGGGAGAAAATAGTTCCTGTTGTTTAAGACAACCAGTCTGTGAGATTTTAGTATGGCAGCCCTAGCAAACGAGTACAATCACCCATGGACCACAGTTCTCATCACACCTTTGTAACTGAGGCTAAGTGCATTTGCTACTCATCAGTCACACCTCCACCACTGCTTTTCTTGGGGTAGAGACATTCTTTTCAATACCCATGTCTTTATTAAATGTAGAAAAACAAATAACAGTCCAAGTTTGATCACTCATGTAACTTGTCTGTTCCTAGTAGACATGAACTCATTCCTTTAATTTATTCATCTCTTTCTCTCTGCTTGAAGTTCACCACACCCACATCTGAACAAACAGGTCAGTAGCTGGTCCAAGCCTACGAAATCAGGTCTCCTGATTCTTGTTTCAGTGCCCTTCCCTGCTCACTACACAACTCATTTTATAGACTCAACGATTTGTCTAGAGAACTTTTCTCTCCATCTCTACAAATAGAACTGCATGATACTTAAACAACTGTCCTACAAGCTTTTGTGACAATGACCATTTCTGAAGTTCATCATAAGGTCTGATACCTTTTTATCTAGAAGGAATCAGGATTACTTCATGATAAATAATATAACATAGGAAGAAGGTATTCTTCATGGATATCTATACCTAAAATTCTGCAGGTTAATCCTCTTTTGGTGAAAAAGAAGATTTCTCAGCTCTAAAATATTTAAAGATGTAGTTAAGGCAGAGAGAATATTGAAAGTTTGAAATTGAAATTCACTTGCTGCAGGAACTGCCTGTATTACCTTTAATGTTCCTTTGACTGAAAACCATTATATAATTATACAATAAGTCTTTGCACTGTGAATCAATGAAAGTCATATTAAGAAGCTTTCCTTTGAAGGGACTGAAATGAGAATGGGATTGTGAAAGAGAGAACAGGCGATAAAGTATTTGTTAATTTTTCCTCTTTAAAATAACTTTATTCTTAAAAGCTATTTTAAAACTTCATTAAAGATAATACAAATAAGTAAAAATACCCACCAATAATCTCACCATCCCCAGTAATAACCAATATTGCTAATTCAGTCTAATTCAATCTATGCATTTTCAGTCAGTGTTATATAGACATATTATTTTCTATTGAAATTCTGTTTGAATTTGTGTTTTAGGTTGGATTTCCCTACCAGAAGACCTTCAGACAAGTATTCGAGTGGTAGTAGTTCATTTTAGGGATGATGTCAGGAAACCTAGGTAGGAGAGCAGAAAAGTGAGACAGAAAAGGGGAAGCACCCAGTGAAGCAGATGTTACCCAGGAAGTGACCACTGTGGGCGACAGGAGCTGATCCCAAGGAGGAACTCTGGCTCCCACAGTCAGTATAGGACATGGGCCTCAAAGTTATCTCAGCAAAGTGGTGTTGACCTGGGCTACTTATACATGAATTCCGTCAATTACTAGGTCAGTGCTCATCCAGGGGCATAATTTTTCAGCACTTCTGGCCCGATAAGCACATGGATGAAAAAAACTCAAGCAAAGAGAAGTAGATGCTGGCAACTGGAGGGACGGCAAGCATACACCAAAATAGTGAGGGTATACAGCTGTGGTACCTGTAGCATCTACCATAATTGGAATATTGTTTGGTAACCTGCTTTATTCATTTATTTTACCTTGAATCATTTTCATGGTATTAAATGGTCTGAGTATGATACTGTCACTCCTTTTGGTTGCATTCTAGTCTATTGAATGACTACGTCAATCTCTGGTTGCTGGCATTTGGGGTTTCCTCTTTTTCATTATAACTGTGATAGACATTCTTGTGTTGAAATATTTTGTCCAACTATAGAAGTATCATTAGTATAAATAGCCAGAATTTGAATTACTGCATCAAAGAATATGTAAAGTTGTATAGCTTTTGATTTGCATTGCAAAGCTGCTCTTTTGAAAGATTGCACAGATTTACACAATTAGCAATGTGTGTTATTTCTATTGTTTCCAGCCCAATTTTGAGCCAAAGGGTCAGGGCTGCCCCAAGAGCCATGGGGGTGATGCTGCCACTCCAGTGGACTTGGAGGGCAGAGCATCAAACCACAGAGAATTATTCTTGAGACTTAAAATCTAAAGCAGGGCTTCCCGGATGGTGCAGTGGTTAAGAATCCGCCTGCCAATGCAGGGGACACGAGTTTGAGCCCTGGTCCACAAAGATCCCACGTGCCACAGAGCAACTAAGCCCATGTGCTACAAGCTCTAGAGCCCATGAGCCACAACTACTGAAACCCGTGCGCCTAGAGCCTGTGCTCCCCAACAGAAGAGGCCATGGCAATGAGAAGCCCCCGCACTGCAACGAAGAGTAGCCCCTGCTCGCCACAACTAGAGAAAGCCCGTGCACAACAACGAAGACCCAACGTAGCCAAAAATAAAAATTAATTAATTTAAAAAGAAATCTAATGGAATTTGCCTTGCTAGGTTTGGGACTCGGTTGGAAGCTGTCACCCCATTCTTTCTTCCAATTTCTCCCTTTTTGGATGAGAATATTTAGCCTATTCCCGTCCACCATTTTATTCTGGAGGCACATAACTTGCCTGGTTTCACAAGTTCATAGTTGGAGAAGAATTTTGCCTCAGGATGTACTGTATATTGATTCTCACCCATATCTGATTTAGATGATATTTAGATGAGACTCTGGACTTTAGACTAAATTTAGAGCTGATGCTAGAACAAGTTAAAAGTTTGGGGGACACTGGGATGGAATGAATGTGTTTGCATGAGAGAAGAACATGAACTTGGGTGGTGGGCAGGTGTGGATGCTTAAATTGAATTGTGTTCCCCAAAATTCATATGCTGAAGCCTTAAGCCCCAAAGTGAGGATAACTGGAGATGGGGCCTTTGAGAGGTAATTAGGTACAGATGAGGTCATGAAGGTGGCCCTCATGATGGGATTATTGCCCTTAACAGAAGAGACACCAGAGAGCTCGCTCGCTCTCTCTCTCTCTCTCTCTCTCTCTCTCTCTCTCTCTCTCTGTGTCTGTCTCCATCTCTCTCTCTCTCTCTCTCTCTCTCTGTCTCCATCTCTCTCTCTCTCTCTCTCTCTCTCTCTGTCTGTCTCCATCTCTCTCTCTCTGTCTGTCTCCATCTCTCTCTCTCTCTCTCTCTCTCTCTGTCTGTCTGTCTCCATCTCTCTCTCTCTCTGTCTGTCTCCATCTCTCTCTCTCTCTCTCTCTCTCTCTGTCTGTCTCCATCTCTCTCTCTCTCTCTCTCTCTCTCTCTGCCAGGTGAAGACACAGCAAGAAGGCAGCTGTCTGCAATCCAAAAAGAGAGCTCTCATCAGAAGACAACCATGCTGGCACCCTGACCTTGGACTTCCCAACCTCCAGAACTGTGGAAATAAATTTCTGTTCTTTAAGCCAGTCTACGGTATTTTGTTATGGCACCCTGAGCTAATACACCTGGTTTAATTCCAAGTTTGAGATTTGATGCCACCTAATCATGTACCTGCTAGTGCAGATATGTCAGCTGAGGGACAAGATAGCTGAACTGGAGGGAATATGGGGAGTTAGTGTGGGTGAACCTGAACAAATGCAAAGCAGGAGAGCACAGAGCTAGGCTCTCCCTTTTAACTCTCTTCCACAGACTACTCTGAGGTGTGATTCCCTTTTACAATCCTCTGGGAAGTGCTGAATGCCAAGTAAACATGCCCATTGAGCAACCTTCTGAGTCTGTTTCCAGCTCACTGTGTTTCACATCTTTCTTTGCCCCTCTTCTCTTTCTTCCTCTATCTTACCACACACGTTTCCACCTCATTAGGCAGCAACATTTTGTTGCTTCAGGCTCTGCTTTCTAGAGAACCCAGAATAAAAACACATTTGATGAAGACATTATATTTTAATTATAACAGAAAAAAAGTCCAATGAACTTATAGAAAACAAAAATAACATATGCAAAAATTATTGAATTGGGTCATTTGAGATGGCTATTCGGACACCATTATCTTTTAGACTACAAGCAATAAAGTTTCCAATTATACCCTTGTATAAAAGCATGGTCTGAATAATAAAATATACTTAATTGGATTCATGACTTTTAGACAACTACCCAAATAATATGAATTAATGACAGCATAAACTTGGTGGGAGGTCTAAAATATAGAGTCCTTGAACAGATTCATGTTAATGTTTATCATTGACAGAGATTTGAAAAACTAAGCTGAATGTGTAAATAATAGGAAATGGAGAGAAATATATATTATAAAATTAAAATTAAAAATATTCTCTTTCTATAATGTGAAGCACCTCCATCTTACAGTGAATGCTAAATATATTGTCAAGGTCAATTTTAACAAAGATAAATCTAAAGCCCCAAATTTTGGCTCAGAAATTCAAATGTATAAGAACTGGTTAGAAAGAACCTATTTCAGCAGCAAAGATTAAATCTAGGGATCTTAGTTGGTAAAAAAAAAGCAAAACTCATGTGAACACCTTAAAGAATCGAATCCAGTCTTATATCCTATTATTAGGAGTACTTTATCCAGATGATACAAAAGAAATAGTCTACCATTCTATGTTTTGTAAGACTGTTTGTTCAGAAATACTTTGTCCAGCTTTCGGAGTCAAGGAGAATTGGAACGTTGTCAAGACAGTCGACATATATAGGAAGATTAAGTCTGAAAGATTAAAGATCTGAAAAATGTCATATGAAAAATAAATGGTTGAATGGACTAGGAATATTTGATCTAGAGAAGCAAAGACTCCTGGAGGATTTAACAGCTACCTTGAAATCATCAAAGGGCTATTATGAGAAAAAGATACAGACTTACAGACTTCAGGTCATTCTAGAGAAATTTCCAATGATGCTTTAGGTCATTCTAGAGAAATTTCCAATATGATGCCCAGTCTTACGTGGCAATGACCTCCTCATCATTAGAAGTATCCAAATAGAGGTTGGCTGGCCATTTAATTCAGATGTTATCACTATGCAGTATGAGTAGAATAGTGGAACAATGGCCTCTAAGGCTCCCTTTAACTCTAAGCTACGTGCTGGAGGATCCTCAAAATATCCTCCTTTAATTTTGAAACTTTGTGTATCATTATCACGTGAGGCTCACCTCAGTGAATTATTTTTTAAGTAATGAAAAAAGTCCCACAAATTTTCAAAACTTAAGACAACCAGTGAAGTATTTCATACAATTGAACAAAATATGTATATTTTTAAATGTCATGGGCAACAAGAAAGCATTAATATTCAGGCAGAGAATATGCACAGTGCTGATATAACTAGCAGAACTGAAATTTGGTTCAGGTGGGGAAAAACATGACTGAATTTTTAATTAAAGTTGAGGCTATCACAACTAGGGTGGGGATTTCAAGGGGCAAGAGGGTAGCACAGGGACTTCTTGCCCTAAATATCAGAGAATGATAAAGCCAAGGGCATGTGTATAACCCAAAAACCTAGGTCACCAAATCCAGGAGGGGAATCAGAAGCATTTTGCAATAGAAAGACATCACAAACAGCTATCAGAAATGAAGTATGATGCCAAGACTCTGGCCAGGGAGATAAAAACAGGGTCTGGGTAACAGCCAAGAATTGTATTCCCGGGATGCCCATTTAGAAGTTTTCTGAGATTAGAAGCTCATAGCATGAAAAATTAAAAATCAATGAGACTGAGGAAGATAATTTGTTTTATAAACTGTTTTTCTCAAGTATATGAGATTATAACCTTCCTTTTTTTTGTGGGGGGGTGTGGGGTATTTATGTATCCTTTTATAAAATAATGATAATTGCAAATTTTGCTTTGTTCTGTCTAATGCTCTCACTGGCAACAGGGAGTACTAACAAACCTGGGCCAGCCTCTTCATTTGTTTTCCTTTTAATTTCACCAGTCTGTGAAATTTAAAAATCGGGAAATACCTGGCTCAGAACATCAATTTGTGTTTGCAGTTTGATTTTGTGAGGCAGTCAGGGTGATATGTTTAGACTAAAAAAGAAGTTTGAAAAGAATCAATTCATCTGGTAAGTGCAATCAATAACTGTACAAATTATTTCCTACATGTCACAAAGCTTTATTAATTTTCAAATATTCAGATTTTCAAAAAACATAAGAATATTATAAATACTACATAGGGTTCTTTTTCATTCCATTTTGTTTTACTGTGTTCATTAACTGCTTTGATGAATGCGTGGTAACTGGCTTTATTGTTCTGTGAGTAGTACATGCTCATTTACAGCACTTAGGTGAGGACACAAATTAAACTTAATAATTTTCAGTACTTAAATTTAGCAGAGAAACTATTAAACATCATTACCCACATATATTTCTTTTTTTATATAGAAACTTATTAATTTGTTTTTATTTTTGGCTGTATTGGGTCTTCGTTGCTGTGCACGGGCTTTCTCTAGTTGTGGTGAGCGGGGGTTATTCTTCATTGCGGTGCGTGGGCTTCTCATTGTCATGGCTTCTCTTGTTGCAGAGCATGGGCTCTAGGTGCATGGGCTTCAGTAGTTGTGGCACATGGGCTCAGTAGTTGTGGCACACAGGCTTAGTTGCTCCATGGCATGTGGGATCTTCCCAGGCCAGGGCTGGAATCCATGTCCCCTGCATTGGCAGGCGGATTCTTAACCACTGTGCCACCAGGGAAGTCCCACATATATTTCTAAATGCATAAGAACTTAATATTTGAATCTCAAATAAAATGTACCTATGGCATAAAATTATAATTTAAATCATGCAACTGTGACTGAATCCTGCTGGGTACTTATTCCAACCACCGTATCAATTCTTTTGAAGATTAAAATAAATCATTAATATGAACTCTATGTATACTCACATTTGTAAAATTTAAGAGGCAGTATGTTAGCCATTAGGCCGCAGATAAGCATTATTTATCTGAGCCTGATTCCAAATCTCATTATGAGAAAAAAAAATAAGATAATGTACGATACACAACTGTGACTTATTTTTATCATTGAAAATGATAAATTTTCATGTCATGTCACAATGCTAAAATAAAATCAAGCATAATTGAACTTATAATACTCCTAAGAAAATAATTCAAAATGCATACCAGGGCTTCCCTGGTGGCACAGTGGTTGAGAGTCTGCCTGCCGATGCAGGGGACATGGGTTCGTGTCCCTGTCCGGGAAGATCCCACATGCCGCGGAGCGGCTGGGCCCGTGAGCCATGGCCACTGAGCCTCCGTGTCCGGAGCCTGTGCTCCGCAACGGGAGAGGCCACAACAGTGAGAGGCCCGCATACCGGAGGAAAAAAAAAAAAAAAATGCATACCAAAGTCTTACAGTGTTTTACATTGTTATCTTCACTTCTCACTGTGTGTAAATATGCTATAAAACAGAGTTCCAATTGATAGAATACTAGATAATATATTGCCCACTCTTATTTCCATCTAACCACCAATATTAGATGTACGTATCAAAAATTAAAAAATTAAAATATGACATAACGTTCATATGAGCATAAAAATACCATTTCTGCAAGAGCTAAATTAGAAGCCCTAAAATTATATGTGTCATTTTCTTATACTAACATGTTCCAAATTAAGAAAACAGCATGTTAAGTATAAATCTTAATTTATGAACTGCCTTTGGGAATGAAATAAATTCTGGGTGACTGAGTTTCTTTAAAAATAACTTTGCATTTATTATTTTAAGCAGTATTGAAGAAAACTTTCACACCAGCTCACCACCATACTTTCAGTCTGATAATGCAAGTGTCACCCAAAAAAAGCTAGTTTATCATATGACATTTATATTAAATCCTTTCATTTTTCACATAATTTTCCCCCTAATCCTCTGCCAAAATACGAGGAAGAAATATAATCTTTTCTCTGCATAATTTTCCCCCAGCAGACTGCCATTGCCAGCAGCAGTAGATTAATAACAGATGCTCAGTGACTCTTGGAGTCTTACTGGTGTTAGGCAGCACAGAGCCTAAGGTTAACACAGAGGTCACAGGTCCTTCTGCTCAAAAGACCTACAAAAGTGTTTTGCTAGATCTCCCTTCCATGAAACTTAAAAAATGTGTAAATGTCTTCTCTCAGATTTATGAAAATTCCCAGGAGTTTATAGTCACAAATCTGACTCCAAGCTTCTTTTCCCAATACTAACTCAGTTTAGAGAAGCATCTCCATTTCGTGCATGTTATTTTTGTTCTGCCTGGTGCCAATCCAAATGTAGAAACCAATAGTCTTCCTTAATTTCTACAAAATTTCTACGAAATAAATGGTCTTTAATTTCTACAAAATTCTACAGAATTCATTCATTCAGCTTTTTGTGTGTCTAGCAAATTCTACTAAAGATGTGAGGTATTAGAAATATTTACATCACAGAAAGACAAACAACATTTTATTATTAGGCAGTCTCTTCTCTCAAATACCTTCTCCTTCCTTAGTCTTCTTGTCTCCCCCTTCCTTCTCCTCCTTATTACGAATTCCCAACTTTAAAAAATGTATAATTGTGGCTCTTGCCTCCTACCGTACTAGTTTCCCTTCATTCTAGCTTCCGTTTTTCCTCTTCTATGCTCTTTCCCCTACGCTATTTCTTCTTTGCCCCTCAAGGGAGTAAAATAGAAATAACTCATTTTTTAATGCAAATTAGTTCAAATGCTCTTAACAATACTGCCTATTACAGTGACTCTAAAAGCAACATCAAGGTAATTCATTTAGAATTCAAAAGTGTTTCTTAGTTTAAAGGTCCCCAACTAGAATTCAAAATTACTTGGAATAATAAAACCTTGAGTCGCTATGATTCAAATATCTCCTGCTAAATGACCTTGATAGGGAATAAATTCTCTGTAGATGACTTCAGGCAAGTAATTCCTACCAAAAATTACACATATCTCAGAGAGTTAGAGAGATAAGCCAGTTAGAGGCACAGCATACAGGCAGAAATCAAGGTTCATGAGCCCTGGATGTGCTTATATCTGTGTTCATCTGAATCAGATATTCTTACTTTTCCTTTGTACGTGCAAACAGTGGGTTGCAGGGAAAAATAGTTATTAAGATTGCCCTTTAAAGTTCCGATGAGTTCTTCAGCAATTTACTCAGATATATATATATATATATATATATATATAAACTCTTTTGTCTATTGCACTACAAGCAACCAAAAAAAAAAAAAAAAAAAGCAGGCAAGTTGATTACCACTTTCAAGCATGAAGGAGTATCATGATTCAGAATTAACCTTTCTGGTTGTCATAAACAACCAGAAAACTAGAAAAATATATGGAAAAAAACCTATTTTCAGATATTGGACTGCAGGTAGTATAGGACCGTGATGCCAGAGAGAAGTAAAACAAATGAGGTAAACCTTATAATTTCCCATACTTTCTGCCTTGATGTAACTTCCAGACAGTAGAATAGAAAGGAATGACCTGAAAAGTCTAGAGAAAGAGCTCAGATTTCAGGAAGGCAGAAGTGTCTAAAATTCCCAAGGCAGAATACCTGAGAGGAAAAATCTATGCACAGAAAGTGTTCTATAAATTTATTTTGGGGTCACTAAGTCTGTGGCTGAATAGCAATCCGTGCAAATGGGTGGGGAAATCCCATGGGGCCAAACTAGGAAAAACTTCTAGAGAAAGAACAATTTCAGAAAGCTGTAAGATGAGAAATTCCCAGAGCTCACATAGGGCCTGGAATTATTCAGGTTGGCAACAGCAAGAGTAAATGGCCTCAGTGAACACAAAGTGTATTCATTAGAAACTACACAGAGGCCAGATATTAGAACTGGGGCTAAAGTAAAGGCTATTCTATCTGTACTCACACTAAAGGGACTTTAAAACGAGTTTCAAGGGCTTCCCTGGTGGCGCAATGGTTAAGAGTCTGTCTGCCGATGCAGGGGACAGGGGTTCGTGCCCGGGTTCGGGAAGATCCCACATGCCGCGGAGCAGCTGGGCCCGTGAGCCATGGCCGCTGAGCCTGCGCGTCCGGAGCCTGTGCTCCGCAACGGGAGAGGCCACAACGGTGAGAGGCCCGCGTACCGCAAGGAAAAAAAAAAAAAAAAAAAAAACAGTTTCAAAATGATCAAACTGATATATGAGTTAACCTTATTATCTGCCAGAACAAATTCCAGCACTCTTTACAGGAAAACAACAAAATCTCAGAAAAATAATAGAGAAAATCAATCCAAAAGATGAATATAAACCTCTAGATAGACTGATCAAGAAAAAGAAATGAGGGACTTCCCTGGCAGTCCAGTGGTTAAGACTCTGCATTTCCACTGCAGGGGGCATGGGTTTGATCCCTAGTTGGGGATCTAAGATCCCACATGCATGCAGCCAAAAAGAAGAAAAGAAAAAGGAATGAAAGAGAGCGAGAACTTAAATTACCCCATGTCAGCGATAGAATGAGAGGATATCACTAGAGACCCTACAGATACTAAAAGTGTAATAAGTTATGAACAACTTCATGACCATTAATATGAGAATTTAGATGAAATGTCATGTGCCCATCCTCAACCAATCACTTTAAGGTTAGAGAGTGTTTTGATTGGCCCAATTTTGGTTATGTGTTTACCTCTTTCTTTGAGGGTTCAGATTCACTCAAACCACATGGATTATGTGTTTAAGAGAAGTACTGACAATGTTTTCTTAGGCCAGTCTCCCAAGACAATAGAAATAAAAAAAATAAACAAATTGGACCTAATCAACTTACAAGTTTTGCACAGCAAAGGAAACCATAAGAAACAAACAAACAAAAAAACCAAAAGACAACCTATGGAATGGGAGAAAATATTTGCAAACGATCCGACAGACAAGGGCTTAATCTCCAAAATATACAAACAGCTCATACAACTCAACAACAACAAAACCCAATCGAAAAATGGCAGAAGACCTTAATAGACATTTCTCCAAGGAAGTCATACAGATGGCCAGTATGCATATGAAAAGACGCTCAACATCATTAATTATTAGAGAAATGCAAATCAAAACTACTATGAGGTACCACCTTACACCGGTCAGAATGGCCATTATTAAAAAGTCTACAAATAAATGCTGGACAGAGTGTGGAGAAAAGGGATACCTCCTACACTGTTGGTGGGAATGTAAGTTGGTACAGCCACTATGGAAAACAGTGTGGAGGTTCCTCAGAAAACTAAAAATAGAATTACCATATGATCCACCAATCCCACTCCTAGGAATATACCCGAACAAGACTATAATTCAAAAAGATACATACACCCCTATGTTCACAGCAGCACTGTTCACAACAGCCAAAACATGGAGACAACCTAAATGTCCATCAACAGATGAATGGATAAAGAAGATGTGGTACATATATACAATGGAATACTGCTCAGCCATAACAAAGAGTGAAAGAATGCCATCTGCAGCAACATGGATGCAACTAGAGATTATCATACTAAGTGAAGTTAAGTCAGAAAGAGAAAGACAAATATCATATGATATCACTTATATGTGGAATCTAAAATATGGTACAAATGAACCTATCTACAAAACAGAAACAGAATCAAGACAGAGAACAGACTTGTGGTTACCAAGGGATGGGGAGGGGAGGGAGAGGGATGGACTGGGAGTTTGGGGTTGGTAGATGCAAACTATTACATTTAGAATGGATAAACAAGGCCTGAATGTACAGCACAGGGAACTATATTGAATATCCTGTGATAAACCATAATGGAAAAGAACATAGAAAAAGGATGTATATATGTGTATAACTGAGTCACTTTGCTATATAGCGCAGATTGGCACAACATTGTAAATTAACCATACTTCAATAAAAAAAATTTTTTTAAAGAGAGACGTACTGAGTAGGCAAAGAAAACATACGTCTACGCTACAACAATTGTCCATGTTTAACCTTACCATTTCATCTTCTGCATTTGTATCATTGGATAGTCACTGTTTTGAAGTGAATTTCTCCATGCCTAAAGGCCACATCCTTCCTACTTAGGAAGGATGTAAGAAATTAGCCAATGAAATGCCTTGCCTAGTTCATGCTCCATAATCTTTCCAGGGGCCTTTGACATCTTCCACAGTTCTTGAGACAAACTGATAACTGGTGAAAGTTAAAAACCTGCAAGTCCAGCTCCATCCAAAATCTAGGATCAATCTTGAATTTGGTCAATGGAAAATTAAGAAATTTAAACATTTTAGCATGAAGTCTCTACAGCTAATTGTTGTTTTTTGACCTTGGGTTCATGTACATCTTTCATATGCATTTTCTTTGTCCTTGACATCGTGGCCCAGCACTGCACTCAAGTCCCTAGAGTCTAGGAAATGGCTCACCTAGGTCTTTCTAGTACTACTATTCTAAACCCTCAGCTTTATAGTTGGGCCCTACCCCATGAGACTTGACTCCTCTGAGGACAGCTCATGTTCTCATAGTCAATGAGCCTTGCTCTCGTACTGAGACATTCTGGGATGTATCTGACTGTTCCTCACAGTCTAGATTTTATACATTACCAAGATATAACTAAAGGCTCTTCCTCAAAAAGCTTAGGATTATTAAATGACCTACCTTCCTGGAAATTTTATTTCTGAAAATAAATTGAATTAGGATGTAAGAGTATGAAACATTTGTACAACTGACACAATTTTTAAAAAATTTGTCATTATTTAAAACTACCTAGGGGACTTCCCTGGTGGTGCAGTGGTTAAGAATCCGCCTGCCATTGCAGGGGACACGGGTTTGATACCTGGTCCGGGAAGATCCCACACGCCGTGGAGCACCTAAGCCCGTGCACCACAACAACAGAGCCTGTGCTCTAGAGCCCAGGAGCCACAACTACTGAGGCTGCATGCCACAACTACTGAAGCCTGCGTGCCTAGAGCCCATGCTTTGCAACAAGAGAGGCCACCGCAATGAGAAGCTCGTGTACCGCAACCAAGAGTAGCCCCCGCTCGCTGCAAGGAGAGAAAGCCCGCGCACAGCAACGAAGACCCAACGCAGCCAAAAATAAAATAAATAAATTTATTAAAAAAAAAAAACTACCTATGGGGCTTCCCTGGTGGCGCAGTGGTTGAGAGTCCGCCTGCCGATGCAGGGGATGCGGGTTCGTGCCCCAGTCCAGGAAGATCCCACATGCCGCTTATCCCACAAGCGGCTAGGCCCGTGAGCCATGGCCGCTGAGCCTGCACGTCCGGACCCTGTGCTCCGCAACGGGAGAGGCCACAATAGTGAGAGGTCCGTGTACAGCAAAAAAAAAAAAAAAAAAAAAAAAACTCCTAAAAATGTCTTAAAGAAAATGACTATCTCTATATTAATGCATGAATATTCCTGGCTTTGGCTACGAGGGCAGACTAAAACACAATTTCATTTGATCTCCATGCCACTCTGCAAGGTAAATACTAAAACTCTCTTTTCATAAATGTGTAAATTAAGTAATTTGACGAAGTTCATAGATTATTGAAATTCAAACTAAGTTTGTAACACCACTAATTTCATGGATTCGTTATCATAAAAATTATTAAATAAGATACATGCAAACAAACCAAAAAAGAGACTTCCATAAAATTTCAATTCTATTTAAACAAATGAAGAGCATCACTAAATGCTATGGACTGAATGTTTGTACCCTCAAAATTTCATATGCTGAAATCCTAACCCCCAAGGTGGTGGTGTTAGGAGGTGGGGCCTTTGAGATGTGATTAGGTCTTGAGGGAAGAGCCATCATGAATGGGATTAGTGCCCTTATAAAAGGAACCCAGAGAGATTCCTTGTTATTCTGTCACGTGAGGACACGATGAAAAGATGGCTGTGTATGAACCAGAAAGCCAGCCATCATCAGAAACTGAGTAAGCCAACACTTTGGTATTGGACTCCCCAGCCTCCAGAACTGTGAGAAATAAATTTCTATTGTTTATAAGCCACAGAGTCAATGGTATTTTGTTATAGCAGCCCAAACAGACTAAAACAACTGATCTCATGAATTCATTAGTTATGGCTTCTAAACGTCATCAAAAAGCAAAGATCAGATGAAATCATTTCAGTATAAGGATTCTGGCCAGTAAAGGAATGATGGTGCTGATTGCAAACAAATGTCAGTTGGATCTGCTACAGTTCAAATATGTCTCATTAACAGGACCTAAAAGATCTCTTTGAATTCAGGACATTATGGGAAATAAAAATATTTATTAATAGAACTTCACCACCTCATGGACTGAATCACACACAGTTTACTGACAGTTATAGTAAGCATAAATATATACAAATACACAATTAATATAGTTACAACTACTTATATTGAGCTTTTCATCCTCAGAACAGTGTTTGGCATACTGTAGGCATTTTATAAATCCCATGAATGATTAAAACACTAAATGCATGATGAAATAACATGCTCTGATATTAAAAACCAACTCTGTATTACAAGACTTTGTTGAAGGCTGTAGGTAAAGTGTGACTTCTATAATCCCTTCTTAATCCCTTCCATAATCCCTTCTATGATTCTAGTTGTGTAGTTGAGTACTTTTTAACCTATTTGTCTGTTCCATATTGCTCTAAACTAAACATCCTGTCATCAGTTTTTATATGATCAGTTTAGAGAGCTTTCTCTGAGATTGCTTAAACCTGTCTTTATATCAGTCTTGCTGCTTCGTCACCTTCATACACCTGAATCATGTAAGTCAATGTGACCTGAGAAAGTCAAACACCAAGAGAGTGGTGACAAGCACTCTCTTCCTGGCTAAATTCTAGAAAGGCTTCTATCAACTCAAGGCCATGTCCCTCGGTTAATGAGTCCAGCTCCTTTAAAATGCCTGCTTGAGAAAGCTCACTGCTACCAAAAGAATTTGCTGATTGTTTCAATCAAAACCTCACTATGAGCTTCTTACTGCCTTTTTCTTAGAGAATTTACTTTAGAAAATTCACAATTGTAAATCTTTTCTCTATACCTTTGAGACTGATCTTCTACAACCCAGGAATGTCTTTCTCAAGGACCTGGAAACCCTCCCTTTGAAATGTGATCATCAAGAAAGATAGGGCCCCTGGCTTCCAATCTCAGTGCAGGGTAGGAGTCTGACTTCCTTAGGTGCCAGTTAGCAAATAGAGCTAAGCCTAATCATATAGATCAACCCCCTCCCCCCACAACATTCCTTTAGCACACTGTGGCATTTTAAAAGCCTTTCACCTTTTTGTTTCAGCAAAGATGAGCTCAGTTTACACTGAAGTCTCTCTGATAATGCAGTAGCCTGAATAAAATCTGTCTTGCCACCTTTAACAAACATCCAGCTGTTTCTTTTATCATGGCCAAATGTCTTTGTCTCATATACAACCTTGCCTCCTACTTCACTCAGGAAATTTATATTATCAGTGGTAACCACCCCCAGCTTTCTGATTCCTGATCAACATACTTGTGTACACTAAGACACAATTTTGGTCTTCTTCTGATTTCAGAGGTGGCATCTTTCCAGTTCAAGGCTGCCACATTTACATAGCAATGGCATTTACTTATCTTTCTCTCAGCTGGGGCCTAACTTTATCAAGTCCTCCCTTTTATATATTACTTCTTTAAACTGGCTTATTCTTCTTCTTCAACTATCAATATGCATAGGGCCTTCCATTCTGAAAAGATTTTAAACTCTCCCTGATTCTATGGTCTCCTATTTTCATCATATTTCTTCTCTTTTTAGCCATGATTCTTCATTGAGTTATCTCCACTTTTCAACTCTCATTTTTTAATAACCACCCATTTATCATTTCACTGAAATAGAGCCTCTCAACAAATATCATGGAATTGCTCTCACTAATTACTATAAGCCTCCTAAATGCTGATCTCAAGGGAAAGTTAACAGGCCCTATTTATTGGGTCTCTGTGTTGCATTTATTTAATAAATTTATTTTATTTATTTATTTTTGACTGTGTTGGGTCTTCGTTGCTGTGCACAGGCTTTCTCTAGTTGCGGTGAGTGGGGGTCACTCTTCATTGCAGTGCATGGGCTTCTCATTGCGATGGCTTCTCTCCTTGCACAGCACGGTCTCTAGGCCCATGGGCTTCAGTAGTTGTGGCACGCAGGCTCTAGAGCTCAGGCTCAGTAGTTGTGGCACATGGGCTTAGTTGCTCCACAGCATGGGGGATCTTCCTGGACCAGGGATCCAACCCATGTCCCCTGCACTGGCAGGCAGATTCTTAACCACTGCGCCACCAGGGAAGTCCCTGTGTTGCATTTAAATATGCAGAACATTAACACATTCATGAAATGTTTCACTTACTCCCTTGACTCTGAAGCAATACACTGCCTTCATTTTCATTCTCTTTCAAGGACTCTTCTTTCTCCACATACATATAACAAATAGCCTTCAAACTTCTAACCGTGGTCCAATTCTCATCCATTGATCCCTCTGTGAACAATATGACTAGTCTCTAGTTTTGTTACTTATTGTAAAAAATTAATTAAATGCAAGCAAATAAACCAAAAAAGAAGAGAATCCACCTTAAAAGGTTAATTACATTTACCAAATAACTGACCTCAATACATTGTTGAGAAATAGAAATATTAAAATGGCAACAGAAAATTCAGCTGAGAAACATCTAAAGGGCATGTGACATCAAAGTCAGAGATGGCTGAATTTTGACCATTCTAGTTATGAGCAAAATTCTAGTTATTTAGCCAGTTTTAATTTAAAATAACCTATGTATATATGAGTATACTGATGATTCTGGTATTCAGAATTATTTTCAGTTTCAAATGATAGAAACCCAACTGAAATTGGTTTAAGCAATAAATCAGCTCACTTAATTTTTGAAAAGTTATGAAGCAGATGTTTCTGAGTTCAAGCTGTCAAAGCGTGCCATGTCTCTTTCTCAGATCAGTTTCTCTATGTGATAGGGACAGAGTAAAGGGTCAAAGTAGGTAATTAAATAGTTAACCCCACTAGGAGATTGTAAGTAAAGAAAAAAAGTATGGGAGACCCCCATAAGTTAATGATCACTCAAGAAAGCAGGCTTGCCTAGCAACAATCCATGTAACAGAAGCATGAGACATGCCCCAAAACAATAAAACATTGGTGGCATGAGATCCACATCCTGCCAAGTGAGCTCAGTAAGTTAGTGACCCCTAGGACATGCTCTCTGCACACATAAAAAATAATTCATGGAAAGGTGACATTTCAAAGTGAAAGATCCTCACTGTACTGAGACCTGAAATAATTTTTCCATAGTGCTATGATACTCCCAGCTTGACCATGTAGGGACAAGAAAACTCCGCCATCTGACATAGAGGAGGAACTAAGGATGGAAGCATGGTGTCTACTCAAGAATGAGGAAGAAGGTGGTCTTTTCCCCCTCCCCACATTTCTTTTGATTATAAAACTGTAGTCTACTAAGTTCTTGGGACATGGCACCCTTTCGCCCGCCCTCTTGTAAGCCTCACGAGCATCCTATTGTAATAAATTACTTCTTATATATCACTTTGCCTCTCGCTGAATTCTTTCTGCACTGAGACATAAAGAACCGGAGCTCCTCAGAGCCCCCTGAAATGCCACCCAGCAGTTTCATATGTATCAACTTCATTTTCACGCTGAATATCCTCAACTGATAATCAAAGTATGGTCAACTCAGGCTTATATCTTATCAGCTAAGCACCTATACCTGAAAGAGAGTGTAGTTCTTTCAATATATTCAACAGAAGTTTCAAGAAGGGTTCTCAACAGCCTGGTCTGTGTCATGAATCCATCCAGGATCATTTTCTATGACCAGAGGGTCACAAGTTCTGAGTCACAATCTCAGTCAAGGTTTGAGAAAATTGTTAGCCTGGATTAAGGAAAGTGGAGAATAGTTTCCTCAAAGGTAAATCAGGGTGATGTGTTGTCAAAAAACTAACCTATGATGAAACCTGGAAAGTCTTTTTTCATCTTCTCAACAACAGAAATTATTCATATCTTATGAAGGATAAACCAACATTCAGAGGGAATAAATTCAGTCACATAGTAAAAAGCAGGATTGAACTTTAATTTCTATTTTCCACTCTAAAGTCAACGTTCTTTCCACTATTCAATGCTTCCGATTCTCCTGCTCAATGGGAATAAGAGACCCCACATTTTTCAGAGGAAAGAAAAGCACTTTACTTAAAGCTTCAATTTATGCAAATGCAAGTATATAGTTCTTAATTCTCATGTTCTCACTCATCAGATTATTACAATGTACATCAAACTAGAAAGAGGTACTAAGACAGTCACAGAGTCAATATTTTAATGAACAGCTTTATGGCCTTACTCTGGCTTTAATATACATAAAAATCTTCCTCAAATGGTCTAGAAATTCTTCCCATCTTGATCATGCCATAGTCTACAGGTAAGAAGAAGCACCCTCTGTGCAAAGTTTGATGTCATTAACATCACCATAGCAACACATCCCTGCAATGTGGAGGTGCAAATTTTTTCCTGAATATTAATCAGCTACAGCGACAATCTTATTTACTATCTCTGCCAAGTAGTGCAGATCCACCTAAGACCACTAACAAACATCTAGTGCTTGTTTCCACTAAACAAGACCATAAGATTTTATTAAGAAAATAATTTTTCCCAAACCAAAATCTGAAACCTTCTATTCCTAGAGCATATCATGGGATGTACACATTTATCAAGTGTACTCTAAACTTTTTTTAACTGCATTCAGGTTATATTTCCACATATTGGTTCCCAGATAACTTTTTTTTTTAACTGACTCCTTCAAAGGCTATTGGTTGCTGAAAGATTTATGCTTAATAAATGTCTTGAGAAAGAGGATGTAAAATGAGTAAGAAATAAGAAAATCCATCCAGATTATATTTTAAATAAGTAAAAATGCATATTTTTCAGGCAAACCTATGGTTGGACCTCTCAGGACTCATTTAAAAGGAACAAGAGTTCATTTTATTGAGAGAGGTAAAAGTGTAGTGGAAAAAACACAACTCTGAAGTGAAATAAACTACTATTTAAATCCTAGAGATGTTAGAATGGTTTAATATATAAAATCAATAGGTATAATTTTCCAATGAAGTTTGAAGAAGAAAATGATATAACCATGTCAACAGATAAGTTAAAGCATTCAATAAAATCTAACATCTACTCCATAAAAATAAAGTCTAGCAGAGAACTTACTCAAACCTGATAAAAACATACCTACGAAAACCTACACTAAACATTATAACTAATGATAATAAAAATTATTTACAATCAAGAACGAGGGCTTCCCTGGTGGCGCAGTGGTCGGGAGTCCGCCTGCCGATGCAGGGGACGCGGGTTCGTGCCCCGGTCCGGGAAGATCCCACATGCCGCGGAGCGGCTGGGCCCGTGAGCCATGGCCGCTGAGCCTGCGCGTCCGGAGCCTGTGCTCCGCAGCGGGAGAGGCCACAACAGTGAGAGGCCCGTGTACCGCAAGAAAAAAAAAAAAAAAAAAAAGAACGAGACAAGTATGCTTGCAAATTTGCTGGTATGAAAAGTCTTCCAAGAAAATAATAAATGAATGAATGAATAAACGGCATAATGTGTGATAATTTTATGGAAAAATTATAAAACTTTAGTGAAGTATTAAAGAAGACAAATAATGGGTAAACATATTCTGCTTATAGACATGAAGGCAATATTTACAGATATTGATCCTTCCCAAATTGATCTATAAATTTATGTAATTCCAATCAAAATCCTAACAAGAAATTTTCATAGAAAATAAGCTAATTTAAAAAAATTTATAGAACAGTAAGAAACAAAAAAAAAAAAAAGAAAAATATTCCAAAAACTGATGATTAAAGAAGGGGAACATTACCCAACAAAATAGCAAGATTTATTAAGCCAAATTAGAGAGCTGGTAGTAATTCATTGATTTAAATGTTATACATTGATTTTTTAAAAAAATAAAACAGACCAATAGAACACAATCTAGAACTCAGAATCTGACCAACACTCATGAAGAAATGTGCTAACAAAGATGGCATTGCAAATCAGTGGGGAAGGGGTAAACTATTCAGTAAATGGTGCTGGGGGAAAACTCCATATAAAAAAGTGAATCTGGATTCCCTACCTCACACTATACATAAAAACCAATTCCAGTTATATTAAACATGTAAATACAAAAGAAAAATGCTAACTTTCAGAAGAGACTGTCATCTCCCTCTCCTGCTGTCTCTGAAAGCCATCTGTGTGCTAGTTTGGTGCTGCCTGCCACCTCTTTTGTAAAACGGCAGCTAAAACTACTCCAGCATTCACCTTGGCCAACAAAAAGCCCATGTGTGGAGTCAAGACTGAGAACAAGGATCAAGTTAATTTGAAGTGGCAAGGCAGACACTGCAGTGCAGTTTAAAATTAAAATGTTTATACCACTTAGTAGACTAATGAAAACATATTGTGAACAACAGGGCTTTTCAATAAGGCAGATCAGCTCCTGATTTGGTGGGCAGCCAATCAATAAAACAGACACCCCTGCAGAGCTAGAAATGGAGAATGAAGACGTCGTCAGTGTGTTCCAGCAGCAGCCAGAGGGTGTCTAGTAAACGGAGAAAGTGCTTGCTACTTTTTTCTAGACCTGTGCTCCCTGGTAAGGCAATGTATTCTAAATTAAAAAAACACGATTTGGTTTCAACACACTCTGACTGCTATGGTAGGTTTTCTTTAGTCTTTTATTTTCCCCTTCTTGATTCATTTTAATTGCATATAAATAAGTAATACATGCAAACAGGTACACTGCATTTTATTTCCCAAATAGACAATGAAATGCAAAGCAGGGAATAAAAAGTGTTACTCAGCTCTTATAAATTCTGATATAACCTTTACTCCTTTAAGCTTTTGTAAATAGTCCCTTGCAAATAAACCCTCTTCAAATTATCCTAATTTGAGTGAGACATCTGTTTCCTCAGACTCTGATTCATACACCCATTTTTCCCAGGCTTGGTACCAAATCAGAATGTCTGGTAGCAAAATCTGTATGACTGTCCGCTGGTTGGTGTAATCTGTTCTGGCTGAGGTCTGGGATTATGAATCCTCAGAGAAGAGACCAGAATTAGATATAAGGCCCTAAGTGAGTTTCTAGGAATTAGGAAGAGAGGTAATGAAGTGCGTTTGGGGGAACCACAGTTCTATACATAGGAATATATTCACATAAAACCTACATGTAATCTATAGGTAACCAAATGGAAGGAAGCATATTATAAACACCTATTTATTCTGGCAACAAATTTCTTACTTTCTGGCATAAACTTAAAATTTTATACAAATAAACTTTCTGTTTGTACATGAAGATATTTGTTAATAATAAGAAATTTATTTGTGGAGTAAAGTATAAAATCTTATTGTTTATATATTTTAACATAAAAATATGAAAACTAACCAAAAATTTTAAAAAATAAGATGCTATATTTCTCTGTTCTAAAGGTCCCTTTAACTTCAGGAATTGAAGATGATATTAGCTCTGTGGTTGCAAGGTCAGAAGCAAGGATATCAGACCCAGGAAGTTTTGGTTCCTGAATGGCTTGTGAAGTTCAAGATCCTTAAGCATGCTGATCACATCTAGGAGGATTTGTTTTGTTGTGTTATTTTTCTTTGCTGTCAGATCATTAGCAGTATTTAAATTGTATTTCTTAAGCACTCTGCTCTTCTCCAGCCTGTGTTTTTTTAAAATTTGTTTCTAATATAAATGACAGAAGACATTTCACAGCCCAGCTCCAACTACTTTCCCAGTGTCATCTCTTTGTTTATCCACCTAACATCCCTTCCCCAGACTCTCCCTGCTCCTGGTACAGCCAAACCTCAATACTTCCATTGCAGGCCATGTCACTCATCTTTCTTGCCTGTGTAGTACATCATGTCTCCTTGTCTGGAAAGCTCTCCCTCTCTTTTTCACTAAATCCTTTCCTAGCAGCTGCCCCTTGATATTTTCCTTCCACTCCTTTTCACGTGGAATTGTCCTAGGGTTCCTACATATGATGGAACCAGAAACTCCTTCCTTCTTCTCTATATCCTGTCCTGGGCAGGTATTGTCTGCTCTGCCCTGATATATCATATTGGCTTTTAAGTCAACATGCCACGCATGTTGTGAGAACCAACTGTACGCTAGGTACCCTGCTAAGCTCTGGCAATACAAAGATTGCCGGGGTGACAGAGTAGAGAAGGTGGGAAACAACAGTGACCCAGCAAAGAAGCACATTACAACGGTCCATCCTGGAGGCATATGCAAAAGGCTACAAGTACACAGATGCCGTCAACAAGCAAGGTGATCAAAGGCCATGCCCAGTGGGTAGGAAGGAATTAAAGACATTTCCTGCTGGCCCCAGTCTGCAGTCTACCATTGCAAAGTCACATTCATACAGTTTCTTTTCATTTGGGAGAGAAGACAAAAAAGTATCTTAGAGCAAGTAGTGTTTTCTGGTGGATACCAATCTTCCTGCAGCCCTTTTCAGAACACACAAGAGCCCCCTCTGTGGCTACATCAAATCCCCTACGACAGGGCTCACTGCACTAGGGCTCTCTCCTTCCTAGCACATGGTATAGGTGCAATTTTGAATTTTTTAAAACTTGATTGCTTGATGATTTTCTATAATGCTGAACTGAACAGCCACAAGGCCAGGTCTATGCTTATTTTTCCCATCTTTGTATCTTCACCTATCGCAATGTCTGCCCTGTTAAAATGCTCAATAAACAGGTCTCAAAGAAGAGCCAATAAATAATAATACTATTATCAGCTAAATAGCTACATAAATTTAGATACACTGTCTCATGTAACCATTACAGTAACCCTATTTTAAATATTAGGTAACTCAGCCTTTGAGAGCTGGGAAATGGCAGGTTTAATATTTAAATTCGGGTTTGTCTTGCCTTGCTGAAACCACACTCTTAGCTCTACCATCGTAGGATAAGACCCATGTCCTTAATGAAAAAAGGGGAGATGGCCGATACAGCAAGTCTCCAGAAACAGCAGGAGCCGGAAACGACAGACAGAATGAAGGGTCATTTTTAGCAAGTCCATCTGATACCAAATACAGAAATGCTGAATTCCTGCCACCTCCTATTCTACAATGACAAATTGGAAACCACTTAAGCATCCAAAATAAGAAAACTGTTAAATTATGACACATCTGTGTGATAGAATACTCATCATTAAAAGTCGTAAGAATACAGAAAATGCTCAAGATAAATCATTAGGTAGAAAAGGCAGATTATAAAACAGCCTGTACACTATAATTCAATTTTCTTAAAGTACATATTGCATATGTTTTAACATACACACACACTCACATTTTAGAACAATATACACCAAAATGTCAATAGTGTTATGGGTAGTAGAATTATAGATTTTAATTTTCTATTTTTGATTTTTCCATATTTTCTATAATTATCACAGCCTACTTTAAAATTCTTGCAAGTATAATTTATGGTAAACATATAGGTAAAATAAAAGAAACTAAGCCAAAATGTTAATAGTGATTTTTCTCTGTATGGTAAAATAATGATTTTATTTATTAATAATATTTCTGTATTTAAAAAATTAAAGCAACAAAAGAGGTTTATAAGACTGAAACAAATTAAATTCCCCCTCGATATGCTTTGCTAATACTCAAGTTGCAAATAGAAGTATTCTCTGTTCCTTCCCACTGCTTCCTATGTAATTCTGCTACCCAAATTGATGTTCTTAGCAACTTCTATAACATATGTTCACAGTTGTTTTAACTTTGGAGTTCCAGTCATTTGTCTAACATATTTATATGTCTCAATGATGTGGACCCTAAAATAAACAAATGGTTTGCCTCCGTAACATTTCTAACATCCTAGAGTCCCTGAGGAAGTGCTAGGTTTACTTTCACAGCCAGTTTTTGCCTTTGGCTGCTCTGGGTCCTGGCTTCATTCCCAGATTAGGTCTTGGCTCCTGCTAGGAGTCAACCAACTACTGAAAATGCAGAGACTTAGAAGCCAAAAGACTGCAAAAGAAGAGCTTGAAGAGTCAGCCAGCCTGTCAGCTAGCCAACAGGCTGTATCTGGGAGGGGGTGGGGTAGGCAGAACAGAACCACCTGCCAACCATCAAAGGGATTCCAGGGTAGACCCCAGAACATCTGGGACAAGCTGCACGAAGGTCAGGGGTGGAACTGTTCCGAACCTGAATCCTGCCTATAACCTAACAACAATTCTTCTTATTTGATTATGTTCCACAAGGGTCTTAGCTTTTATCCCCTCCGTCCATCACGCTTTCTCCTTTTTCACAGGCTTCAGTAATAACTTCTGCCATTAGCAGGTAATAAAAGTCCTTTCTGTCTTGTTAACTGCCCCAGTAGAACATGAGTTGGCCTAGTTGCCCTAAAAGTCTGTATTCAGGGTAGAGTGTATGCCTGAGATGTTTATAAGTTCCTAATAAGATAGCAGGCTGGCCCTCAACCCTCCTACAAACTCTGGAAATCAGGCCTCCTAGGAAGTCCAAGAGCTTTACTAAAATATGAGGGTTGCCTCAGTCAGCTTTCTTGCATTCACAGATCCAGAGTATTAAGCAATAAAGAGCAAGAGTGTTGAGCAAACAACATATAGATGTGGGGTACTGAGCAATAAAGAACAGAGAACCAGCCTGTCCCAGGAATCAGAGGCAGCAGTTTCAAGTACAGCCTTCCCACAATCACCATCTCTAAGTGCAGGTGGGAGGAAAACCTCTCCCAGTGGAATCACTGGGTTAATACAAGCATTTTGTTTCAGGAAGAGTTTTTTCCCTTTCAGATGTGTCCTGCATTCTGCTTATAGATAGGAAGGCAAGTAGTGAGATCTACCTAAGACCACTAACAAACTTTATTTTACTCTAAATTTAGTTGTATTATTTTACTCTAAATTTAGTCTAGGCCAAACATTTAATTTTAATACTACTCCCCCTCATTTTCTGGTACGTTCTATATATCTACATATTTAAAAGTAAGTCCACAAAGAATCCCTGTGGTCTTAGAACTGTTTAGTGTCTTGACTGTGGTAGCAAATACATGAACTTACACAGGTGATAAAATGTATAGAACTTGGGCTTCCATGGTGGTGCAGTGGTTAAGAATCCACCTACCAATGCAGGGGACATGGGTTTGAGCCCTGGTCTGGAAAGATCCCACATGCCGCGGAGCAACTAACCCGTGTGCCACAACTACTGAGCCTGCGTGCTACAGCCCGCAAGCCATAATTACTGAGCCCACAAACCACAACTACTGAAGCCTGCCCGCCTAGAGCGCATGCTCCACAATAAGAGAAACCACCACAATAAGCCTGCGCACCGCAACGAACAGTGGCTCCCACTGGCCGCAACTAGAGAAAGCCCACGCGCAGCAACGAGGACCCAACACAGACAAAAAAAAAAAAAAAAGTATAGAACTTAAAACACACATATTAAACACCAATGATTGCAAGTAAAACTGGGGAAATCAGAGTATGATCTTTGGATTGTATATATGTCAATATCTTGGTAGTGATATTATTGCTACAGTTTTGCAAAATGTTACCATTGGGGGAAACAGGGCAAAATGTACAAGAGATCCTTTTACATTATTTCTCACAACTGCTTGTGAAACTGCAATCATCTCACATTACAAATAATCTTTAAAAATAACAGTAAATCAAGCAAACAATCTGCTAAATAAAATATATTCCATCCCCCCCAACCTTGAAAAATGTATGTCATAACCACCTGGAATTCCGGCTTCAAATTTCAAGTTCTCTCATTCCTTGGAGTTTCACACAGGAGTGTGGCTGCCCCAGGATACCCACGGATCCCCAGAGTACCCATTCCAGGTGCACCCCTCTTCTTACCTCAAGCTCCACCTGCACTATGCAAGACGCCTGAAATGCACATTTGTGGCCAGGAACACACAAGCTCTGTTTACACCCCTCTCATCCCTCAAGCAGAGCCCCCATGGCCACCACAGGCAGGCTCCGAAAACAGGCTCAGAGTCCTATGCATGTGAAATTCTGGGGTCCTACGTGTTTGGAGGTAGTCTTTGGGGTGGAGCCAGAGTGCGGCAGGCTCTAGATGGGCACATCCCCTTGGCCCTCCTAACTCTTCACATCTTGCCAAGCACCATAGTCAGAAAGGGCCGGGAACTGTGTCCAGGGCACCGGCCTCTCCTATCAAAGACTAAGGTGGTGTCAATCATTATTACCATTTTATAAATAAGAAAATTGCGACTTACAGAAATTATGCCTCTCGCAACGATAACTGGTAGCAGCAGGTTTCCCGCTAGATCTGTCGGAGTCCAGAGACCTGTTGAAATCTGAGTGTAAGTCCATTTTACTGTCTTTAAGGAGTCGACGAAAGACCTTCCAATCCCCTCACAGCTATTGTAGTCATGAGCCAGATATATAAGCTGCCTTTTCAGGACTCGTGCAATTCATTTAATGGGACAGATTATCATTGAAATTGAATTCAACTGGCATTCACTGAGAACCTACACCAGTCCTTCAGACGCTGCTCATTATTTGCAGGGCCAGCTCATTAATCTTGATTAATTCAGGTGTCAAGGCTGCAACATTAAAAAATAGATGCTAAACTTAAATAAATGTTATGCAGTCACCAATATAAAGAGTAATACTTTAGCAGGCAGTTGTAAGACACTTCTAAGCATTTTTCTCTATTTTTTCATTATTTCCAGAATGCAAGAATAGATTAATTAGTTCTTAAAGAATAGATTAATTAAATAGGATGATACCCAAAGCATGCCCTCCCTTGCCCAGGCAGGGAAATAGAAAAGGGACAAAGATAAAGGTAGCCATGGAAAGAAAGAGAAGTGGAGGAGAATAACAGGAACCTTAAGAGTTTTAAATGCCTTCTAATTTGTCAACTATAGCCATTCCAGGACCTCTTACTTCTAAACTTTAAAAAATGTCAGGGGCTTCCCTGGTGGCATAGTGGTTGAGAGTCCGCCTGCCGATGCAGGGGACGCGGGTTCGTGCCCCGGTCCGGGAAGATCCCACGTGCCGCGGAGCGGCTGGGCCCGTGAGCCATGGCCGCTGAGCCTGCGCGTCCGGAGCCTGTGCTCCGCAATGCGAGAGGACACAAAAGTGAGAGGCCCGCGTACCGCAAAAAAAAAAAAAAAAAAGTCAGATACCCTTGCTCCTTCACGTCAGAACGCCCCAGTCTGTTCCTTCAGGTGTCCTCAATATATCCTACTGATAAAGTGGTTTTCACATTGTGGGACTGACTTCACCCTATATCAAATTGAGTGAGCTGAGTGGTCCATCCTATCAACTGGAGAAAGACAAATTCTTCTTCAAGCTCAGAGGTAAAATAACTGAGATCCCCAGAAACAAGAAAGAAGGGAAACTCCCTGCCACAGAGCACCATGTGTGACCAAGCAAGACCCTAAGGAGCCTTCCTGGGACAGACCACCCCCACCACAGCTCCTCATGGCCTCCACCTGCCTCTTGTTTGTAGAGAAACTTTAGCCTCCTAAGCCTTCCCTGAGTTCCAAAGAATAAATTGTATCAGGCAAGTGAGAAAATGCAGAGACAAAGGAAAACAGTCAAGCAAGACAAAATAATAATAGTTTAGCCATTAAACAAAGTCAAGGACTTTTAGTTCCTCCTCAAGGGCTTCAGATAATATTCTGAGTCATATCCTTTGAGCTGTTTTGCAGATACTAAAACTCCACCAGATGGAAGAAGTTAACTGTATGCTGACCATAAGCAAGCAGACCCAGACCGCTTGGAACCAGAAGATTGATGATGTTGACAGCCGATTACCTCACCACCAACCAATCAGAAGAGTGTGCATGAGCTGATCACATACCCGTAACACTCTCCCTCACCCTGTCTTTAAAAACTTTTCCCTGAAAACCATAAGGAAGTTCAGGTCTGTTGAGCAGTAGCCACTCAGAATCCTTGTCTGGTGCCTTACAATAAACGCTGCACTTTCCTTCACCACAATCCAGTATCAGTAGATAGGCTTTACTGCACATGGGCAAGGGGACCCAAGTTTGATTCAGTGACACATGGACGTTTATCATGTAGCTCTTCTAATGGTCATTTGTGGAGATGAGCCTCTAAGAGGAAAACATGAGGACTTTAGGGCATGAATTGCAGCACCTTTTCTGGCAGCCTAGAGGTGTTTGTTGTTGTTGTTGTTGTTTTCTGAATTCTCTCTGCATTCCATTTACATGAGGCTATGGAGTCAGAATCTCCGGGTAAGAAAAGAGTGTTACTTTAGTAAGGTAGAATCATACACATTTAGGAAATTACTCTCAGAATAACTTATTTAGTTGGCAGAATCCAGAAATGTTAAATTATTTGAAAGATGTGAAGAGAGGTCACCTGCCATGTTTTTCCAGGTATAAAATAGGCTGGAATGAAATCAGTCAATGACAGGAGCTGGATCACAAAAGATTAAATAAGTAGCGAGGGGAGTGGTACAATGTCAAGGAAGAGATCAGAGCAAAGGTCAGGAAGCAGAAATGTGGGTGATACATATAACAGTGAGGCAGAGATGAGTCTTCTGGACTGGATGGGTGACTGCTAGAGCCAACAGTGCCTCCTGTCTCCACATCTGCCTGCTACCTGCTACTCCCAGCATAGCCATCAAGCTCCCTCAAAGGGCTTTTTCCTACCTACTTGAAAGGGTTACCAAGTCGAAGCTCGCTCTGCTCGCTGCACGACAGGCCAATAAATCGGAGACGAGGTGCTGAGGCAAGGAATATGACTTTATTCAGATAGGCTGCAGACCCTGAAGATATCAGACTAATGTCTCCAAAAAAAAACCAGCTTATGGGGTTTGGATGCCAGCTTCTTTCTAGAACAGAGAGGGGGAGGAGGTGAGGAAGTAAAATAAAAAGGCCATAAGATTTGCAAATGTTTGCAGGAATGGCCTGCCTCGTGGAGAGGATGTGTTAATTTCTTCCTTCTTGCAGTCAGGCACAGGTGGACAGGGTCAGGATGCTTCCCTGAAAAAAGGCACTTCGGTTTAACATTCAGGCAGAAGAGCAGGGTTTGCTGAGGCAGGCTATTGTGTACAGACAGTATCCTTTTAGTGAACAAAAGCAACGGGAAGCAAAGTAAAAGAAACAGATTCAACATGTAGTCAGATTTGGTTCTTCCCTGTTACAATTCCCCACTGTCAATGTCCATTCCACAATCTTGTGGAAAAAGGGGTGATGACTGTTCTAATTACTTTGTCAGATGGATCTTTCTGGAAGTGTTCATCATTGGCACCAGTGTTCCAAATGTTGTGTCTTTTGTTCCTCTCTGGAAAGTTTCTCCTTTACACCCCTAGACTTAAAATATTCACAACCTACAAGTTGAGAGTTATGATTTATTTTGTGGGAATTTTGAGGGCTTCAAGCCCGGGAGACAGCATCTCAAGTTAAGGAATTTAGTGCTTTTCTATGTATGAGAAGATGCAAGAGTCTGGGCTCACTGAAATCATTCCCTTGATATGGACCTCAGCTATCTGGGGCCTGTATCCTGTGTTTTCACATCCTGAGTTTCCTCAGGGCTCACCGCAGGGAGTGGCTGCAGTCTGCTGGCTGCTAGATGGCAGGTATTCTTTTCCCTCCTGAATTTCCTCAGGGCTCACTGGCTCACACTGGAGGGCCGCAATCGCTAATGACTGATGTGGCAGAAAATATTCCATTTCTCAGATCCTCTCCTCTCGGTCAGGAATTTGACCGATATTTGGGAGACATTGCATGACCAACGTTTGTCCCACGGTGCTGGGAGGCTCATCCCAGATCAGATGAAAATTCTTGATATGCCACTCTAGGTGCTAGTTTTTGGATTAGGCCCTACTGATAATTAAAGATTCTCTGGCTCCTCTATCTAATTATGATCCAGGAGACATTTTCCCTTGTTGCTTCTTCCCATACCTAGAATCGCACTATTACAATTATTTTATGTTATAAATGTGATCTATTTCCTGAAGATGTTTAGCCGTAGAAGTTTTGTTGGAGGCCTGGTTACACATTAAGTACTATAAGAGACAACATCTTATAAAATAGACGGGATATATGTAATGTAGCTAGTAACACTGACAAAGACATAATGCAGCAGGGAGACACAAAGCACAAACAATTTGGAAACAAAGAACAAATTAAAACAATGATTAATATAACTAGTTATAATCCAGTTGCAATAACAAGCGACCTATTTAACTGATGGGTCTGATTTAATGAGCCATCCGCAGTTTTACTGTACTGGCCGTGCATACTTAGACATGCATGGCCTAATCTTCCAGACAAGCATATGCTACTGGCAGGATCAACCAGGAAGACAGAAAAAAATAAATGTTTCAATTCTGCTTACAAAGGTATAATTTACCAAATTACTATAAGTCAGAATTAGTTTAAGGGGAAGGTTTTCCTTACACCTGGAAAACAGATTTAAACCAGTCATTTTTCAGATAAAAACCATAAAAATTATAACCATATTCACCAGTTCACTTAGTCCTATGTAACTAATCCTTTTTGTTAATAGCTTTATGAAGCCATCAGTTTTCCCATTAGAATTTTTCAATTTCTTACCCAGTTCAGCATTACTAAGTTTCTAAAAGCCAGAAACTTGTATTTATCCAAAGGTCCTTTCTATAAATCTCCCTGAAGAGGAAGCATTTTTGCAAAGGCATCAGAGTGAAACCATAACTGTCTATAACGACAAAAGACTTAAGAAGGCACGTTTAAATCTAATTACAATACAATTAACAAAGTAACTTGGTTACTGCTATGACATACAACACTTTCAGATAATAACTAGAATTATGACTGATAACATTTTACCAGAACATACCAAATTTTTAGGAACTCTATATACTCTCTAGAAAACCTGTATCATTTGCCATACAATATAACCTAAGAAGATTAATTATGTATTTGATGACACTTCTCATGTAATTCAACATACCAAGTGAACCTAATTAATTAATATCTTACTTTAGAGTGTTTTAGGCCCCTTTGGAACATCCCAAAGTTAGCTAGAGGTCAAAGGAACTTCATTATAATTTGATTTGGGAAGTTTTGTCAAAAAAAATATATCAAAAGGGTTTAAAACACTTAAATAGCATAACAGGTCACTGTGAAACAATAGCTATTCACTTAGCCAAAGTAACAATAAAAGATTTCAAAGTCAAATACAGATCACTTAAAAGGTAAAGAAACTTAAAATCTGTTATCAAAGGCAGTTCAACATCTTAAGAAACCTTGTCTTGCTAACAGAGAGAAAAGCCAAATTCAAGTCTGTACCAGCTTACTTTTAAAGTTCATTTACTCGATTAAACTTTTTTGTTTGTTTGTTTTTTTGTTACGCGGGCCTCTCACTGTTGTGGCCTCTCCCGTTGCAGAGCACAGGCTCCGGACGCGCAGTCTCAGCGGCCATGGCTCACGGGGCCCAGCCGCTCCGCGGCATGTGGAGCACGAACCGTGGTCCCCTGCATCTGCAGGCCAGGCGGACTCTCAACCACTGTGCCACCAGGGAAGCCCTAAACTTATTTTAAACTTAGTCAATCCTGACCATGTACAAAACTCTTTTCTCAGGGTCCACTTTCCAAAAAACCTTCCATCACTTAATTTATTTTAACACAATTCTAACTTTCAAGTTGTCGATTATCTGGAGAGACTAATTTTAGATAGACATTCCTAAAATATAATTATTTTTTAAATTTACCTAAAGCTATTATCTCATTTGCATTTTCTTTCCTTAAAAGTTTCTTCACATCAAGTTACTTTCCTTGCTGACAAATTTGCAACAGATATAACAAGATTTTATTTAGCTTATTAAACCTAGGCACAATAGAAGTATTATACTTAATATCGATGACTTTAAAGACATGTCTATATTAATTAGATCAACAAACAAACATTAATACCAGGTATTAATTTAATACTGAATATTTCCCAGTTCACGTGAACCAGAAACTCATTTAGCTCTATTTCTCTTGTATTTAGAATTGCTTGGTTTGTAAGTGCTTACTTTTCTTTAGGCCAATTAAACAGAGCTCATCCACAAATTAATCTCAGGAATGTTATCCAAAGACAAAGACACATACAAGGACACAAACAAACAGAGGGACATCATAGTTCTCATTTCAAAATTTCAGCCCTAAGTCGGGTACAGCAATGGAAAACCCATCAGTTTATAAAAAGAAGTGGCATTAAAATTAGGTTTCTGGCAGATGGAACAAATCAAGTTCACATGTCTAGATGACTGAATTTTTTTACAGAAAAGACACTTCGTTTTTTTATTTATCCTCGTCAAGTCAATTTCTAAACTATTTTACCCTCTTTTCAAAGTTTGCATTTTAAAAAGATGGCAGAGATGAGGGTTCCTGAGAAGACCATCTCATCTCAAAGATACAGGTGAGTTTTTCCTAGGATGACTTTGTTTCCCCTTTGTTTAATATTTACAAGACTCTTAAGATAAATAGGGAAGGTTTGGGGAGTAGTATCTATTAGAAAGTCAATCAACTTCTCCCCACTGTCAAAGCTGCCCAGAGCTCCTGTGGGGAAATTACAATCAGACGCCTCAAGTCTAAGGGAGTCCCCTGGCCTCTTACAGGATGTTGGCACACGGGAAATTGCCCGGCTGCAGAAGTGGCTCCCGGTCCAAATTTGGTACCCTGTTGGGTCTTAGATGGTGATACTAAACCAGGCTCCTGTGCTCTGGGGGTAAACATAGAAACTTCTATTTGATCCCCATGGGTGGGGAAACAGGAGGCGGTGAATATGATGGCGGCACAGGGAGGGGGGCAGTTGAAGCAACTGCTTGTGCAGCCTGCTCTTTTGTAAAACACTTCTAACTGCAAGATCATATAATAACTGAGTGAGCCATTCAGGGGCTATCGCTCTTCTGATCCTATGTATTGGG